>NW_022060060.1:1313933-1985978 GCF_007399415.2 Gopherus evgoodei
ATTTTTCTTTCTTTCTTTCTTTCTTTCTTTCTTTCTTTCTTTCTTTCTTTCTTTCTTTCTTTCTTTCTACCAGTCATGCAGTAAAGATTTGTTTTATTCAATTATTTCATGGTAAAAAAAAACCAAAAACCAACAGTTGTATACCTCAAATCACGCTGGTTGCTTTTTCCAGGATATGTGGTGTGTTTCACTGAATCTCGCCATTCCCCTTCCTGAGTTCTCCCTGTAGTCCTCATATATAAGATGCTGCGCCACGGGTTAATGGATCATGTGGAGTGTGATATGGCTTAGAAATCCAAAGGAAGTGATAACTCTGAGTGCTCGAGAGACGTGACCCAGCATCCTTCAGCATTCTGTAGGAAAGGTGGACTTGGTCCCCCGTGAATAAGGGTGGATGGATTTGATGGCTTTTCCACACCTACTTTTCCATGGTTGCAGGATCCCGTGATTCTTGGTCCCATCTAGATCAGCTGGATTTCAGAAATGACATCTGCGGGGGAACTAAAGATTGTTAAAACCCAGGCAGACTCTGAAGAGCTACAAAAGAATATTTGAAAACTGGGTGACTGGGCAACAAAATGGCAGGTGAAATTTAATGTTGATTTCTTCAAAGTAATGCATGTTGGAAAGCACAATCCCAACTATACATACAGAATGATGGGGTCTGAATTAACTGTTACTCTTCAAGAAAGAGATCTTGGAGTCATTGTGAATAGTTCTCTGAAAACATCCTCTCAATGTGCAGTGGGAGTCAAAAAAGGAACAGAATGCTGGGAATAATTAAGAAAGGGATTGAAAATAGGACAGAAAATATCATGTTGCCTCTATATAAATCCATGGTAAGCCCATATCTTGAATACTGTGTGCAGATGTGATCTCCCTATCTTAAAAAAATATATTGGAATTGGAAAAGGTTCAGAAAAGGGCAACAAAAATGACTAGGGGTATGGAACAGCTTCTGTATGAGAAGAGATTAATAAAACTGGAACTTTTCAGGTTAGAAAAGAGACGGCTAAGGGGAGATATGTTTGATGTCTATAAAATCATGACTGGTGTAGAGAAAGTAGATAAGGACATCCTGTTTACTACTTCTCATAACACAAGAATTAGGGTCACCAACTGAAATTAATAGGCAACAGGATTAAAACAAACAAAAGGAAGTATTTTTTCACACAACACACAGTCAATCTGTGGAACTCTTTGCCAGAGGATGTTGTGAAGGCCAACCTATAACAGGGTTAAAAAAAGAACTAAATAAATTCATGAAGGATAGGTCTATAGATGGCTGTTAACCAGGATGGGCAGGAATGGTGCTCCTAGCCTCTGTTTGCCAGAAGCTGGAAATGAGCGATGGTAGATGGATCACTCAATGGTTACCTGTTCTGTTCATTCCCTCTGGGGCACCTGGCACTGGCCACTGTCAGAAAATAGGATACCGGGCTAGATGGACCTTTGGTCTGACCCAGTAGGACCATTCTATGGAATAAAAGAGAAAATACATGAATGAGAGACAGAGTTATAAAGAGAAATGATTCATTTCCTGCTGAAGGAAAGTCCAATAGAAGATAAAAATTTGTACGGATTTCATATTTATTTGCAGATATTGTGGAAGACTTTGTGAAGGAGATATTCCTGCACAAATATTGGTGCGTCTAGAGTCAGAGCTTTGTATTTAAACAGGGACCGATTGAGGCAGGGCCATACAGGTCGGTTTGACCGAACCGGGGGTGGGGGCGAGAGGTGAAAGTTGCTGACAAGATTTCAGGTTAAAAGAGGGTACACTCTCAGGGACTTGTCCTTGTTTAACAACAGAAGGAGAAAATACATTCCAGATTTGAAGGACTCTAGGCCTAGTGGGTTGCGGGGGAGGGGGATATAACATAACACCTCCACGGGAGTTAGGTGGCTAACTCAGGAGCTTTTGAAAATACCACTGGGTGTCTCTCTTCATCTTTGAGCACCTCCATATATTTGAAAATCTGGTCCATGGTCTTCAACATGATATATAAATGCAAGTATCAGAGGGGTAGCCGTGTTAGTCTGGATCTGCAAAAGCAGCAAAGAATCCTGTGGCACCTTATAGACTAACAGGCGTTTTGGACCATGAGCTTTCGTGGGTGAATACCCACTTCCTCAGATGCTTTCACCCACGAAAGCTCATGCTCCAAAACGTCTGTTAGTTTATAAGGTGCCACAGGATTCTTTGCTGCTTATATAAATGCAAGCATCTTTACTGCGAATGTTTTCCTGAAACTATTATTTTTTTAATTGAAAATGGATACAGGGGAATCCCTTCCCACACAATTTACCGGTGGAACTCCTTGTCACATGATATCATTAGGGCCAAGATTTTTTTTAATGAATATTACTTTTCTCATTAGATTGTGTCCATCTACAAACTCAGAAGACAGGCTGTTTCTCCTGTCGTTCACACCCTGTGTGAGGAGTAACTTTATTGGTGGTAATGTGGCTTACTGTGCTTTCACTCTATTACTTTTTATATCTCCTAGTATAACAGGTGTAATGAAAAATCGGAGTCACATAGAGGGTTATACTTTTTATAGGAGGTCCTAGATATATTGAATACATATGTTACTGTGGCTTTTTCTTTTGGAGGACGCAGACATATATTTCACCACCTGGAAGGAATACAATTTGTGTGCATGTGTATTTTGAACAGAGTTAAGATCCTTATAATATTATTTTAAGAGGAGAATTTCTCCGAATTAAGATGCCCACATTTCTCAAAGAACTCAGTGGGAACTGATTTATTGCTGGAGTCACTAATTCGTTCCCCTTCCATTGCAAATTGTAGATGACCAGACATGGGAAAAGGCCACGGAGAATGAGGTCTAGAGTCCCCGCGGTGTTACCAGCGTAACGGTAGCCAGAACCTCACTGTGGTGTGGAAAACCCGCTTCTCCTTTTCCTATCAGTTCTGGCTCTGCTCTGTGTCACTGTGGTCTCTCCCGGAGCAGTAATAGGTGGCGGTGTCTGCAGCTGTCAGCGAGCGGACAGGGAGAACTGTCTGCAGGGAGAACTGGTTCTTGGCAGTGTCTTGTGTGATGGTCACTCGGCTCTGCACAGAGCCGGGGTGCTTACTGTTCCACCGGCCAGACCTGTGCCATGTGCGTCCCATCCATTCCGGCCGCTTCCCCGCGGGCTGCCGGATCCAGTCCCAGGTGGCGCTGGTGCTAGAAACCGAGTCTCCGGAGATGGTACAAGTGAGTGTCAGGGACTCCCCGAGTTTCACTGCTCCCGGGCCCGTTTCCCGCAGCTGCACTTGGGAGAGGACACCTGGGAAGGAAACACAGAAATGAATCAGTGAGCCAGGCCCTTGTCCCCTGGGAGCCGGAACATGAGAAAATTAAACACTCTGAGACCACGTCTAAGGGAGTGAGGCACCCCACTGCCACTGAATTGCATTGGGATCCAGGCATCTCATTCCCTTAGGCTGCCTTGAGCATCCTCTCTTCTGCAGACGCTGCAGCAAGGAACCCTTCTGATCCCCAATAGACACGTACCTGAAGGGGCCTCCAGCATGAACAGGAAAATCAGCAGCAGGTGCATCTTAAGTGAAGGTTCAAACTGTTCCCAGCAGCCAAGACCGGACAGTTCTGTGTCTGCGGGGGAAAGTGAGGCTCCTCCAATCAAGGGTTTGTATTTAAAGTGGAACCCTCTGGACAGGGATTTGCATAGGGGTTTCCCAGACTTTATATAAAAGATGACAGGGTGTGAGCTCTGTCTACACATGGAGGAATCTCTCCTTGGAATGCGTCCTACCCCCCTCCCCCCACGACAGTGAGTTCAGCTCAGCGAAATGCGAAACCGCCCAAGATATTTGGACACCCAATCTCAGGTTAAATAAATTGGATTTGGTCATCTAACACTCTTAAAGGACTTTGAAATTCTTAGTCAAATGTAAGTGCAGGACAGCACCTTCTTTGGAATGAAGGAATATCTGGAAAAGAGAAATTATACCCCTTCTCCCGTGGTTTGGCTGGGATTTCAAAAGAGCCCCAGGGAATTAAGAACCCAAATGGCATCGAAATTCAGTAGGATCTGGGCCTTTAACCCTCTCGCCTCATCTCTTAAATCCTATCCCATGTTCGGTAGTGATTTATCATATTGGTAGCAAATGCACTGCATTTGCTGTGCAGTCAGAGATACATTTATAGCGAATAAGGGTTTTATTACAATGCATTGAGTTAAATGAGAGTCTTTCGGCTGATATTAACCATGCTCTGGATGATATTAGTTAGTGGATTTATGTCTCCTGCCCTCAGAAGACAGTAACTGAGAATATCCTCCCCTCCCCATCATATCGTATCCCCTGTGTTCTCTGCCAGGACTTTCTTGAAGAAATGACCCAGGCTCATATTCTGGATAATATCTGGGTGGTGAATGTTTATTTTTGGCAACTCTTTGCAAGAAAGTATTTTCGAACATAAATTACATTTCTGATCCTTGGTGCCACTTGAGTCACTGTCACTTCCCATTGTCACTTTGTTCTAACACCAGCAACAGAATAATCCTCCTCGATATTTACACTGCTGTCAGTCTGAGCAATTCAGTGGCCTCTGTTCATCTTTGTCGCTGTCCTTGTGAAGTTTCCCATTGTTCGTTTTCTTGCTGTTAATACAGCATCCAACCATGAACTAAGTATTTTGTCAAACATATATGAAGAATCTATCTATCTATCTATCTACATAGTGCCTGGGGCAGAAAGCCATGGGGCGGGAGGGGTGGGAGGCGCTCTGCTGGTCGCCGCAAGGGCAGCAGGCAGGTTGCCTTCGGCGGCTTGCCTGAGGAGGGTCCGCTGGTCCTGCGGCTTCAGTGGACCTTCTGGGAGGTTCCTGGACCCTCCGCAGGCAAACCGCAGAAGGCTGCCTGCCTGCAGTGCTTGGTGTGGCCAAATGCCTAGAGCCGCCCCTGCCCCCCTGTCATAGCATTCTCTCCCAGTTCTGAACCTTAGAGTTCAGATAATGAGATACTAGCACCTGAATTCTCTAAGCTTAATTACCAGCTTAGATCTGATAGCACTGCCACCACCCAAATTTATAGTGATTTGGGGCACTCTGACCTCCCCAACCTTCCCTGGGGACCCCAAGAACCCAGATCCCTTGGGTTCTTAAAACCAGGAGAAATAAGCCATTCCCCCACCTTTCCCCCTCCCAGAATTTCCCTCCCTGGGCTATCCAGAGAGATACTGATCCAACCTCTTACATTACTATACAGAGAAGCATCTCCCTTCCCTTCCACAAAGAGGCAAACAGATTCAAGGAAAACAGAGAGATTCTACCTCTCCTCTCTCCCATCTCCCCCACCTCCTGGTGAGTTATCCCAATCCCCTGGGATAAAACAAGGGAAACAAGAAAAAAATCAATCAGGTTCTCTAAAAAGAAATCTTTTAATAAAAGAAAGGAAAAAGTAAAGAATTATCTCTGTAACTTCAAGATGTAAATATACAGGGTCCCATATCTTACAGACACCAGAAAGAAACTTTCCCTCCAGGACCAATACAAATTAAAATATTCCCAGCAACTACACATATAAAAGTTAACCAGCCAGATCCACAATTGCAAATAGAGTGGAACAGTCAAAAAGCCTAAACCGCTTTTCTAACTTTGTACTTACACAGTTGGAACAGAAGATTAGAGAGCCTGTAGGTAGGTGTGGTACTCTCAAAAGCCCCGAGAGAACAAAGCAAACCCCAAAACTACAAACAAAGGCTTCCCTCCCTTGAGATTTGAAAGTATCTTGTTTCCTGATTGATCCTCTGGTCAGGTGTCCAGTTCCCTGCTTGTAACCCTTTAGGGGTATAAGAGACATTAACCCTTAACAATCTGTTTATGACACCCCCTCACCTCTTTCACTCTTTCTCCCTCCACATACATCACATCTATGTATATGTATTGCTCGATCACTCTTTTTAGTCTGGCTTTCCTTCTTTCATAGAATAACATTCATACTTTATAAACTCGGTGCAAAGACAGGTGTTTCTGGTCTGAAGAAGATATTATAGTTACCATGGAGTTTTCCTCCGTTATATTACAGAAGAAAGGAACACACTTGCCCTGTGCACAAGGGATATGCTTGCGGTGAAGTTCCCATGCTATATATATATTATATTTTGTCAGGGTTGCATATAAAACAAATTAAAACCCTGGGGGTCCTGATTCTAACCCCTCTCAGGCCTGTGCGCTATGCCAGTGTAGACAGCTGTATCATGCCAATCTAACGTGACTACAGGGTCGATCAGACAGAGAAGGAGAACCTCAGCTCTTCCCACCCAAGATCCAGAGCGTTAGAAGCTCTCTGCATGCACTGTGAAAACCGCTTCCCTGTTTTGTATCGGCCTCTGCTGCACCACGTCACTGTGCATCCTGGAGTGTGCGTGTGTATCCCCCGGGCACAGTAATAGGTGGCGGTGTCTGCAGCTTCCGCGTGTGCAACTGCAGGGAGAACTGGCTCTCGGAAGCTCTTGGCTGATGGTCAGTTGGCTCTGCAGAGCTCCGGCCTAGTTCGTGGGCCGGCAGCCGGCTGAATGCCAGATGTTCTGCATCTACTGCAGCCCTGCCCACCACACCCGACGCCAGGTCCTGTTCCAGCGATCCGGCGGTAGACAGCGAGCTCCCAGACAGGGTGCAGGCAGGGCTGGCGCTTCCATTTAGGAAACCTAGGCCATCGCCTAGGGCACCAGGATTTGGGGGGGCTGCATTTTGCCATCCTTGGCAGCAATTAGGAGGTGGGGGGTCCTTCCGCGCTCTGAGTCTTCGGCAGAAATTCTACGATGAGTCCTTCACTCGCTCCGGGACCCGCCGCGGAACTGCCCCGAAGACAGGGAGCATGGAAGGACCCCCCACTCCCCCACAGAATTGCCGCCAATGACGGGGAGCTCGGAAGGACCCCCGCCTAGAGTGCCAAAAACCCTGGCACTACTCCTGGATGCAGGTGAGGGTGAGGGGCTCCCCGGACTTAACCGCTCCAGGACCCGACTGCTGCAGCTGCCCTTGGGCCAGGACACCTGGAAGGGAAAACACACGGATCTGTCAGCCAGGCTTTTGTCCCCTGGCAGAGGAGAACGTGTGGCAATAAAACACCTGAGGAGTGAGCCTAAGGGAGTTGGGCACCCCGCTGCCACTGAAATCCATTGGGATGTCTGCGCCTTATTCCCTTGGACTGCCTTTAAAGCCCCCGCCTCTAAAATGGTCCCAGCAGTGAAATCTATCAGAGACACTCACACATGGAGGTGTCTGGCATGAAAAAAAAAATAGCAGCAAATTCACAATGTCAGATATGAGTGTTTCTGGTCAGACAAGAATGGGCAGTTCGGGAGCGGGAGGGTCCCAGATCAGGGGTTTCTGTTTAAACAGGAACCAGGGGCAGGGATTTGCATGCGGGTTTTGCACTGTAGGTAGAAGAATGGCGCTGAGGCTGCTGGGTGAGGCGGTGTTTCTGGTTGGGAGATGCTTCCCCCTCGCAGAAGGATCGGGAATCGCTTACAGGTTATAGGATATTCTAGATTATTTCTTAGGGTGTTTGTTCAGGGTTTGGCCAATGCTGGTATTCCCTCGCCTTTACTTTACGGTGCACCGCATGTATCTATATTTCCTGATTGTCACCTCTGTTTGTAGAGAGGAATCCAAATCCTGTATTGCTTCATTCTGCTGCACAGACCCTGAGGAAACCGAATTAAATTCTGCCTGGCCAGTAGAAGAGGTTCCCTGGGGATAGCTGAGAAAACCTCTTTTATACCAGAGCAGTCAGAGGGACCAGTACTTATTTCTCCTGCCTCCTTCCCGCCCTAAGCAACTCCCAGCAGGGTCAGCCTATAGATTCCTGGTTCGCCTTCTTTGCACATTTTCCTACCACTGGTTTGCTTGGCATTAATATAGCAGCAGAAAGTGCATTGTGCAATTCATATCACAAATACTATCTATCTATCTGTCTATCTATCCCCATCCACCCCTCTATCTATCTATCTATCTATCTATCTATCTATCTATCTATCTATCTATCTATCTATCTATCTATCTATCTATCTATCTATCCCCATCCACCCCTCTATCTATCTATCCCCATCCACCCCTCTATCTATCTATCTATCTATCCCCATCCACCCCTCTATCTATCTATCTATCTATCCCCATCCACCCCTCTATCTATCTATCTATCTATCTATCTATCTATCTATCTATCCCCATCCGCCCCTCTATCTATCTATCTATCTATCCCCATCCACCCCTCTATCTATCTATCTAGCCTCATCCACCCCTCTATCTATCTATCTATCTATCCCCATCCACCCCTCTATCTATCTATCTATCTATCCCCATCCACCCCTCTATCTATCTATCTATCCCCATCCACCCCTCTATCTATCTATCTATCCCCATCCACCCCTCTATCTATCTATCTATCCCCATCCACCCCTCTATCTATCTATCTATCTATCTATCTATCTATCTATCTATCTATCTATCTATCTATCTATCTATCTATCTATCTATCTATCTATCCCCATCCACCCCTCTATCTATCTATCTATCTATCCCCATCCACCCCTCTATCTATCTATCTATCTATCCCCATCCACCCCTCTATCTATCTATCTATCTATCTATCTATCTATCTATCTATCTATCTATCTATCTATCTATCTATCTATCTATCTATCCCCATCCACCCCTCTATCTATCTATCTATCCCCATCCACCCCTCTATCTATCTATCTAGCCTCATCCACCCCATCTATCTAATCTATCTATCTATCTATCTATCCCCATCCACCCCTCTATCTATCTATCTATCTATCCCCATCCACCCATCTATCTATCTATCTATCTATCTATCTATCTATCTATCTATCTATCCCCATCCACCCCTCTATCTATCTATCTATCTATCTATCTATCTATCTATCTATCTATCTATCTATCTATCTATCTATCTATCCCCATCCACCCCTCTATCTATCTATCTATCTATCTATCTATCTATCTATCTATCCCCATCCACCCCTCTATCTATCTATCTATCTATCTATCTATCTATCTAACTATCTATCTATCTATCTATCCCCATCCACCCCTCTATCTATCTATCTATCCCCATCCACCCCTCTATCTATCTATCTATCTATCCTCATCCACCCCATCTATCTATCTATCTATCTATCTATCTATCTATCTATCTATCTATCTATCCCCATCCACCCCTCTATCTATCTATCTAGCCTCATCCACCCCATCTATCTATCTAGCTATCTATCCCCCTCCACCCCCTCTATCTATCTATCTATCTATCTATCTATCTATCTATCTATCTATCTATCTATCTATCTATCCCCATCCACCCCAACTATCTATCTAGCTATCTATCCCCATCCACCCCTCTATCTATCTATCTATCTATCTATCTATCTATCTATCTATCTGTCCAGGCAAGTGGCTAATGAAGTTTTACAGTAACATGTGATCATGTCACCTGAACTGGAATCCATCTTTAACCTGGTGGTTTTCCATTTAGAAGGAGAAGTGGGAACCCACAGAGGGACAAAGGATTCCTGCCTTGAGCAAAAGCTAGATAAGGGAGTGAGGCAGAACAAAGGGGGCTGCAGTCACGAGAAATCCCCTAGCTGTCTGAGCTGGAACAAGAACTGAACTGGGAAAGGATTGGGCCCAGACTAGAAGGAGGCTAGTCTGTCAAAAACGTTTATTGGAACATCTCTGAGGGTGAAATTTAACTGCACTGTTTCCTACTGTATTAGGCTTAGTCTGTGTGTTTTATTTTGTTTGGTTATTTATTTTGTTCTGTCTGTTATTACTTGGAATCACTTAAATCCTACTTTTTATATTTAATAAAATCACTTTTGTTTATTAGTAAACCCAGAGTAAGTGATTAATACCTGGAGGGAGCAGATACCTGTGCATATCTCTCAATCGGTGATATAGAGGGTGAGCAATTTATGAGTTTACCCCGTATAATCTTTACATAGGGTAAAATGCATTTATTGCGGGGGGGGGGTTGAACTCCACTGGGAGCTAGGTGTCTGGGTGTTGGAGACAGGAGCACTTCCTAAGACAGGGGAGGGCAAACTGTTTGGCCCTAGGGCCACACTGGGGTTGCAAAACTATATGGAGGGCCAGATAGGGAAGGCTGTGCCTCCACAAACAGCCCCCTCCCACGTCCCACCCCCTGACTGCCCCCATCAGAACCTCCTACCCATACAATCCCCCTTGCTCCTTGTCCCCTAACTGCACCCTTCCGGGACCCTCCCCTTGCACAGTAATACACGGCTGTGTCCTCCGCTTTCAAGTCGGTCATTTGCAGGTAGAAGCTGGCGCTGTCCTTGGAGGCTGTGAATCGCCCCTGAATGGAGGGGGAGTAGTAGTTTGTGACTGAAGATTGGCAATAGCGAACCAGCCACTCCAGTCCCTTTCCTTGCTGCTGCCTGACCCAACCCACCCACCGTCGTTAGGATCAAATCCGCTCAAGGCGCATTTCAGCTGAGTGGATTCCCGGGGCTGCTTCACTTCGGGATCGGACTGGGTCAGAACAACCTGCAAACGGGCCCCTGAAGAGGGGGGAGGAGGGAGGAGAGAAAACAGAGAAGGAACCAGTCAAATTTAATACATTCTCCGTCAATATTCGGAAGGCAAAGAAATACATAAAAACCTATTTACAATATAACTACATTTAGGCCAAAATATAACATGTTCCTGCATCTCCAATGTGTTCAGCTGGAGAAAATACCTGCCAAAGCCGCTAAAATGAAAAGTAAGTGAAGCCAATGTCTCATTTTCCCGGATGTTGGAAAAGAAAGTTCTCTAGGAGGTTGACTGGTAACTGCACAGACCCAGGGGGCTGCGGATTGTCTCTCCCAGGGCAGCCTGGGCAGAGAGAGGGGCAGATTTAAACAGGAAACCGACACCCCTATTTACATATCCTGTTCCTTATAAAGAGAGACAAACTTCCCTTATGGCCCCGAATCATTTGCACAACGGTTGGGGGGGGGGAGCCAGACTAAATCTTTCCCTATGTTTGTACAGCGCCTAGCACACTGTGGTGGGATCCTGATTCTACTTTGCCTTCGGGGACAAATCTACAGCTGGCCACTCCAAAACTACCACTTTTGTAAGCTAATAGCTATGAGTAAAACAGAGGAGGGGCTCTGCTCATGGGGGTCTTTGCAGATGAAGGTAGTTGAGGGCGATATTAGGGGGTAAATACGGAGTGCAGGGGAATAAGCCCTGCTGTGAGAGTCTCTGTGAGGTGGGGATGGCAGTGGGAGGACAGGGGGGTAGGGATAAGGTGTCTGTGGGGTGGCAGTGAACAGGTGTGGAGGTGTCAGGCAGAGGTCGGAAACTCGGAAAGTTTTTCCTTTGTATCAGTTTTATAATAAGGGGAATGGGGAAATGTACGGATGAGTCTGTAGGGATGGGGGATACAATCGATTCCAAGAAATCAGGGAGAGTAGTATTTAAAACTGAGTCCTCTGGGTGCTGATTTCTACGGGAATAGGGGTCTGGGCACCTCAGCCAGGGCTAGCTGATATTAGAATATTGTGCCCCTACTTGAACAAATTCCCAGTAATTGTGGGCGGGGGGCGTTGTTCCTGGGATAGGCTACTAGGCTGCTTTAAAACATCTGAGGCCCCTTGGGGGAGCACAGTGTTTTAGTAAGGGGTGAATGGAGGGGAAAGAGAAGCTCCCTTTCATTAAAAAATATTATCTGTCTGTGAGGAGTTGTAGCTAATCACTTGGATTCAGTATTCAATTAACTGAAAGGAATGGGATTAAATAAAATCCATGGGTTCCTGGAGTTGTGTCTTTTCTCCCAATTCAGTTTATTGTAGACTAGACAGACCCTGAGAGAGAAATATTTGACTCAGCTCAGACAGTCTTTCAGCCACGATTTGGGGGGTTGGTAGCTCAGCCAGAGGGTAGGGGTCTGTTACAGGAGGAGGTGGGAGAGGTTCTGTGGCCTGTGACATGCAGGAGGTCAGACTAGACAACCAGGATGGTCCGGTCTAACCTAGAAGTCTGTGAGTCTCCCCTCGCTGTGTATCTGTCACTCAGTAATCCGGGGCAGGGTCCTCAGGTCTCTCGGGCTGCTCATCTATAAGTACAGCAGATGGTTGGGGTTGTCCCTGGAGATGGTGCATCGCCCCTTAGCCCGATGGGTGTAATACACACAGCACAGCACCCCCATCAGAAGTCACAGCAGCGACATACTGCAGCCCTACCCGGGAGGCTGAGCACTTGGAGGCTGTTTGTTCTGAATCAATTTGCCGTTCTGCCAACAGCAGGCTTTGTCATCCCGTTACCAGAACGCCTGGGTTCTAGTTCCTCCCGGCTACAGAAGGAATCTGGGAATCGGGGGTTTCTCCTGGACGAGGAGAGACAATTGAGCAGAGCAGGAAATCGGGATTTAGGACGCCAGGGTTCTATTCTCACTCTCCGGAGTTTTGAATTTCGGGTGATCCGAGGTTTAGTTCAGAAGTTCTTGTGAACTGCTTTACAAGGGGTTGGGGTTGGGGGTGGGGCGGGAAGAATGCATTTAGGAAAGTCTTTGATCCTTGGTCTCACAACGGTTCATTTGAGTTTAATGAACAGGATGTAACCGCTTCTTACGGAAGCCTCCTTCGTTTGAAGGGTCACTTTTAGTCGCAGGGGTACATGCAATGCAACTGTTTGCTGTCAGGGTACACCAGGGTGCACATAAGTGAAAGCAGTTCGGGCAACATCCTACAAACATTCCGTGAAGCCCAAACACGAACCCCATTCTGATGCACTTAGCCTCGAACAACCTCTGCTGCGATGGCGCTCGCAGGCGGGCAAAGGAGGCTGGCTCCAGCTATGCACTTGTGAGGCCTCGGGACCTTGGCATGAGCTGGCACTTGCTCTGCCAGCGTCACACTGGGCACCTTCCCTTCCGGACAGGGAGGGGCGAGAAGAATCTGTGACCGAGTCCCTGTGGGGTAAGACAAGCCAAGGAGCAATGTGGGAACCGGTCACATTAACCCCATTGTACATCAGCGAAAGATCCAGATGCACAGGGAGAGCCTGACCGTGGGACCAGGACTCGCCCCTGAATGGGGCTGAGGGCAGCAGCGAGGAATGTCTGCGGCGCAGACCCAGTGGGCCTCTGTGAAGCAAAGGGGGCACGTCGCTGGGGAATGAAAGGGTTAAGCCTTGTGGCAGGTGTGAATTTCATTCCCCTGGAAGCGCGTTCTCAGTCCTCTGCCCAAAGCCCTGTTGTTTACGTGGCTGCTGCCCCCACGTGGCGCCCGCGGACTCTGCAGCCTGGGTTTTTGCAGGAGCATCAATAGGTTTGTGTGTCAGTGTGTGTCCCGCACAGTAATAGCGGGCGGTGTCCTCGGGCTTCAGGCCGGTCAGTTGCAGATACAGCTCACTCTTGGGATCATCCCTGGAGATGGTGAATCGGCCTTTCACTGAATCGAGGTAATATGTAGGACTCCCATACATGCTTATATAAGCGACCCATTCTAGTCCCTTGCCAGGAGCCTGGCGGACCCAGCTCATCCGGTAGCTGCTGAAGGTGAAGCCAGAGGCTTTGCAGGAGAGGCGGAGAGAGTCTCCGGGATTTTTCACATCCCCTCCGGACTCCACCAGCTGCACCTGGCACCGGACACCTGGGAATAAAGACAGGCCATTAATATCGGTATAAAAACAGCGGTAACACAATATTCTGCCAGTTATTCAGAGGAGGAAAATACCTTTCAAAGCGGCTACAGCGCAAATGAACAGAAGAAAAAATCCCATTTTCCCTGGTGCTGGAGGGGAAAGTTCTCAGGGACTGGCTGGTCACTGCACAGACCCAGGGGCTGCGGATTGTGTCTCCGGGTGCAGCCTGGGCAGAGAGAGGCACAGATTTAAACAGGAAAGTGTCTCCCTCATTTGCATGTCCCCACTTTATAAGAGACACATACTGCTGCTGCCCGTGATCTGAGTGACTCTCCCTAGGGCTCCGGGTGCAGGAGTCAGACTGTCCCATCCTGTGTATCTGTGCAGCGCCGGACACAGGGCGCTGGGATCCTTCTGACACTTTCTGACCCCTGGGAGGAATGACCAGCTCCCTGCAGTGACTGTATTTCCTCACCCGGGAACTGAGGGCCTGGCTATTGTGAGGTGATATTGGAGCTGGGGCGGGACTCAGCTCTGGAGCCCCGTTCTAGGCTCACAGGGGCCAGGCAATGTCCGGTCAGGGGGATCAGTGTCCGGGGAGGGGTCGTGTCCCAGGGATCCACTGGGCTGGGCCACCCGCTGGAGAGGGAAGATTCCCCGTGGCGCTGGGAGGATTTGGGGATGGAGGGCCCTTTCCCTTCCCAGCAGTGACTGGCTCCATTGAAATGATCCGTGACACTAGGGACGTGATCTGAGCAAGCCTGGCTCGTGCTTCGGGACGGGTCTGGGGCCCGCCTGTGGGTGCAGGTGGGAGAAGCTGGGCGGGGGTGGGGGGGAGTCTGAGGGCAGAGTTAAGGTTTTGCAGTGGAGCCTCCCTGACATTAGTGGGCAGAGAGCAGCGTCTCTGGGACTCTTTCCTTAGGGAGGAGTCGAGGGAGGATCCAGGCTACAGAGAAGGAAGATGATTCTGTGAGGCTGATATTTATATTCGTGTTTCTGTTCCTGTTCCCAGTCACAGGCCATTTTCCATTTACACTGGGTTGTAAACTCGGTGGGACTGAGGGAGTTTTTATGGTCTGTGTTTGTACCGTGCCCAGGACTATGGGAGCCTAGACTGTAATTAAGAACATAAGAAGGGCCAGACTGGGTCAGCCCAAAGGTCCATCTAGCCCAGTGTCCTGTCTCCTGACAGTAGCCAGTGCCAGGCGCCCCAGAAGGAATGAATGGAACAGGGAATCACTGAGTGACCCATCCCCTGTGGCCCATTTCCAGCTTCTGGGGACACTAGGCCCACAACCAGCACCAAATCTATCACCGCTGAGCATCATCATCCAGATCATTTACTTAGTTCATTATTGATAAGCAATAAAGTGTAGAGAGAAGCTTTCTCCTGGTTGTGTTTAAAGAAGTTGTGTGACACGAACTACCTGTTTCTCAAGCATCCCAGGATGTAATATTGAGGTATAACAACAAAAACAACAGGAATTTTTCCAGTCCCACTTCCATTCAGACAAGTATCAGCATTCACGCTGAAACACAAATCTCCCTTCCCATTACACTCATGTCCACTTTCATCCCTGCCAAATAGCCAGGGCCTGAGCAGGGGTCTGGGGCTTGTGAGGAACAGATAGTGAGCTGCTCTGACCTCCCAGAGACGCTGGTTGTGATGTCCCTGTGCCACAGAGCAGGGTGACTGTTTTCCTTTCACCTTTCTCATTTTTTCCTTATTTTAATTGATTGCTGTTTAATTACTTGTATTTGCTTTGAACTGTACGTGATGATCAGTGGGTCAGGGAAGCATCCAGTGCAGAGAGAGCCCCCCAGAGTGGGGACACCCTCGCCTCTGCCCTGAGTGACTACAATAAGGTTGGGGGTCGAGCCCCCTGGAATCCTGGGCCCAGCCTTGTCGGAGATAAACCTCTGTGTTCCTGGCTGGCTGAGAGTCACGTCTGACTGCAAAGTGGGGGTGCAGGACCTGGTGGCTTCCCCAGGACCCCACTGAGGCGGGCTCGCTGTGGGAAGCGCACGGAGGGGCAGAGGATGCTGGATGCTCCAAGGAGAGACCCAGGAGGTGAAGCCGTGGGAGCTTCTTGCCCTGAACAAGTCTGCTCCAAAGGAGAGGAGGCTCCCCAAAGTCCTGACTGGCTTGGTGGAGAGCAGTTCCAGAGCATCGCCCGGGGACTCCGTGACAACTGGTGGCAGCGGTGGGATGTACTGCACCCCGTGAATGGCGCTGCTTGCAGTAAGTGACTGGGGAGCAGTAAAACAAAGGAGGGATAATGAGGACAAGGCGTGCTGAAGGCTCAGAGAGGGACGGTTTCAGGGGGCAGTTAACCTCTGGGAGCGTGTGACCAGCGAGAAGGACTGTTGGAGTAACGGGGTCCCCCTGAGGACTGCAGCCAGCAGTCTCAGGGGCGGAGGAGCTTGCCGCTCGACCCTGGGAGAGAGAAGGATTTTGCAGTAGCAGGGTTCCCCGGGGGATTGCAGGAGCAGTCCCAGGGGCGGAGGAGTCTACAGCTCGACCCTGGCAAAGAGGTGGTGATCACGAGAAGGGCTGGCACACCAGGGGTTCTTCCTGGAAACCATGGGGGAGCCAAGAGCACACAGGCCTGTGAGTCCAGAGCCACTTGGGAACGGTGAAGTGATGGCCTATCACCATCTCCTTCAGAAGGACATTGTGATCCTGTGCACAAAGAGAGGGTTACGCATGGGGAAATTCACCAAGGCACAGTTAATCGTGCAGTTGAAGGAGAAGCACCGCTCTGAGGATCAGATTCCTGGCCCAGATGGGGCTACAAGAGGATCTGAGAGCAGCTGGAGCATCAGCCAGGCATCCCCGGGAGTCTGGTCCCCAATCAGACGAGGGTCTTCACGATTGGGTTCCCCATCAGGAGATTGGAGACGGATGGGATGGGAGCAGAGCCCGAGAGAGCGAGAGGACCATGAGAGAAAGGAAGAGCCCGAGGAAAAGCTGCATGAGAAGCAGCAGCAGCGTGGACTGGTGATGGTGGAGCAGAGAGACATAGGGGGCTGCCCAGGGGTCAGTGGGGAAACACGCCTGCAGGGGCGAGACCCTGGGACAGAGAGAACTGTGGTGGTGCAGCCCCAGATGCTGAGGGACTGTGGGACCTGGGTGAAGTTCCCTGGGGTGAAGCCCCTCACCCTGCCTATGGCCCAGATCCCTGTGCAGACCCAGAAGGGGTCGGGCTGGTTGGTAGTTGGGGTTCTCCAGGATATCGGCTGGGAGGCCCTGTTGGGGGGTGACTGTCTTCCCATGGGACAGGATCCAGGCCCCGCTCCTGTAACGGCCGAGGGTTTGAATTCAAATCCAGGGAACCAATTGGCTAGGATGGAAATGGTCAGTGAAAATGCAAATGACCTGGCTGGCAGGGGGGAGGGGCTGCTGGGCTCAGGATACCTGCCTACCTGTAACCAGCCCCCTGGGGCTGAGTGGGAGGGAGAGATGCTCCCTGCCCCCCTGCACACCGGAGAGGGGACTCACACTGGCTCTGATGCTGGGACCAGAGCAGAGAGCTCGCTGCCTGCCCCCACTGGGACAGCAAGGGCAGCGCCGAGCACGGGGGGAGCTGAGACCCCAGCTGAGTGGGGGGACACCCGGGCAGGGCAGGTCGGCTGCCAAACAGGTTTGCCTGGTCCAGACGTGCTGCTGGGAAGTGATTACACAGCAGGAAGGGAGCTACCAGGGACAGGGCTCAGGGGGGCTGTGACCCCAGGCCCAGCCAGCGAGAGGGAGCAGGTCCCACTCCCTGCCCCAGCTGCTGGATCCCAGACCGAGCTGCAGAAGGATCCCTCCTTGGAGAAGCTGAGAGAACTTGCTGGCCACAGCGCTGCAAAGCCCCTTGGGGAAGGCTGCAGGGACAGAGTCCTGCAAGAGAAGGGATTCCTGTTCCGGGAATGGGCTCCCCAAGGGGAAGTAGAACTGGGGGGAATTGGGAGGCAGCTGGTGGTGCCCCAGGAATCCACAGGGTTCTTCCCGTTCGAGCTGCTGGATGGGAGGAGAGTGAGGGGACCCCTGAACCTGAAGAGGGAGGATTGGATGAAGAAGGGGGAAGACCCCCGGGGGGATCTCTTCCCTGAGGTGGGAGACAATCTCCCCATCAGGCGTTCCCCGTTCAGAGTCACTGGGAAAGCAGCCCAGAACCTGGAGAGAGAGGTCAGGGACATGCTGGCTTTAGATGGGATCCAGCCGTTTTACAGCTCATGGGCCTCACCCATGGGGCTGATCCCCAAGGGAGACAGGATGATCTGGTTTTATGGGGGCTATTGGAAGCTTAAAGCCATCACAGTGTCCGATGCCCACCCCACGCCTAGGCCTGGGGAGATTCTAGACAAGCAGAGGGGGATGGAGAACTTGGCCCTGGCAGACGCTGATAACATGTGCATCTTTAGCCAGACCTGGGAGGAACAGGTGTCCCAGGTGAAGAGGGGGCTGGGCTGCCTCAAGAAGGTGGGACTGACGGTAAAAGCTGAAAAATGCAAGGGGGGACGGCAGAGGTGTTGTGTCTGGGCCACAAAGTGGGAAGTGGCTGCCCAAGCCCAGAACTGGCAAAGGTCAAGATGGGGGCTCTTAACCGAGGGAGCCCAAATCACAGACCAGAGTGCTGGGAAAAGACCCAATCCCAGCTTGAAGCCCAGGGGTACTGGGGTGGCAAAGGGTGTGGGCTGCATAAACCTTCCCACATGCGGCCTGCAAGTGCCATCAAGCACACCCGACCTAAGGGAGGGCATAAGACTGGACTGTCCTGGTGTAACTCACACCAAGGGATGGGGGAGATGCTGGGGCATCCATGGGAACCTTGGTGGGTTCGAACTTCCCCAGGTCACTGGCTGGAGTGACCTCGCTCAGTTCGGTCTCGAAGGGGGGAGAGATGTGACGAACTGGGAAAGTTCTTAATGTTTTCTCTGAATACTGTGTTGGTGCCTCAGTGTCCCCATGTCAGTTCTTAAGTCTCTGGCAGAGCCAAGGGCCAGTGCACCTAAATGCCTGACCCTCTGTCTCCTAG
Source organism: Gopherus evgoodei (assembly GCF_007399415.2). NCBI lineage: Eukaryota > Metazoa > Chordata > Testudines > Testudinidae > Gopherus > Gopherus evgoodei. The sequence continues at coordinate 1,332,610 of NW_022060060.1, forward strand.
CAACTGATGGCCTGGGCCCCCCCCTCTGCAAAGGTGCCAGCTGAAGGTGTTGGAGACAAAGGGATCAGGTGACCTCCTGGCCCGGGAAAGGAGCTGAGCAGAGAGGAGGGGCTGGGAGGGGTTGTGAGTCTGGAGCTGGCTGGGGTCGAGGGTGGAGGGCAGACCTGGGGGTCTGGCTCACTGGCCCCAGAATGGACCCAGCCGAGGGGTCCAGTTCGCTGTATCTACAAGCTCTGTTTTAGACCCTGTTCCTGTCATCGAATAAACCTCTGTGTTCCTGGCTGGCTGAGAGTCACGTCTGACTGCAAAGTGGGGGTGCAGGACCCGGTGGCTTCCCCAGGACCCCACTGAGGCGGGCTCGCTGTGGGAAGCGCACGGAGGGGCAGAGGATGCTGGATGCTCCAAGGAGAGACCCAGGAGGTGAAGCCGTGGGAGCTTCTTGCCCTGAACAAGTCTGCTCCAAAGGAGAGGAGGCTCCCCAAAGTCCTGACTGGCTTGGTGGAGAGCAGTTCCAGAGCATCGCCCGGGGACTCCGTGACACGGGGTTACTAGGACTGTGCCCCATAGGAGGTGGAAGGGGAGCCCTGGAGGTCAGGCAGGGCTGTGGGAGCAGGAAGTGGGAGTGAGGACTCAGATCCTTTCACTCGCCCACTCCACGGAGTAGTGTATATGCCAGGGAAGTTCCCCACACTAGTGGGACCATCCCCCGCTTACATCTGTAATAGAATATCTGGGACCGAGTGAATCCCCACCACGCCCAGTGCGGGACTCCCCGTTCCCAGTATCTCTGCCTCCTGTGGATCTAGATCTGACTGACCAGCCGGGTTCAGTTCCCCCATTGCAAACGGAGGGACTTACTGCCTCCTGTGAGCTCCCAGCGCCGCCTGTCAACATCACACCAGCTGGGACTTTCTCTGGTAACCGCCGCGGGAGGTTTTTGTCTGAGCTCAGCCCGGCTTCCCCTCACTGTGCAGGGGGGTGTCTGGCACAGTGATACCGGGCCATGTCCTCGGCTCGCAGATGGTCAGTTGCAGCTACACCAGGATGTTGGGATTGTCCCTCAGGACTGGCGGGCCTCCCACAGGCGCACCGCCGAAAGTCGCCTGGAGCCACCCCTGGCCTTGGACTGCGTCGCCGTCATATGTGCTACTCCCCCTGCCCCTGCTGATATGGGAGTCTGGACTCCACCAACCCCTGGGACTGGGCACCTGGGATAAAGACAAATTAAGAGGAACAGTCGTATCTCGGCCACTAGCACGGTAGTCCTCGGCTTCTACAACACATGAGGAGGGAGAAAATACCTTCCGGAGCTCCTGCAACGAGACAGGGGTACTAGCACGACTGCATCGGAGATTCCTGTCTGAATATCCGCAGGTGAAATTCACATCTTTATCCCCTTCCTTAGCTCCCAAACCTAGCGTTAACCTCAAGGGTGAACTCTAACCCTGACCTGAGCACTCACCTTCACCTTGACACTTCATGTGTATCTTAAATCGACAGTATTAACTCTACCCCTCAACTGACCGGTAACCCGAAATGAAGCTTCTGACTCTGAGTTCAAATGTTAGTCCTAACCCCACATGTACAGCCTGGACCTAATGCTAGATGCTGACCCTGACAATAAAGGCAAAACCTGACTCTTAATTTGTCGCTTAACAGAACACGAACCATTATACCTGTTGTTTACCCCAGAGTGGAGCGCAGGGATACAGCCAAGGCGGTGCCGGGATTCCCTGGGACAGGTGGTGCTAGAACCCAGGCCCCAGAACTCCAGTGCTTCAAATCATCACTCCGGGGAAGTGACTCGAATCTAAAGCAACGTGACTGCGAAGGGAATCTGAGCCACTCTCCTTAAGTTTGATACATACAGTACTTGTATGTATGTGTGTGTTTGGGTTTATATGTGTTTAAGTGAGAGTTTTCTGAGTGTTTATGGATGTATCTGTGTGTGTGTGTGTGTTTCTGTGTGTATATATGTCTCAGGGTGTGTTATTTGTGTCTTTGGGCTTGCTTTTTTGTGTATAGGTGTGTATTTGTTTTTTTGAGTGATTGTGAAAATTTACGTGTTTGTGTGTTTTCATGCTTCCTCTGTATGTTTACTTATGTGTTTTTGTGCAGCAGTGGTTGCGTGTGTGTGCTTATGTGTGTTCTTGCATTTTTCTCTACGCGCGTCTGTTTTGTTTGTGTGTTTGGAGTAGGAAAAATCGGGGAGAAGGAATAAATATTGCCAACTCCGTGTCTAATGCTCAGAGGAATTCCAGGGGGAGTGAGTTAAACCGGTTATGAAACTACCCCAATCTGCAGCTATTTATAGCTTGGGAGACTTTCTCTGTGTTGAGCGATGTCTGACCCACTGCCCCGCCTGGACTCTTAATGGCCCATTTCCATCTCCAGCCTCCGCCTCTCTCTGCCTCAATCTCCCCTCTCTGATCCAGGGGCTGGGATAGTTCCTGGCCTCCCGGCGGCGCTGTGGGAAGAAAGGGGATATCCGTGTGTGAAGGGCAGAGACGCCACGGTGAGGGGCCCCACATCGGTTATAATGAACTAATCACCTTTCCCTGCGTTAATGCGCTAAACGTCCCAGTTTGCTGAAAGAGCCAGAGCCTCCCTGGTGTAAATCCGGAGTAACTCGAGTCTAGTGAAAGCAGCTGTGGTGACTTTACACTAGCGGAGGATTTCGCCCCATGAGAAATTCGCTCCATCCCTAGGGTCTGATGCAAATCCCAACCAGGGCAAGAGGGTGAATCCCGTTGACTCTGATGGGCACTGGATCAGTCTTGCAATGCGCTCAGGGCCGGCTCCAGGCACCAGCTGAGCAACCTCATGCTTGGGGCAGCAGATGGGGAGGCACAGCCGCTTATTTTTTGTTTGTTTGTTTGTTTTTGTTCGCAGCTCCAGCCGCTTTCTAGGCCCCGGGGGACCCAACGCGCCAGGTCAACGAGGGGAGAGCGACTCAGAACAGGACTCGCTCCGGATTGGGGTTCACAGGTGAAGCGAGGGGATCTCTGCACCCAGCGGGGCTCTGGGCAGGAAGGGGAGACACGCTGCCCGGGAACGGAAGGGTTAAAACTGCCGGGAGGTTTGTGTTACATTCACCCGGGTGCCGGGTCTCCTGTCCGAGCCCGGAGCGGTGTGTGTGTCACTGCTGCCCCCGCGCGGCTGCCGGGAGAAGGGCGGTTCCGCAGCCTGGGTTTTTGTAGGATCCCAAACCGGTTTCGTGTCACTGTGTCTCTCGCACAGTAATAGCGGGCGGTGTCCTCGGGCTTCAGGCCGGTCATTTGCAGATACAGCAGGTTGTTGGAGTTGTCCCTGGAGATGGTGAATCGGCCTTTCACTGAATCAAGGTAGTATGTACTACTCCCACTGCTGCTTATATAAGCGACCCATTCCAGTCCCTTGCCAGGAGCCTGCCGGACCCAGTGCATGTAGTAATCGCTGAAGGTGAACCCGGAGGCTTTGCAGGAGAGGCGGAGAGAGTCTCCGGGCTTTTTCACATCCCCTCCGGACTCCACCAGCTGCACCTGGGACCGGACACCTGGGAATAAAGACAAGTTGTAAATATAGATATAAAAATAGCGGTAACACAAGATTCTTGACACTGCCCGTTATTCAGGTGAGGAAATACCTTCCAAAGCTGCTAAAGAGAAAACTAAAAGGAGCAAAAATCCCATTTTCCCGGGTGCTGGAGGGGAAAGTTCTCAGGGACTGGCTGGTCACTGCACAGACCCAGGGGCTGCGGATTGTGTCTCTGGGTGCAGCCTGGGCAGAGAGAAGCACAGATTTAAACAGGAACCTGTCTCCCTCATTTGCATGCCCCCGCTTGATAAGAGACACACACTCCTTCCCCGAAAAATCACCCTGTCTGGGCCTGGAGATCTCGGACAAGGAGGAAGACCTGTAACCAGAGAAATAAGGATAGATAGAAGCTCTTGTTCAGAGCAATGGTCTCCCTTGCCCAGTATCCTGTCTCTGTCAATGGCCAGTACCAGAACCCCAGGCAGAGTGAACAGAGCAGCGACATTTTGGGCCATCCATCCCCATTTCCCATGCTCCGCTTCTGGCAGTCAGCGATTTAGGGTCCCTCGAGCATGGGGCTGCGTCCCTGGCCCTACTGGCTATTAGCCATTGAGCCTCCATGAATGTATCTCCTTCTTTTTGAGTCCTGTTGTACCTCTGGCCACCACAATCAAACATCTCGTGGCAATGAGTTTCCCTGGTTAATTGTGCATCGTGTGAAAAAGCACTGCCTCTGTGTGTGTTGTCGGCTGGCTATTGATTTCATCTGGTGACCCCTGGTTTGTGTATTTGGGGAAAGGGTAAATAACTGCTTGAGCCCACGTGGCTCTGCGGCTTCTCAATGCAGACCTGCAGGTCTGGGGATTGGGGGTTTTAGAGCAGGGGAGATGAGTAGCCGCATTTGCACCTTCCCTTTTTCCTAAGGGACTAGGGGATTCAACTGTGAGTGGGCTCCAGATCCCAGCCCCGAGCTCACGGAGGAGAGTGACAGACTAGAGCGTCTAGCAAGGGCTGTGTGACTGTGTCTTTAGCACGGTGCCTGATACTTGATCAAGCCCTGGTAAATTCATGTATAACCCTCAGCATACAATGCCGGGTGGGGCCTGTCATTGTAACATTGATTTTCCTACCCTGCGCACAGGATAAGCTGGTTAAAGGGAACTTGTTATTTAGTGTCCCTGAGTTTGATGTTGAAAAGTTGGGCGGTCAGCACCTCCAGAGAGGTGCAGCAATATGGGTCCCCAATACGGGGCATGCTGACCATTGGACACAGCCGGTCCATGTGTAAAGCGAGAGAACAAAGGAAAATTCATTTGCTGTTATGCTGTTGAAATAAGGTGTTTCCTGTGGCATGTGTGAAAGCAGCCAGGGTAGTTAGGCACTTTGTGCCCATGGGACAGGAATGGCCTTTGGACATGTTTGTATTTCTTCCCAAACTCCCCCTTTTGTTGGGAAGCAGAGACGTGGGGAATAACACTGGTGTCCGTTCGTGCCCCTTCTTCTCTGCTGGGGGACCTGTTTGCGCAATGGCGCAGTGTCACAGACTCACAGATCGTGCCCACTCATGGTCCTGTGCGGTCTGTGGGGGGTGTCCCTTTCAGTGAGACAGCCCTTCTCAGGGGTCCACTCTGTCTCGGGGTCAGGCCCCTCCACCTCCTGGAGCCGCACCTTTCTGAGCCTTAGCACGTCTGTCTCTCACCATGGGCCCCTCAGTGAGTCCATGCATTCTGGACCCCCCAGGTCTCCTCACCCCTGAAGGGGTTGATGCAACCCTGTTCTCTAGGCTGGAGTGACTCTCAGCCAGCATAAAACAGGAGGGTTTATTGAGAGTTGAACATAGCACAGGAAACTCTCAGGGCCTCAAGCCTGGCCTCCCTCAGCCCAGCATATCCCAGTCCCCCTGCATCCAGGGGGGCTCTGCTTGCTCCCCTCTCCAGCCCAGAGCCCCCCTGCTTTTCAGCTGAGCCTCCGATATCCCGGCCCCAAGCCCCGCCCCTGTCCATTGTCTTCTCTCCAGGTAAACAGGGTCATAAACAGGAAGGCCTGGGTTTCCTCTTCTCTCAGCCCTTCTCTGGCCCCCTCTGGCTGGAACCAGCTGATCAGGTCACCAGGGTCCTCTCTCCGCAGTCCGTTGTCCTCCCACGGGCCAGAACTGGCTATGACTGCTGAGCTGGGTTTCCGGGTCACCAAGTCACCAGTCGCTGGTGTCTCCATCCTCCGGGTCATCGGCCTGGGTCCCAAGTTCCCTCTCTGGTCCTCTGTAACAACAAACTGCCTCTCCGCTCACCTTGTTAAACCAGTAACACCCGGGGACACTGAGTCCCCCTCCCTCTGCATGCAACTCACTGGAAAACACAGAAAACCCCAAGAAAGCCCCCCCACTTCATCACACACAGCTATTCTGTCTCTCCAGCATTGCTCCTGGTGCTTCAGGTTGAAAATGTCAGTTGTTTGTGCCAGGGCCGGCTCCAGGGGTTTTGCCGCCCCAAGCAGCCAAAAAAAAAAAATCCCGATCCCGATCTGCGGCAATTCAGCAGGAGGTCCTTCTCTCTGAGCAGGAGTGAGGGACCCTCCACCAAATTGCCACCGAATACCTGAAAGTGCTGCCCCGTTCGGGAGTGGCTGCCCCAAGCACCTGCTTGGGAAGCTGGTGCCTGGAGCCGGCCCTGGCTCCAACACGTCTGTTAGTCTATAAGGTGCCACAGGACTCTTTGCTGCTTTACAGATCCCGACTAACACGGCTACCCCTCTGATACTGAACAATAATAAAGTACTATAAAGTTGCTGCCTTTCAGGAATAATATTGTATGTGTGTGTCAGAGAGAGCGAGCTAACTTTTCTGTGTGCATGTACTTGGGCTGCTCATGTGTAAACAGAGATGGAGCTGTCTTTCCAGGTTGTGAATCCCTTTTCCCGCCTATGCCCCGGGGTTGTAGGCCAGTAGCTGTTGGTACAGGAAGTATGATAGTAAAGTGTCCACTCTCACTTCTTCCCGGAAGCCTTTTGGATCCAAGGCGTGATGTAAAGATTCATCTTACATCCATCTACAGTGTGGGTCAGACTTTTTCATTGCTGGAGCAGATTGGGTCAGGACAATCTACCAAAAGACACCCAGGAGAGGAAAGTGATCAGTGAAAAGTGATATGAATAGTGAATAGTAAAATTAAAAAGTTCGAAGTAGGTGAGCTGACTGCCTTGATGTGAGCCTTATGAGGCCATTCCCAGCTGTGCAAAGAGGGAGAAATGATTTGAACCCACTTTGCTCTTACATTTCTTATTTGTCAGAGGAGCTGTATGTCAGTTTCATTTGTGTCAAATCAACTTCCCAGGCCAGTCCCTTGAGTTACAGCAGGGATGACTCTGTCCTCTACAGTGTAGTTCAATTGTATGTTCAAAAACTCAACGTGAGAGTCCAGTCGGTCAAATGAAGTTTCATGATGCAAAGAGCATCGTGGTGGGATGGGAAGGGAGCCCCAGTGAGTCAGGTCTTTTGTCTGAGGTGCTACTATCAGTATTTAACCAGGAAGTGGGAGCTGTCAGCTTTGCATACACTGGATTGACCGAAGGGGTTTAAGCCAAGAAGCAGGGAGTGTGGGGGGCCTGGATAGGTGTATGGAGCGCTGGGTTTGGGTGGGTAGCCAGAGAATCTAGCAAAGGCTGGGAGGGTCTCTCTTTAATAGATTGCCTGATACTTGATCAGAGATGACACACACTATGCAGTGATGGGCACCAGGATGGACTATTGTCTGGGAATTATATACATAAAACCTGACTTTATTCCTGGCCTGGTGACCCTTCCTATTCCTGCGCCCAGTGGGGTATTGTTTATGGATCTGCAGCCCGCTGCAGCCCATGGGATAAGGAAGAGGGAATCTGCAGCTGGTGTTTCTGTATTACCATTTATAGGTTTCGGTTCACTGTGTGCCTTGCACAGTAATTCTGGGCGGTGTCCTTGGTCATCAAGTTGCTCATTTGCAAATAAACGTTGTTGTTGGAATTGGCCCTGGAGATGATGAACTGCCCTTTGACAGCATCCGTGTAGTACGGAGAGATGGCTTGAATTTGGGTGACCCACTCCAGGCCCTTCCCAGGAGCCCGAGGGACCCAATTCATGTAGTAATCACTGAAGGTGAACCCGGAGACTTTGCAGGAGAGTCAGAGAGAGTATCTGGGATTTTTCACACCCATCCGGACTCCACCAGCTGGTCATGGACACTTGGGAATAAGGACACGTTTAGAAATGGTATTGAGAACAGTAATACAATGTCTCCCCTTTCTCTGCAATGCATTGAAGAGGGACAAATACCTTCCAAAGCTGCTAGAATGAAAACCAAATGGTGCCAACGTCTCATTTCCCCTGGTGCTGGAGGGGAAATTTCTCAGGAGGATTGGTCCATCACTGCACAGACCCAGGGGCTGCGGACTGTGTCTCCGGGTGCAGCCTTGGCAGAGAGAGGCACAGATTTGAACAAGAAACTTCTCAACCTATTTGCGTATTCCCTTCCTTATCAGACACAAGTTCCTGCCCTTTGCCCTCTCAGTCTTGAAGAAGAGAACTCAGAGGGCCCCTTAGTCTGTGTTGTGAAGCGCCTGGGCTGGGGGATCATGTCTGTGCTTTTACCTATGGGAGAAGTAAAATGATCTCAAATCCCAAGACATCCTTCCCTGGCCTGATAGAGCGTGTTCTGGGCTCAGGGAAAAGCTTCTCTCATTCCTCCCTTCCTTTGGGTTAGACTGTGGAGACACGAGTATTTGGCAGCAGGACCAGAATCTTAGAAACTCTCTGAGTCCAAGAGGAAGCAGGTTCAGCTTTTTGTGGCCTGGGAGACCTGACAGTGACACTTGGCTGGTAGCTAATGCAGGGCGGGAATGTCACACAAGCCTTTGGGGAGTCCTGGGCCAAATCTCACTCAGTGGGAGCTGCGTTCTGTGACCCTAGTGCCCCCTTGACCCCCCACCAACGGGCCTCTGCTTCTCCCTCAGCAGCCGCCTCTCCCTGAGCTACCCCCTTAAATCCAACCGTGTTCCTGTCTACAACCCTTAGTCACGTGACTGTCCCCAATGTCCTCAGTGCCAGCGCTGTGCTGAGTGATGTCATCATGGTTCAAGGGGCGGGGTCTGTTATCTCCATGGTGACTCTGTGACATTATGGAACTTTACTGTGGGTCAGGATGTCTCAGCTCCACCCCCTGACACCAGCGGAGAGTCCGGTCTGTTATTTCCACATGTCAGTGGGGTGAAAACAATCCACCAGCCGCTTGGGAAAGTCCCGGCGGTGCCACATTCCCAGGCTCAGCGGAGCGGGGTTTGTTCAGGCGCTGGGTGATCTCTGCCCACAGCCCCGCCCGGACTCTGAATGGCCCATTTCCGTATCCAGCCTCTATCTCTCTGTGCCTCAGTCTCCCCTCTCTGAACCAGGGGCTGGGATAGTTCCCGGCCTCCCGGCGGCGCTGTGGGGAGAAAGGCGATAACCGCTTGTGAAGGGCCGAGATGCCACGGTGAGGGACCTCACACCGGTTATAATGAACTAATCACCTTCCGCTGTGTTAATCCGCTAAACATCCCAGTTTGCTGAAAGGGCCAGAGCCTCCCTTGTGTAAATCCGGAGTAACTCGTGTCTAGTGAAAGCAGCTGCGGTGACTTTACACCAGCGGAGGATTTGGCCCCAGGAGCAATTGGCTCCATTCGTTGGGTCTGATGCGAACCCCAATGCGCTTGTCCCGTTTATACTGACAGACGCTGTCCTGTGAGTCTGACACCGAGACGGGCCCGGGGGAGCCAACGTGCCAGGTCAGCGAAGGGAGAGCGACTCAGAACAGGACTCACTCCGGATTGGGGTTCACAGTGAAGCGAGGGGATCTCTGCACCCAGCGGGGCTCTGGGCAGGAAGGGGAGACACGTTGCCCGGGAACGGAAGGGTTAAAACTGCCGGGAGGTTTGTGTTACATTCAGCCGGGTGCCGGTCTCCTGTGTGAGCCCGGAGCGGTGTGTGTGTCACTGCTACCCCCGCACAGCTGCCGGGAGAAGGGCGATTCCGCAGCCTGGGTTTTTGTAGGGTCACAAACCGGTTTCGTGTCACTGTGTCTCCCGCACAGTAATAGCGGGCGGTGTCCTCGGGCTTCAGGCCGGTCATCTGCAGATACAGCTCACTCTTGGGATTATCCCTGGAGATGGTGAATCGGCCTTTGACGGAATCAAGGTAGTATGTACTACTCCCATCGTAGCTTATAGCAGCGACCCATTTCAGTCCCTTGCCAGGAGCCTGCAGGACTCAGCCCATAGCGTAGCTGCTGAAGGTGAAGTTCGAGGCTTTGCAGGAGAGACGGAGAGAGTCTCCGGGCTTTTTCCCATCCTCTCCGGACTCCACCAGCGCCTGGGACTGGACACCTGGGAATAAAGACAGGCCATTAATATCGGTATAAAAACAGCGGTAACACAATATTCTTCTAACTCTGCCAGTTATTCAGAGGAGGAAAATACCTTCCAAAGCGGCTACAGCGAAAATTACAAAGAGCAAAAATCCCATTTTTCCGGGTGCTGGAGGGGAAAGTTCCCAGGGGACTGGCTGGTCACTGCACAGACCCAGGGGCTGTGGATTGTGTCTCCGGGTGCAGCCTGGGCAGAGAGAGGCACAGATTTAAACAGGAAAGTATCTCCCTCATTTGCATGTCCCCGCTTTATAAGAGACACACACTCCTGCTGCCAGTGATCTGAGTGACTCGCCCTAGGGCTCCGGGTGCAGGAGTCAGACTGTCCCATCCTGTGTATCTGTGCAGCGCCGGACACAGGGCGCTGGGATCCTCCTGACACTTTCAGATCCCTGGGAGGAATGACCAGCTCCCTGCAGTGACTGTATTTCCTCACCCGGGAATTGAGGGCCTGGCTATTGTGAGGTGATATTGGTGCTGGGGGGACTCAGCTCTGGAGCCCCGTTCCAGGCGCACAGGGGCCATGCAATGTCCGGTCAGGGGGGTCAGTGTCCGGGGAGGGGTCGTGTCCCAGGGATCCACTGGGCTGGGCCGGGGCACCCGCTGGAGAGGGAAGATTCCCCATGGCACTGGGAGGGATTGCGGAGGGAGGCCCCTTTCCCTTCCCGGCAGTGACCGACTCCATTGAAATGATCCGTGACACTAGGGATGTGATCTGAGCAAGCCTGGCTCGTGCTTCAGGCCGGGTCTGGGGCCCGCCTGTGAGTGCAGGTGGGAGAAGCTGGGGGGGGGGGGAGTCTGAGGGCAGAGTTAAGGTTTTGCAATGGAGCCTCCCTGACCTTAGTGGGCCGAGAGCGTCGTGCCTGGGAGATTTTCTTTAGGGCGGAGTCGAGGGAGGATTCAGGCTACAGGGAAGGAAGATGATTCTGCGCAGCTGATATTTATATTCGTGTTTCTGTTCCTGTTCCCAGTCACACGCCACTTTCCATTTCCACTGGGGTTGTAAACTCGGCGGGACTGAGAGAGGTTTTATGGTCTGTGTCTGCACCGTGCCTAGGACTATGGGAGCCTAGACTGTAATTTCAGGGCGGGCTGTTGGTTTTTTGCCGCCTCAAACAAAAAGATTTTTGGCTGCCCCCAATGCCAGTCCTGGGCTCTCACACACCCCCGCTGCTCTTGCCCTCCTCCACCCACACCCCCCTCCACCGGTCTCTCTCTTCCCTCCACCCCCTGCCACCCCAGCACTGGGCTCCCCCCTACCAGTGCTGACTCTGCCTGCTACCCCCTCGCCTCCAGCTGGTCCGGCGCTGGCAGGGTCTGGGTAATCCCTCAGCCCAGGGTCCTTCCAGCCAGGGCTCCTGCCTCCAGGACCGTCCAGGACCCAGGAGAGCAGAGGCAGGGACCGCCCTGGCAGGGGGCTGAGGAGCTGGGCCAGGGCAGCCCCAGAGGGAGCGGAGTCCCGGAGAGCGGGACATGGGCCCTGCACGGCAGCTCCGCGCCCTCTATGGCCCCGCTGCTGCTGCTGCTTCTGGCCGCTCTGCCGCAGTCCCTGGGGGGCTTGGGCTGCGGCACTTGGGGGTGGTCACCCTGTGGCACCTGCAGGTGGCTATACGTGCCGCACGGGGCGGCCCCCCAGCCGAGTATCCAGCCTGCCCGGCCCAGCCGCAAGGTGTGGGAGCTGCTCCCCCTCGGGGCGAACCTCAGCAGCCCCAGGGCGCCCGGCGCACGACGTGGTGCTGCTGCTGCCAGGGCCGGCTCCACTGGCTTGGTTTTCTCGTACCTAGAGCAGGCTCTGGTTCCAGCTCCAAATGTGGCAAGGGCACTTGTCAGAGCGGTTTTATGCTGAGATCTGGCCAGGGCCTCTGTGTGAAGTGTGCCAGAGCTGAACGGAACGCGCTGGGACACAGGACTCCTCCTGTCGGTGTGTTGTGTTGTGTTGTGTTTGTTTTTTAAATATAAAACCCGTTTTACTTTCCTACGAGGCTGGGAGCTGGTGCAATCCATGGTGCATTAAATCACTCTCAACGTCTGCATGGAAACAGCTTCTCCTTTCTGTACCAGTCTCTGCTTTGCTCCGTGTCACTGTGTCATTTCTCCTCCTGACGCAGTAATAGGTGGCGGTGTCTGCAGCTCTCAGCGAGCGGAGCTGCAGGGAGAACTGGCTCCTGGAGATGTCTGCGGAGATAGTGACTTGGCCTTGGAGAGATGGAGCGAAGCCTGTCTCCCCGCTATTGTATGGGTACACGTACCCCACCCACTCCATCCCCTTCCCGGGGGGTTGACGGAGCCAGTGCCAATGGTAATGCTGAGTAGCGATGGAGAACCCGGAGACAGCACAACTCAGGGTGAGGGTCTCTCCGGGCTTCTCCGCTCCTGGGCCGGACTGGACCAGCTGCACCTGAGATAGGACACCTGGGGAAACAGGATAAAATACAAGGAAAAAATTAGCCACCAAAAGAATCCATGGGTCTGTTCCTAATGCCCCTGCTGCCCCATAGACACTCACAGCTGGGGGTGGAGAACAGGGACAGGAAAAGTAGCAGAGATTTCATTCTTGTTTCGTACAATTAGGGAAACTCCCCAGCGGGCAGGACCTGGCAGTTCTGTGTCTGGGGGTGGGAAGAGACTGAGCCTCCTAGAACCGGGGGTTTGTATTTAAACAGGAACACCCCCCCCCCCGGGGCAGGGACTTGCATGCGGGTTCCCAGGGTGGGTATAAGAGCTGGCAGGGGGTGAGCGCTCAGTATACGGCGATGTCCCCTCGGGGACAGGTGTCCCCTTTGCACCGCAGAGAGACCCTGCGCTCAGCTCAGCGCACATGGAATGGCAGGAGAAGGATCTGTGAGGAAGGAAGCCAGGTCCTGAGGACGGGGCCTTGGGATGGGACTCAGGAGAACCCGCAGGTCTGGGAACTGGCAGATGGTCTGGCCGAGGTGGGCCACACTAATTGGAAGGCCTATGTTTTGGGGGTCCTGTCTGGTGAACTGGGGACTCACACATCCCCTTCTTGTCTTAGGGCGTGATCTGAAGCCCAGTGAAATGAGCCGGTGTGTTTCCTTTGGAGGAGCAGGGGTGGCTAAAGCATGTGCTGAGCTGCTTGTCCCTGAAGCCATCTTTCCTCTCAGGAGCCATGCATCTCGGAGGTGATTTTCAGAGGTAACGGGCACCTGCAGCTCCCGCTGATTTCAGGCAGAGCTCAGTCTGTGCTGAGTGAAGATGAAATTTCCTCCTGTGGGTACAGCTGGTGCAAGGATGTTTCCTGCCCTAGGGGAAACTTCCACCTTGTGCCTCCCCTCCCCCCAAAACACCTCCTCCCCCCCGCAGCTGCCCCCCCCCCCGGGGGCCCTGCGATAGCTCCATGCCCCAGCTCACCTCTGCTCCGCCTCCTCCCCCCCCGCAGCTCCCCCCCCCCGGGGAGCCCTGCAGTAGCTCCCTGCCCCAGCTCATCTCTGCTCCGCCTCCTCCCCCCCGCAGCTCCCCCACCCCCCGGGGAGCCCTGCAGTAGCTCCCTGCCCCAGCTCATCTCTGCTCCGCCTCCTCCCACTAGCACGCTATTGCAGTGCCGCTCCACTTCTCCTGCCTACCAGGCTTGTGGGGCCAATCAGCTGTTTGGTGCCGCAAGCCCGGGAGGGAGAGAAGCAGAGCGGGGCGGTGTGCTCAGGGGAGGAGGCGGAGCAGAGGTGAGCTGGGGCGGGGAGCGGTTCCCCTAAGTGCAGCCCCCCACTTACTTGCTGCAGGAGGCTCTCCCCGCACCCCCTGCCCCAGGTCCCTCCGCCGAAATGCTGACGACGGGTTTTAATGAACCACTTAATTTGAACAGTCCCTCCAAGATGTGCTGATTGTTATCTTGTGGCCAGTACCCCAGGAGCCTACATTTGAAATCCAAGCATAGAGCCAATATTTATATCTTCACATACAAAAATGATACATGCACACAGAGAGCACAATCCTAACCAGCAAATCAAACCTTTTCGTACACACCTCACTCCGCAACCTTTGTACAACATTCGCTGCAAATATAGAACAGTGGTTGCAACAATCATCTATATGGTCACATTGTAATCAGATAACATCACACACCCCTATTTCCATATCCCCCTCCTGGTGACACATCAAACCTCCTCACTTAGTGAGCCCAATCCCTGCCTGGGGATTCAGGAAGTGGCACAGGGAAGTGAGGAAGGATCATTCAGGGGGAAGGGCACCCACCTGGGATCCTGCATGGCCAGGCTCTGTTCCCTGCTCTGTCCGAGACTTCTTGTGCCACTTTGGGCAAGTCACGTGGGGCTGGATTTTTCTAAGTATTGACGTATCAAGCGGGATTTTCTAAAGCACCGCAGTGCCCAACTCCCCTAGGTGCACCTCAGTTCTCAGTCTGTGAAATGGGGATAATGGGACTTTCCTGCCTCACCGGGGAGAAGTGAGGATAGATGTGATAAAAAGTATGAGGTTCTTAGATATGATGGTGACTGGGAAAGGTGGGGGGGACCTATGTATACCTAAGACAAACAAATCTGTTACTCTGGGTGTGCTGCAAAGATCACTGACATGACTGGAATGAATGCGGTCTCCCTTGCCTTCATTTAACCTTGGGCCATTCCCTGATGCAGCAACTGCTGGATATTCCTTCCCATGGGAAAACAGCTGGTAGAGGGACTTGATTAACTTGGGCAAAAATGTGTAGTATAAGGAAAATATCTCACATTCTTTTAGAGCCTGACACAAAACCCTTCCCAACCCCAGGGAAACCCTCCCGTTGAGAGCAACTGTGAGCTGTGTCAGGCCCTGTGTTCATAACCCTGAGGCTGCAAAGTTGTTACTTGTTTCTTGAAATGTCAATTGTAAATGTCTTCACCAGAGGCAATGGACTCATCAGTAGAACAGAGCTAATTACAGTGAAGTGGATGCTTCACTTCCTTCAGAGGATCAGCAGCTGTGACTGAAGCAGAAAACTCTCGGAGCTATCGGATTAGTAGAAGAGTCCTGGGCAGAGTCACTGGTGTGGGTAAAACACCAAACCTCACTGATTATAAGAAGACCACTGATGGGTTTGAGCAATGAAGGATTTTGCCCAATATTAGTGAGGTCCTGGGGCTCAGCCTGTCAAAGACTCAATATAATTTCTGCAGAAGTTGGGCGAGATAATCACAGTAGAGATGATGGTGATAGTAAAATCTATTTCCTGTACAGTGGTTTTCATCCACACATTTCAGAGCATTTTACAAAGGAGTTAAGTGGCATTATCCCCAATTTTTGCCCAAGGGGAAACAGAGGCACGTGGCAGTGAAGTGACTTGCCCAAGATCACCGAGGAAATAAGTGGCATAACTGGAAATAAATTCCGTCTCTCTATTTGGTGCTGAGCACTATGGGGAAGCTCTCTATGTACACCTGCCATGCACCGCACAGCAACAGGTAGATAAAGGCAGCCGACCAGCTTTCTAAACTGGTTGACCTGCTCACTCCATGTTAGGTCAGACTCTGTTCTCAGTTAGACACTAGAAATCTTGAATAATTCAGTTTAGTGCAGGGGATGGGTTCTGGATTTAGGACAGGGTAACTAAGTGCAGAATTTGACTAAGTCTTTTCAAATCCAGTGTCTGCACCTTTAATACACTTAGAAATTGTCTGAAAGCTTTTTCTGTGTGTATTTTCACACGTTTTCACATGTACATAGTTGTGTGAGTGCTTGAAGTTACGGATGTGGGTGTTCAGAGAGCTTGTGTGATTATGTGTTTGTGTGTAGGTGTTGCTATGGGCAGGGCTGGCTCTATAATTTTTGCTGCCCCAAGCAAAAAAAAAGAAAGAAAAAAGCCACTCGGACTGTGCTGCCCCAAGAATGGACGGAGTGCCTCCCCTTTGCATGTCCCGCCCCAGGCACGTGCTTCCTCCGCTGGTGCCTGGAGCTGGCCCTGCCAGTGAGAAGCTATTGCTGGACAATATGTAATAGTAATCAGCCACTGCAGCCCCTTTCCTGGAGCCTGTCGGATCCAGTGCATGGGGTAGCTGCTGAGATCGAAGCCGCTCACGGCACAGGTCACTTTAGTGGATTATCCGGGCTGGACTGAGTCAGAGCAATCTGTGCCCGGGCCCCTGGAGGCAAACTGAGTTTTAAAGGGCTCTGAGCTGCCTACCACTGCGGGCAGAGCCCTTTAAATCTCAGCCGCGGCCCGGATTCAAAAGGCTCTGAGCTGCCCGCAGTGGTGGGGAGCCCAGAACTCTTTAAATCTCAGCCGCGGCCAGGATTCAAAAGGCTCTGGGCTGCTCGCAGCAGCAGGGAGTCCAGAGCCCTTTAAATCCCAGCTGCGGCAGCGATTCAAAAGGCTCTGAGCTGCAGGCAGCAGCGAGCTCACAGCTCTTTAAATCTCAGCGGGATTCAAAGGGCTCTGGGCTGCCCGCAGCCGCAGAGAGCCCAGAGCCCTTTAAATCTCAGCTGCCAGGGCTGGCTTTAGGCCAATTCAACCAATTCCCCTGAATCAGCCCGCTCCTAAGAGGGCTACATGCCCAAGCCCCAGTATGGTGTACCGGCAAAAGCCAGTGTGCTGTAGAGGGCTGGCCCAGCTTCCCCAGGGGGCAATTTAAAAGGCCTGTGGCTCCCAGGCCTTTTAAATTGCCACCAGAGCACCACTGCTGGAGCCCTGGGGTAAGGCTGTGGGGCTCTGGGGGCGCTTTAAAAAGTCCAGGGTTCCCGTCGCTTCTACTGCCCCGGTCCTTTAAAAGCCACCGGAGCCCCACCACTTCCCCAGGCTATTTAAAGGGCTGGAGCGGTAGAAGAAGGGGAGCCCCGGGCCCTTTAAATACCTCCAGAGCCCTGGGGTAGTGGGGGGCTCTGGGGGCTATTTAAAGGGCTGGGGCTCCAGCTGCCTCTGCAGCCCTGGTCCTTAAATAGTTGCTGAAGCCACACCGCTTCCCCAGGGCTCCCTCGGCTATTTACAGGGCTGGGGCGGTAGAAACAGGGGAGCTGTGGGCTCTTTAAATATTCCCCAGAGCCCTGGGGTAGCGGGGGGGGGGGGTATCCAGATGCCTTTGCTGCCCTGGTCCTTTAAATAGCCCCTGGAGCCCCACCACTTCCCCAGGGCTCCTGCAGCTATTTACAGGGCTGGGGCAGTGGAAGCAGGGGAGCCCCAGGCCCTTTAAATAGCTCCTGAGCCAAGGGCTGCTGCTGCTATCCTAGTGGGGAAGGCAGGATGAGGGGACACTCACCATACAGGATGGGCTGTACCCCCTGTACCTGCACCAGCTGCCCGCAGCCAACCCCTGCCACACCTCCTGCCCCGCCTGCACCAGTTCCTGTCTGCAGCCAGCCCTGCACCCGCTTCCCACAGCCAGCCCATCTCCAGCCAGCCCCTCACCCCCTGTCTTGCCTTCAGCCCTGTACCAACCCGTCTCCAGCCAGCCCTGCACCCCCTTCCCTGTCTCCAGCCAACCCCGATGCACCCCCCACCTGAATCCAGCCAGTCCTGCACTCCTTTGTCTCCAGCCCTGCCAACCCATGCCGCATCCCCCCTGTGGCCCTGCCTGAAGCCAGCCAGCCCATCCGACATGCTGTCTCCAGCCTGCCGCACACCCCTTGCCCAGCATGCAGCCAGACCCTACCTCCAGCCACCTCCCCTCCACCTCCAGCCAGCCCCATGTCCACTGGTGCCCTGTAGTTCCCAGGGAAGTAACCCTGCACACCTGCTTCAATGAGGTGGGCAGGGAGCAGGTGGGACCCACACATGCACCCTAGCACACACTCAGGGAGTGGCGGAGCTCATTTCTAGTTCAGACATATCTTTTTAAAAAATAACTTTAGGTAGGGTTAACATACATCTGTACTTTCCCGGACATATCAGGCTTTTTGGATCTTAAATTGCCATCCAAGAGGAAAATACGGACGTATGGTAACCCTATTGGTACAAAAAATACATACTGTGGCAGAACTTTTTTATAGGGAACCGGTTGCTAAGAAATGAAAGGCTTTTTTTTTACATTTTTTTTCTTTCAGTCATCCCTGCCGGGGCCCCGCCGAAAATGTTCGAATTGGGCCCTGCACTTCCTAAAGCCGGCCCTGCCAGCTGCGGATGGGATTCAAAGGCTCTGGGCTCCCCACAGCCGTGGGGAGCCCAGAGCCCTTTAAATCTCAGCCGTGGCTGGGATTCAAAGGGCTCAGGGCTCCTCGCAGAGATTCCCAGCCGCGGCTGAGATTTAAAGGGATCAGGGCTTCCCGCCGCCACGGGCAGCCCAGAGCCCTTTGAATCCCGGCAGCGGCTCCAGCAGATGCGCTGGGGCTGGAATTTAAAGGGCTCGGGCTCCCCTCAGCAGCAGGAGCTCTGGGCCCTTTAAATCCCTGCCCCAGCCCCACAAAGCTCCGGGTTCCCGCAGCCACCGGAGCCCCGGACCCTTTAATTTGACCCTGAGGGCTCCCAGCCAACTCTTCAGCTGGGAGCCCCTGGATGATTTAAAATCAAGTATCACCTCACCACCCCCAACCTTCCTTTTTGGCCCACAGCTATTTTGGTGGGGCGGCACTGGGAAAGGAGGGTTTGTTTCTGCAGGGCTGGGCAGTGCTGGGGCAGAGTGTTTCCGTGGGGCCGGGGGGGTTCGGCCCTCAGCTGTTTTCATGTGTGGGTCCCACCTGCTCCCTGCCCACCTCATTGAGTAATGTGGCCCTCGACGCTTTACAAGTTGTGCAGGCCTGACCTACCAGATAGGGCCCCTTAGGTGAGTTAGGTGGAGGATGTATGTGTCCGGATGTCTGGTCTGAGGCCACAGTGTGCATGTCCAGAGACAGAAACCTGGGAATCCTATGGAATTTCACTGCAAAAAGTAGGCTGCAAGTTGAGTTTAGATGCCTGCAGAGTTTGGGAGAAGCTAAGTGGAGGTTTAGAAAATCCTGCTGGGGCCTGATTCCGGGATTTAGGCACCTACCGTGGTTAGGAGCCAAGGTCCATTTTTTGTACCTCGCCCTCTGCTGCTTTTGAAAATCTCACTAGGTTCCTATCTGCATCTTTACGCAAACAAATACCATTGAAATTCTGGCTCTCCGTGTTTGGAAATAAAGGACTAGGGCTGTCATCCAGCTCTCTGTGTGTGTTTTTAAAGTCTGGGTTGTAACTGTGCCTATCCTCCATGGACAGCATAGACTGGTTACAATGGAAGCACGACACATAGCAATTCTTCTAGGTTCTCCTTTTGACAGTAGTAGTTTTTATCACACATTATTTTGAGATGCTGGAGAACTATGAATGCGCTCAATGGCCCAGATTCTCATCTCAGGTATGCTGGTGTAAATACAGAGTAATTCCCCTTACTCCAGTGGTGTATCTGTTATCAGAACCCAGCTCAGTATCTCAGTGATAAAACACACTGGTTCAGATGCACTCCGGTGTAACGACAGGGAAAAGAGGCAAGGTACGTCAGGGAACATTTTGGGCCAATTCTATTGAAAACTCACTGCAACTTACAAGCAATATTTCAGAGGACATGATGCAATGGTGTTAATTAATACCCAAAGGCCCTAATTACAAACCCTCCATCACCAGTGGGATATCTTAGTGAAGACACAGTTTAGAGTCCATCAAAGCATTCTCATGTTGTGTTTATACATCAGTTATTTAAATTCCAAATTCCCCAGTTGAAAACAGGCTAGGACGAGGCTCAGAACAGACAGCTGGGCTTTTCACTGATAAGAATCCCGGTGCTTTTGCTACTATCTAAATGCTGGTAAAACATGATGACAATTTCATAGCTTGTGCCATTTCCTAGTGGACTCGTGTCAAAACCATAACTCCAGCTCCAGGCCTAGGACCTGTGTGAAGCCAATAGGTGGGGCGTTGATGACTTCTGGTGGAGTTTGACCTGTTCCTAATCATTAGTTTGTTTATCACTCTATACCCTTAGATTAGGTAGGAGTGACTATCAATAGAGTAGTTATAGAAATGTAAGTGTACAGAGTGACTAACCAGCTAACTAACACCACTCCCAAAACAGTACTACTTAAACACTCAAGCATATTCATTAATAATCAGACCATTTTCTTTCAGAAGACATTCCAAAATTCATGTTTATTTATAGCTGAGATTTTCATAGAAAACAAAGGGAATTGGGTGCCCATTTGCCATAAAATCACTCAGAATTGGGCTTCTAACTCCCATAGGTCCCTTTAAAATCCAAGGTGGTTTGATGGGTAAACCTCAGATTATGTGTATTCACAGAGTTCCTCCAGATAAGAAGAACATGTAAGGTCTTCTAGAGTTATTTCTTTCTGGGTAGGGTTATTTATTATTTTATAGCATACATAGGTATGCTAAAATCTTAACAGAAAATTACTATTCCTTAAAAAAATGAGTTTACAATCTCAATGTATGACACTTCAAGATACATCAAAACTTCAGCAATTGTATGATATACATAAGTAATAAAATACTTGACATTTCTTACCTAGATGAGGTTTACATAGACTTGAATCTATTTACCTCAGCTGAATGACTTTTGTTTCACATTGGTTTAAGTTAAAGGGGAATCTGGACTGTTGACTTGAGTGAACTTTTCATAGAGTCAAACATTTTAAGGTCAGTAGAGGCCTTTAGGGCAATCTCATGCGTAGAATCTCAGCTGGTGTTTCCTGAATGAAACCCAGCAAGTTCAGCTGAACATGATTTCAGAGAGATACCCCATCTCTGTGGAAGGTGTTCCCAGAGATAATTCACAGATTCCAGGGCCAGAAGGACCATTGTGATCATCTGGTTGTATCTCGTATAGAGCACAGTCCAGAGAACTTCCCCCAAAATAATTCCTTTTGAACTAGAGCAGAACTTTTAAATAAAACAATACAAAACAACAACAAACAATTTAGGTCAATGATTTTCCTGTCTCCATTATTTTCTCTTTGGAATCAGTTGTTTTTCATGACTTCCCCTTTGAGGTTAATGTAGAAGGATTTGGCCGGAGCTTGTCCCTCTCTGGGGTGGTGGGGAACAAAACCATTTCACTACGTACATCTGGTTACTTTGTGGAACTAGTCTAGAGCAGTAGAGGCAAAACAATGGTTACTCACACCCAGTTGGTGGGCAGTTGTGACTCCTACGCTCCTGTCCTTGGACAGGGATGGAGCAAACCATCAAGCAATAAGCCCAGGCTTTCGGTTAGGGCGGGCAGCAAAGAGTCCATGGCTCAGGCACACATATAGGGCTGAGCAAACAATTAAGTTCAACAGGCTCAGGGCCTGGGTCAGGGTGGAGCAATGCAGAGTCTATGGGTTGGGCCCTCAGGAAGGGCTGAGGAAACAAGTAAGTTCAGGGGGCCCAGGCCCTGGGTCAAGGCAGGGCAATACAGAGGGTATTTCTATACTATGAAATTAGGTCCATTTAATAGAAGTTGATTTTTTAGAAATCGATTTGATGTGGTCGATTGTGTGTGTCCCCACTAAGTGCATTAAGTCGGCGGTGTGCGTCCACAGTATCGTGGCTAGCGTTGACTTTTGGAGCACTGCACTGTAGGTAGCTATCCCACAGTTCCTGCAGTCTCTGCCGCCCATTGGAATTCTGGCTTGAGTTCTCAATGCTTGATGGGGCAAAAACATTGTTGCGGGTGGTTCTGGGTACATGTTGTCCCTCCCTCCCTCTGTGAAAGCATCGGCAACCAATCGTTTCTTGCCTTTTTTCCTGGGTTACCTGTGCAGATGACATACCACAGCAAGCATGGTACTTCAGTGCTACACAGCAGCATCCCTTTGCCTTGCCTTGTGGATGGGAAATGGTGCAATAAGACTGCTAACCATCATCGTCATCTTGGGGGTGCTCCAGGGCGGACCTCAGTGAGGTCGTTCGGGGGCACCTGGACAAAAATGCGAATGACTCCAGGTCATTCTCTTCTTTAAGTTTCATTTAATTGAGATTCAGTTCTGCCTGGAATATCATGCCAGCTGGAGGTTTCTGCCCCAGGCTGCTCTCCCAGTGGGTAGCACCAGGCCGTTACACCTACCCCAGCCTACCCCAGCCTATCCCTTGCTCCCATGGCTCATGAAGCCTGGAAAGTAGTAAGGAGCAATTCAACTATAGGCTGAACAAGTGCAGAATGGTGGTAGAATGTGCCTTTGGACGTTTAAAAGCTTGCCAGCACCAGGGCCGGTGCAACAATTTAGGCGGACTAGGCGGTTGCCTAAGGCGCCGAGATTTGGGGGTGCCACAAAGCACCCCCAATTTTTTTTTTAAATGGTTGAGCAGCCGCTGCTGCTGGGACAGAGAGGGGGTCTGAGCTGCTGGCGGCAGCCGGCCACCCAGGGTGTCCCCTGGGTCAGGGCACCTCCGCGGCAGCCCACAGTCCAGGGTGTCACCTGGGTCAGGGCGCCGCCATAGGGGGCAGCAGGCAGCTCCCATGGAGCTGCTGCAGTGGTGCTTATGGGCGGTCCTGTGCTCAGCGGCTCGGGTGGACCTCCCACAGGCACTACTGCGGCAGCTCCACCATAGCCCTGGGACAAATGCGAGGGGCGGCGAAATTGCCTTCCGCCTAAGGCACTCAAAACCGTAGCGCCGGTCCTGGCCTGCACCATTTGCTGACTAGGCTGTTTGCAATTAGAAGAGCAGAGCAAGGTGTGTTGCGCATCACAGAGGCTTTGAAAACCAATTTCATGACTGGCCAGGCTTCGGTGTGACAGTTGTGTGTGTTTCTCCTTGATGAAAACCCACCCGCTTTGTTGATTTTAATTCCCTGTAAGCCAATCCTGTAAGCCATGTCATCAGTCGCCCCTCCCTCCATGGGAGCAAAGGCAGACAATCGTTTTGCACCTTTTTTCCATGCAGACGCCATACCACAGCAAGCATGGAGCCTGCTCAGATCACTGTGGCAGTTATGAGCACTGTAAACACCACGTGCATTATCTTGCTGTATATGCAACACCGGAAACTTCAGAAGCAGGCGAGGAGGCGATGGCAATGTGGTGATGAGAGTGATGAGGACATGGACACAGACTTCTCTCAAAGCACTGTCCCTGGCAATTTGGACATCAAGGTGCTAATGGGGCAGGTTCATGCCATGGAATGTCATTTCTGGGCTCAGGAAACAAACACAGACTGGTGGGACAGCATAGTGTTGCAGGTGTGGGATGATTCCCAGTGGCAGCGAAACTTTCACATGCGTCAGGGCACTTTCATGGAACTTTGTGACTTGCTTTCCCCTGCCCTGAAGTGCCAGAATACCAAGATGAGAGCAGCCCTCACAGCTCACAAGCGAGTGGTGATAGCCATCTGGAAGCTTGCAATGCCAGACAGGTACCGATCAGTCAGGAATCAATTTGGAGTGGGCAGATCTACTGTGGGAGCTGCTGTGATCCAAGTAGCCAATGCGAGCACTGAGCTGCTGCTATCAAGGGTAGTGACTCTGGGAAATGTGCAGGTCATAGTGGATGGCTTTGCTGAAATGGGATTCCCTAACTGTGGGGGGGGGGGCGATAGATGGAACTCATATCCCTATCTTGGCACCGGAGCACCAGGGCACCCAGTACATAAACCGCAAGGGGTACTTTTCAATGGTGCTGCAAGCACTGGTGGATCACAAGGGACATTTCACCAGCCTCAATGTGGGATGGCCGAGAAAGGTAGATGAAACTTGCATCTTTAGGAACTCTGGTCTCTGTGAATGCCTGCAGCAAGAGATTTACTTGCCAGACCAAAAAATAACCGTTGGGGATGTTGAAATGCCTGTAGTTATCCTTGGGGACTCAGTCTACCCCTTGATGCCATGGCTCATGAAGCCATACACAGGCAGCCTGGACAGTGGTCAGGAGCTGTTCAACTACAGGCTGAGCAAGTGCGGGATGGTGGTAGAATGCATTCTTTATTAATTCATCACACAAATAGGGGGATAACTGTCAAGATAGCTCAGGAAGGGTGGAGGAAGAGGGAAGCACCAGGTGGAGTGGTGGAGGAGAGGAGGAGGGAAAGACAAGACCACACTGCACTTCAAAACTTATTGAATGCCATCCTTCTGTTGCTTGAGCAGTCCTCTGGGGTGGAGTGGTTGGGTGGCCGGAGGCCCCCCACCGCGTTCTTGGGTGTCTGGGCGAGGAGGCTATGGAACTTGGGGAAGAGGATGGTTGGTTACAGAGGAGCTGCAGAGATGACCTGTGCTCCTGCTGCCTTTCCTGCATCTCAGCAATATGCCGGAGAATATCAGTTTGATCCTCCAGTAGCCTAAGCACTGCTTCCTGCTTCCTCTCATCACGCTAACACCACCGATCATCTTGATCCCACCATCTCTCCTCTTGTTCCTGCCACCTATCCTCATGTTCATTTTGCACTTTCCTGCACTCTGACAGTGTCTGCCTCCAAGCATTCTGCTGGGCTCTTTCAGTGTGGGAGGACTGCATGAGCTCAGAGAACATTTCGTCGAGAGTGCATTTTTTTTGCCTTCTGATCTTCGCTAGCCTCTAGGATGAAGATATGGGGAATGTTGAAACATTTGAAGCTGTGGGAGGAAAAAAGGGAGAGTAGTATTTAAAAAGACACATTTTAGAGAACAATGGATTGACTCATTCACAGAGAACCAAACTATTAACATTACATAGCAAATGTGCTTTCTTTACAAGGTCGCATTTTGCCTCTTATATCAAGGGCCTCTGGTTTGGTGTGAGAGATCACAGACGCAGGGCAGGCGGGCAACAGAATTCGACTTGCAGGCAGACATAATAAGCCACAGTCTTTTGGCTTCATTAACCTTCATAACATGTGGGAAGGGTTTCAAACTGCAGTGCCTTCATTTCCCATACCAAGCACCCTTTGGGTTGGCCATTTAAAATGGGTTGGCCATTTAAAAGGAGGGGCTGTGGTTTTTGGGTTAAGGTGCAGCACAAACCCAACTAACCCCTCCCCACACACACACATACCCAATTCTCTGGGATGATCACTTCACCCCTCCCCCTACCACATGGCTAACAGCAGAGATGATTTCTGTTCAGCCACAGACAAGCAGCCCAGCAGAAACGGACACCTCTGAATGTCCCCTTAATAAAGTTCCCCTATTTCAACCAGGTGACCCTGGGAGTACATCCAGGAGAGCTTCACTGAGATGTCCCTGGAGGATTCTGCTCCATTCCCATACACGATAACAGACTTTTTCAGTAGCTGTACTGGCTGCCAATACTTCCCAAGTCTTCAGGGTAAATTAGTCATTAAACATGCTTGCTTTTAAACCATGTACAATATTTACAAATATTTACACTCATCAGAGGTGTCTTCTCCACCTTCAAGGTCTGGGAGCCCACCTTGGGTGTGTTGGGAGGGTATTGGCTCCAGAGTGATAAACAGTTCCTGGCTGTCAGGGAAAATGGTTTCTCTGCTTGTTTGCTCTGCGCTATCTTCAACCTCCTCCTCCCCATCATCATCTTCCTCATCCCCCAAATCCACATTCTTATTGCATGAGAATCCATTGATGGAGTTTACTCACGGGATGGGGCAGTTGTAGGGGCACCTCCTAGAATGACATGTCTGGGGCTTGCCCCAGAGCGGCCATTGTGCCTGAGCTCCTTAAGTTTAACGCGGCATTGCTGGGGGGCCCTGTTATAGCCTCTGACCTTCTTGCCCTTGGAGATTTTTTTCAAATATTCCGGCATTTCATCTTTTGGAACAGAGGTTGGATAGCACAGATTTGTCTCTCCATACAGCGATCAGATTCCGTATCTCCTGTTTGGTCCATGCTGGAGCTTTTTTGTGATTCTGGGACTCCATGGTTACCTGTGCTGATCAGCTCTCCACGCTGGGCAAACAGGAAATGAGATTCAAAAGTTCACGGGTCTTTTCCTGTCTACTTGGCCAGTGCATTGGAGTTGAGAATGGTGTTCAGAGCAGTCAGAATGGAGCACTCTGGGATAGCTCCCAGAGGCTAATATCGTTGAATTGCATCCACACTACCCCAAATTTGACCCAGCAGGGTCAATTTAAGCGCTAATCTCCTCGTCAAGGAGGAGTACAGAAACTGATTTTAAGTCAACAAAAATGGCTTCATCATGTGGATGGGTGGATCGAACTAATGCTGCTAAATTCGACCTAAACGTGTAGTGTAGACCAGGGCTTCAGAGTCTGTAGCTCAGGCCCTCAGGCAGGACTGAGCAAACTAGTAAATTCAGGGAAGCCCAGGCCCTGGGTAAGGATGGGGCAGTACAGAGTTTGATGCTCAGGCCCTCAGACAGTGCTGAGCAAACAGTGAAGCACTTGGTCAGGCCCTGGTTCCAGAGGGCCTGGGGAGAGGGGAAGATGTGACCTGCACATTGGGTGGCAGGGCCATGCAAGCCCACCCGCTTCACTGCATCCCAGCCCGAGGCCCTAGCAGCAGTACAATACCCGTTGTGTGGCAGTGGGGATCCAGGCCGCAACATTTTGACATGGGCTCCGGGTGTGCTTCAGCCAGACTAGGGTTGTCTGCCCCCGGGCTACTTCCTACCTCCCCCTCCAGAGGTACTGCGCCTGGACGGAGTCTTCCAAGGAATCAAGCAGCTTGACAGCTCCTCGGAGTACCCGGCAAGCGGCAGGCTTGGCAGCTTCTCTGGGTAGCTTGCCACAGGCAGGCTTAACAGCTTCCCTGGGGCCTGGTCAGCATCAGGCCTTGGCTGGTCTGGCCAGTCTTCGGGTCGGTCGCAGACTGCAGGAGTCTCCCCACCAGGAGCTCTGCCACAGGCGTCTGGCCTCTCCGGAGGCCGTGGCTGTAGTGAGCTCTGGGTTGGGATTTTATACATCCTGTCCTGCACTCTGACCTCTGGGGGGCGGGTGCAAGCTCCACTGGCTCTGCCCACTATGGCGTCCGAAGGGGCTCGTCCCTCTCTGGGGCGGCAGGGAACCACACCGCCTCACTACAGTTAGTAATAAAACTACCCTTGTACCATTGTTTTTCCTTGATAAAACAAACTATTCACTTCCTTTATACAATAATTTCACATTTCCCGCCAGCAGAATATCCAAGGAGATTACATCATTTCATATGAAGGCAAAATTACCAAGAAGGAGAGATGCTAATTTCTGTGAAAGGGAAAAACAACAAAATACACCAAGAAGTGCAGCATGATTGAGACATCCGGGAAGGAACCCAAAGCTCAGTTTACCGAGATAATTGAAGACTATGAATAGTACAAGAGAATGGAAAGTGCAGTGCAAAGACTGTAATCTGGTCTCAGAAAAGGTGGTGGAAGGGTTAGGGTTGGGTATGGCTGGCAATAGGTCATCTGTATGAGAGGGAAGCAGGGCAGTTTCAATGAGATAATCTGATTTAGAAATGAAAAGTTCCTGCTCAGACATCTACCATGTCAAGCAGAATAGGCTTGCTTGTTCAGTCCAGTGGGAAAGTCAATGAAGGTAGATGGTGTGACACTGCTCCCCGTATTCCTCACAGGGATGTGGTTATGGCATGACTATAGCATAATCATGAGGCATTTTGTGCAAGATGGGTCATTGAAGGTGTCATTGGAAAAGTTATGATTTGCTGAATATGATTATCCTATTTGTATTCCTGTATCACTTTTGTATCTGAAGTTATGAATGTTGACTGTGTATCTCTATTTCAAATGTAGTTACATCTGGGTAACATCCACTGGTGAAGATGCTTTCAGTCTAGAGAGCTGGTTGGGAAGGGGATATTCAGGTAATGAGCCATTAGGGAAAACAATTGGCGTTAGGAGAAGCTTATCTCCCACCTGGTGAGCCTTCTGAGAACACTCCAGAGAGCCTGTAAGTAATGGTAGCCATAACTCTACCAAGGCAGGTGAGCAGATCATGTGACTCTGGACTCCATCTTGGGACATCTGTATTTTTCCACAAACTGGTCTGGTAATGAAGTCTAGAAACAAAGGGTTCCCTATATAAGGCAGGGAGCAATATCATGCCACACAAGAGGATTCCTGGAGAGACCTGAGGAACAAAGACTGAACTGAGGGAAGTGCTGGACCCAGGTTAAAGAGATTTCTAGCCTGTATATAGAAACCTGAGAAACCTAAGCTGCAAAGCAAATGCAGCTTGTGCCTTGAGAATCTGCCAGACTGCTGATATCATCAGTCAGGGTGAGAAACTGCTCATTCATAGTCAATCTAACTAGTGTGTTAAGCGGAGTTTGATGTTTTAATTGCTGGATATCTGCTTTGATCTGTTTCCTATCCCTAATGTTCACTTTTGTAGTTAATAAACTTGTTTGTTGTTTAATTTAAATCAGTGTGACTTTAACTGAACTGCCTGGGGGAAAATCTCAGCTTGGTTAGCACAAGTGTGCATATTTCCCTCCACAATCAGGGAGAGGGAACAGGGTAACAAATTCATACTGGTCAGTGTTTTGATAAGGGCAGGGTGGTACAGCTCTTGGGTCCTAGGCTGCGAAGCTGCTGGTTATCTTGTCTGTATCTTTTCTACTGTTGGTTCATGCAGTTGCTGATCAGAGAACCTGCATGTAACTGCAGCTGGGTGGGTCCCTACCTGTGTGAATGCTGGAGGAGGTGTGAGAAAGAGCCCAGACTGGTGAGTCAGCGGGCTCAGTGGTAGCATGCTGGGGGGAACCAATCACTGATCAGTTATAGCAAAACATGCCTAAGACCAGCCGTTCTCAGACTAGGGGTTGTGAGGTGATTACATGGGGAGTCACAAGCTGCCAGCCTCCATCCAAAACCCCATTTTGCCTCCAGCATTTATAAGGTGTTTAATATATTAAAAAGAGTTTTTAATGTATAAGGGGGGTCACACTCAAAGGCTTGCTGTGTGAAAGGGGTCAGCTGCACAAAAATCTGAGAACCCTGCCTAAGACAGAGCAATGAATAGTTCTCAGGTTTAAAACATAAGAATGGCCAAACTAGGTCAGACCAAAGGTCCATCTAGCCCAGTGTCCTGTCTGCTGACAGTGGCCAGTGCCAGGTGCCCCAGAGGGAATGAACAGGACAGCGAATCATCAAGTGATCCAGCCCCTGTCGCCCATCACCTTTTTAATGTACCATGTTACTACTGGCTTATAGAAATAAACTTGACTGGCACTGGTTATCTGGACTCTTGAATATATTTGATAATGAACCAAAGTGGGTGAAGGGATTAACTATACTATTCATCAACACTAAGTAAAATTGTATTGGTTGCAATGTAATTAAAGAGAGAATGGGATCTGTTGGACTGGGTTTGTGCACATAACCAGATCCATACTTCCCCACCAGTCAACTTCACATCACCAGCCAGCCCCCTACTGGGTAAGTTGTCACCCTGTTAGGAGATGTAAAATCATTCTTTATCTCCCTATGCTTCATATGCTCCAGCATCTTGTATCTTATAATCATGAGCCAGATCCAAAGTCCTTTGTCGTTAAGGAAAAGACTCTCAGTCCTTGACGACAAGGGGGATCGTTTCAGGCCCCAGATGGGCAAAGGCATCCATTACTTTCTCCATGTCTGCTATGGGTAGGATCCATGTCTGCCCTGCCCACTCTCACATACATAATCATAGACTACATTCGCGTTTTACAATACAGCAATACAGATACTCATTCCCTGTCATCCATTCCCAGCTTCTGGCAAACAGAGGCTATGGACACCATCCCTGCCCAGCCTGGTTAACAGCCATTAATAGACCTGGCCTCCGTGCATTTATCTCGTGTATTGGCTAGTTGAGTGTGTATTTTATTTTTTTACCACGTGAGTTTTATTGCTTTTAAAAATTTTGAAACAAAATAGTCTCTCTCTCTCTCTCTCTCTCTCTCTCTCTCTCTCTCTCTCTCTCTCTCTGTGCACGCTTTTCTGGATTTCCATTTTTCTTTCAATGTACCATTGCCACACTCGATATAGACATAGATTATGTAAGCAGGGGAATGGTCCCGCTATTGTGGGGAACTTTCCTGGCTTCTGCACTACCCCAGTGAAGTGGGCTAGCGAAAGGATCAGCGTCCTTGCTCCCACTTCCTTTCCCAGAGGCCTCTGTGCCCTTGAGGACTCCCCTTCCGCTTTCCTGTCTGGCAGAGTCCTTGTAACCCAAACAAGGCTGGGCCCAGGATTCCTGGGGGGCTCAACCCCCAACCCTGCTGTGGTCACCCAGGACAGGGGCTAGAGTGTCCCTATTCTGGGGTGCTCTCTCTGCACGGGGCACCTCCCTGACCCACTGATCATTTCATACAATTTAAAGAAAATGCAAGTTGTTTAATTGACAATTAATTTTAAAAAGAACAAGGAAAAGTGGGGAAGGTTAAAGGAAACACATCACCCCCCTCTGTGGCAAGGAACCTCACAACCAGTGCCTCTGGACATCAGGGCAGTTCACAGTCTGTTCCTTGCAGGTCCCAGGCCTCTGTCTCAGGCCCTGGCTGTGCTGCAGGGACTCTGCGGGTTGGACACTTGCTCTGGTGGTTCCCACACGCCCTCAGGCTCTAGGTGGCAGGACCCTTCTTCCCATCATCGCCCCCTTCCCGTTGTAGTTACAATCCCCCCCAAGTCTGGCCTGCAGGGCCTCTTGGCTGAGGCGTCTCCCTGCACTGGGTCCACTGCCCAGGGTCCCCCTTGCTCTCCCCAGCTGCTCACTGCATCCAGCTCCGGACTGCTCCAGCCCCAGCTCCGCGCTGCCTCAGCACGGCTGCTGCTGCTGCTCTGCCTTCAGCTCCCTGGGCTGCTGCTCTGGCCCCTCTGGCTCTGGCCCAGCTCTGCTCCCCAACTCAGCTTGGGCCCCTGCTTTCTCCTTAGCTCAGCCCCACTCTGTCTGACCCAGGCAGCTCCAGCTCACACGGAGGAGGGGACCCCCTGGCCTTCAATCAGGCTGACGGAGCATTGGCCTCTCCCCATTGTTCCTGGGGACTGTCAATCTCAGGCTCCTGATTTCCCATCGACCCCTCCTCTTTTAGTGCTGACAGCCAGCAACCAAAACACCCCACTGAGCCTTAGTAGGGGGGCAACAGTTCCTTTACATTTATATGGGCGCAACCGAAGGCAGTGGCTGAAAAGATCAGAAGGTACGATTATCGATACATCAAGAAATGTGTAGGGGAAAAGCAAGGAAGAGATTTCAGACTTATTGGCTCTGATATCTTTGCTTTAACAGCAGGGATCTGCGACTTCTCTCTAAACATACATCTCTACCCTGATATAACGCTGTCCTCATGAGCCAAAAAATCTTACCATGTTATAGGTGAAACTGCGTTATATCAAGCTCGCTTTGATCCACCGGAGTGCTCAGCCCTGTTCCCCTGGAGTGCTGCTTTACCGCGTTATATCCGAATTTGTGTTATATTGGAGGAGAAGTGTATCTATATTTTATTGCTCATAACATTTGGATAAATAAACCACCTCTCTCTTTCTCTCTCTATTTTTAACTCATTCTCTCTATATATCTCTTTCTTTTTCTCCAGTTTTTCATTTTTCTCCAAGCACATTCTCCCTTCTAGATAAAAATGACTCTCTTCTTTCATTTTTATTTCACTTACATTTCTTTATATGTGGATGGATTCCAACCTCAGTTGCACTCATGTAAATCCACATGAAGCTGATGCAATTTAACCTGGTGTAATTGTGTACAGGAAACTCCCCGTAGTGTGTGTTTAGGAGTGGTTATGGTGGGGTTTTGTATGTCTGTGTCTGTTTCTCAGATGCATCTATAAAATGGGGCAAATTTGTCTTCGAATCTGCTCTGATAGAGGACAGCTGGATAGACCTTCATGTAAACCTCAGCCTCTTTTGTGTTTCAGTATGTGCCTCATGGGGTGTGTTTATACTGCATGTGGCAAGTGTAATTCCCTCTCTGGCAAACCTACACACTCTGTCTTTGACTGAGCTACTGAGCTTTGTGCTAAACATAGCCTCCACAGCAGAGACTAGCGCCCGAGCCCAGTCTCATCTGAGATCCTAGGTACGTACCCAGGTGGCCATCCCAAAGGGCTGTGTGTGCTGCCATGTTCTCACTGCTAATTTTATCCTGCTAGCTTGATGACCAAAGCTAGTGTATTACATCTCCCAGCTGCAGGGGAGATATATCCATGGTTGAACTCCATATATTTTTCACTTCCAATCTATTGATTTTTGTTATATCTTCTAGATTTCTTGATATGATATTATTCTTGGTAGGATAAAGATATTTCAAAATCCCAGCCTAAAAGTCTTTCTTTAAAGTTCAAGAGAGATTCAGGGAGGTAGAAGGGTTATTTCTGCAGTTCAATAGGGTTCTATGCTCTTGGTTCACCTATATTGGAAACTCAGCCTGTTAATTATATGAGTCTTCCTCTGTTTAGTGACAGCTTCACTTTTCCAGTAGAAAGATGCCATGGTATGAGGTTACACGCTCTTGGTTTCACCGAGTATAATCAACAGCACAACCTAACTGTGTGCACTCCATCAATACTTAACGATTGTCTTCTTCTAGATACATATTATGGGAAAAGGAGAAGGAAGAAACCAAACACCCATCATGGAATTCATCCTCTTAGGATTTGGGAGTGTTCGTGAACTGCAGCCCCTTCTCTTCCTCGTGTTTCTAGTGATCTATGTTGTGACTGTGATGGGGAACATCCTTATTGTTGCGCTAGTTGTGACTGATCAGCACCTTCACACCCCCATGTACTTCTTCCTGGGGAACTTGTCCTGCCTGGACATCTGCTACAGCTCCACCTTCCTACCTTGGCTGCTGGCCAATCTCCTGACTGGGGACAGAACCATTTCTATTAAGGGCTGCATTCTGCAAACATATTTCTTTGGTATCCTGACAGCTACAGAATGTCTGCTCCTCACGGCAATATCTTATGATCGGTATTTAGCGAAATGCAATCCACTCCGTTATGCGGTTCTGATGAATGGCAGGATTTGTTGTCAGCTAGTGGCAGGGTCCTGGATAAGTAGCTTTCTAGCCTGCACCACAATAAACATTTTCTTGTTCAAATCAAAGTTTTGTGGTTCAAAAGAAATTGACCATTTCTTTTGTGATTTTTCACCAGTGATAAAACTGTTCTGCGGTGACACCCAGACTGTGCGACTGCTGATATTTATTGTCTGTACCCTAGGGACACTTGTGCCCTGTCTACTGGTCTTGACATCCTACATTCGTATCATCACCACCATCCTGAGAATCCCATCCACCACAGGGAGGCAAAAGGCCTTTTCCACCTGTTCCTCTCACCTCATTGTGGTTATAGTTTATTATGGGACGCTGATTACTGTCTATGTGGTTCCAACAGCCAATAATCACTAGATCCTACACAAACTATTCTCTGTCTTCTACACAGTCCTGACTCCCATGATCAACCCTGTAATCTATAGCCTGAGAAACAAGGAGGTCAATGAGGCCCTGAGAAAAGCTATTCTTAAACTAATTACTTTTAGAAACAGGCATGGAAGCTTAAAGGACAAATTTTAGCATATAGTAACTCCTCGCTTAATGTTGTAGTTATGTGCCTGAAAAATGCGACTTTAAGTGAAGCAATGTTAAGCGTATCCAATTTCCTCATAGAAATTAATGTATATGGGGGGGCTTAGGTTCCAAGGAATTTTTTTTATTTTATATATATATATATTATATAAATTTATATTATACTCTCTGTGTGTGTATGTGTATATATATATGTATATATATATGTTTTAAACAAACTGTTGAATACTGTACACAGCCATGATGATTGTGAAGTTTGGTTGAGCTGGTGGAGTCAGAGGGAGGGATATTTCCCAGGGAGCCTTGCTGCTAAATGATGAACTAGCACTTGGCTGAGCCCTCAAGGGTTGACACGTTGCTGTTAATGTAGCATCACCCTCTACAAGGCAGCAGGAATGGAGGGAGAGGAGACAGCGCGGCAGACAGAGACACACGCCCTGTGGGTGGGTGGGAGAGAGAGATGCTCATTGCCTCGTTAAGTACGCTGACCCCACTCTAAGTATATTGCCTTTACAAAGATCCAGAAGTTGAGATAGTAGCAGCGGCCAGCAAACTCTCTCCATCCTGAGCCCTGTACTGTCCTCACCTTGCTCTATGTGGAGAAGGGGTAAGCAGGGGGCAGGAGCATGGTGGAGGGGGACACCCTGACATTAGTTCCCCTCACCCCCGCCTTCCCTGCACAGCAAGCAGGAGGCTCCTGGGAGCAGCTTCAAGGCAGAGGGCAGAAGCAGCACATGGCAGTGCAGGGAGCAACAGCTGGACTGCCTGCAATTGGTAGCCTGCTGGGCAGATGCTGCACAGGGAACTTAGTGGAGCTGATAGGGGGGCTGCCGATCCACCCTGGTTCCAAGCCCCCCCCCCCCCCAGCTAGCTACAAGGGGCTGCTCTTGCTGCAAGCAGCGAACAAAGCAGGCAGCTGCCAAACAATGTTATAAGGGAGCACAGCCCAACTTTAAACAGATTCCCTGATTGATCAGCAACGTAACATAGAAACGTTAACTGAGATGACTTTAAGTCAGGAGTTACTGTATAAGAAACTATATCAATTCATCTCTATTTTACTAGTCATGGCCCATCTGAGTCCTTGAGAACAGGATTACCCCTCATTGACCTTACTTCATCTTCTTTCTGTTACGCTGATACTTTTTCAGCATTAATCTTTCATGCATTTAATACACATTTCTTTATACAAAACTTGATACTGTAAGAGAGATTCTTTATGAAAAATGTTTTTTTTCCAGAAACACATTTCAGTAAAGCACTCTGCCTCATGCATCCAGACATTCGTCCGTACATGTATGCTAGTGCCCGAATTCTGCAAGGAGCTCAACATCTTTTGAGTGGTTCTGGGTCTCTTCCACTCCCACTGAACTGAATGACATTCATTTTCCACTGATTAGGATCCTCTCTTGTCAATTTTCACAGTGGTAGCTGTATTAGTCTGTCTCAGCAAAAACTATGAGGAGTCCTTGTGGCACCTTAGACACTAACACAATTATTTGAGCATAAGCTTTGGAGAGCTAAAACCCCCTTCATCAGATGCATAGAGTGGAAAATACAGAAGGCTACATATATACAGTACTTGAAAAGATGGAAGTTGCCTTACCAAGTCAGTGCTAACGAGGCCAATTCAAATAAGGTGAAAGTGGCCTATTCTCAACAGTTGATTACTTTGTAGTGCTGACAATGCCAATGCAATCAAGGTGGATGTTGCCCATTTCCAATAGTTGACAAGAAGGTGTGAAGTATCGGGGGGGAGCCATGTTAATCTGGATCTGTAAAAGCAACAAAGAGTCCTGTGGCACCTTATAGACTAACAGACGTTTTGGAGCATGAGCTTTCGTGGATGAATCCCCACTTCGTCAGATGCATGTCAGTGGATATTCACCCACGAAAGCTCATGCTCCAAAACATCTGTTAGTCTATAAGGTGCCACAGGACTCATTGCTTAGAAGATGTGTGTATCAGCAAAGGGAAGATTACTTTTTGTAGTGACCCAGCCACTCCCAGTCTTTATTCAGGCCTAATTTGATGGTGTCCAGTTTGCAAATTAATTCTAGTTCTGCAGTTTCTCATTGGAGTCTGTTTTTGAAGATTTTTGGTGCAGAATTGCCACTTTCAAGGCTGTTCTTGAGTGTCCAGGGAGACTGAAGTGCTCTCCTACTGGTTTTTGAATGTAACAATTCTTGATGTCTTATTTGTATCCATTTATTCTTTTGAGAAGAGACTATCCGGTTTGGCCAGTGTACAGGGCAGAGGGGCATGTGATGGCATATATCACATTGGTAGATGTGCAGGTGAATAAACCCCTGATGGTGTGGCTGATGTGGTTAGGTCCTATGATGATGTCCCTTGAATAGATTGCAGACAGAGTTGGCAATGGGGTTTGTTGCCGGGATTGGTTCCTGGGTTAGTGTTTTTGTTGTGTAGTTGCTGATGAGTATTTTCTTCAAGTTGAGGGGCTGTCTGTAACTGAGGACTGGCCTTTCTCACAAGGTCTGTGAGATTGAGGGAGTGTTCTTCAGGATAGGTTGTAGATCTTTAATGATGTGCTGGAGAGGTTTTAGTTGGGGGCTGTAGGTGATGGTTAGTGGTGTTCTGTTACTTTTTTTGTTGGACCTGTCCTGTAAGAGGTGACTTCGGGGTACCCTCCTGGGTCTGTCAATTTGTTTCTTAACTTCAGTAGGTGGGTATTGTAGTTTTAAGAATGCTTCATAGAGATCCTGTAGGTGTTTGTCTCTGCCTGAGGGATTGGAGCAAATGTGGATGTATCTTAGATCTTGCCTGTAGACAATGGATCATGTGATGTGGTCTGGATGAAAGCTGGAGGCATGTAGCCCTAATTCATGAATTCATTTAACTCAAATTAGCTGAATATTTTCAGCAAAAATCCATCGAAATCTTTCAGGATTTAGATGCTGGGCACCAATCCTTCCCTTTATAATATTTAACCTTGTGGTTAGAGCACCTTGGTGTGTGTAAGACCTACGTTCAATATCCCCCCACCTGACTGGAGGGAAGTCTTCAGTTTCCCACACTGCAAACAAGTGCACGGGCCTATAGAATACTCTCGCACAAGCTCTCTCTCTCTCTCTCTCTCTCTCTCTCTCTGTCCTGGAAAAGTGGTTCCATTGGATATAAATAATTAAATAGTCCTTGGAACAGGGAGTTAAACTTTGATCTCCCACAAGCAAACTGTGTGTCTTAACTACCAGACTAAGGAGTCATCCTTAAACTTGTTTTCTGGCCCAATGACTATTCATTCTCATCATGATTGTCAATGAATAGTCATTGGACTAGGAAAAGCAAGTGCGAATGAGTTCATACCCTGGTAGTAAGGCTTTTGTTTTCCAGAACTGCCAGAAAAATGAGAAATCAGTGTTTCACTGCACTCTAATTGCCATCTTCTGCCACAATACTGCAGGCAGGGCAGAAATACAGGCTGAATGGGTTTTCCAGCAAGGCTGAGTGTCTTGTGGTTAAGACATAGGTGCGAGAGTCACAACTCTTCACTTCTTTTCCTAGATCAGCCACATACTGCCTATAGGCCAGAAACTTTGTCACAAACTAATTCATCCTCATGCAGAGTGAGGTGTGCTGAAAGCTGTATTAAAATTAGAAGCTGTTGCTCCAAGTGTAAGGGTTGTTTTTTTCTGGTCCCTCTTGCACACAGGGGCCTTTGTATGGAAATCTATGTCTCTGATTATTACGAGTCCTTCTGAGCTTGCCACCATGGAGTTATGACTCTCTGTTGTGGGGAGGAGCCTGCTTTGTCCTTCAGTGTTTGTGTTCTTGCATCTTATGGGTCTGAATTCTCAGAAATAAAGTGATGTTACAGTGCAACCTTCAAGCAAGACTGTCCTATGTTTTTATCTAACTTGAACATAACGCAGAGATGGTTGAAAAAAGAGGTGGGGAAATGGGATTTTTTTCCTCATTTTTATTTTTATTTTTTCATTTCATTTGGCTGATATTTTTCAACTCTGTCATTGTCACAGACACTGGAGGAGGGGTTTTAAAGGCACAGACAGGAGTTGGGCATGAGGAAAGACAATGGGAGATAAGTGCATAGATAGATGAAAACTTTGCTGAGTATGGAGGGGTGATGGAGTTTGTCTGTGAGCAACCTGGAGACCAGTGATATTAATGGGAATAGGAAACAAGTCTCCTGAGTCTTGACCACTGTCTCTCATGACAAACACCAGTGTATCAAAGGAAACAATGTAGGCTCAGGCTGTCAAATAATTTCAGCCCCTTTGAAAATCCCACCAAATCTTGGATGAGGGCAGGATCTGTGGGGATAACTTTTAAATCACCTAATTTTTCCCTAGCACATAAAGGTGGATAAACCTTGATTCTCTTCCTTTGCCAGGTGCTTTTCAAACAATGCATGAAAATTGCACTACAGGAGCTAAGGCAGCAATTTTAAAACCACCAAGAGTATTTGGATGTTCACGACTAGCTCAGTGGCAGTCCAAGTTAAATATAGTGCCCATCTTTAAAAAAGGGAAGAAGGAGAATCTGGTGAACTATAGACCAGTCGGCCTCACCTCAGTCCCCCAAAAATCGTGGAGCAGGCACTCAAGGACATCATTTTGAAGGACTTGCAGGAGACGAAGGAGATCAGAAACAGTCTACATGGATTCACCAAGGGCAAGTCATGCCTGACCAGCCTGATTGCCTGCTATGATGAGAGAACTGCCTCTGTGGATATGAGGAAAGTGGTGGATGTGATATACCTTGACTTTAGCAAAGCTTTTGATACCGTCTCCCACAGTATTTTTACCAGCAAGTTAAAGAAGTATGGATTAGATGAATGGACTATAAGGTGGATAAAAAGTTGGCTAGATTGTCAGGCTCAATGAGTAGTGATCAACAGTTCAATGTCTAGTTGGCAGCCGATATCAAGCGGAGTGCCCCAGGGGTCGGTCCTGGGGCCAGTTTTGTTCAATATCTTAATTAATGAACTGGAGGATGGCGTGGATTGCACCCTCAGCAAGTTTGCAGATGACACTAAACTGGGGGGAAAGGTAAATATGTTAGAGGGTAGGAATAGGGTCCTGAGGGACCTAGACAAATTAGAGGATTGGACCAAAAGAAGTCTGAGGTTCAACAAGCACAAGTGCAGAGTCCTGCACTTATGACAGAAGAATCCCATGCACTGCTACAGGTTGGGGGTCGAATGGCTAAGTGGCAGCTTTGCAAAAAAAGGAAATGGGGATTACAGAGGATGAGAAGCTGGATATGAGTCAACCGTGTTACCTTGTTGCCAAGAAGGCTAATGGCAAATCAGGCTGTTTTAGTAGGAGCATTGCCAGCAGATTGAGAGAAGTGATTATTCCCCTCCAGTCGGCACTAGTGAGGCCACATCTGGAGAATTGTATCCAGTTTTGAGCCCTCCACTACAGAAAATATATGGACAAGTTGGAAAGAGTCCAGAGGAGGGGAATGAACATGATTAGGGGGGCTGGGACACATGAGGGAAATGGGTTTATTTAGTCTGCAGAAGAGATGAGAGGAGGGGTTTTGAAAACAGCCTTCAAGTACCTGAAGGGGATTTCACAGAGGATGGAGCTCAGCTGTTCTCAGTGGTACCTGATGACAGAACAAGGAGCAATGGTCTCAAGTTGAAGTGGAGGAGGTCTAGGTTGGATATTAGGAAACACTATTTCACTAGGAGGGTGGTGAAGCACTGTAATGGGTTCCCTAGGGCGATGGTGCAATCTGTATCCTTAGAGGTTTTCAAGACCCTGGTTGGCAAAGCCTTGGTTGGGATGATTTAGTTGGGGTTGGTCCTACTTTGAGCAGGGTGTGATGGGTTCGGTCACAGAGACCCCCTGAGGATTGTCACCTGGTGTGCTGAGATTACCTATGAGCCTGTTTTCCACTGCCAGCGTGGGACTCCAGAACCCTGCCTTGTTGAGCCAGACATGCTAGTCTGCTTCAACAGACCCAGGTTTGGTCCATGCCCCCAAAGCTGCAGAGTTTAGCCAACCAGTCACCTATGTCCAGCACCTGGAAACCCAGTTCCCAATGGAATCCAAACCTCAAATATATCCAAGTTACTCTGTATAAAGCTTATACAGGGTAAACTCATAAATTGTCCGCCCTCTGTAACACTGTGTAGCAGAGTGGTCACCCGCTCCTGCCTGGGAAGGGTTAGAGCCAGCCCTATAGAGGGCTGGCGCTGTGGAAGAAAAGAGCTGAGTTGATTGGGGGAAGCCGCTGCAGCTGAGCCACACCCCAGTCAGAGACCAGCTGGCCCTATAAAGAGGCTGGGAGCCAGGAGCTCAGCACTCTCCCTGTGCTTGTAGAGAGAGAGAAGGGCCTGCCTGCAGGGAGATAGACACAGGGTACCTGCATGAAGCAGGGCTGGGGAAAGGCAGAGGAGCTGGGGAGCTCCTGCCTGGAAAGCCCCAAACTGTGGCCTAGCATAAGGCCAAGAGGTATTGGGGGTTGCAAGGGGCAGCCCAGGGGCAGGCAAAGGCAGGAGGTCCAAACCCCTTTGCCTATGATGAGCGGCAGATACTGCAGTCTGCCCCAGGGAACGGAGACTAGATGGAGACTGGGCAGTAGTCAAAACTGAGGCAAAGTGGGGATAGTGGGGTGGAGGTTCCCCTGGGAGGGGGAGACCCGGTTAAAAAGGCAGGGACAGTTCTAGCCATTTCATTGCCCCAAGCATGGCGGCATGCTGCGGGGGGGGGAAGTGGGGGCTCTGCTGCTCGCTGGTCCCGCAGCTCCGGTGGACCTCCAGCAGGCATGCCTGCGGAGGGACGCCTGCGGGAGGTCCACTGGAGCCGCGGGACCAGCAGACCCTCTGCAGGCACACCTGTGGGAGGTCCACCGGAGCCACCTGCTGCCCTCCTGGCAACCAACAGAGTGCCTCCCATGGCATGCCGCCCCAAGCATGCGCTTGGTGCTCTGGGGCCTGGAGCCGGCCCTGTAAAGAGGCACTGGGGTCCTGGGAGGGACACGGGGGCCAAGAAGACAGGTGGATCACTGGCCTGTAGAAGGTGCTCCTGGCTGGAAGTGAGCTAATTCCCAAGGACAACCAGCAGGAGGTGCCGCAGGGGTGAGTCTGGCACATCTACACACTGATAGACAGAGATGCACAGCTGTTTGCTCCCCCAGGTATTAATCACTTACTCTGGGTTTACTAATAAACAGAAGTGATTTTATTAAGTATAAAAGTAGGATTTAAGTGGTTTCAAGCAATAACAACCAGAACAAAGTAACTTACCAAGCAAAATAAAAGAAAACACACAAGTCTGAGCCTAATACATTAAGAAACTGATTACAGGTAAATCTCACTCTCAAAGATGTTCCAATAAGCTTCTTTCACAGACTAGACTCCTTCTTAGTCTGGGCCCAACCCTTTCCCTGGTACAGACCTTGTTAGTTCCAGCTCCGGTGGTAACTTGGGGATTTCTCATGACTGCAGCCCCCTTTGTTCTGTTCCACCCCCTTTTATGGCTTTGACACAAGGTGGGACTCTTTTGTCTCTCTGGGTTCCCACCCCTCCTTCTAAATGGAAAAGCACCAGGTTTGAGATGGATTCCAATACCAGGTGACATGGTCACATGTCCTGTGAGACCCCCAAGCCTTCATTCTTTGCAGCCTGACTCACAGGAACACAGGAAGGCTTACAAGTAAACAGAGCCATTTACAACTAATTATCCTAGTCAATGGGAGCCATCAAGCCATTAATGGCCCACACTTTGCATAATTACAATAGGACCTTGGGGTTATACTTCATATTTCTAGCTTCAGATACAAGAATGATACAGACATACATACAAATAGGATGACCACACTCAGTAGATTATAAGCTTTGTGATGGTACCTTACAAGAGACCTTTTACATAAAGCATGTTTCAGTTACATTATATTTACACTCATTAGCGTATTTCCACAAAACATATGGAGTGCACCGTCACATAGGTGGTGAGCTAGATGAGCTCCTGAGGTCTCTTCCAACGCTAATCTATGATTCTGTGATACATAGGTGTTTTTGAGAATTTTACTCTACGTGCCATAGGAGAGTAATGCTGGGAGTTTGAAGGAGCCTAAGGGAGATAGAAGCCCAACTCCCAGAATCTAACTCACTTTGGCCCTTTTGTAATTTTCATTTTAAATTCTCTTTTCAAAAATGATATAACGTCAAAATCTTAAGGCTATTTAGGCCCCTAAAGGTGTAGATAGGTTCCTAATGGACTCTACAAACATGCCTAGGCATCCAAGTGCCATTGAAATCAATAGGAGCTAGGCACTTAGATGCTTTTGAAAATCTCACTAGGTGTCTAGCTGCAATTGTAGGCACCTAAATACCTTTGAAAATCAGAGTCTTAGATGCCTACATCCCACTGACTTTCATTGAGACTAAGGGAATGTGCACACTGCCCCTCGGTTTGGACTAGGGGGCTGCGAACAACAGGGCACATCAAAGTTCTGTGCTGAAACTCCCCCTTTGGATGCTGCGGATGCAGACTAAAAGGTTTCTCCTTCACACTAATATATTCCTGCTTGAAGAGGGCTATGTTATTGCTCACGGGGGCTCTTTAGTTCACCCCTGAAGTACACACACAGGAAAGTGACTGTGTAGTTCAGGGTTTCTCAAACAGGGATCGCCGCTTGTGTAGGGAAATCTCCTGGCGGTCTGGGCCAGTGTGTTTACTTGCCCCGTCCACAGATCTGGCCAATCTCGGCTCCCATGGCTGCGGATCGCTGCTCCAGACCAATGGGAGCTGCTGGAAGCGGCTTGGGCTGAGGGTCTTACTAACCGCCACTTTCTGCCACCCCAGTTGGCCCGGAGCAGCTATCAGTGGCCAGTGTGAGCCGCGATCAGCCGGACCTGTGGACATGGCAGGTAAACACACCAGACTGGCCCACCAGAGGCTTTCCCCACATAAGCGGCGACCCCTGTTTGATAAACTCTGGTGTAGCACTTTGGTGCACATTGCTAGTCACTCTCCTGTAGGCTGAACTGCAGGACCACGTGTCACGGGCTCACAGATTGTGCCCACTCTTGGCCCTGTGCGGTCCATTGGGGTCAGGACGGGCGCCAGGGTTTCTCCCGCCCTAGGCGCACTGCCATTTCGCTGCCCCCCGCGCTGATCCCGCGGCTCCGGTGGAGCTGCCACAGTCATGCCTGCGGGAAGTTCACAGGAGCCATGAGACCAGCGGACCCTCCACAGGCACCACTGCAGCAGGTCCACCAGAGCCACCTGCCACCCCCCCCGGCAAAATGTCACCCCCCAAATAATCCTGGCTCCCTAGGCGATTGCCAAGGCTGCCTAAATGGTAGCACCAGCCCTGATGGGGGTGCCTCTTTCAGTGCAAGAGCCCTTCTCAGGGGTCCACTCTGTCTTGGGGTCAGACCCCTCCACATCCTGGAGCCGCACCTCTCTGAGCCTTAGCACATCTGTCTCTCACCCTGGGCCCCCTCAAGGAGTCCATGCGCTCTGGACCCCCCGGGCCTCCTCACCCCCAAAGAGGTTGATGCAACCCTGTTCTCTAGACCGGAGTTACTCTCAGCCAGCATAAAACAGGATGGTTCATTGAGAGTTGAACATTGCACAGGAAACTTTTGGGGCCCCAAGCCTGGCCTCCCTCAACCCAGCACATCCCAGTCACCCTGCATCCTGGTGGGCTCTGCTTGCTTCCCCTCTCCAGCCCAAAGTCCCCCTGCTTCCCAGCTGGGCCTCCCATATCCCCAGTTCCAAGCCCTGCCTCTGTCCAATGTCTTCTCTCCAGGTAAACAGGGTTGTAAACAGGAAGGCCTGGGTCTCCTCTCCTCTCAGCTCTCCTCTGGCACCCTCTGGCTGGAACCAGCTGGTCAGGACACTGGGGTCCTCTCTCTGCAG
Source organism: Gopherus evgoodei (assembly GCF_007399415.2). Taxonomy (NCBI): domain Eukaryota; kingdom Metazoa; phylum Chordata; order Testudines; family Testudinidae; genus Gopherus; species Gopherus evgoodei. Next base: position 1,375,743 of record NW_022060060.1, read on the forward strand.
CCCATTGTCCTCCCACTGGCCAGAACCAGCTGTGTCTCCAGGTCACCAGTTGCTGGGGTCTCCATCCTCCAGGCCATCAGCTGGGGTCCTGAGACCCAATCTGGTCCTCTGTAACTACAAACTCCCTCTCCCCTCACCTCGTTAAACCAATAGCACCAGGGACACTGAATCCCACCCTGTCTGCATGCAAACCACTGGAAAACACAGAACCTCCCCCACTTCATCACACCGTGTGGACAAGACCTTAGACTTCAGAACTCCTAAGTCATTTCTGAAAATGGAGGTTGGGTTCCTCAGTCAGTTTAGTGCTTTAGAGAATATCATTGATAGGCATTACTGAGGGAATTTTGCTATCTCCACATAGTGAGTTTTGGTTAAAATAGTCCTAAGGAGTTAGTTTCCCAACATACATGGAATTTTAAAAGAACACCTTAAAAACAAAATGGAAAATAGTAAAATGATTTGAAAAACTGTATAAAATAAATAATTTGAATGAACATACTGCAATGACAATGGTCTATAAGTGTGTGTGTGTGTGTGTGTGTGTGTGTGTGTGTGTGTGTGTGTGTGTGTAAGACAGAGACAAAGAAAGAGAGAGAGATTTTTGGTTTTGGTATCTGTTGTTCATATTCGATTTACTGTGTCAGTCTCTCTCTCTCTTTCTCTCTCTGTGTAGGGGTATCACTGTGTATGAGTTTGTGTTCATGTGAATGTGTGTCACAGCCAGGATCCAACACTCTATCTAAAATTGGTCTCATTGCACTGCATAGAATCCCCTGCCCCCCGTTTTTGGTATTTAGATCATTAAATAATGTTAAAAATCTGGTCCTAAGGAGGAATCAGACACATCACAGAACAGTGTGAGGTTCTCCCCATGAGAACATAAGAACAGCCACATTGAGTCAGACCAAAGGTCCATCAAGCCCATTGTCCTGTCTGCGGACAGTGGCCAATGCCAGGTACTTCAAAGGGAATGAACAGAGCAGGCAACCACTGAGTGATCCATCTCCCATTGTCCAGACCCAGCTTCTAGCAGTCAGAGCATGGGGTTGCATCACTGCCCACCTTGGTTAGTAGCCATTGATAGACCTGTCCTCCATGAACTTATATTTCTTTCTTGAACTTTGTTAGCATTTTGGCCTTCACAGCATGCCTTGGCAACGAATTCCATTGGCTGATTGTGCGAGTTGTGAGAAGAAGTGCTTCATAAGAATGGCCATACTGGGTCATACCAAAGGTCCACCTGATTCTAGCCCAAGCGGAATTATAAATCCAGGCTAAAATCTTCATTGAGAGTGAGGTGAACCTGAAACCTGATGTGTCAGTTGAGAGACCGGAGTAGAGATTGTGCGGCTGGTTTGAGGTTATTTCACGAAGTGATTCCTCACATACACCCCTGACTCTCTGCCTCAAAATCAGTCATCTCTAACTCTGCATGCACTTAAACATCTCTGAGCCCCTTCAAAGTCACACAAACCCTCTTACCAATGTGTTGCTATGGAAAAGAGGAGGCCAAAACTCTCTAGAAATTCATTTCCTTGTCCTTGGAAATATAAGGGTGAGTTTTCAAAAGGTGCCTAGGGGATCTGTGCTCCAAGTTCCCCGTGACCCCTTAATCTACCTACTTACAAATATATTCACAGATATCCCCAGTCTCTTACATTGCATATTGCCTTTCCAGCTGGGAATGTGCATTGTTTTCCAGCAAGAGGAATAGTCTCTCTCTCTTCGATTTTATAAGTATTATTTTCCCAGGAATGAAAACACCGTTCATCCCACTGCCCAAGGACAGACCCAAGTGAGTCTCTCCTACACTCTTATTCCTCTCCTTGAAACAGCTCAGTTGGAACCACAGACACTAACAACATCCCAGCCATGGCTGATTGAGAATTAGGCATTGACAATTCTAGATAGCAAAGAAAGAACCCATAGAGATGAGTGTGATACACGTCCCTGCTCTGAGTGACACTGATAGACAGGGGGTGTACGAGCATAGATAGATAGATAGATAGATAGAGGGGGAGGATGGGCATAGATAGATAGATAGATTGAGGGAGTGGATGGGGATAGATAGATAAATGATAGATAGATGATATCTCCCACAATGGTAACATCCTTCAGAGGCAGTTAGCACACAACTTTATGTGATTCATCACTGTTCATATTTCCTGCAATGGTATCTTCAGACTAATGATTCCTGCAAGTAATAATGGAATATGGAACACGAAAGGGTTGTATACAGTCCTCCATATGATTAATCAAATACTACCTATTTCATCTACTCCAGTCTGAAAATTAAACCAAGAATAAATCTGTGCTATTGACATTTTGTTGACTATTGGGGTTGATTCCTGTCTTTTCTTAGATGTGGCCATATTAAAAGGCAAACACGGTGCGAACCCACCGTTGGTTTTGGTGATGGGCTTTGTGACTATGGTCTAGTCTCTCACACAGTGATAGTGAGCTGTGTCCTGGCATCTCCAGCTGCTCGTTTGTAAATCCAGCTGGTTGTTGGGATTCTCAAGGGAGACAATGAATCGTCCTTTCCGTGAATCAGTGTAGTGTAACTCTTTCCTGTGTGCTCCGCCCTGGAGACCCGTTCCAGCCACTACCCAGGAGCCTGATGGATCCAGCACCGAGGTGGAACCTGGCGACTTTACAAGCGAGGCGGAGTCAAAGGACACCTGCGGGTTCTATATGCAAACAAGCCGTTTGTGCAGGTACAGAGCTGGAAAGTGATGTTTTCCAACCAGGGCTGGCTCTAAGTTTTTTACCACCCCTTGAATTTTGCTGGTTTGCTGGTGCCTGGAGACAGCCCTCTTTCCAACCTCCAATGCCACTTTTCACTCTTGTCCCGAAGGCTCTGCAGTGTTCTTCTGTTTGCTCCTTGCTGCCTCCTCCGAATGGATTGGAGAAGTGGATTCTGCAGCCCATCTCCCTCTCTCTCTGGCTCTGTTGATCTGTGCCACATGTGTGCCCAGAAGCCTCCTATTGCAAGACAAACCCAAGAAAGAAACCAACAGGACTTCACTGGCCATCACATACAGTCCCCAGCTAAAACCCCTCCAACGCATCATCAGGGATCTACAATCCATCCTGGACAATGATCCCACACTTTCACAGGCCTTGGGGGTAGGCCAGTCCTCACCCACAGGCAACCTGCCAACCGGAAACATATTCTCACCAGTAACTGTACACCGCACCGTAGGAACTCTAGCTCAGGAACCAATCCATGCAACAAACCTCGATGACAACTCTGCCCACATATCTACACCAGCGACACCATCACAGGACCTAACCAGATCAGCCACACCATCACCGGTTCATTCACCTGCACATCCACCAATGTAATATACGCCATCATATGCCAGCAATGCCTCTCTGCTATGTACATTGGCCAAACTGGACAGTCTCTATGGAAAAGGATAAACAGACACAAATCAGATATTAGGAATGGCAATATACAAAAACCTGTAGGAGAACACTTTCAACCTCCCTGGCCACACTATAGCAGACCTTAAGGTGGCCATCCTGCAGCAAAAAAACTTCAGGGCCAGACTTCAAAGAGAAACTGCTGAGCTTCAGTTCATCTGCAAATTTGACACCATCAGCTCAGGATTGAACAAAGACTGTGAATGGCTTGCCAACTACAGAACCAGTTTCTCCTCCCTTGGTTTTCACACCTCAACTGCTAGAACAGGGCCTCTTCTGCCCAGGCTGCGGTTTTCTAGAGCTACTGAGGGGCTATAATAGGCATGAGGTGCCAATATCTCCTGGGCAGATAGGAAACCCTCCTCCTGGCTGTTAGAGGGGGGGTTAAAAGCCGTGTTTTCATTCATTCACTTTAATATCGATTCTCTCAGCCTGGATGGGGGGGAGGCAGGGAGGAGCGGAGTGAGGGGCACAGAGTGTCCTGGGGAAAGGGGGAGTTGGGGCTGGTCTCTGCTAACAGCGCGGTCAGTCCGTGTCTCTATCTGGGGGGGGGGGGCTGAGGGGCGGAGTGAGGGGCACAGAGTGTCCTGGGGAAAGGGGGAGTTGGGGCTGGTCTCTGCTAACGGCGCGGTCAGTCCGTGTCTGTATCTGGGGGGGGGGGGGGGGGTCACAGGCGGGCAGCTGCGGACCGGAGTTTTCTCGCTCACGGTCTCTGCGCTGCGAGCTGTAGAACTGCAGCGCCCCCCAGCGGAGAGTTTGTGCTTAGCCAGAGAGGGCGGGTTTCTGTCTGAGCTCAGCCCGGCGCCCCGCACTGTGTGTCCCGCACAGCGATCCCGGGCGGTGTCCTCGGGCTTCAGGCCGGTCAGCTGCAGCTAATTTACTGTATTGCCGGGTCTCCTGTGTGAGCCCGGAGCGGTGTGTGTGTCACTGCTGCCCCCGCGCGGCTGCCGGGAGAAGGGCGGTTCCGCAGCCTGGGTTTTTGTAGGGTCACAAACCGGTTTCGTGTCACTGTGTCTCTCGCACAGTAATAGCGGGCGGTGTCCTCGGGCTTCAGGCCGGTCATTTGCAGATACAGCAGGTTGTTGGAGTTGTCCCTGGAGATGGTGAATCGGCCTTTCACTGAGTCCGCATAAAACTGTTGGCTCCCATCAGTGTAAATGCGTGAGACCCACTCCAGCCCCTTCCCAGGAGCCTGGCGGACCCAGCTCATAGCGTAGCTGCTGAAGGTGAACCCGGAGGCTTTGCAGGAGAGGCGGAGAGAGTCTCCGGGCTTTTTCACATCGCCTCCGGACTCCACCAGCGCCTGGGACCGGACACCTGAGGATAGAAAGATATTATACATCGTATTGATATTCAGAGCAATCATAGACTGTTCCCTTGCCCCGCCAGTGGGTATGAGGGGAGAAAATACCTTCCAAAGGCACTGCAAGGGACACTACATAGAGCCAGAGCCTCATTTTCCCGGGTGCTGGAGGGGAAAGTTCTCAGGGAACTGGCTGGTCACTGCACAGACCCAGGGGGCTGCGGATTGTCTCTCCGGGCGCTGCCTGGGGAGAGATGGAGACAGATTTAAACAGGAAACTGTCCCTATGATTTGCATATCCCGCTCCTTATACACACACAAACTCCTTTCTAGGTTATCTCATTTCTCGCCCTCGGCATCCGAGAGAAGGGGGAGATTTGTGTCAATGTGTGTAGCTCTCTGACCCAAATCCCAGTGAAACCCCAGGGGATTTTTAAGTGGCTTCCATTGATATCGGATCAGGTCCCATGTGTTTGTACTGAGTCCAGCACAATGGGAACCTGGCCTGACTGGCTCCGGAAAGGGGCTGTCAGGGCAGAATCAGAGGAAGACGGGAGCGAACAGAAAAGAGAGAAAGCGAGAGAGGAAGCTGCAGTCCTGGTAATGACAAACAAGGACCTGTGGAAAGAGAACAGGAGCACCTGTGGCACCTTGGAGACTAACCTTTGAATCATCATCTTCTTCGGTGCAGACTGACCCCTGCTGTGGTAGTGGGACACTGAGGTGGTGGGGCTGGGATGTCTTTCAGCACCACTGCTTATAGGACCAGAATTGGCAACGGAGCCCCAGGGTGTCGGGTTTGCGGTAACTAAATGATTTGGGAACCTAAATCCTAATCACTGTCTCTGGGATTTAGGCTCCTAAATTTAAGTCACTATCGAAAGTTGGACTTGGGCTCCCAGCTCACTTAAACTGTTCCCGATTTGCACAATGGGAATTATGTTTCTCTTCTTTAAGATTCACTAATGAATCCTAAATGCAGCATCGATGAGGGTCTCAAAATACCCAGATTGAGTTAACCAAGTGGAGACTAGCGGCTATTAGTAGGCCGCTGGATTTGGCAGCTGTCTCTATTTCAGCTATTTCACCCCCTCACTGCAAAGACTTGTGGGTACCATATGCCAGATATTTAGATAATGTTTGTAATCACAGACTGAGGGACTTTCCAACTCTCCCTTTTCAGTCCAGGCAGACAGCTGATTGAGAAGGCCAGCAGAGGAGGACCGACACCACTGTCTGCCTCTGCCCATGGTGCTCCGGGGAGGTGAAAGCCCTTCCCCATTAGTGATCACATTGTGATCCGTTTTGCCAAATAAGTTACCCAGGGTTTGTCCCAGATGCCTGTTTCTTGGCCTCTCGGTACACATGGTCAGTTATCAGCCAATAGCTGTGGCTCCAGAAGTTACTTCAGCTCATGCCAACAGAGCAAGGAGAAGACACATGACTCAGTGATCACATACGGATTAACGGTGCATAACCCTTTGCAACCTGTACTTATCAACATTGCAACAATTTCCCTCCAAAATTCCTAGAACACATCTTCGAGACAAACCCATCAACTCTTGATATAAACGTTGTTAGTGATGGAGAACCCAGCACCACCCTGGGAAATTGTCCCAATGGTTAATTACTCTCAACTGACTGTGCAGTTCGAGTTTCTGGGTTCAATTTCCGAGTGTTCAGGGAGCCAGCCCAGTATGGAGGAATGAAGTGGTTTATAAGCTACGTACTGACATACCAGCCTAGGGCTGAACTGAACCTAGAGGGAACAAGGATGCACAGGCCTAGGTGAGCAGGAAAGTATGTGATATCCCTGTAATACCCCAGTGCATATCCCACTCTGCTTCCCTTTACCGTCCCTCTCCTCCACTTTACATTAACTCTCTCGCTCGCTCTCTCTCTCACAGACACACACAGACACTCTTTGCTGTCTCCGTGTCACACACACAGACACACACATTGTCCTGTCTCTCTCTCTCTCTCTCTCTCACACACACACACACAAAGACAGACACTCCTTGCTGTCTCTGTGTCACACACACAGGCACACACTGTCCTGTCTCTCTCTCTCTCTCTCACAGACACACACGGACACTCCTTGCTGTCTCTGTGTCACACACACAGACACACATACTGTCCTGTCTCTCTCTCTCTCTCTCACACACACACACACAAAGACAGACACTCCTTGCTGTCTCTGTGTCACACACACAGACACACATACTGTCCTGTCTCTCTCTCTCTCTCTCTCACACACACACACACACACAAAGACAGACACTCCTTGCTGTCTCTGTGTCACACACACAGACACACACACTGTCCTGTCTCTCTCTCTCTCTCACACACACACACAAAGACAGACACTCCTTGCTGTCTCTGTGTCACACACACAGACACACACATTGTCCTGTCTCTCTCTCTCTCTCTCTCTTTCACACACACACACACACACACACACACACAGACACACAAAGACAGACACTCCTTGCTGTCTCTGTGTCACATACACAGACACACACACTGTCCTGTCTCTCTCTCTCTCTCTCTCACACACACAAAGACAGACACTCCTTGCTATCTCTGTGTCACACACACAGACACACACATTGTCCTGTCTCTCTCTCTCTCTCACACACACACTTTCCTGTCTCTGTTTCTCTCTCTCTCTGTCAGATAAAGAGAAGGAATGCTGAAATCCTTCCGATTGCACACGCAAACCCAGTTCTGTCCTCTTGCGCCTCTGTTATGAGTCTGACACATATTTCCAACACTGGGGAGTAACTCCCAGTCCCCCTGAGCCAATGGGAGTTTTACTTTTGACTTCAGTGGGACCAGGAGTCATCATTTCACAGCTGAGTCACTGTAAATATGTACCGAAGGCAGCTGTGCCCGAATGGAGCCTTCAGCCTGCTCTAGCTCTCTCCACATTTGGGGATACCCCAGGCCTGGCTCCTCTCACGTTAAATGATTCCTCTGCTACACTTTGCCCCTCTTAGTTAGTGACCAAACTTATGCAGGCCGGGCCGAAGGAAGGAAAATGAGGTGAAGCTACATGTTGATGCCACTTGTGAGACCGTTTCTGCCCTGCCCAATTGTTATCTTGGATGTGATTTCAGAATAAACTGAACAAAGAGTTCTTTGGCACCTTACAGACTAACAGACGTTTTGGAGCATGAGCTTTCCTGGGTGAATACCCACTTCATCGGATGCATGGATTTATTGAAACAGAGAGGTGCAGAATGACTGTCTCATGCAAGAATAAACCAGACAGCAGTGGCGTTAAATTTCTGTGGGCTCAGAAAAACAGGATTATTTTAGAACAGGCAATTCTTACATTGAGATGCTCTCTGCACATGGGATATTTTATTATGAATCGGCAGGTGCAAGAAACTTGGAGTTTGGATACAGCTGAATCCAATAGCTTCTGTGCAGGGAATTCTCACACTCTGCCGGTGAATTTAGGTCTCGTGGCCGCATTTCCCGCTTCCTGCAGAACATGGCATCGGCTACTCCGGATCCCCGGTGGCTTTGCAAATGTAGCAGCGTGTTCAGGTGTGTGCAAACTGTGACAAAACCAGGGTGTGAAAAAATCTAGTGCAGGTTCCACCTTGGCCCTGTGGCTCCTGCTTCCTGCCTGTCTGCTCCTGGCAAGGCAGGTGGAAGGACGGGCGGCTGAGTGTGAATAACACTGTGGAGGCGGATTCTATTTCTGCGCCAGGAGGAAATGTATAAGGGAGGGGGTCTCGGTTCTGTCGGAACCGCGGGTCTTTGATAATCACAGGGAATGTTCGGAGGAGCGAAGCCCGGATGAAGGACTGGGGACTTCACACTCCGGGTTCCGCTCTGTCTGACCGCTCTGCGCTGGCAGTGGCTGGGGGCACCGAGAGGGAGGGGGCTTCGCGCTGGAGGTTTCTGTGCTAACCGCAGGAGGATTCTGATCTCTCTGTCTGTCGCACAGTAATACCGGGCGGTGTCCTCGGCTCTCAGGCTGTTCATCTGCAGATACACCGAGCTGCTGGACTTGTCCCTGGAGATGGTGAATCGCCCTTTAACCGCGTCACTGTAATATGCTGCTGAGCTAGAAGCAAGATTGCGTATCTCTGCGACCCATTCCAGCCCTTTCCCCGGAGCCTGTCGGACCCAGTCCATGAAGTAGCTGCTGAAGGTGAATCCGGAGGCTTGGCAGGCGAGGCGGAGAGATTCCCCAGGGGTTTGAATCCCGCCTCCGGACTCCACCACCCGGACCTGGGACTGGACACTTAGAAAGACAGAACGAGAATCACATTCACCCCCGGCCTGGCTCAGAGCCCCTGGGAAGCAGCAGAAAGGTTCCCAGTGATGTCACTTCACTCTGGGTGGGGGTAGGGATGTGCAGCCTCCCCTGGTGTCTCCACTCCCTGTCCCGGGGAGGGGGAGAATATCACCTGGAAGGGCCGCTAGAAAAAAAGCGAGGCTCCGCCACAGACTCATGTTGCTGACGCTGGGGGCGTTTCTGGTGGGAATTTCACAAACACATGGACTTGTCCCTCCTCCCTCCCTACTGTGCGGGGTCCCGGAGATCACGGGGTTTCTATAGAGCACCGGGGTCCTGAATTTGCATCTCCTCCTCTTCATAAGACACATCTTGGACCTGAGCCCTCAGCGCAAACAGCCTCCCGGGGGTGGGTGTAGTGAGAAAGGGTTACCTGGTCCCCTTCTCCTCCAGTTAAATTTGACTGTGTCCCGGGAACAGAGTCATATCCTGAAAAGTGATTTAAGCACTTAAGGTTCTAAATCCCATTAGCTTTCACTGACCCTAAATCACTTGGGGTAATTACTCAGAGTCTAGTCACATGGGTAACCATTCCCCGGGGTGGCTGAGGACTGCAGTGTTAGCAGGAGACCTGGGTTCTCTCACTGAGGGTTTTTGAATGGCTGTAGATGTGGTTTGTGTCACTGTGTCCCTAGCACAGTAATACGTGGCCGTGTCCTCGGTTCTCAGGCTGCCCAGCTGCAGATAGGCCGTGCTTATGGAGGTGTCCCTGGTGATGGTGAATCGACCCTGGAAAGCCTGGGCATAGCCAGTGCCACCACTACTGGGATGAAAATATCCGATCCACTCCAGCGCTTTCCCGGGAGCCTGCCGCACCCAGCTAATGTCGTAGCTGGTAAAGGTGTAGCCGGAGGTTTTACATGTCACCTTCACAGACTCTCCAGGCTTCTTGATTTCTGCCCCGGACTGAGTCAGCTGGATTTGAGAACTGACACCTGTAAATAAACAACAATAAAAACATAGTTAATTCCATTCTTTTCCTTCTCTTCCCAGCTTTATCCTAGTCCTTCCATTACCCTCCTCATGGCAGTATCTGATCTGCTTGTGTGCAATAACTAATTAATCCACACCACAGTGCTGGGAAGGAGGGAAGTGCAGTTATCTCCATTTTGCGGAGGGGAAACTGAGGCATAAACCCAGCCTGAGATTTTTCAAGATGTCTAAGGGATTTTGACATCTAGTTCCCATTGAAAATAATGCAAATTGTGTATCAAAATCCTCTTGATGGCTTTAAAATTATGTCCTATGTGATTTATTTAAAGCTCTAGGATTTGGAATCCAGAATTCCTGAATCCCTCTACTCCGTCTTAGGCTTAAAACCATTTCTCCTATCCTAGCCCAGCTGTCCTAACCAGACACCTGTAGGTTCATCCACTCACCTGAGAAAGCTACCAAAAAGAAGAAGAAGCCCAGACAGATCATTTTCATTCTCATTCTCCACAACAACCTGGTGGGCTGCAAAGCAGTAACCCTTAGTCTGCTGGCAGCTCTTCGGTGAGGGTCGCCTGCTTTCTTTTATCAGCCAATTTCCCTTCTTCATTTGCATGTGGGTGTTGCTAAATCATTTGACTAAACCTCAGCTTCACCTGCCGTTACAAATAAATGACCTCAGAGTTTAGCGGGACCCAGTCATGGAGGAAGTATAAAGGAGACCGTGGAGGGCATGGGCCACAGAGTGCCAGGGCCAGGAGACCCATGGCGAAGGCTAGCTACGTCTGCGATCAGACAGGACACATAAGACAGGAATGTCCCTATGGGGCTGGAGGGGGGGGAACCTCACCCCAAACGGAGACAGCAGCAAATCCCTCAAGACATCTGCTGGGTAAAGAGACCCTGTTGGCGGAGGGGACACCTACAGCGGGAGTACTCTGCCCCAAGGGACATGGCCCAGGGCAACCCAGGGAGGGTTGGCCAGATGAAGGACAAAGGAAAGATGCCAAGGCCTCGTGCTCTGCCTCTAGTGGGAGAAGGGCCTGGCTGCAGGGAGATAGTAGCTGGATGAAGCAGGGCTGGGGAAAGGCAGAGGAGCTGGGGAGCTCCAGTCTGGAAAGCCCCAAGCTGCGGCCTAGCATAAGGCCAAGAGGTACTGGGGGTTGCAGGGAGCAGCCCAGGGGTAGGCAAAGGCAGGAGGTCCAAACCCCTTTGCCTATGATGAGCGGTAGATACTGCAGTCTGCCCCAGTGAACAGGGGCTAGATGGAGACTGGGCAGTAGTCAAAACTGAGGCAAAGTGGGGATAGTGGGGTGGAGGTTCCCCTGGGAGGGGGAGACCCGGTTAAAAAGGCAGGGACAGTTCTAGCCATTTCATTGCCCCAAGCATGGCGGCACGCTGCGGGAGGGGGGGGAAGTGGGGGCTCTGCTGCTCGCTAGTCCCGCAGCTCCGGTGGACCTCCAGCAGGCATGCCTGCGGAGGGACGCCTGCGGGAGGTCCACTGGAGCCACGGGACCAGCAGACCCTCTGCAGGCACACCTGTGGGAGGTCCACCGGAGCCACCTGCTGCCCTCCTGGCAACCAACAGAGTGCCTCCCATGGCATGCCGCCCCAAGCATGCGCTTGGTGCTCTGGGGCCTGGAGCCGGCCCTGTAAAGAGGCACTGGGGTCCTGGGAGGGACACGGGGGCCAAGAAGACAGGTGGATCACTGGCCTGTAGAAGGTGCTCCTGGCTGGAAGTGAGCTAATTCCCAAGGACAACCAGCAGGAGGTGCCGCAGGGGTGAGTCTGGCACATCTACACACTGATAGACAGAGATGCACAGCTGTTTGCCCCCCCAGGTATTAATCACTTACTCTGGGTTTACTAATAAACAGAAGTGATTTTATTAAGTATAAAAGCAGGATTTAAGTGGTTTCAAGCAATAACAACCAGAACAAAGTAACTTACCAAGCAAAATAAAAGAAAACACACAAGTCTGAGCCTAATACATTAAGAAACTGAATACAGGTAAATCTCACTCTCAAAGATGTTCCAATAAGCTTCTTTCACAGACTAGACTCCTTCTTAGTCTGGGCCCAACCCTTTCCCTGGTACAGACCTTGTTAGTTCCAGCTCAGGTGGTAACTTGGGGATTTCTCATGACTGCAGCCCCCTTTGTTCTGTTCCACCCCCTTTTATCTCTTTGACACAAGGTGGGACTCTTTTGTCTCTCTGGGTTCCCACCCCTCCTTCTAAATGGAAAAGCACCAGGTTTGAGATGGATTCCAATACCAGGTGACATGGTCACATGTCCTGTGAGACCCCCAAGCCTTCATTCTTTGCAGCCTGACTCACAGGAACACAGGAAGGCTTACAAGTAAACAGAGCCATTTACAACTAATTATCCTAGTCAATGGGAGCCATCAAGCCATTAATGGCCCACACTTTGCATAATTACAATAGGACCTTGGGGTTATACTTCATATTTCTAGCTTCAGATACAAGAATGATACAGACATACATACAAATAGGATGACCACACTCAGTAGATTATAAGCTTTGTGATGGTACCTTACAAGAGACCTTTTACATAAAGCATGTTTCAGTTACATTATATTTACACTCATTAGCATATTTCCACAAAACATATGGAGTGCAACGTCACATAGGTGGTGAGCTAGATGAGCTCCTGAGGTCTCTTCCAACGCTAATCTATGATTCTGTGATACATAGGTGTTTTTGAGAATTTTACTCTATGTGCCATAGGAGAGTAATGCTGGGAGTTTGAAGGAGCCTAAGGGAGATAGAAGCCCAACTCCCAGAATCTAACTCACTTTGGCCCTTTTGTAATTTTCATTTTAAATTCTCTTTTAAAAAATGATATAATGTCAAAATGTTAAGGCTATTTAGGCCCCTAAAGGTGTAGATAGGTTCCTAATGGACTCTACAAACATGCCTAGGCATCCAAGTGCCATTGAAATCAATAGGAGCTAGGCACTTAGATGCTTTTGAAAATCTCACTAGGTGTCTAGCTGCAATTGTAGGCACCTAAATACCTTTGAAAATCAGAGTCTTAGATGCCTACATCCCACTGACTTTCATTGAGACTAAGGGAATGTGCACACTGCCCCTCGGTTTGGACTAGGGGGCTGCGAACAACAGGGCACATCAAAGTTCTGTGCTGAAACTCCCCCTTTGGATGCTGCGGATGCAGACTAAAAGGTTTCTCCTTCACACTAATATATTCCTGCTTGAAGAGGGCTATGTTATTGCTCACGGGGGCTCTTTAGTTCACCCCTGAAGTACACACACAGGAAAGTGACTGTGTAGTTCAGGGTTTCTCAAACAGGGATCGCCGCTTGTGTAGGGAAATCTCCTGGCGGTCTGGGCCAGTGTGTTTACTTGCCCCGTCCACAGATCTGGCCAATCTCGGCTCCCATGGCTGCGGATCGCTGCTCCAGACCAATGGGAGCTGCTGGAAGCGGCTTGGGCTGAGGGTCTTACTAACCGCCACTTTCTGCCACCCCAGTTGGCCCGGAGCAGCGATCAGCGGCCAGTGGGAGCCGCGATCAGCCGGATCTGTGGACATGGCAGGTAAACACACCAGACTGGCCCACCAGAGGCTTTCCCCACATAAGCGGCGACCCCTGTTTGATAAACTCTGGTGTAGCACTTTGGTGCACATTGCTAGTCACTCCCCTGTAGGCTGAACTGCAGGACCACGTGTCACAGGCTCACAGATTGTGCCCACTCTTGGCCCTGTGCGGTCCATTGGGGTCAGGACGGGCGCCAGGGTTTCTCCCGCCCTAGGCGCACTGCCATTTCGCTGCCCCCCGCGCTGATCCCTTGGCTCCGGTGGAGCCGCCACAGTCATGCCTGCGGGAAGTCCACAGGAGCCATGAGACCAGCGGACCCTCCACAGGCACCACTGCAGCAGGTCCACCAGAGCCACCTGCCACCCCCCCCGGCAAAATGTCACCCCCCAAATAATCCTGGCTCCCTAGGCGATTGCCAAGGCTGCCTAAATGGTAGCATCAGCCCTGATGGGGGTGCCTCTTTCAGTGCAAGAGCCCTTCTCAGGGGTCCACTCTGTCTTGGGGTCAGGCCCCTCCACATCCTGGAGCCGCACCTCTCTGAGCCTTAGCACATCTGTCTCTCACCCTGGGCCCCCTCAAGGAGTCCATGTGCTCTGGACCCCCCGGGCCTCCTCACCCCCAAAGAGGTTGATGCAACCCTGTTCTCTAGACCGGAGTTACTCTCAGCCAGCATAAAACAGGATGGTTCATTGAGAGTTGAACACTGCACAGGAAACTTTTGGGGCCCCAAACCTGGCCTCCCTCAACCCAGCACATCCCAGTCACCCTGCATCCTGGTGGGCTCTGCTTGCTTCCCCTCTCCAGCCCAAAGTCCCCCTGCTTCCCAGCTGGGCCTCCCATATCCCCAGTTCCAAGCCCTGCCTCTGTCCAATGTCTTCTCTCCAGGTAAACAGGGTCGTAAACAGGAAGGCCGGGGTCTCCTCTCCTCGCAGCTCTCCTCTGGCACCCTCTGGCTGGAACCAGCTGGTCAGGACACTGGGGTCCTCTCTCTGCAGCCCATTGTCCTCCCACTGGCCAGAACCAGCTGTGTCTCCAGGTCACCAGTCGCTGGGGTCTCCATCCTCCAGGCCATCAGCTGGGGTCCTGAGACCCAATCTGGTCCTCTGTAACTACAAACTCCCTCTCCCCTCACCTCGTTAAACCAATAGCACCGGGGACACTGAATCCCACCCTGTCTGCATGCAAACCACTGGAAAACACAGAACCTCCCCCACTTCATCACACCGTGTGGACAAGACCTTAGACTTCAGAACTCCTAAGTCATTTCTGAAAATGGAGCTTGGGTTCCTCAGTCAGTTTAGTGCTTTAGAGAATATCATTGATAGGCATTACTGAGGGAATTTTGCTATCTCCACATAGTGAGTTTTGGTTAAAATAGTCCTAAGGAGTTAGTTTCCCAACATACATGGAATTTTAAAAGAACACCTTAAAAACAAAATGGAAAATAGTAAAATGATTTGAAAAACTGTATAAAATAAATAATTTGAATGAACATACTGCAATGACAATGGTCTATAAGTGTGTGTGTGTGTGTGTGTGTGTGTGTGTGTGTGTGTGTGTGTGTGTGTGTGTGTGTGTGTGTGTGTGTGTGAAAGACAGAGAGAGAGAAAGAAAGAGAGAGAGATTTTTGGTTTTGGTATCTGTTGTTCATATTCGATTTACTGTGTCAGTCTCTCTCTCTCTTTCTCTCTCTGTGTAGGGGTATCACTGTCTATGAGTTTGTGTTCATGTGAATGTGTGTCACAGCCAGGATCCAACACTCTATCTAAAATTGGTCTCATTGCACTGCATAGAATCCCCTGCCCCCCGTTTTTGGTATTTAGATCATTAAATAATGTTAAAAATCTGGTCCTAAGGAGGAATCAGACACATCACAGAACAGTGTGAGGTTCTCCCCATGAGAACATAAGAAGAGCCACATTGAGTCAGACCAAAGGTTCATCAAGCCCAGTGTCCTGTCTGCGGACAGTGGCCAATGCCAGGTACTTCAAAGGGAATGAACAGAGCAGGCAACCACTGAGTGATCCATCTCCCATTGTCCAGACCCAGCTTCTAGCAGTCAGAGCATGGGGTTGCATCACTGCCCACCTTGGTTAGTAGCCATTGATAGACCTGTCCTCCATGAACTTATATTTCTTTCTTGAACTTTGTTAGCATTTTGGCCTTCACAGCATCCCTTGGCAATGAATTCCACAGGCTGATTGTGCAAGTTGTGAGGACAAGTGCTTCATAAGAACATAAGAATGGCCATACTGGGTCATACCAAAGGTCCACCTGATTCTAGCCCAAGTGGAATTATAAATCCAGGCTAAAATCTTCATTGAGAGTGAGGTGAACCTGAAACCTGATGTGTCAGTTGAGAGACCGGAGTAGAGATTGTGCGGCTGGTTTGAGGTTATTTCACGAAGTGATTCCTCACGTACACCCCTGACTCTCTGCCTCAAAATCAGTCATCTCTAACTCTGCATGCACTTAAACATCTCTGAGCCCCTTCAAAGTCACACAAATCCTCTTACCAATGTGTTGCTATGGAAAAGAGGAGGCCAAAACTCTCTAGAAATTCATTTCCTTGTCCTTGGAAATATAAGGGTGAGTTTTCAAAAGGTGCCTAGGGGATCTGTGCTCCAAGTTCCCCGTGACCCCTTAATCTACCTACTTACAAATATATTCACAGATATCCCCAGTCTCTTACATTGCATATTGCCTTTCCAGCTGGGAATGTGCATTGTTTTCCAGCAAGAGGAATAGTCTCTCTCTCTTCGATTTTATAAGTATTATTTTCCCAGGAATGAAAACACCGTTCATCCCACTGCCCAAGGACAGACCCAAGTGAGTCTCTCCTACACTCTTATTCCTCTCCTTGAAACAGCTCAGTTGGAACCACAGACACTAACAACATCCCAGCCATGGCTGATTGAGAATTAGGCATTGACAATTCTAGATAGCAAAGAAAGAACCCATAGAGATGAGTGTGATACACGTCCCTGCTCTGAGTGACACTGATAGACAGGGGGTGTACGAGCATAGATAGATAGATAGATAGATAGATAGATAGATAGATAGAGGGGGAGGATGGGCATAGATAGATAGATAGACAGAGGGGGTGGATGGGGATAGATAGATAGATAGATAGATAGATAGATAGATAGATAGATAGATAGATAGATAGATAGATAGATAGATGGGGAGGATGGGCATAGATAGATAGATAGATTGAGGGGGTGGATGGGGATAGATAGATAGATAAATGATAGATAGATGATATCTCCCACAATGGTAACATCCTTCAGTTAGCACACAACTTTATGTGATTCATCACTGTTCATATTTCCTGCAATGGTATCTTCAGACTAATGATTCCTGCAAGTAATAATGGAATATGGAACACGAAAGGGTTGTATACAGTCCTCCATATGATTAATCAAATACTACCTATTTCATCTACTCCAGTCTGAAAATTAAACCAAGAATAAATCTGTGCTATTGACATTTTGTTGACTACTGGGGTTGATTCCTGTCTTTTCTTAGATGTGGCCATATTAAAAGGCAAACACGGTGCGAACCCACCGTTGGTTTTGGTGATGGGCTTTGTGACTATGGTCTAGTCTCTCACACAGTGATAGTGAGCTGTGTCCTGGCATCTCCAGCTGCTCATTTGTAAATCCAGCTGGTTGTTGGGATTCTCAAGGGAGACAATGAATCGTCCTTTCCGTGAATCAGTGTAGTGTAACTCTTTCCTGTGTGCTCTGCCCTGGAGACCCGTTCCAGCCACTACCCAGGAGCCTGATGGATCCAGCACCGAGGTGGAACCTGGCGACTTTACAAGCGAGGCGGAGTCAAAGGACACCTGCGGGTTCTATGTGCAAACAAGCCGTTTGTGCAGGTACAGAGCTGGAAAGTGATGTTTTCCAACCAGGGCTGGCTCTAAGTTTTTTACCACCCCTTGAATTTTGCTGGTTTGCTGGTGCCTGGAGACAGCCCTCTTTCCAACCTCCAATGCCACTTTTCACTCTTGTCCCAAAGGCTCTGCAGTGTTCTTCTGTTTGCTCCTTGCTGCCTCCTCCGAATGGATTGGAGAAGTGGATTCTGCAGCCCATCTCTCTCTCTCTCAGGCTCTGTTGATCTGTGCCACATGTGTGCCCAGAAGCCTCCTATTGCAAGACAAACCCAAGAAAGAAACCAACAGGACTTCACTGGCCATCACATACAGTCCCCAGCTAAAACCCCTCCAACGCATCATCAGGGATCTACAATCCATCCTGGACAATGATCCCACACTTTCACAGGCCTTGGGTGGCAGGCCAGTCCTCACCCACAGACAACCTGCCAACCGGAAACATATTCTCACCAGTAACTGCACACCGCACCATAGGAACTCTAGCTCAGGAACCAATCCATGCAACAAACCTCGATGACAACTCTGCCCACATATCTACACCAGCGACACCATCACAGGACCTAACCAGATCAGCCACACCATCACCGGTTCATTCACCTGCACATCCACCAATGTAATATACGCCATCATATGCCAGCAATGCCCCTCTGCTATGTACATCGGCCAAACTGGACAGTCGCTACGGAAAAGGATAAACAGACACAAATCAGATATTAGGAATGGCAATATACAAAAACCTGTAGGAGAACACTTTCAACCTGCCTGGCCACACTATAGCAGACCTTAAGGTGGCCATCCTGCAGCAAAAAAACTTCAGGCCCAGACTTCAAAGAGAAACTGCTGAGCTTCAGTTCATCTGCAAATTTGACACCATCAGCTCAGGATTGAACAAAGACTGTGAATGGCTTGCCAATTACAGAACCAGTTTCTCCTCTCTTGGTTTTCACACCTGAACTGCTAGAACAGGGCCTCTTCTGCCCAGGCTGAGGTTTTCTAGAGCTCCTGAGGGGCTATAATAGGCATGAGGTGCCAATATCTCCTGGGCAGATAGGAAACCCTCCTCCTGGCTGTTAGAGGGGGGGTTAAAAGCCGTGTTTTCATTCATTCACTTTAATATCGATTCTCTCAGCCTGGATGGGGGGGGGGGCAGGGAGGAGCGGAGTGAGGGGCACAGAGTGTCCTGGGGAAAGGGGGAGTTGGGGCTGGTCTCTGCTAACAGCGCGGTCAGTCCGTGTCTGTATCTGGGGGGTGGGGGGGGCTGAGGGGCGGAGTGAGGGGCACAGAGTGTCCTGGGGAAAGGGGGAGTTGGGGCTGGTCTCTGCTAACAGCGCGGTCAGTCCGTGTCTGTATCTGGGGGGGGGGGGGCTGAGGGGCGGAGTGAGGGCACAGAGTGTCCTGGGGAAAGGGGGAGTTGGGGCTGGTCTCTGCTAACAGCGCGGTCAGTCCGTGTCTGTATCTGGGGGGGGGGCTGAGGGGCGGAGTGAGGGGCACAGAGTGTCCTGGGGAAAAGGGGGAGTTGGGGCTGGTCTCTGCTAACAGCGCGGTCAGTCCGTGTCTCTATCTGGGGGGTGGGGGGGCTGAGGGGCGGAGTGAGGGGCACAGAGTGTCCTGGGGAAAGGGGGAGCTGGGGCTGGTCTCTGCTAACAGCGCGGTCAGTCCGTGTCTGTATCTGGGGGGTGGGGGGGCGGAGGGGCGGAGTGAGGGGCACAGAGTGTCCTGGGGAAAGGGGGAGTTGGGGCTGGTCTCTGCTAACAGCGCGGTCAGTCCGTGTCTGTATCTGGGGGGTGGGGGGGGCTGAGGGGCGGAGTGAGGGGCACAGAGTGTCCTGGGGGAAGGGGGAGTTGGGGCTGGTCTCTGCTAACAGCGCGGTCAGTCCGTGTCTGTATCTGGGGGGTGGGGGGGCTGAGGGGCGGAGTGAGGGGCACAGAGTGTCCTGGGGAAAGGGGGAGTTGGGGCTGGTCTCTGCTAACAGCGCGGTCAGTCCGTGTCTGTATCTGGGGGGTGGGGGGGGCTGAGGGGCGGAGTGAGGGGCACAGAGTGTCCTGGGGGAAGGGGGAGTTGGGGCTGGTCTCTGCTAACAGCGCGGTCAGTCCGTGTCTGTATCTGGGGGGTGGGGGGGGGGTCACAGGCGGGCAGCTGCGGACCGGAGTTTTCTCGCTCACGGTCTCTGCGCTGCGAGCTGTAGAACTGCAGCGCCCCCCAGCGGAGAGTTTGTGCTTAGCCAGCGAGGGCGGGTTTCTGTCTGAGCTCAGCCCGGCGCCCCGCACTGTGTGTCCCGCACAGCGATCCCGGGCGGGGTCCTCGGGCTTCAGGCCGGTCAGCTGCAGATAATTTACTGTATTGCCGGGTCTCCTGTGTGAGCCCGGAGCGGGGTGTGTGTCACTGCTGCCCCCGCGCGGCTGCCGGGAGAAGGGCGGTTCCGCAGCCTGGGTTTTTGTAGGATCCCAAACCGGTTTCGTGTCACTGTGTCTCCCGCACAGTAATAGCGGGCGGTGTCCTCGGGCTTCAGGCCGGTCAGTTGCAGATACAGCAGGTTGTTGGAGTTGTCCCTGGAGATGGTGAATCGGCCTTTCACTGAGTCTGCATAAAACTGTTCGCTCCCATCAGTGTAAATGCGTGAGATCCACTCCAGCCCCTTCCCGGGAGCCTGCCGGACCCAGCTCATAGCGTAGCTGCTGAAGGTGAACCCGGAGGCTTTGCAGGAGAGGCGGAGAGAGTCTCCGGGCTTTTTCACATCCCCTCCGGACTCCACCAGCTGCACCTGGGACCGGACACCTGGGGATAGAAAGATATTATACATCGTATTGATATTCACAGCAATCATAGACTGTTCCCTTGCCCCGCCAGTGGGTATGAGGGGAGAAAATACCTTCCAAAGGCACTGCAAGGGACACTACATAGAGCCAAAGCCTCATGTTCCCTGGTGCTGGAGGGGAAAGTTCTCAGGGACTGGCTGGTCACTGCACAGACCCAGGGGCTGCGGATTGTCTCTCCGGGCGCTGCCTGGGGAGAGATGGAGACAGATTTAAACAGGAAACTGTCCCCCTGATTTGCATATCCCGCTCCTTATACACACACAAACTCCTTTCTAGGTTATCTCATTTCTCGCCCTCGGCATCCGGGAGAAGGGGGAGATTTGTGTCAATGTGTGTAGCTCTCTGACCCAAATCCCAGTGAAACCCCAGGGGATTTTTAAGTGGCTTCCATTGATATCGGATCAGGTCCCATGTGTTTGTACTGAGTCCAGCACAATGGGAACCTGGCCTGACTGGCTCCGGAAAGGGGCTGTCAGGGCAGAATCAGAGGAAGACGGGAGCGAACAGAAAAGAGAGAAAGCGAGAGAGGAAGCTGCAGTCCTGGTAATGACAAACAAGGACCTGTGGAAAGAGAACAGGAGCACCTGTGGCACCTTGGAGACTAACCTTTGAATCATCATCTTCTTCGGTGCAGACTGACCCCTGCTGTGGTAGTGCTCCTAAATTTAAGTCACTATCGAAAGTTGGACTTGGGCTCCCAGCTCACTTAAACTGTTCCCGATTTGCACAATGGGAATTATGTTTCTCTTCTTTAAGATTCACTAATGAATCCTAAATGCAGCATCAATGAGGGTCTCAAAATACCCAGATTGAATTAACCAAGTGGAGACTCGCGGCTATTAGTAGGCCGCTGGATTTGGCAGCTGTCTCTATTTCAGCTATTTCACCCCGGTTCCCCCTCACTGCAAAGACTTGTGGGTACCATATGCCAGATATTTAGATAATGTTTGTAATCACAGACTGAGGGACTTTCCAACTCTCCCTTTTCAGTCCAGGCAGACAGCTGATTGAGAAGGCCAGCAGAGGAGGACCGACACCACTGTCTGCCTATGCCCATCGTGCTCCGGGGAAGTGAAAGCCCTTCCCCATTAGTGATCACATTGTGATCCGTTTTGCCAAATAAGTTACCCAGGGTTTGTCCCAGATGCCTGTTTCTTGGCCTCTCGGTACACATGGTCAGTTATCAGCCAATAGCTGTGGCTCCAGAAGTTACTTCAGCTCATGCCAACAGAGCAAGGAGAAGGCACATGACTCAGTGATCACATACGGATTAACGGTGCATAACCCTTTGCAACCTGTACTTATCAACATTGCAACAATTTCCCTCCAAAATTCCTAGAACACATCTTCCAGACAAACCCATCAACTCTTGATATAAACATTGTCAGTGATGGAGAACCCAGCACCACCCTGGGAAATTGTCCCAATGGTTAATTACTCTCAACTGACTGTGCAGTTCGAGTTTCTGGGTTCAATTTCCGAGTGTTCAGGGGGCCAGCCCAGTATGGAGGAATGAAGTGGTTTATAAGCTACGTACTGACATACCAGCCTAGGGCTGAACTGAACCTAGAGGGAACAAGGATGCACAGGCCTAGGTGAGCAGGAAAGTATGTGATATCCCTGTAATACCCCAGTGCATCTCCAGCTCTGCTTCCCTTTACCGTCCCTCTCCTCCACTTTACATTAACTCGCTCGCTCGCTCTCTCTCTCACAGACACACACAGACACTCCTTGCTGTCTCTGTGTCACACACACAGACACACACTGTCCTGTCTCTCTCTCTCTCTCACACACACACACACACACACACACAGACAGACACTCCTTGCTGTCTCTGTGTCACACACACAGACACACACTGTCCTGTCTCTCTCTCTCTCTCTCTCTCTCTCTCTCTCTCACACACACACAAAGACAGACACTCCTTGCTGTCTCTGTGTCACACACACAGACACACACATATTCCTGTCTCTCTCTCTCTCACACACACACACACACACACACACAAAGACAGACACTCCTTGCTGTCTCTGTGTCACACACACAGACACACACACTGTCCTGTCTCTCTCTCTCACACACACACACACACACACACAGACAGACACTCCTTGCTGTCTCTGTGTCACACACACAGACACACACACTGTCCTGTCTCTCTCTCTCACACACACACACACACACACACAGACAGACACTCCTTGCTGTCTCTGTGTCACACACACAGACACACACATTGTCCTGTCTCTCTCTCTCTCTCTCACACACACACACACACACACACACAAAGACAGACACTCCTTGCTGTCTCTGTGTCACACACACAGACACACACATTGTCCTATCTCTCTCTCTCACACACACACCCTTTCCTGTCTCTGTTTCTCTCTCTCTCTCTCTGTCAGATAAAGAGAAGAAATGCTGAAATCCTTCCGATTGCACAGCAAACCCAGTTCTGTCCTCTTGCGCCTCTGTTATGAGTCTGACACATATTTCCAACACTGGGGAGTAACTCCCAGTCCCCCTGAGCCAATGGGAGTTTTACTTTTGACTTCAGTGGGACCAGGAGTCATCATTTCACAGCTGAGTCACTGTAAATATGTACCGAAGGCAGCTGTGCCGGAATCGAGCCTTCAGCCTGCTCTAGCTCTCTCCACATTTGGGGATACCCCAGGCCTGGCTCCTCTCACGTTAAACGATTCCTCTGCTACACTTTGCCCCTCTTAGTTAGTGACCAAACTTATGCAGGCCGGGCCGAAGGAAGAAAAATGAGGTGAAGCTACATGTTGATGCCACTTGTGAGACCGTTTCTGCCCTGCCCAATTGTTATCTTGGATGTGATTTCAGAATAAACTGAACAAAGAGTCCTGTGGCACCTTACAGACTAACAGACGTTTTGGAGCATGAGCTCTCCTGGGTGAATACCCACTTCATCGGATGCACGGATTTATTGAAACAGAGAGGTGCAGAATGACTGTCTCATGCAAGAATAAACCAGACAGCAGTGGCGTTAAATTTCTGTGGGCTCAGAAAAACAGGATTATTTTAGAACAGGCAATTCTTACATTGAGATGCTCTCTGCACATGGGATATTTTATTATGAATCGGCAGGTGCAAGAAACTTGGAGTTTGGATACAGCTGAATCCAATAGCTTCTGTGCAGGGAATTCTCACACTCTGCCGGTGAATTTAGGTCTCGTGGCCGCATTTCCCGCTTCCTGCAGAACATGGCATCGGCTACTCCGGATCCCCGGTGGCTTTGCAAATGTAGCAGCGTGTTCAGGTGTGTGCAAACTGTGACAAAACCAGGGTGTGAAAAAATCTAGTGCAGGTTCCACCTTGGCCCTGTGGCTCCTGCTTCCTGCCTGTCTGCTCCTGGCAAGGCAGGTGGAAGGATGGGCGGCTAAGTGTGAATAACACTGTGGAGGCGGATTCTATTTCTGCGCCAGGAGGAAATGTATAAGGGAGGGGGTCTCGGTTCTGTCGGAACCGCGGGTCTTTGATAATCACAGTGAATGTTCGGAGGAGCGAAGCCCGGATGAAGGACTGGGGACTTCACACTCCGGGTTCCGCTCTGTCTGACCGCTCTGCGCTGGCAGTGGCTGGGGGCACCGAGAGGGAGGGGGCTTCGCGCTGGAGGTTTCTGTGCTAACCGCAGGAGGTTTCTGATCGCTGTGTCTGTCGCACAGTAATACCGGGCGGTGTCCTCGGCTCTCAGGCTGTTCATCTGCAGATACACCGAGCTGCGGGACTCGTCCCTGGAGATGGTGAATCGCCCTTTAACCGCGTCACTGTAATATGCTGCTGAGCTAGAAGCAAGATTGCGTATCTGTGCGACCCACTCCAGCCCTTTCCCCGGAGCCTGTCAGACCCAGTCCATGAAGTAGCTGCTGAAGGTGAATCCGGAGGCTTGGCAGGCGAGGCGGAGAGATCCCCCAGGGGTTTGAATCCCGCCTCCGGACTCCACCACCCGGACCTGGGACTGGACACTTGGAAAGACAGAACGAGAATCACATTCACCCCCGGCCTGGCTCAGAGCCCCTGGGAAGCAGCAGAAAGGTTCCCAGTGACGTCACTGCGCTCTGGGTGGGGGTAGGGATGTGCAGCCTCCCCTGGTGTCTCACTCCCTGTCCTGGGGAGAGGGAGAATATCACCTGGAAGGGCCGCTAGAAAGAAAGCGAGGCTCCGCCACAGACTCATGTTGCTGACGCTGGGGGCGTTTCTGGTGGGAATTTCACAGACACATGGACTTGTCCCTCCTCCCTCCCTACTGTGCGGGGTCCCGGAGATCACGGGGTTTCTATAGAGCACCGGGGCCCTGAATTTGCATCTCCCCCTCTTCATAAGACACATCTTGGACCTGAGCCCTAGGCGCAAACAGCCTCCCGGGGGTGGGTGTAGTGAGAAAGGGTTACCTGGTCCCCTTCTCCTCCAGTTAAATTTGACTGTGTCTCGGGAACAGAGTCATATCCTGAAAAGTGATTTAAGCGCTTAAGGTTCTAGATCCGATTAGCTTTCACTGACCCTGACCCTAAAATCACTTGGGGGTAATTACTCAGAGTCTAGTCACATGGGTAACTATTCCCCGGGGTGGCTGAGGGCTGCAGTGTTAGCAGGTAGACCTGGGTTCTCTCACTGAGGGTTTTTGAATGGCTGTAGATGTGGTTTGTGTCACTGTGTCCCTAGCACAGTAATATGTGGCCGTGTCCTCGGTTCTCAGGCTGCCCAGCTGCAGATAGGCCGTGCTTATGGAGGTGTCCCTGGTGATGGTGAATCGACCCTGGAAAGCCTGGGCATAGCTAGTGCCACCATTACTGGGATTAATATATCCGATCCACTCCAGTCCTTTCCCGGGAGCCTGCCGCACCCAGCTAATGTCGTAGCTGGTAAAGGTGTAGCCGGAGGTTTTACATGTCACCTTCACAGACTCTCCAGGCTTCTTGATTTCTGCCCCGGACTGGGTCAGCTGGATTTGAGAACTGACACCTGTAAATAAACAACAATAAAAACATAGTTAATTCCATTCTTTTCCTCCTCTTCCCAGGTTTATCCTAGTCCTTCCATTACCCTCCTCATGGCAGTATCTGATCTGTTTGTGTGTAATAAGGAATTTATCCACACCACAGTGCTGGGAAGGAGGGAAGTGCAGTTATCTCCATTTTGCACAGGGGAAACTGAGGCATAAATCCAGCCTGAGATTTTTCAAGATGTCTAAGGGATTTTGACACCTAGTTCCCATTAAAAATAATGCAAATTGTGTATCAAAATCCTCTTGATGGCTTTGAAATTCTATCCTATGTGATTTCTTTAAAGCAATAGGATTTGGAATCCAGAATTCCTGAATCCCTCTGCTCTGTCTTAGTCTTAAAACCATTTCCCCTATCCTAGCCCAGCTGTCCTAACCAGACACCTGTAGGTTCATCCACTCACCTGAGAAAGCTGCCAAAAAGAAGAGAAACCCCAGACAGATCATTTTCATTCTCCACAACAACCTGGTGGGCTGCAAAGCAGTAACCTTTCTTCTGCTGGCAGCTCTTCGGTGAGGGTCGCCTACTCTCCTTTATCAGCCATTTTCACTTCTTCATTTGCATGTGGGTGTTGCTAAATCATTTGACTAAACCTCAGCTTCACCTGCCTTTACAAATAAATGACCTCAGAGTTTAACGGGACCCAGTCATGGAGGACACCGGAGCAAATGAATGAAATTTAGGCACCAATCCAGGAAAACACTAAATCACACTGACCTCAGTGGTACTTAAATACGGGCTTAAAGATTGTTGGTAAAATCCAATATTAAGATGTGTAATACTGGGCTATCAAAATGTAACACCCAGGATATGAAACTGAAATAACAGAATCAATGAATGTGTAAACACCAGCGCCCTTCGCTGGTGGAATACGGACCAGTCCTGTGATTTTCAGACCCTCCGAGAAGCGCTGGGTACTCAGTTCCCACTGACTGGAAAGGGATTTGGCTGAGCAAACCTTCGCTTTGTCCTCAGCACCTACGGGTGGAATTTCAGTGATTCCCTGTGAGTGTTCCCGGGTTCGGTCTTTGGGAAGAAATGTTCCATAATCAAACATGACATTCTGCTGCCCCCATGCGGGTCTGACAAACAGAGAAAAAATTCCCTCCTTTTCTTCCTTTAGGTTAATGGAACTTGCTCGTTTTTGTGTCCTGTGTCACAGAGTCACCGGGCGATGCTCTGGAACTGCTCCCCACCAAGCCAGTCAGGACTTTGGGGACCCTCCTCTCCCTTGGAGCAGACTTGTTCAGGGCAAGAAGCTCACACGCCTTCACCTCCTGGGTCTCTCCTTGGAGCATTCAGCATCCTCTGCCCCTCCGTGGGCTTCCCACAGCGAACCTGCCCCAGCGGGGTCCTGGGGAAGCCACCAGGTCCTGCACCCCCACTTTGCAGTCAGACGTGACTCTCAGCCAGCCAGTAAAACAGAGGTTTATTCGATGACAGGAACAGGGTCTAAAACAGAGCTTGTAGATACAGCGAACCGGACCCCTCAGCCGGGTCCATTCTGGGGGGCAGTGAACCAGACCCCCCCCCACGTCTGCACTTCACTCCTCCTCCCCAGCCAGCTCCACACTGAAAATCCCTCCAGCCCCTCCTCCTCTGCTCAGCCCCTTTCCTGGCCCAGGAGGTCACCTGACCCCTTTGTCTTCAGCGCCAGAATTTTTTGGGGGTGCTATTTTGCCACGGGGGTGGCATGTGGCTCCGGTGGAGCCGCCGCAGTCATGCTGGCAGACAGTGTGCTGGTCTAAAGGATCAGGCGGACCTACCGCAGTCATGCCGGCGGCAGGTCCACCAGAGCCTTTAAACCGGTGGACCGTTCACCAGCATCACTGCAGCAGCTCCACCGGAGCCGCGGGGGGCAACGAAACGGCCGTGCGCCTAGGGCGTGAGAAACCCTGACGCCAGTCCTGTTTCCAACCCGCAGTGCAATGCCCCTTTTCCGTCTTGGCCCCAAGGCTCTGCTGTGGTGTTTGCTCATTGCTCCCCCCTCGTGGTGGACTGGAAAAGGGGAATGAATATCTGAGGGTTATTTATTTATTCGTTTAACCCAGAATCTTTTTTCTTCCCAAGGAAATGTTTCTTGTGCCAGAAAAGCCAGCATTGGTGGGGAAATTATTCGATTAACTAGACAAAGGGGGGGAAATCAAACAAAGAAACAATCTTGGTGTAGTCTAGTGCCAAAAGCTGAGCGTTCCGGGTCTTTCTGCTGGAATGTGTCACTGACACCAGTGACACTAAGGGGGCGCTAGACTGAACCGGAGTGAACCTGGTTGAGGCTCCATGGCCTGTGTTATGCAGGAGCTCAGAGCAGTTTCTCACGCTGCTCCGTTCTGGCCTTTTTGTCTCTGCATCAGTGGGAGACTGGGGGTGGGCTCAGAATGTGTCCCCGGCAGAGGAAAGAAAGAGGCAGGGACCCAACTAAGAATGTTCTGTGCTTTGTGACAGCTTGTGTCTACTCCTTCACCTTCAGAAAAATTGAGGAGGAACAATAATAAGAATAAACAGGGTTTGTTGCTGCTAGCGCATCTCTCACAACTGATCTCATTGTCACTTACAGGCTTTGGGCGCCCCCAACACCAAACTGCTTCTCTGATTACTGCAGTGGAAGGTTTTTGTCCAAGCTCGGACCGGCTTCCCGTCACTGTGTCTCTCACACAGGCTGTGCCCTCGGGCTTCAGGCCGGTCAGTTGCAGATACAGCTCACTCTTAGAATTACCCCTGGAGATGGTGAACCGGCCTTTCACTGAATCAAGGTAGTATGCAGTACCCCCACTACTGCTTATATAAGTGACCCATTCTAGCCTCTTCCTGGGAGCCTGCTGGACCCAGCTCATCCGGTAGCTGCTGAAGGTGAAGCCGGAGGCTTTGCAGGAGAGGCGGAGAGAGTCTCCGGGCTTTTTCACATCCCCTCCGGACTCCACCAGCTGGACCTGGGACCAGACACCTGCAAATAAACCACGTTATACATCATAGGAGTACCCATAGCAATAATAAAATCATCCTCTGCCTCTGCAGTGAGTTAGGGGGAGAAATTACCTTCCAAAGCCGCTATAATGAGAACTAAGTGGAGCCAAAGCCTCATTTCCCCTGGTGCTGGAGGCAGGGCCGGTGCAACCATTTAGGCGAACTAGGCGGTTGCCTAGGGCTCCAAGATTTGAGGGTGCCAAAAAGCGGTACCCCCCAAAAAATTTTTAAATGGTTGCAGCCGCTGCTGCTGGAGAGGTAGTCTGAGCAACCCGCAGCAGCACCTGCCTGCAGCCAGCAGCCCAGGGCACCCCAGGGGTCAGTGCGCAGCCGCGGCAGCCCAGCAGCCCAGGGCGCCCCCGGGTCAGGGAGCCGCTGCTGCAGCCCGGCAGCCCAGGGCGCCCCCGGGGTCAGGGCGCAACCGCAGCAGCCCAGCAGCCCATGGCGCCCCCGGGGTCAGCGTGCCACCCTGGCAGCCCAGCAGCCCAGGGAGCCCCCCTGGTTAGGGAGCCGCTGCGGCAGCCCAGCAGCCCATGGCGCCCCCGGGGTCAGCGTGCCGCCCTGGCAGCCCAGCAGCCCAGGGAGCCCCCCTGGTTAGGGAGCCGCTGCGGCAGCCCGGCAGCCCAGGGCGCCCCCGGGGTCAGTGTGCCGCCGCGGCAGCCCAGAGGTTTGGGCTGACGGCAGCTGCGCTGACCCAGAGGAATCCCTGAGCTGCAGGCAGAGGCTCAGAATCTCTCTCCCTCCCAGAGCAGGGGCTCCAGCCTCTGCAATTTTTCTCATTGCCGGCGGGGGCACCGGCGGCTGGGCAGAGCTGCGCAGCTCTGCTTAGGGTATGTGGCAGGGGCCCTGCGACAGCGGAACAACACCAGGGCTTCACTTCTGGAGGAAAGCCGCAGCTACCCCCTGGCTCAGCCTCCACGTCAGCCCCAGTGAGGGGCACGGAGAAGAAAAGAGCCTCAGCAGTGGTCTGGTGGAGCGGAGGAAGAAAGAGGACCCCAACACTCATGCATTGGGCAAGGTAAGCAAGTGCCTCCCCACAAGTCGGCCTCAGGTGCCTGTGCTCCTGCCCCCTTGGTCCTTGGCTGGTCCCTGCTCCTACTCCCCTTGTGCCTGGACAGCTGGAGAGAACAGCAGCCTGCAGAGCTGAGTTGCCCCAGTGCCCCCAGGCACCCCCCTGACCCCAACCCCCCCACAGCCCTGACCCCCCAGCTCCGAGCCTAGTCCTTCTGACCTGGAAACCCCCTCGACCTCATCCCCCCACAGCCCTTACCCCTAGCTCCGAGCCCAGTCCCTCTGAGTTGGAAACCCCCTCGACCTCATCCCCTCCACAGCCCTGATCCCCAGCTCTTAGCCCAGTCCCTCTGAGTTGGAAACCCCTTCGACCCCATCCCCCCCACAGCCCTGACTCCCAGCTCCGAGCCCAGTCCCTCTGAGTTGGAAACCCCCTTGACCCCATCCCCCCCACAGCCCTGACCCCCAGCTCCGAGCCCAGTCCCTCTGAGCTGGACACTCCCCTGACCCCATCCCCCCACAGCCCTGACCCCCAGCTCCGAGCCCAGTCCCTCTGATTTGGAACCCCCCTGACTCCATCCCCCCAACAGCCCTGACTCCCAGCTGTGAGCCCAGCCACTCTGAGCTGGACACTCCCCTGACCCTATCTCCCCACATCCCTGAGCCCAGCCCCTGTGAGCTGGGCACCCCTGAACCCAGAGCCCAGCTCCCCACCCAGCCGTGGGCAACAACAGCACCACCCCCAGGCAACGACAGCCCATTGTTACCAACTATCACAATCACCCAGCAACTGCCCATTATGTAATTGCAAATGTATACAGACCATTACAGCTTTTAATGTTTTTAAATAATGTATTTAGTGTATTTTCAAATTATTACAAGTTAATTTTTGAATGTATTTCACTAGTTATTTTTCACATTTCCTAATACATGTTACTATAGTATTGCAAATGTTTTATGGAAGGGGCCCCCGATTTTGCTTTGCCCAAGGCCCCCTGAGTCCTCTGGGCGGCCCTGTCTGAGTTTTAAGCCCTGCTCCTGTGTTTTGCCTGCAACAGGCAGGCCTAAGCCTGTGAGTGACCCTCATAGCAGCTGCCTGAAGAAGTGCTTGGGGGAATCATGCAGAAGGAGCGTGATATTTGTCTGAGTTCTCTCCTCATGGAGGCTGTGCTCCACTTGGTGCAGGACAGCAGTCTCAGCAGGACTCTAGGCCCAGCACCTTGCCTCAGTTTGTAGATTTGTAGTGCACCCATCACCAGACTCAGTCTGGCACCGCTACCCCTCACCAGTGCCCAAGAAGCAGTCAAAAAAGTTGGATGGACTGGTTAGGTTAGTTGTCATGCTGTTGCTTGGCCAGTGTAGAGACCACTGAATGCATTGTATTCCTCTGTGATGTTCTGTTCTGAGCAAAATTGGCATGTTATGAGGTAGTGCCTGTGAGGGACAGGTGACTGTTTATGTATCCAGCCATCATGTCTTAGGTCTTCTTGGGGGGGGGGAGCTTTTCCATCCTGCTTTCATTGGTGACATCTGTGATGCTCTGGTAGACATCTATGAAGACAATACTCTGACAGGATCATCTGCCAATACATCACGAGTTGATGCAAAGGCTCTTACAAAAGCCATTTCTAGTTTCAAGTTTCTTGTTTCTCTTGTTTTGTGGTATGACATATTGTTTGAGATCAACATAACTAGCAAACAACTTCAGGCAAAAGAATTTGATATATGTGATGCCATTAATCAACTTGGAGAAACCAAGAAGTTTCTTGTGGGTCGCAGAAGTGACGCAGCCTTTGAGAAAACATTGGTAGATGCAGGTGAACTTGCGGAGGAGTTGGATGTACCGGCACTTTTTGAACTAGATCCAATCCGTATTAGAAAGAAGAGGAAGCAGTTCACATATGAAGTAGATGACGAACCTATTTATGATCCGAAAGAAAAATTCAAAGTGAACTTTTACTTTGCAGTCATTGACACAGCAATAAAGTCGGTTGAAGAAAGATTCACACTGATGCAGCAAATTAGTTCAGTATTTGGCTTCATATATGATGTTTACAGTTTGCAAAATAAAACACCAAAGCAAATTATGGAACATTGCTTGAATCTGGAGAAAGCTTTGCAACATGGTGAATCCAAAGATACTGATGCCTTTGACTTGTGCAGTGAATTGCAAGCCATTGCAAGACGAGTCCAAAGGAGTTCATCACCGCACGATGTATTGAACTTCACATGGGAAAATAAGCTGACAGATAGTGTCCCTAACACAGTTATTGCTCTTCGCATCCTCTTGACCCTCCCAGTTTCTGGGGCCAGTGGTGAGCGAAGCTTCTCGAAGCTCAAGTTGATAAAAACATATATGCGAACATCAATGTTGCAACACAGACTTGTTGGGCTATCTACCTTGTCAATAGAACATGACATTGCTCACAGCATTGACTTGGAGGAATTTGTTTCTAAATTTGCTAAACTTAAAGCGCGGAAACATAAATTCTAAATTATAACATGTTACGCTGTGACCGTGTATTGTGTATAATGTATGTGCTTTGGGGGTGGGGGGGGCGCAAGATGGAAGTTTCGCCTAGGGCGCAAAATATCCTTGCACCGGCCCTGGGTGGGGGGAGGGGGTAAAGCGATCATCCTAGAGAATTGGAGGTGGGTGGGGGTGGCTTCTGTGAATGGAAGTAAAGGCTGCTGAAGCCAAAAGACAATGGCTTACCATGGCTGCATGCAAGGTGAATTCTGATGCCTGGACCTGCGTCTGTGAGATCTGTAACACCAGAGCCCAGGCACTCAAAGTTAAGATGCAAAATGCGACCTTGCAGTGAAATCACATGTGCTATGTAAGGTGAATAGTGTTGTTCACTGTGAAAGAGTATAACCATTGTTCTGTAAAATGTATCTTTTAAATACTTCTCTCCCTTTTTTCCCTCCCTCATGCAGCTGCACATTTTTCAAGCCTCCCTACTCCATCCCGAAGGCTAGCTCAGATAAGGCAGAGGAAGAAGAGGACACGAGATGAAATGTTCTCAGAAATCATGGAAGTAACCCGCAATGAAAGAGCTCATCTGGGGGAGTGGAAAGACGTGGTAGCAAAGTACAGGAAAGATGCCAGTGAACGTGAGGACAGGAGGGACCAACGTGAGGAGAGGAGAGACGCTCGAGATGAGAGGTGGCGGCAGGAAGATCAGAGGTGTAGGCAGGAAGATCAGTGGCGTCGGGATGCAATGCTGGGGCTGCTACATGATCAAACTGACATCCTCCCACGTCTGGTGGATCTTCAGGAAGAGCAGCGGGGTCACAGAGTGCCGCTGCAGCCCCTGTGTCACCACCGTCATAGTTCACCATGTTCCATATCTTCCTCACCCAGACGTGTAAGAACGTGTGGGGGAAGGCTTTGTGCACCCACCCACTCCACTCCCATGGACAGCCCAACCAAAAGAATGCGCGAGGTGTTTACAACGTTCACGATCATGGTGTTGACTTGAGCAGGGTCCATACTTGCTTTTAGTGGCCTTTTCCTTCCCTCCTATCCTCCTCCCAAACCGCATCCTTGCCAGTTCTCTCCCTCTTTTTATAATGAGCTTTTTAATACAGAATACATGATTTTTTCCTTCCCTCTTATCCTCCTCCCAAACCGCATGCTTGCCAGTTATCTCTCTCTTTTTCTAATGAGCTTTTAAATAAAGAATACATGATTTTTAAACGATAGTGACTTTATTTTCTTAAGCAAGCTGGAATGGAAGGGAGAGGATGGGTTGCTTACAGGGAATGAGTCAATCAAGGGGCTGGGGTTCATCAAGGGGAAACAAACACAGCAGTTACACAGTACCCTGGCCTGTGATGAAACTTGTTTTCAAAGCTTCTCTGATGCGCACCACTTCCCGGCGTTCTCTTCTAATCACCCTGGTGTCTGGCTGCACGTATCAGCGGCCAGGTGATTTGCCTCAGCCTCCCACCCTGCCATAAAGGTCTCCCCCTTACTCTCACAGAGATTGTGGAGCACACTGCAAGCAGCAATAACAAAGGGGACATTGGTTTGGCTGAGGTCTGAGCGAGTGAGTAACGTTCGCCAGCGCGCCTTTAAACGGCCAAATGCACATTCTACCACCATTCTGCACTTGCTCAGCCTGTAGTTGAACAACTCCTGACCACTGTCCAGGCTGCCTGTGTATGGCTTCATGAGCCATGGCATCAAGGGATAGGCTGGGTCCCCCAGGATAACGACAGGCATTTCAACATCCCCAACTGTTATTTTCTGGTCTGGGAAGTAATTCCCCTGCTGCAGCAGTTTAAACAGAGCAGTGCTTCTGAAGACGTGAGAGTCATGAACCCATCCTGGCCATCCCACATGGATGTTGGTGAAATGTCCCTTGTGATCCACCAGTGCTTGCAGCACCATTGAAAAGTACCCCTTGCGGTTTATGTACTGGGTGCTCTGGTGCACCGGTGCCAAGATAGGGATATGGGTTCCATTTATCGCCCCCACACAGTTAGGGAATCCCATTGCAGCAAAGCCATCCACTATGACCTGCACGTTTCCCAGAGTCACAACCTTTCGTAGCAGCAGCTTAATGATTGCTTTGGCTACTTGCATCACAGCAGCCCCCACAGTAGATTTTCCCACTCCAAATTGATTCCCGACTGACCGGTAGCTGTCTGGTGTTGCAAGCTTCCAGAGGGCTATTGCCACTCGCTTCTCCACTGTGAGGGCTGCTCTCATCTGGGTATTATGGCGTTTCAGGGCAGGGGAAAGCAAGTCAGAAAGTTCAAAGAAAGTGCTCTTACGCATGTGAAAGTTTCGCAGCCACTGCAAATCGTCCCACACCTGCAAAACTATGCGGTCCCACCAGTCTGTGCTTGTTTCTCAGGCCCAAAATCGGCATTCAGTGGCTAGAACCTGCCCCATTACCAGCAGAAGCTCCAAAGCGCAGGGCCTGCGGTTAAGGAGAATTCAGTGTCCATGTCCTCATCACTCTCGTCGCCGCGCTGCCGTAGCTGCCTCCTCCTCCTCGCCTGGCTTTGCAGTTCATGGTTCACCATAGGCAGCATGAGAATGTGCGAGGTGTTTACAACATTCACGATCGCGATGTTGATCTGAGCAGGGTCCATGCTTGCTGTGTTATGGTGTTTGCACAGTTCACCCAGGAAAAAAGGTGTGAAATGGTTGTCTGCTGCTTTCACTTAGGGAGGGGTGAGGCTGTACCCAGAACCACCCGCGACAATGATTTTTGCTCATCAGGCACTGGGATCTCAACCCAGAATTCCAAGGGGCGGGGGAGACTGTGGGAACTATGGGATAGCTACGGGACAGCTACCCACAGTGCAATGCTCTAGAAACCGACACTAGCCTCGGACCATGGATGCACACCACCAAATTAATGTACCTAGTGTGGCCGCACGCAATCGATTTTATAATATCTGGTTTATAAAACCGGTTTATATTAAATCAAATTTATCCCGTAGCGTAGACGTACCCTATCACAGAGACGGGCCCCCGGGGGAGCCAACATGCCAGGTCTGCGAGGGGAGAGCGACTCAGAACAGGACTCACTCCGGATTGGGGTTCACAGTGAAGCGAGGGGATCTCTGCACCCAGCGGGGCTCTGGGCAGGAAGGGGAGACACATTGCCCGGGAACGGAAGGGTTAAAACTGCCGGGAGGTTTGTGTTACATTCACCCGGGTGCCGGGTCTCCTGTGTGAGCCCGGAGCGGGGTGTGTGTCACTGCTGCCCCCGCGCGGCTGCCGGGAGAAGGGCGGTTCCGCAGCCTGGGTTTTTGTAGGGTCACAAACCGGTTTCGTGTCACTGTGTCTCTCGCACAGTAATAGCGGGCGGTGTCCTCGGGCTTCAGGCCGGTCATTTGCAGATACAGCTCACTCTTGGGATTATCCCTGGAGATGGTGAATTGGCTTTTGACTGCATCCGCGTAGGTTGGACCCGACCCATCATAGTAAATAAATGCGACCCATTCTAGTCCTTTCCCGGGAGCCTGCCGGACCCAGTTCATATTGTAGCTGCTGAAGGTGAACCCGGAGGCTTTGCAGGAGAGGCGGAGAGAGTCTCCGGGCTTTTTCACATCCCCTCCGGACTCCACCAGCTGCACCTGGGACCGGACACCTGGGGATAGAGACAGGCCATTAATATCGGTATAAAAACAGCGGTAACACAATATTCTTCTAACTCTGCCAGTTATTCAGAGGAGGAAAATACCTTCCAAAGCGGCTACAGCGAAAATGAACAGAAGCAAAAATCCCATTTTCCCTGGTGCTGGAGGGGAAAGTTCTCAGGGACTGGCTGGTCACTGCACAGAACCAGGGGCTGTGGATTGTGTCTCCGGGTGCAGCCTGGGCAGACGGAGGCTCAGATTTAAACAGGAAAGTGTCTCCCTCATTTGCATGTCCCCGCTTTATAAGAGACACACACTTCTGCTGCCAGTGATCTGAGTGACTCGCCCTAGGGCTTTGGGTGCAGGAGCCAGATTGTCCCGTCCTGTGTCTGTGCAGTGCCAGGCACAGAGCGCTGGGATCCTCCTGACATTTTCAAACCCCTATTAATTTCATCTGGTGACCCCTGGTTTGTGTATTTGGGGAAAGGGTAAATAACTACGTCACAGCTTGAACCCAGCGACTGCGGCTTCTCAGTGTGAGACCTGCAGGTCTGGGGATTGAGGGGTTTAGAGCAGGGGAGATGAGTAGCCGCATTTGCACCTTCCTCTTTTCATAAGGGACTGGGGGATTCAACTGTGAGTGGGCTCCAGATCCCAGCCCAGAGCTCACGGAGGAGAGTGACGAACTAGAGCGTCTAGCAAGGGCTGTGTGACTGTGTCTTTTGCACGGTGCCTGATACTTGATCAAGCCCTGGTAAATTCATGTATCACCCTCAGCATACAATGCTGGGGCCTGTCATTGCAACACCGATTTTCCTACTGTGCACACAGGATAAGCTGGTTAAAGGGGACTCGTTATTTAGTGTCCCTGAGTTTGATGTTGAGAAGTTGGGCAGTCAGCACCTCCCGAGAGGTGCAGCAATATGGGTCCCCAATACGGGGCACACTGGCCATTGGACACAGCCGGTCCATGTGTAAAGCGAGAGAACAAAGGAAAATCCATTTACTGTTATGCTGTTGAAATAAGGTGTTTCCTGTGGCATGTGTGAAAGCAGCGAGGCAGGTAGACACTCTGTGCCCAGGGGACAGGAATGGCCTTTGAACAAGTGTTTGTTTTTCTTCCCAAACTCCCCCTTTCGCTGGGAAGCAGGGACGTGGGGAATAACACTGGTGTCCGTTCGAGCCCCTTCTTCTCGCCTCGGGGACCTGTTGGCGCAATGGTGCCGCTTTTCTGTCTCTGTAGGGTTGGTCCCGATGGCTCAGGTTGAAGATGTTGGTTGTTTGTGCCCTGGGAACACTCATCAATCGCGTTATTCTTGCTGTGTCTCTGCCCACCTGGCGCACCTGGAATTCTCCCCCCGCTCTGCACATTGGCTGATGTCAGCACTAGTGCGGGGACCCCAAACTGCCCCTAATCAAAGGTGTATGAGGCGCAGTAGGAGTGTGAGTGAAAACAGGCCCATATCCCACCCACCTGGCACAGGCCTAAGTGTGGACAGAAGGGGGAAGGCAGGGGAACCAGGATTGTGCACTTCAAAACTGCTGCGTGGCCTGAAGAGATTCCTCTGGCTAGGCAGGACACAGTACAGGCAGGGGCCCTTGTGTAAGGCCCTCCACTCGGGGTGGATTTCACCCACAGAGAATTACCCATGGGCTGAGGGGGAAGGTCACCTCTAGATTAGTGACCTCCTTCCAGTCAATCATCTTCATTCAGGGCTCTGCACTGCCACTGACCTGTCTTCCTGGCTCAGGTTCTCCCTTCACTGGGAGAAGGAGGGAGTCTCGCACTGGAGACTGGCTGACCAGAAAGCCCTGGTGAGTCAGTGGGGGCATCGCAGAGTGAGGGCGGATGCACCTGCTTCTTCTTCGCTAAAATAGCCACTGAGCATCTGCTCCCTGCGCTCCCCGGGGCAGATGGAGTCAGCAGAGCCTCTCTTTCCCCTGGCAGCTGTGTGAGATCTTGTCAAGGGGAGTTGTTGTCAGATGCTACCAGTGTGGTGCTCTGCTCTGTTCAATGTTGATATCAATTGGCTACGTGCAAGTTCCTTCTGTGTGCTGTCCCAGCTCTGCGCAGATCGCTGACACAGCAGACCCCAAGAGAACCCCCAATGACCACAGACTCTAGTAAGGTACGAAGGCACGTCGGCCAGGTTTATTGTCAAAAGAAGCACAATGATAGTTCCCTCTAGATTTCACTCTGCAGGACATACTATGAGTATGTCCTCCCTGGCAATGGACTCAGCTCAGTCAGTGGCGGGACTTTCCACTGCCCCCTCGGCTGGACAAAGACACCGCCCCAGGGATGCATTCTTATACACAGGTACAAACAAGTTACACATCACTCCTGATGTATTGAGGTGTAACTCTTCTATGTAGCAAGGTACAACCCCTCTACATAGCAAGGTACAACTCCTCTACGCAGTAAGGTGCCGCCTCTCACCTTGTATATGTTGATTAGAACAAAACAACTCTCCATCCTATTACTCTTTTGGCCCTGTCTTTGGGATGGGTCTGTCTGTTCCTTGTTATCTGTGGAATGTTCCAGTATCAGAGTGTCCTGGTACCGTGCTGATACTTCTGGCATCCAATACACTATATAGATATATGTTTATACAGCATCAGCCCTTTCCTTGCCAGCTTCTGTGAGCAGGGCCTGCCTCTGGCTCACAGCTTCACTTTGCTTTACGTTAGCAAAGCCTTGACCATTACTTTAGATCAGGCCTTAGGCCTCAAACGAGGCCTCTGATACGAAGGTTTATATCTCCTCTTACTACAGGAGATACTTTGTGTGTCTCTCTCTTTTCACTGCTGTGGATCGAAAGCTCCACCCCCAGGAAATCCCTTCTCTGGTCTCTGCAGGACAGGCTTTTGTCCGAGCTCAAATGGTTTCCTCCTCACTGTGTGAGTCACTGTGTGTCTCTCACATGGTAATACATGGTGGTGTCCTCGGGTGTCAGGCCGGTCATTTGCAGGTAGAAGTTGGAGCTGTCCTTGGAGGCTGAGAAGTGCCCCTGGATGGTGAGAGAATAATACTCGCTCTGCCTTGGTTTCCAGTAGCTGACCAGCCACTCCAGCCCCTTTCCCAGCTCCTGTCTGACCCAGTCCATATAATAGTTGGTGATAGTGAACCCGCTCGAGGCGCATTTCAGCCGAGTGGATTCTCCGGGCTTCTTCAGTACTGGACTGTGACCGGGCCCCTGTGGGAAAGAGGAGGGAGAAAAGCGACCAATGAGGGAACCGGTCACATGAAACTCGATTCCCCGTCAGTTAACAGGAGACGAATATCAATAAAAGCAGGTTACAAAATACATTTTTAGCTCAGTGCAGAAAACCAGGAACTTTTGCTCCCTTCCCCAGTGCATCTATGGGGAGAAAATACCTTCCAGAGCCGCCGCAAGGAAAAGTAAATGGAGCCAAAGTCTCATTTTCCCTGGTGCTGGAGGGGAAAGTCTTCAGTGGAGTGAGTGGCTGGTAACTGCACAGACCGAGGGAGCTGCGGATTGTCTGTCCGGGGGCTGCTGGGAAGGAGAGAGATTTGAAGAGGAGACACTCACCAATTTGCATATCCCTCTCCTTATAAGAGACAAACTCCTTCCCGAGCCGTCTCGGTTTCTTTTCTGGGGTTCAGAGAAAACGGACGAGTCCTTTGTTCTTGCTCTGGGCCTGACCCAAACCTCACAGAACTCGGTGGGAATCTTTCCTTTGACTGTATTAACTGGATCTGACACTCGGCTAATGGTAATACTCAAAATACCCAGAGTCACATTTTCCAGCCGTCTGTTTTAGGTATCTCTGGGCGCGCCCCTGTCACGGAGTGTGGGGGAGTCCGGCCCTGCACCCCTCTTCCTGGGACCCACAGTGACTCTCAGCCAGCCAGTAAAACAGAAGGTTTATTGGACAACAGGAACACAGGTTACAGCAGAGCTTGCAGGCACAGTCAGGACCCCTCCACCGAGTCCTTCTGGGCTTTCAGGGTGCTTGGATCCTAGCTAGGATATCCTGAATTCCGCCCACACAGCTCCAAGCCCAAACTCAAACTGCTTCCCTCCTGCCACTCCCTTCCTTTGTTCCCCTTCCCGGGCAAAGGTGTTGACCTTTCCCCTCCCTTACCTAGCTCAGGTTACAGGCCCTGGCATCGTCCATCCCCTAAAGTCCTCCCCTGCTCTCCCACTCCCCACACAGACAGTCCCTACTGCATCACATCTCTCCCCCCTTCGAGACTGAACTGAGCAGGGTCACTCTGCCCAGTGACCTGGGGAAGTTCAGGGCCCCCTCTCCGGGACAACGCATCCACTGTCAGGTTGGCACTTCCCTTCACATGGACCACGTCCATGTCATAGTTCTGCAGGAGCAGGCTCCACCTCAGGAGCTTGGCGTTGGCTCCTTTCATCTGGTGCAGCCAGGTCAGGGGAGAGTGGTCGGTGTACACGGTGAAGTGTCGCCCAAAGAGATATGGCTCTAGCTTCTTAAGGGCCCACACCATGGCCAGGCATTCCTTCTCGATGGCCGCGTAGCTTTGTTCCTGGGGTAGCAGCTTCTTACTCAGGTACACGATGGGGTGTCTCTCCCCCTTTTCATCCTCCTGCATTAACACTGCCCCCAGTCCCGTGTCTGAGGCATCAGTGAACACCATAAAGGGTTTGTCAAAATCTGGGTTTGCCAGAACTGGGCCACTAACCAGAGCCTCCTTCAGCGCCCGGAAAGCCTCCTGGCACTGCTCAGTCCAGATCACCTTGTCTGGCTTCCCCTTCTTGCACAGTTCAGTGATGGGGCTGGCTATGGCACTAAAGTGGGGCACGAACCTTCGATAGTACCCCGCCATCCCAATAAAGGCCTGGACCTGCTTTTTGGTTTGGGGAGCAGGCCAGTCTCTGATCACCTCCACCTTGGCTGGTTCCGGCTTCAGGCAGCCGCTCCCCACCCGATGGCCCAGGTAAGATACTTCAGCCATCCCCACCTTGCACTTCTCAGCCTTTACTGTTAACCCAGCCTTTCGGAGTCGGTCTAGGACTTGTTTAACCTGGGACATGTGGTCCTCCCAGGTCTGGCTGAAGACGCAGATGTCGTCAATATACGCCATGGCAAAACTCTCCATCCCCCTCAGTAGCTGATCCACCAGGCGCTGGAAGGTGGCCGGCGATCCCTTGAGGCCGAAGGGCAGGGTCAGAAACTCATAGAGCCCCAGAGGGGTGATAAAGGCCGATTTCAGCCTGGCATCTGCGTCCAGCGGCACTTGCCAGTAGCCTTTGGTAAGATCCATAGTGGTAAGGTACCGAGCACCTCCCAGCTTGTCTAGGAGCTCGTCAGGCCTGGGCATAGGGTAGGCATCAGATACGGTGATGGCATTGAGCTTTCGATAGTCCACACAGAACCGGATTGACCCATCCTTCTTGGGGACTAGCACCACTGGCGAGGCCCAAGGGCTGGAAGACGGCTGGATCACCCCCAAAGCCAGCATGTCCCTGACCTCTCTTTCAAGATCCTGGGCAGTTTTCCCAGTGACCCGAAAAGGGGAGCATCTTATAGGGGCATG
Source organism: Gopherus evgoodei (assembly GCF_007399415.2). Classification (NCBI taxonomy): domain Eukaryota; kingdom Metazoa; phylum Chordata; order Testudines; family Testudinidae; genus Gopherus; species Gopherus evgoodei. The sequence continues at coordinate 1,416,655 of NW_022060060.1, forward strand.
TGACCCGGTCTCCACCCGGTGGACAGTCAAATTAGTGCGTCCAGGCTGGTTGGAAAACAGCTGTCGGTACAGATGCAGCACCCCTCTGATCTCAGCGTGCTGGCCTGGGGTCAGTTGATCAGAGAGGGGAATCGCCTCCAGGGGAGAACCAGCTTTTGTCCCAGGGAATAGATCTACTAAGGGGTCATCTCCCTGCCCCTCCCAATGTCCACACATGGCCAACACCACATTCCCCCTGTCATAGTATGGTTTCATCATGTTCACATGGTACACCCGACGGTGATGTGCCCGGTTTGACAGCTCCAACACATAGTTTACCTCATTCAGTTGCTTGATCACCTTGAAGGGCCCTTCCCAGGCGGCCTGGAGTTTGTTTCTCCTCACGGGGATGAGAACCATCACCTGATCCCCGGTGGCGAAGGCACGGGCTCGTGCTGTGTGGTCATACCAGACCTTCTGCCTCCTCTGGGCTCGGGCCAGATTCTCCCTGGCCAGGCCCATGAGCTCGGCCAGTCTTTCCCGGAAGGTCAGGACATACTCCACCACTGACTCTCCCTCGGGAGCGGCCTTCCCCTCCCATTCGTCCCTCATCAGGTCTAGGGGCCCCCTCACCCGCCTTCCATACAACAGTTCGAAAGGTGAAAACCCGGTAGATTCCTGGGGTACCTCCCTGTACGCAAACAGCAGGTGAGGTAAGTACTTGTCCCAATCTTGCGGGTGCTGGTTCATAAATGTTTTTAGCATCATCTTCAGCGTCCCGTTGAACCTTTCTACCAGCCCGTTGGACTGGGGGTGATACGCTGAGGCCCAGTTATGCTGGACCCCACATTTCTGCCATAAGGACTGGAGCAGGGCCGACATGAAGTTGGACCCCTGGTCCGTTAAGACCTCCTTGGGGAACACCACCCGGCTGAAAATTGTCAGCAGCGCATCTGCCACTGTGTCTGCCTCAATAGAGGACAAGGCCACCGCCTCGGGGTAGCGAGTGGCAAAATCCACCACCACCAGGATGTATTTCTTCCCTGACCTGGTCGTCTTGCTGAGGGGTCCCACTATGTCCATGGCCACCTTCTGGAAAGGTTCTTCTATGATGGGTAAAGGCCTCAAAGCTGCTTTCCCCTTGTCCCGGGCCTTCCCCACCCTCTGGCAGGGGTCACAGGATTGGCAGTTCTGTCGGACTTGGGTAAAGACCCCAGGCCAGTAAAAGTTCTGTAGCAGCCTCTGCCTGGTGCGCCGGATTCCCTGGTGCCCTGCGAGAGGGATGTCATGAGCCAGGTACAGCAGCTTGTGACAAAACTTCTGGGGAACCACCAGCTGCCTCCTGATCCCCCATGACTCTACTTCCCCTGGGGGAGCCCATTCTCGGTACAGGAACCCCTTCTCCCACAGGAACCTCTCCTTGCAACCTCTCCTCATGGTCTGTACCGCACTAAGGTCAGCCCGGTCCCTGTGCTTCCGCAAGGAGGGATCTTTCTGCAACTCAGCCTGGAACTCAGCAGCTGGGACAGGGATGGGGACCGGCTCTCTCTTGCTGGCTGGGTCTGAGGCCGCAGCCTCTCTGAACCGTGCCCCTGGGCGTTCCCCGCTCCCTGGGTTAGGGTCCTGCACCTCGGGTCGAGTACCTTCCCCGTTGTCGGGGAGCAGTGCCCTTTGCCGACTCTGACTACGAGTCACGACCAGGACACTCTGGGTGTTACTAGGCCAATCCTCAAGGTCCCCTCCCATTAACACATCAGTGGGCAAATATTGGTGTACCCCCACATCCTTGGGGCCCTCCTTGGCCCCCCATTTCAGGTGTACCCTTGCCACGGGTACCTTGAATGGGGTCCCACCCACGTCCATCAGGGTCAGGTAGGTGTCGGGCACCATCCGATCTGAGGCCACCACCTCGGGCCGGGCCAGCGTCACCTCTGCGCCCGTGTCCCAGTACCCAGTAACCTTCCTCCCATCTACCTCCAAGGAAACAATGCACTCCTTCCGGAGGGGCAGCCCCGCGCCCACCCGGTAAACCAAAAACCCGGAGCCTGGAGCATCCACAGGTGGTATGTTGCCAGCCCCCCTTTCCTGGGAATGTAGCCCGTCCTCCGATTGGGTTTTTACCCAGTCCACCCTCTGCGGGTTGGGTCTGCTTGGTCTGTCCCTGAGCTTGGGACACTGGGCCCTTATGTGACCTCGTTGGCCACAGCAATAGCAGCCCATATCTCGTGGGTCCCCTTGAGTGGGTCGGAGGGACCTGCCACTGGATGTTCCCCTTTTGGGGGGGTTCTCTATAGGCCCCCTTTGGGAGGTCCCATGATGACTCTCTCTCTGCGTTGAGGCAGGCCTGCTCCTTCGAGACTCCTCCCTGCCATCCCCTGCCCGACTGTCCACAAATTGGTCGGCCAGCTGGCCTGCATGCTGCGGGTTCTCCGGCTTCTGGTCCATCAACCACAGCCTCAGGTCGGACGGGCACTGCTCGTACAGGTGCTCCAGTATGAATAGGTCAAGCAGGTCCTCTTTAGTTTGGGCCCCAGCTGTCCACTTGCGGGCATACCCCTGCGCCCGGTTGACCAGTTGTAGGTATGTGACCTCACGGGTTTTACGCTGGCTCCGGAACTTTTTCCGGTACATCTCAGGAGTCAGCCCAAACTCGCGGAGCAGGGCCTGTTTGAACAGTTCGTAGTCCCCTGCCTCCGCCCCTTTCAGTCGGCTGTACACCTCCACGGCTGTGGAGTCCAGTAAGGGGGTGAGAACTGCGATCCTGTCTGCAGGGTCAACCCTGTGCAGCTCGCAGGCATTCTCAAAGGCCGTCAGGAAGGTATCTATGTCCTCCCCCTCCTTACGCCGGGGCAGCAAGTGCTTATCAAAGCTCTTTGTAGGCCTGGGTCCCCCCTCACTCACCACAGCCGGAGCCTCACTGCTCCTCAGCTGGGCCAGGTCCAGCTCATGTTTACGCTGTTTCTCCTTCTCCTCCCGCTCATGGTTACGCTGTTTCTCCTTCTCCTCCAGCTCTCGCCTCTTTAACTCGAGCTCCTCCCATCTCAGCTCCCTTTCATATTCCAGCCGCCTCTGCTCCACGGATGCTGAGCGTCGCCGGGAGGATCCCCTGCTGGGGGGTGAGCTTCGCCGTGAGGCTCCCCTGCTGGCCGGGGGTGTCACGGTGCCCTCGGTATACACTGGGCTCCTCCCCGCCCTTCCCCTATGCCTAGGAAGGGGGGGTCTCGGGAAGCTCTCGTCCGCTGGCTGACCACTCCCAGCGGGGACAGACACTGGTGCCTGCGCTGCATCTGCCTGGCTGCTTCCCTCAGAGACAGGGCTCCGTTCATTCATGCGGTCTCCCTGCTCCAGCTGGGCAATCAGCTGGTCCTTGGTGAGCCTCCCCGGGCGCAGCCCCCTCTGCTTGCACAGCTCCAGCAGGTCGCACTTGCGCCGCTTGGCATACATCTTCCTGCTGGCCACTCACAGGCCGGGGTGCTCGCCACTTCCCACGGTTTCCAGGGGGACCCCTAGTGCACCAGCCCTTCTTGAGGTCACCACCTCTCTGCCTGGGTCGAGCTGCAGACTCCTCTGCCCCTGGGACCGCTCGCTGCAATCCCCCGGGGGACCCTGTTACTGCAAAGTCCTTCTCGCTGGGCACACACTCCCAGGGGTTAATCACCCCTTCGTTTTACTGCTCCCCAGTCACTTACTGCAGGAAGCGCCGTCCACGGGGTGCAGTATCTCCCGCCACTGCCACCAGTTGTCACGGAGTGTGGGGGGATCCGGCCCTGCACCCCTCTTCCTGGGACCCACAGTGACTCTCAGCCAGCCAGTAAAACAGAAGGTTTATTGGACAACAGGAACACCGGTTACAGCAGAGCTTGCAGGCACAGTCAGGACCCCTCCACCGAGTCCTTCTGGGCTTTCAGGGTGCTTGGATCCTAGCTAGGATACCCTGAATTCCACCCACACAGCCCCAAGCCCAAACTCAAACTGCTTCCCTCCTGCCACTCCCTTCCTTTGTCCCCTTCCCGGGCAAAGGTGTTGACCTTTCCCCTCCCTTACCTAGCTCAGGTTACAGGCCCTGGCATCGTCCATCCCCTAAAGTCCTCCCCTGCTCTCCCGCTCCCCACACAGACAGTCCCTACTGCATCACAGCCCCTCACCACAGCATCTCAGCACCTCTCCAGATTCAATGTATTCAGCCTCACCACACCCCAGTGACGTAAAGATGTGCAATCATATTTAGCAAGCGGGGATCGAGGCTCAGAGCGGGAGATTTTGAAAGGTATTTGGGTGCCTTCAAATGCAGGAAGGCACCTTGTGGGATCTACAGAAGTGACCAGGACTCTAACGCCTCTTGATTTCAACGGAATTTAGGGGAAACTTTAGGAGCCTTCATAGTGTCATTAGGGGCCAATGTCCTTTGGGAACTGTCACAGAGTCACTGGGCGATGCTCTGGAACTCCTCCCCACCAAGCCAGGCAGGACTTTGGGGAGCCTCCTCTCCCTTGGAGCAGACTTGTTCAGGGCAAGAAGCTCACACGTCTTCACCTCCTGAGTGTCTCCTTGGAGCATTCAGCATCGTCTGCCCCTCCGTGCGCTTCCCACAGCGAGTCCACCCCAGCGGGGTCCTGGGGAAGCCACCGGGTCCTGCACCCCCACTTTGCAGTCAGACGTGACTCTTAGCCAGCCAGTAAAACAGAGGTTTATTTGATGACAGGAACAGGGTCTAAAACAGAGCTTGTAGGTACAGAGAACCGGACCCCTCGGCCGGGTCTATTCTGGGGGTCAGTGAGCCAGACCCCCACGTCTGCCCTCAGCCAGCTCCAGACTAACAACCCCTCCCAGCCCCTCCTCTCTCCTCAGCTCCTTTCCCGGGCCAGGAGGTCACCTGATCCCTTTGTCTCCAACACCTTCAGCTGGCACCTTTGCAGAGGAGGGGCCCAGGCCATCAGTTGCTAGGAGACAGAGTGCCAGGCATTTAGGTGCACTGGCCCTTTGCTCTGCCAGATACTTAAGAACTGCCATGGGGACACTGAGGCACCAACACAGTATTCAGAGAAAACATTAACAACTTTCCCAGTTCGTCACAGGAACCTAATTCACTTTTCAATCTGGCTGTACGGGACTTGCCCAAGCTCCCAAAGGCAGACAAACCTATAATAATAACATGGTTCCAATGGAACAGGTGGACTTTAATATTGGCTTCATCTCAGATTGATTGGATGACGCAGGGGTTGGATCTGAGGGGAACCTCAGGGTGCAGTTTTGTGGCTGCTTTTCTTTTGAAAACTGTTATCCGTTATTTTTCTCTCAGATTTCAGGCAAATTGACAGGGTCAAAGTGCAAATGCCGTTTGTGTGTGTAACGGAGCAGGGTAGGTAGGTAACCCACCGCCCCTTGTCAGTCTTGTCCCCAGGGCCCTGCTGTGCCACATTCCTCATTGCTGCCCCCTCGTGATACATGGGAAAAGCGGACTCTGCAGCCCACCCACCTCTCTGTCTTCCCTTTTTGTATTATTATTCATATTACATCCAGAAAATGAATATTTTGATGGGTTTATTTATTTATTAATTTAACCCAGGCTTTTTTTTTCTCCTAGGAAAATGGTCCTTGTGCCAGAGCCACGTTTGGTAGAAAAACATTCAACTGGAAAACAAACAAGCAAGCAAAGAAACAAAGCCACATGGTTTGGTCTAGTGAGAGATCGGTGTCTTTCTGCTGGAATGTGTCACTGACACTGGAGACATGAAGTGGAATCCCAGCGTGGGTTATTAATCAGGGTGATAGAACCAGAATGAACCAGGTGGAGGATCTATGGCCTGTGTTATGCAGGAGCTCAGAGTAGGTTATCACACTGCTCCCTTGAGGTTTATGAATTTGTGACTATCTGGGATGCTTTTGTCTGGGCTCAGAGTCTGTCCCAGGAAGAGGCAAGAAAGAGGAAGGGCCCCAAATAAGAATTTCCCTGACACAACTTCAGAGCCCGATTACTCTCCGTTTGTATGGGAGGGAGGAGCTTCAGCCCTGGAGCCACCCCGTTCCTCCCCGTAGTGGGGCTGTGGTACTGCGGATCAGTGGGGTTAGTGCCAGGGGAGGGGTCGGGTCACAGATATCCATTGGACTCAGACACCCCTGGAGACACAATAACACCCTGAGTGCTGGGAAATAGCTGGGACTGAAGCCCGGCCAAGGCCCTTTCCCGGAAGAGGTGGCTCCACGGACCCGGGCTCTGTCCAGTGGGAAATATTCCCCAGTAGCTTTAACCACACGGGACAATCGTGGTTCGCTTCACTCCCCGGAGTTCTCGAGATTTGCAAGGCGAGGAGCGGTTGGCCAGTGGCCGGCAGGGCTTTGCTCGGTTCTGGTGCTTTGAGCATCAGTGTGGGGCGTTTCCAAGGAACCAGGGAGTGAAAAGCTGGAGTCAGATGCGGGTCCACCCAGGGGCGCGTGCTCAGTCCGGTCCCCACAGCCGCGCTGGGTGTTTCACCGCTGCTCCCACGCGGAGAATGGGAGAAGGGCGAGTCCGCAGCGGGTCTCTGCAGCCAGGCTCCCCCACGGAGTGTGTCTCTGTTTCCTGACATAGCGCGGTGCTCTCCGGTCTCCGCCCGGGGTGTGCACGGAGCCGCTGGAGCTGGCCATGGTATGAATCCCCTGGAGGGTGTAAGAGGAGCGAGTCCTTAGGATTAACCCCACTCCCGGCTGTCACGGACTCACAGATCGTGCCCACTCTTGGCCCTGTGTGGTCCGTGGGGGTGCCCCTTTCAGTGAGACAGCCCTTCTCAGGGATCCACTCTCTCGGGGTCAGGCCCCTCCACCTCCTGGAGCCACACCTCTCTGAGCCTTAGCACGTCTTTCTCTGCCGTGGGCCCCCTCCGGGAGTCCGCGCACTCTGGACCCCCTGGGCCTCTTCATCCCTGAAGGGGCTAATGCAACCCTGTTCTCTAGACCGGAGTGACTCAGCCAGCATAAAACAGGAGGGTTTATTGAGAGTTGAACACAGCACAGGAAACTCTCAGGGCCTCAGGCCTGGCCTCTCACAATAACAGCACATCTCAGTCTCCCTGCATCCAGGTGGGCTCTGCCTGCTTCCCCTTGCCAGCCTGGAGTCCCTCTGCTTCCCAGCTGGGCCTCTGATATCCCGGCCTCAAGCCCCGCCTCTGTCCATTGTCTTCTCTCCAGGTAAACAGGGTCATAAACAGGAAGGCCTGAGTCCCCTCTCCTTGCAGCTCTCCTCTGGCTGGAACTGGCTGGTCAGATCACCAGGGTCCTCTCTCTGCAGCCCATTGTCCTCCCACTGGCCAGAACCTGTTGTGTCTCCTGGGCTGGGGTCCCAAGTCCCTCTCTGGTCCTCTGTAACAACAAACTCCTTCTCCCCTCACCTCGTTAAACCAGTAATGCCCAGGTACATTGAGTCCCATCTCCTGTGCATGCAAACCCTGGAAAAGACAGAAAACCCCAAGAAAAAAACCCCACTTCATCACACTGGCACGTTTCAGCTGCTGGATCCTCTGGGCTGCTTCTCTTCGGGATCTCACTAGGTCAGAACAACCTGCCCACGGGCCTGGTGGGAACAGAGGGAAGCGATGACAACAAACATCCCACATCAGCTGACAGGAGACCAGACCCACCCCGTACACAAAGGAGAGTCCGACAAGCAGGAGGCTGGTCTGGGCTCCAAACCCCACAGCAACAGGATGGTGGGTTGGAGGTTTGGTGTGGCAGGGCTGCGAGGACTCAGCCGATAGTGGGTATTGGGTCTCAGTCTGAGTAGCTGAGTCTGGAAGGGGGCTCCGGCTCCGAGCTTTGTCTCTTGCAGATGGAGAGGGACAGGCTGCCTATGGATAGAGGGTGACAGACCCACAGGGACAGCACAGGAATGGAAACGCGCTGCAGAAGCACCATTCCGCCTTCTGCGAGTTTGTACGAATAGTGGCAACATTTTAGTGTGGAAAGCCTGGGGGAGTGGGGGTGCTATTTCACCGCCAGTCATTATAAACATCCCTTGTGTTTCTTCCTCAAAATCTGTGTACAGACAGGAGCTCATGCTCCAGGGAGTCATCACTGACTGATGAGCCCTGAGATTAGCTGGAGTTTAGCCGCCTTAGATCCATGTTATAAGCAATGCGGCTACACATCCAACCCCATTCTGCCGACCTAAAGGGCTCTTAAAAGTGGAGCGGGAGTAGCACTAAAAACGACCTTGCTGGGTCGAATTTGGGGTAGTGTGGACGCAATTCGACAGTATTGGCCTCCGGGAGCTATCCCAGAGTGCTCCAATGTGACCACTCTGGACAACACTTTCAACTCCAATGCACTAGCCGGGTACACAGGAAAAGCCCCGGGAACTTCTGAATTTCATTTCCTGTTTGGTCAGCGTGGGTAGCTCAGCAGCAGGGGTGACCATGCAGTCCCAGAATCGCAAACGAGCTCCAGCATGGAGCAAACAGGAGACACTGGATCTGATTGCTCTCTAGGGAGAAGGATCTGTGCAGGCAGAACTCCAACCCAAAAGAAGACATGCACATATATATGCCAAACTCACACAGGGCATGGTGGAGAGAGGCTATACCAGGGACACGCAGCAGTGCCACATGAAAGTCAAGGAGCTCAGGCAAGCCTACCACAAGACAAAGGAGGCAAATGGTCGCTCTGGGTCAGAGGCCCATACAAGCCGCTTCTATGATCAGCTGCATGGCATTCTAGGGGGCGACCCTACTACTACCCCACCACTGTCCGTGAAGACCTACAAGGGGGGAGTCTCACGCATGAGAGAGGAGGATTTTGTGGATGAGGAAGAGGAGGAGGAGGAGAATGTGCAGCAGGCAAGCGGTGAATCCGTTCTCCCTGGTAGCCAGGACGTTTTCACCACCCTGGAGCCAATACTCTTTCAAGGCGGGATCCCCAACCCTGAAGGTGGAGAAGACCCCTCTGGTGAGTGCACATTTGTAACTACACTACAGTGGTTAAGAGCAATTGTGTTTAATGTTTGATTTGCCCTGAACAATTAGGATCTATTTGCAGCCAGTACAGCTACTGGAAAAGTCTGTTAACGTGTCTGAGGATGGAGCGGAAATCCACCAGGGACATCTCCATGAAGCTCTCCTGGAGGTACTCTGGAAGCCTTTGCAGAAGGTTTCTCGGCAGGGCTGACTTATTCCATCTTCTACGGTAGAACACTTTACTACATCAAGCCAGTAGCAAGTAGTCTGGAATCACTGCAGCACAAAGCAAGGCAGCAAATGGTCCTGGGTTTTGGTCACATTCATGCAACATTTGGTCTTTATCTTTCTGTGTCAGCCTCAGGAGAATGATATCATTCATGGTCATCTGGTTGAACTAGGGGAATTTTTGTAAGGGAACAGTCAAAGGACCCTGTTCATACTGGGCTATTTGTGTTTGGCTAAAAGGAATCATCCCAGAGAACAGTCACGTGGTGGGGGGAGAGGCAATGGTCCCTCTAATTTTTGTGAGGCCCTGTGGGCAAAAAATTTATTCTGTGCAAATTTTACACAGGCCATGTGTGCAAAAAAAATCTTCTGTGCAAATTGTTGTGCGTGCAATGTTTTATCGTGTGGGCGGGGTTTAGGATTTGTGTGCGCACGCACAGCTTAGAGGGAACAGTGGGGAGAGCGGGAGGGATCATCCCAGAGAATAGCCACACGGTGGGTTGGGAAGAGGGTTGTGCTGCACATCCACCCCAGAGCTGCAGCCCCTCCTTTTAAATGGCCAACCCAATCGGCATTGCTTGCTATGGGAAAGGAGGGTGCTGCAGTTTGAAACCTTTTCCACGTGTTATGAAGGCAGAAGAAGTCAACTCCACATACCCTTTGTCTTACCATGGCTGCCTGGAAACCAAATTCTGTTGCCCCGCCGTGTGTGATGTGTCACCATACCGGCAGGTGCTCAATATAAAAGGCAAAATTTGACCTTGTACCTACGCACATGTGCTGTCTGCTGTGAATTGCTTGGTTCACTGTGAAAGAGTCTCCCTTTTGTTCTCAGAAATGCATCTTCTTAAATTTTACTCTCCCTTTTTATCTCCCCGCAGGTGTCTATGCTCCCCCATCATCTCCGTCCCAGAGGTTATTGCAGATTAGAAGGCGAAAAAAACACACTCACGATGACATGTTTTTGGAGCTCATGCAGTCCTCCCACACTGATAGGGCACAGCTGAATGCATGGAGGCATTCAGTGGCAGAGGCCCGGAAAGCATTAAGTGAGCGTCATCAGAACATGCAGGAGGAGATGCTGAGGCTAATGTTGGAGCAAACAGACATGGTCAGGCATTTGGTGGTGCTGCAAGAAAGGCAACAAGTGCTCAGACCGCCGCCTTATCCATTTTATAACAGCCTGTCCTCTTCCCCAAGTTTCATATCCTCCTCCTCCAGATGCCCAAGAATGCAGGAAGGAAGGCTCCGGGCACGCAGCCATTCCACTTCAGAGGATGGTCCGAGCAACAGAAGACTTCCATTCAAACAGCTTTAATTAGTAGTGTGGCTACAATAGGCAATTTGGCCTTGTCCTTTCCTCCTTCCCCACCCCACCCAGGCTACCTTGTCAGTGATCTCACTTTAAAAAAAAATAAGTAAAGAATGCATGGATTGAAAGCAATAGACTTTATTTCCTTTGCCAGCTGTGGTCGAAGTGGGGAGGGGGGTTGGCTTACAGGGAAGTAAATTCAGCAAAGAGGGTGGTTTTGCATCAAGGAGAAACACACACAGAATAGTCACATTGTAGCCTGGCCAGTCATGAAGCTGGTTCATTTTTACAAAGCGGGTTGAAGAGAAGAAAGCTCATTATTCATAGTAACTGAAGCAGATTCTCTTTCTGCATTGCTAGCCACTAAATAAGATTCTCTCTATTCCAAGGGTGGGCCAACTTTTTGGCCAGAGGGCCACATCTGGATGGGGAAATTGCATTCAGGGCAATGAATGTAGGGCTGCAACGGAGGGTTGGGATGTGGGAGGGGGTGTGGTGTGCAGGAAGGGACTCAGGGCCAGGAGTTATAGCGCAGGAGAGATGTTAGGTGTATGGGGGGCTCAGGGCAGGGGCAGGAGAACCCCAGCTTTTTTGCCGCCTAGGCAGCAGAAGGTCCCCCCCCCACGAAATGCTACCCCGACAGAGGCGGAGAAGGTCCCACCCTTGAAATGCTGCCCCCAAAAGAGGCGGCAGATGGTCCCACCGCCACGGTCGCACCCCCTAAATGTTAGTGCCCTAGGCGATTGCTTAGGTGGCATACTGGTTTGGGCTGGCCCTGGCCAGGGGGTAAGGATGCAGGAATGGTGCGGGGTGTGGCAGAAGGTTGGAGGCTCAGGGCAGGGAGTTGGGGGTGCAGGAACGGTGCGGGGTGTGGCAGGGGCTCAGAGCAGGGGGATAGGGGTGCAGGAGGAGTTCAGGCTCCTGCCAGGTGCTGCTTACCTGGAGCAGCTCCAGGGTGGCAGTGGAGCACAGAGAGGCTGGGGCAGGCCGGCACCACATCCTTCTGGCCTCTTAGGGAGAGGGAGCAGAGGGCTCCAAACGCTGCCCTCCCCAGCGGATACCTCCCCCGAAGCTCCCATTGGCCGCTGTTCCCTTTGCAAGCCATTGGGAGCTGCAGGGGTGGTGCCTGAAGGTGAGGGCAGCACACAGAGCCCTCTTCCCCCTCTGCCCCGGGGGCTGCAGAAACGTGGTGCAGGCTGCTTCCTCCCACTTAGCCCTGTGGCACCATGGGAGCTGCAATCCTGCTAGCCAGATCCAAAGCCCTGATGGGCCGGATCCAGCCCGTGGGTGGTAGTTTGCCTACCCCTGAGCTAGGCCCATCCAAGTGCTTTTGTTCCAGTTTTCATTCACTGAAGCCCCAGTCCTGCAAATGCCTCTGCCAGGGAGCTGCCACAGGCACAACTGTTTGCAGGATCAGCATCTAGGAGAGAGTAAAGAGCATAAAGCAGCTAGTGACACCAATGAAAATACAATCACAGATCTATTTCTTCAAACCTTGGAGTGCTCTGCTTTATCCATACGGTCACTCTCAGGTAGCCACAAGCCCCCAAATGCCAGCAACTTGCCAGAAATCTAGTCACCCCTCCATGAAGCCTGATCACCCCCCAGCCACCTCCACTCCCTATGCAGCCTGGTCTCCTCAGCCCCCCACCCCCAGCAGCCTGTTATCCCCAGTCCGGCTGGGGCTGATACATATCAACACCCACACACACTTCATCTCACTAACCCCCACCTACCTCCTATTTCTCTCATCACCTCACCTTCTTCCACCTCCTCTCCAGGGTCCAGGAGGCACCTAATTACTGGACCCAGCCTATGGGGCTCCATTAATTAGGTAGGACACCCTATATTCCCTCCTGTGCAGCAGGCACGTCAGACATGGGCTCCTCCAGGGAGGAATGTGGGGGTCTGCGTCTGGATACTCTGGCTGCGGGGAGTCTCCAGGCTCCAGCCATGGGGAGAGGGTGCAGGCAGAAGGAGTGGAGCTGGGGGCTAGCCTCCTATGCTGGGGAGATTTAAAAGGGTCCTTTTAAATTGCCTGGGCAATGGGGCAATTGCCCCCCTCCATGGGCCTGGGCCTGGGGACCCAAGAACCCAGGAAGGGTGGAAGGCTGAGGCTGGTCTAAGTGGCTCATGAACTCCCAAAGGGAGAAGACGGGGGACCCGGTACCCTCACAAGGGGGGGTGGGAACTGAAGTCAAGCCCTGGAGGGGGGAAGGACCTTGGTTCAGAGCTGCCCCTGGGAGGGGACTGAACTGTTGTGTGATAGTCTGAGACCAGGAGGCCAGTGGGAGACCCTGGAGAAGACAGTGGTTGTGACTGGTCCTTGAAGCTGAGAAGGAGCCAGCAGAGGGGGATGAGAGGAGCAGTCCCCTGCCATTCCCCATCCGGGCAGGTGGGGCTGCCTTAGGGGTAACATGCATGTGTAGAGGTGAGTTAGGTGCTTGATAATGGGATCTGCAAAAGCCAGCACACTGAGTGGGGAGCTGCCTCAACTACCCCCTAGGACAGTGGTGGGCAAACTTTTTTGGCTTGAGGGCTACATTGGTGTTGTGAAACTGTATGGCAGGCTGGGTAGTGAAGGCTGTACCTCCCCAAACAGCCTGGCCCTTGCCCCCTCTCTGCCCCCTCCCACTTCCTGCCCCCTAACTGCCACTACCCCATCCCTCCTCCCAACCCCTATCTACCTCTCCTCCCCCTGACAGGCCCCCCAGGGACTTCCATGCCTATCCAACCACCCCCTGCTTCCTGTCCCCTGATTCCCCCCGGGATCCTCCATTCCTCTTACCATGCCACTCAGCGCACCAAGACAGGCAGCCACGCCACGTTCCCAGAGCCACCCACGCCCACACACAGTCTAGAGCACCTGAGGCTGTGGGGTGGGGGGATAGCAGGGGAGGACCTGGGTGCTAGCCTCGCCAACCAGGAGCTCAAGGGATGGGCAGGAAGGTCCCACAGGCTGGATGTGGCCTGCAGGCCATAGTTTGCCCACCTCTGCCCAAAGAAATGCTGAGGAGAGGTTTCAGAGAGGTAACCGTGTTAGTTTGTATCAGTGAAAACAATGAGGAGTCCTTGTGGCACCTTAGAGACTAACAAATTTATTTGGGCATAAGAGTTCATGGGCTAAAATCCACTTCATTGGATGTGTGGAGTGGAACATACAGTAGCAGGTATAAACACACAGTACATGAAAAGGTGGGACTTGCCTTACCGAGTCAGTGCTAACCAGGCCAATTCAATTAGGGTGGATGTGGCTTATTCTCAACAGTTGATTACTTTATTAGTGCTAATAAGTTCAATGCAATCAAGGTGGATGTCGCCCATTTCCAATAGTTGACAGGAAGGCGTGAGTGTCAGCAGATGGAAATATTAGTTTTTGTAGTGACCCCAGTCACTCCCAGTCTTTATTCAGGCCCAGTTTGATGGTGTCCAGTTTGCAGATTAATTCCAGTTCTGCAATTTCTCATTGAAGTCTGTTTTTAAAGGTTTTTGGTGATGAATGGCTGCTTTTAAGTCTGTTATTGAGTGTTCATGGAGATTGAAGTGCTCTCCTACTGGTTTTTGAATGTTACAATTCTTGATGTCTGATTTGTGTCCATTTCTTCTTTTGCGTAGAGACTGTCCGGTTTGACCAATGTACATGGCAGAGGGGCATTGCTGGCCGGTGATGGATATATCACATTGGTAAATGTGCAGGTGAACGAGCCTCTGATGGTGTGGCTGATGTGGTTCGGTACTATGATGGTGTCCCTTGAATAGATATGTGGACAGAGTTGGCAAAGGGGTTTGTTGCAGGGATTGGTTAGTGTTTCTGTTATGTGGTGTGTAGTTGCTGGTGAGTATTATGCAGGAGAGTTTTTCTGCTGTGACAGATTGCTCCCATATGTGGCTCTAAGAGGGGAAAAATCTTACTCTGAGTATGATCCAAAATCACTGACATGAATGGAATGAGTCCTTCCATTGCCTTCATTAGGCCTTGAACCTTTTCCCAATGCAGCTATTAGTCTATATTCCTTCCCCTGAGAAAACTGCTGATTTGATGATCTGATTAAGCCAAGGAAAATTGTCTAGTACAGTATAAGAAAAGTCTGTTAAATTCTTCTAGGGCCTGATGGAAAGCCCATTGCAAGTTAGTGGAAAGTGTCCCACTGAGTATATTATCAGCTGTGTCTCTCCTTGCAGGCTGTAGATTGTCTCTCCGGGTGCAGCCTGGGCAGAGACAGAGACACATTTAAACAGGAACCTGGCCCCTCATTTGTGTATCCCGCCCCTTATAAGAGACACGAACTCCTTTCACTTTCAAGCATCTAGCTATTTCCTTACACTGGGTTTTTCCAAGAATAGCAGAGGAGAAAGCTGTCCTACTCTGACTGATTGGCGGGTGCCTAACTCCCTTAGACCCATCCTTAAAGAATACTATTTGCTTTGTATTGGCTCCCCAGTAATCCCACACGGGGACAGGACAGGGACATGCAGTTCTCTTGTAATCTACATATTCAGCTGGAAAATCCAATGAGATCAATCACTCTGCATGCTCCACCTCTCTCCCCCATACAGAGATACCGGGCCATGTCCTTGGCTGGTCATCTGCAGATACAGCTGGTTGTTGGGATTGCCCCCGGAGATGGGTTTCAGAGGGGTATCAGCTAAAACAATGAGGAGTCCTTGTGGCACCTTAGAGACTAACCCCTTTCTTTCTTTCTTTCCCTGGAGATGGTGAATCAGCCTTTCACTGATTCACAGTATCACTTATCCCCACCCCTGCTTCTATAAGTGACCCATTCCACTCCCTTCCCAGGGGCCCAGTTTCAGTTATATTCAGTGAAGGTGAACCTGGAGACTTCAGAAGAGAGGCAGAGAGAGTCTCTGGGCTTTTTCACATCCCCTCAGGACTCCATCAGCTGATGCTGTGACCGATTGGATACCTAGGAATAAAGAGAGGCTTAGAAATGGCATCAGGAGCTACCAGACAGAATCATAGAGTATAGAGGTAGGAAGGGACCTCAGGAGATCATCTAGTCCAACCCCCTGCTCAAAGGAGGACCAACTCCCAGACAGATTTTTGCCCCAGATCCCTAAATGGTCCCCTTGAGGATTGAATTCACAACCCTGGGTTTTGGAAGCCAATGCTCAAACCACTAGAGCTATCCCATTCCCCTCTTCCTGGAAGGCATGGGAGAGGAGAGAATACCTTCCAAAGCCTCGATGATGAACACTAAATGCAGCCAAAGTCTCATTTTCTCTGGTTTTGGAGGGGAAAGTTCTCAGGGGGGTTGGCTGGTGTCTGCACAGACCCAGGGGGCTGCGGATTGTCTCTCTGAGTGCAGCCGGGGAAAACTATTTAAATAGGAAACTCTCACCCCTATTTGCATTTCCTGCTCCTTAAAAGAGCCAGAAACTTGTTCTGTGAACGGAATAAATTCCCTGTCCTCTGCGTCCATGCACCCTAAACAAGAAGAGTTGTCTTATTTTACTGATTCATCCAAAATTACTCACCAGTAAGATGTGCCATCCATATGCACTATAAAGATTAAATTTGGAACTAAAGTGAAAATGCATCAAACCAGCCTGCAAACAGCACTTCTGTGTGGTCTCGAAGCAGCTGCAGTAAAAGAAGCAGAGGTCAGACGGCTGGAGGAGTAGAGGTGAGAGTTCTTTGGAAGATGTCCGGTTTGAGGTGTAATGATTCCAGACACATGAAGAAGTCAGAAGGAGTCTGGGATGTGAAGTCAGGGTGCAAGATTAGTTGCAATGAAAAAGACTAAGCTGCTGGTGACACTGTAGAAGACAAACCAGTGCTCGGATCCCTATCGGGTATATGTTATGAGGGTCAGTCAGACCAGGAGGCAGAGCACATGGGCAGCAATGGATGGTGACACTGCATTGCTATCTGCAAAGATGTTTAGAGCTAATGAGAAGCTGAAGAAGAAACCCTATAATCTTTGTCCTTTAAGTAACCGAATAGGACACTACTGACTCGTGCAGTTCATTGTGAAGATTACACCTGATTCCAAATCAGTTTTTGTCCGGACCGCACTAACTTTCTGCTCACTGTGTCTCGCGCACAGTAATACCGGGCGGTGTCCTCGGGCTTCAGGCTGGTCAGTTGTAGATACAGCAGGTTGTTGGGGTTGTCCATGGAGATGGTGAAGCGTCCCTTGAAGGTCTGGGCGTAGTTGATGGTAGTTGAAGTTGAGTGTAGTTCCCCAATCCACTTCAGTCCCTTCCCGGAAGCCTGGCGGACCCAGCCCATCGAGTAGCTGCTGAAGGTGAACCCGGAGGCTTTGCAGGAGAGGCAGAGAGAGTCTCCGGGCTTTTTCACATCCCCTCCGGACTCTACCAGCTGCACCTGGCACCGGGTTCCTGGGAATAAAGACGCAATGAGATTCCTAGAGACCCCGGCTCCCAGTGAGATTGTAACAAACTTTGGGGTCTCTAGTGTCCTCAGGAAATCAATGCACCTGTGAAAGCTGTTTCAATGAGAAGGTAAAATAACCACAGTGCCATGTTCCTGGCTGTGGAGAGAGTTCTCACGGGCTTTGGCAGGTCTGAGCAGACACAGGGGCTGCAGACTCTGAACCCCAGAGTTGCAGGGTCTAGGGAATCACTGGCTTTAAACAGGAAATGTAAGGAGGTAATTTGCATGGACTGCTCTATATAACAGAGACATGAACACGCCAAACCCAAATGATTTATATTTCCTGAGTTTAACTCAGTGGGTTTCATAGATTCGAAGTCCCAAAGGGACCATTGTGAGCAGCTAGTCTGGCCTCTTCTATAACACAGAACTCAGATCTTCCCCCCAAAATTCACAGAGCAGATTTTTTAGGGAAAAAAACAACAACAAACCCTTCCAGGGTTGATCTAAAAATGGTCAGTTATGGAGAATCCGCCACCACCTGTGATAAATTGTTTCAATGGTTAATTACTCTCAAAGTTAAAAACTTATTGTCCCTTATGACTTTGTGGGTTAAATTCCCTACACTGTTCAGAGGCCCCATGGGCAGATCTCTGGACCACTTAAATCTCTTCAACCCAATACTGAGGAATTGAGTGGTTTATAAACCTTATATTGACGGATCTGCCCAGTGGGTTAATCTATCCTAGAGAGAACAAGGAAGAATTCACCTAGGTGAGTAGGGAAAGTACATGAGATTCCTCTAGTGCCCTCCCCTCGCATTTCTCCCTCCCTCTCCATCACTTTAAACTTTCCCTTTTTACTCTCTCCATATCTCATAGATAGGCACACACAAGAAATGGCAGATCTTGAAATCGTTCCTTTTGCCCACGCAAACACAGTTCCGCCCTCTTCTGCCTCTGTCACGAGTCTGACACATATTTCCGTCATTGGGGACGGAGTCCCAGACCCACTGAGCCAATGGGCGTTTTGCCTTTGACTTGAATGGGACCAGAATGCATCACTTCAGAGCCTAGTCACTGTAAATATAGGGAAGGCAGCTGTGCCGGAATGGAGCAGTCAGCCTGTATTAACTCTCCCCACATTGTATTTTGTGATACTCCAGGTCTGGCTCTGTCATAAACAGATAGCTAAGGGTTAATGTCTCTTTCACCTGAAGCACCTGACCAGAGGACCAGTCAGGAAACAGGATTTTTTTTTCAACTCTGGGTGGAGGGAAGTTTGTGTCTGAGTCTTTTGTCTGTCTGCCTGCTTTCTCTGAGCTTTGGAGAAGTAGTCTCTGCTTTCTAGTCTTCTGTTTCTAAGTGTAAGGACAAAGAGATCAGCTAGTAAGTTATATGGTTTCTTTTCTTTGGTATTTGCATGAATATAAGTGCTGGAGTGCTTTGATTTGTATTCTTTTTGAATAAGGCTGTTTATTCAATATTCTTTTAAGCAATTGACCCTGTATTTCATCACCTTAATACAGAGAGACCATTTGTATGTATTTTTCTTTCTTTTTATATAAAGCTTTCTTTTAAGACCTGTTGAAGTTTTCTTTACTGGGAAATTTCAGGAAAATTGAGTCTGTACTCACCAGGGAATTGGTGGGAGGAAGAAATCAGCGGGGAGATCTGTGTGTGTGTTGAATTTGCTAGCCTGATTTTGCATTCCCTCTGGGGGAATAGGAAAGTACTTTTTGTTTCCAGGACTGGGAACGGAGAGGGGGAGTCACTCTGGATTCACAGAGCTTGTGTCTGTGTATCTCTCCAGGAGCACCTGGAGGGGGGAAGGGAAAAAGGATTATTTCCCTTTGTTGTGAGACTCAAGGGATTTGGGTCTTGGGGTCCCCAGGGAAGGTTTTTCAGGGGGACCAGAGTGTCCCAAAACACTCTAATTTTTTGGGTGGTGGCAGCAAGTACCAGGTCCAAGCTGGTAACTAAGCTTGGAGGTTTTCATGCTAACCCCCATATTTTGGACGCTAAGGTTCAAATCTGGGACTACAGTTATGATAGGCTCCTTCCCAGCTCTCCTGTTAAATCTCTCCCTGCACGTTGCCCCTCTTAGTTAGCGACCTGACTTCTGCAGAAAAGGCTTGAAGGAAGGAAAATAAGTTACATATGGACACTGCTGTGAGCCAGCGCGTGTCCTGCCCGGTTGTAATCTTGAATGTGATGCAGATGAAGCAGCGTGTTCCAGAAACACAATTCCGCCTTGGTGAGATGTGTGCGAAGTGTGGGAAAACCAGGATGTGAAAAGGTCGAGTTCAATCAGGTTCCACCTTGGCCCTGTGGCTCCCGCTTCCTGCCTGTCTGCTCCAGCTTGGCTTGCTGGCAAGGCAGGTGGAAGGACGGGCGGCTGAGTGTGAATAACACTGTGGAGGCGGATTCTATTTCTGCGCCAGGAGGAAATGTATAAGGGAGGGGGTCTCGGTTCTGTCGGAACCGCGGGTCTTTGATAATCACAGTGAATGTTCGGAGGAGCGAAGCCCGGATGAAGGACTGGGGACTTCACACTCCGGGTTCCGCTCTGTCTGACCGCTCCGCGCTGGCAGTGGCTGGGGGCACCGAGAGGGAGGGGGCTTCGCGCTGGAGGTTTCTGTGCTAACCGCAGGAGGTTTCTGATCGCTGTGTCTCTCGCACAGTAATACCGGGCGGTGTTCTCGGCTCTCAGGCTGTTCATCTGCAGATACACCGAGCTGCGGGACTCGTCCCTGGAGATGGTGAATCGCCCTTTAACCGCGTCACTGTAATAGGCTGCTGAGCTAGAAGCAGGATTGCGTATCTGTGCGACCCACTCCAGCCCTTTCCCCGGAGCCTGTCGGACCCAGTCCATGAAGTAGCTGCTGCAGGTGACTCCGGAGGCTTGGCAGGCGAGGCGGAGAGATCCCCCAGGGGTTTGAATCCCGCCTCTGGACTCCACCAACCGGACCTGGGACCGGACACCTGGAAAGACAGAACGAGAATCACATTCACCCCTGGCCCGGCTCAGAGCCCCTGGGAAGCAGCAGAAAGGTTCCCAGTGACGTCACCGCGCTCTGGGTGGGGGTAGGGATGTGCAGCCTCCCCTGGTGTCTCCACTCCCTGTCCCGGGGAGGGGGATAACATTACCTGGAAGGGTCGCTAGAAAGAAAGCGAGGCTCCGCCACAGACTCATGTTGCTGACGCTGGGGGGAGGCGGGATCTGCACGGACACCTAGACCTGTCCCTCCTCCCTTCCCACGCTGCGGGGTCCGGGAGATCAGGGGGTTTCTATAGCGCGCCGAGGCACTGGATTTGTATCTTCTCCTCTTTATAAGACACATCTTGGACCTGAGCCCTCAGCAAACTCAGCCTCCAGGGGGTGGGTGTATTGGGAAAGGGTTACCTGGGTACCGGAGAAGGGTAAGAACTCCACTCACAGGGACATTGCTGGAGTTGCTTTTTAGAGACAAAATTCCCTGTTGATTATTTCCCTTTCACCAGCTCCTGTCTGCTCGTCCCTCTGCTCTTGTGAGATCCTTGGAGCAGCGTGATCTGTCGGGGGGACATGAGCCTGGTGCTTGAGGATCTGGCGGGTTGTTCCCGGCTCTGCTACTCCTATGATGATGGGTGATCTTGGACAAGAGACTTACACTCTCTGTGCCTCAGTTTGTATGTCTCTGAAATGGGGGAAATGATATTGACCCTCCTTGGTCGGGGCTTTGAGATCTAGGTATGGAAACCATTCTGGAATAGCTCAGAGGCAGTGATTCAGCTAGAAGAATTGGAGAACGGTTATTGAACTCCTTGTAGCAACGCTGGACTAGAAGACAGAATTATTGTTTATTATCCTTCTACCGGCGCCTTAACATTAGTGGGGATTTGGGGGTCAGGATCCCCTCTGTTGCTGCGAGAGCAGTAGCCCCAGAGGTGCCACGGCGCGGTACGCTGCTGGGTCAGGCCGTGAGTGTTACCCCCCGGGTGAGAGGCAGCGTGCTCCGATGCCGGGCTCCGTTCTCTTTACGCGTGGGGGACCCTTTGCAGAGACTGGTTTGTAAAATCTGTGAGCTGGGTTGGGATAGCGAAGGGTCCTTAAGGGAGACAGCAGTTCCCTGGGACTCTGAGCAGCGCCGTGGGCTCTATAAGGCTGGGAAGATTTGTCCCATGTTACTGAATCATATGGAAATACCTGACCCCCCGCTAGTATTTGTGTCCAGCAGGCAGGTTATACACAGTGTGAGGTGCCAGCCAACGTAACGGTGTCACGGTCTGTTCCCTACTCCTGTCTGCAATGGTCACTGCCAGCGCCAGCGGGGAGCTCGGTTTTATTTCTCTCCTTGGTTCTGCTGACTCTATTCCTTTCCCCTCGGGTATGTTTTCTGGGGTGTGAATGCGGTCATTGGAGTTGAATTGTGTGTGTGTGCAGGATGTGTGTGTGTGCGTGCGGGAGGGGTGTGTGTGCGGGAGGGGTGTGTGTGTGGGAGGGGAGTGGGTGTGTTTTAGGATTGACACAACAGGGCTTATAGCAGGGACTTGAGTCTCCTGAGTCCCAGAGAGTGTCCGAACCCCGGGCTGTGGAGTGACTCGCTTTCCTGCTCTCTCTGCCCAGCATGTATCCCCAGCCAGGCGCCTAGCGGATTTCGGTGCTTACAGGGTGCCGGCTCTGAGGGTCTCGCTGGCATGTCCGATTTAGGCACATCAGGCGGCAGGTAGGTGCTGAATTCACAGTGTGGATCTAGCCCTGAACACACACTGAAAACGCCTGGCAGGTGGTTGTCTAGCTCCCGTAGGCTCCTTCCAGAATTCAAACCTGTCTGCCCAGGCTGCGGTTTTTTGAAGCTCCCGAGGGGTTAGAATAGGCACGAGGTGTCCGGATCTCTAGGGCAGCCTGGAGACCCCCCGCCTGGCTGCTAGGGAGGGGCTTGAACTAACGTGTTTTAATCCACTGTAATGTTGATTCTCTCAGCCTGGGATACTGGGAGGTGGGGGGGGGAGGCAGGGAGGAGCGGAGTGAGGGGCACAGAGTGTCCTGGGGAAAGGGGGAGTTGGGGCTGGTCTCTGCTAACAGCGCGGTCAGTCCGTGTCTGTATCTGGGGGGTGGGGGGGCTGAGGGGCGGAGTGAGGGGCACAGAGTGTCCTGGGGAAAGGGGGAGTTGGGGCTGGTCTCTGCTAACAGCGCGGTCAGTCCGTGTCTGTATCTGGGGGGGGGGGGCTGAGGGGCGGAGTGAGGGGCACAGAGTGTCCTGGGGGAAAGGGGGAGTTGGGGCTGGTCTCTGCTAACAGCGCGGTCAGTCCGTGTCTGTATCTGGGGTGGGGGGGCTGAGGGGCGGAGTGAGGGGCACAGAGTGTCCTGGGGAAAGGGGGAGTTGGGGCTGGTCTCTGCTAACAGCGCGGTCAGTCCGTGTCTGTATCTGGGGGGTGGGGGGGCTGAGGGGCGGAGTGAGGGGCACAGAGTGTCCTGGGGAAAGGGGGAGTTGGGGCTGGTCTCTGCTAACAGCGCGGTCAGTCCGTGTCTGTATCTGGGGGGTGGGGGGGCTGAGGGGCGGAGTGAGGGGCACAGAGTGTCCTGGGGAAAGGGGGAGTTGGGGCTGGTCTCTGCTAACAGCGCGGTCAGTCCGTGTCTGTATCTGGGGGGGGGGGGGGCTGAGGGGCGGAGTGAGGGGCACAGAGTGTCCTGGGGAAAAGGGGGAGTTGGGGCTGGTCTCTGCTAACAGCGCGGTCAGTCCGTGTCTGTATCTGGGGGGTGGGGGGGGCTGAGGGGCGGAGTGAGGGGCACAGAGTGTCCTGGGGGAAAGGGGGAGTTGGGGCTGGTCTCTGCTAACAGCGCGGTCAGTCCGTGTCTGTATCTGGGGGGTGGGGGGGGGCTGAGGGGCGGAGTGAGGGGCACAGAGTGTCCTGGGGAAAGGGGGAGTTGGGGCTGGTCTCTGCTAACAGCGCGGTCAGTCCGTGTCTGTATCTGTGGGGTGGGGGGGGGCTGAGGGGCGGAGTGAGGGGCACAGAGTGTCCTGGGGGAAGGGGGAGTTGGGGCTGGTCTCTGCTAACAGCGCGGTCAGTCCGTGTCTGTATCTGGGTGGGGGCGGGGGGGAGTCACAGGCGGGCAGCTGCGGACCGGAGTTTTCTCGCTCACGGTCTCTGCGCTGCGAGCTGTAGAACTGCAGCGCCCCCCAGCGGAGAGTTTGTGCTTAGCCAGAGAGGGCGGGTTTCTGTCTGAGCTCAGCCCGGCGCCCCGCACTGTGTGTCCCGCACAGCGATCCCGGGCGGTGTCCTCGGGCTTCAGACCGGTCAGTTGCAGATACAGCAGGTTGTTGGGTTGTCCTTGGAGATGGTGAATTGGCCTTTCTCTGAGTCTGCGTAAAACTGTTGGCTCCCATCACTGTAAATGAGAGAGACCCACTCCAGCCCCTTCCCGGGAGCCTGGCGGACCCAGCTCATAGCGTAGCTGCTGAAGGTGAAGCCGGAGGCTTTGCAGGAGAGGCGGAGAGAGTCTCCGGGCTTTTTCACATCCCCTCCGGACTCCACCAGCTGCACCTGGGACCGGGCACCTGGGGACAGAAAGATATTATACATCGCATTAGCAGCAGAGAATCCTGTGGCACCCTATAGACTAACAGACGTTTTGGAGCATGAGGTATTCACCCACGAAAGCTCATGCTCCAAAACGTCTGTTAGTCTACAAGGTGCCACAGGATTCTTTGCTGCTTTTACAGATCCAAACTAATACGACTACCCCTCTGATACTTGTCACGGAGTCCCTGGGTGATGTTCTGGAACTGCTCCCCACCAAGCCAGGCAGGACTTTGGGGAGCCTCCTCTCCCTTGGAACAGACTTGTTCAGGGCAAGAAGCTCACACGTCTTCACCTCCTGGGTCTCTCCTTGGAGCATTCAGCATCCTCTGCCCCTCCGTGTGCTTCCCACAGCGAGCCTGCCTCAGTGGGGTCCTGGGGAAGCCACTGGGTCCTGCACCCCCACTTTGCAGTCAGACGAGACTCTCAGCCAGCCAGTAAAACAGAGATTTATTGGATGACAGGAACAGGGTCTAAAACAGAGCTTGTAGATACAGAGAACCAGACCCCTCGGCTGGGTCCATTCTGGGGGGCAGTGAGCCAGACCCCCTACATCTGCACTTCACTCCTCTTCCCCAGCCAGCTCCAGACTAACCACCCCTTCCAGCCCCTCCTCTCTCCTCAGCCCCTTTCCCGGGCCAGGAGGTCACCTGATCCCTTTGTCTCCAACACCTTCAGTTGGCACCTTTGCAGAGGAGGGGCCCAGGCCATCAGTTGCTAGGAGACAGAGTGCCAGGCATTTAAGTGCACTGGCCCTTTGCTCTGCAGCAATCACTCACCCTTATCCCAATACCTAGATACTTAAGAACTGCATAGGGGACACTGAGGCACCAACACAGTATTCAGAGCAAACATTAAGACTATTCCCAATTCATCACAATACTATACATCACATTGATATTCAGAGCAATAATAGACTGTTCCCCTGCCCTGCCAATGCTTTCCAGGGGAGAAGATACCTTCCAGAGCTGCTACAAGGAACATTAAATGGAGCCAAAGTCTCGTTTTCCCTGGTGCTAGAGGGGAACATTCTCATGGGACTGGTTGGTAACTGCACAGACCCAGGGGCTGTGGATAGTGTCTCTGGGCGCAGTCTGGGCAGAGGCAGGGACAGATTAAACAGAAAACTGTCCCCCTGATTTGCATATCCCCGCTTTATAAGACACACAAACTCCTTCCCTGGGTGATCTCACTTCTTGTCCTCCTATCCTGAGGTGGCGGGGCGGGGTGTTAGTGTGTTGCGCTCTGACCCAAATCCCTTTGAAATCAAAGGAGCCACTTGGACTTGGGGTAACTAAGTGATTTGGGAACTCAACTCCAAATCACTTTCTCTAGGATTTAGGCTGCTAATTTTAAATCACTTCTGAAAGTTGGACTTAGGGTTCCAGGTCACGTAAACTGTTCCCCATTTCTACAATGGGAATTACATTTCTCTATTTTAAGATTTGCTAATGAATGTGACACACAAATACTGAGGTGAGGCTGGCCTTAAAATACCTGTTCTAGATTAAATCAATCATGTGGTAATATTGGCTATTGACAAACAACTGGATTTGACAGCAGTTTTGATTTCAGCTATTCAGCTCTGATTTTTTTTAATTAAAGTTAATGTTTAAAATTAAATATACACAAGTTAAGAGGAAGATCTGGGGTCCAGCTTGAGTTACAAGGGATTACAGGTTTCGTATACAAGGATGAAGAGATACATACATGTCACATAACCAGCATAGACCCAGATTGGGGTGTGGGAGTTTTTAAAGCTTCAGTGGGTAAGTGAGCTTGAGTACGCCACCCGTGGAATGTATTAGAGTCCAAGTCGGTATCAGTGTAGCTCAGGGATTGGCAACCAGGTTTGGCCAATTGCGGCTCCCACCGGCCACGGTTCACAGCTCCAGGCTGTAGTAAGAGAGGGCCCTGAGATATAAACCTTGGTATCAGAGGCCTGGATTGAGGCCTAAGGCCTGAACTAAGGGGTAATGGTCAAGGCTTTGCTAACATAAAGCAAAGTGAAGCTGTGAGCCAGAGGCAGGCCCTGCTCACAGAAGCTGGCAAGGAAAGGGCTGATGCTGCAAAAAAAGACACACCTAAAAGGTACTGGACACCAGAGATCAGAACATTCGCATACTTGTACACTCCACACAGATAACAAGCAACAGGCTGACCCATCCCAATGACAGGGGCAAAAGTGTAGTATGATGGATAGAGTTGTTTTGTTCGAACCAACATGTACAAGGTGAGAGGTGGCACCTTGCTACATAGAGAGGTTGTACCTTGCTATGTAGAGGGGTTGCACCTCAATACCTCAGGAGTGATGTGTAACTTGTTTGTACCTGTGTATAACAATGCATCCCTGGGGCAGTATCTTTGTCCAGCCGAGGGGGCAGTGGAAAGTCCCACCACTGACTGAGTTAAGTCCATTGCCGGGGAGCACATGGGTACTGGCTAGCTGCACCTTAGCAGCACCTTGGACTTCGTTTGCCAGGGAGCTGGAGACTGTGTTTCTCTTCAACAATAAACCTGGCCAATGTGCCTTCGTACCTTACTAGAGTCTGTGGTCATTGGGGGTTCTCTCGGGGTCTGCTGTGTCAGTGATCTGTGCAGAGCTGGGATAGCACACAGAGGGAACACACGCACGCAGCCAATTGATATCAACATTGAACAGAGCAGAGCACCACACCGGTAGCATCTGACAACACAGGCCAATGGGGGCTGCGGGAAGTGGCGTGGGATAGGGGATGTGCTTTCTGCTGATTCCCGCAGCCCCCATTGGCCTGGAACAGTGAACCACAGCCAGTGGGAGCCATGAATGGCTGAACCTGCCAGTAAACAAACTGGCCTGGCTCACCAGGGTGCTTATCTTGGAGAGCCACGTGCCAAAGGTTGCCAATCCCTGGTATAGTGAATAAGTACATGGGTGGAATGTGTCCCTTGGCTCATCAGGGAAGGAAGTGGGTTATTTCCCTGGTTGGCAGTCTTGATTACTGTGATGGGGTAGGGACTGTCTGTGTGGGGAGTGGGAGAGCAGGGGAGGACTTTAGGGGATGGACGAGACCAGAGCCTGTAACCTGAGCTAGATAAGGGAGGGGAAAGGTCAATTGCCCGGGAAAGGGACAAAGGAAGGGAGTGGCAGGAGGGAAGCAGTTTGAGTTTGGGCTTGAGGCTCGATGGGCAGAATTCAGGGTATCCTAGCTAGGATCCAAGCACCCTGAAAGCCCAGAAGGACTTGATGGA
Organism: Gopherus evgoodei; assembly: GCF_007399415.2. Classification (NCBI taxonomy): domain Eukaryota; kingdom Metazoa; phylum Chordata; order Testudines; family Testudinidae; genus Gopherus; species Gopherus evgoodei. The sequence continues at coordinate 1,443,250 of NW_022060060.1, forward strand.
GGGGTCCTGACTGTGCCTGCAAGCGCTGCTGTAACCTCTGTTCCTGTTGTCCAATAAACCTTCTGTTTTACTGGCTGGCTAAAAGTCACTGTGGGTCCCAGGAAGAGGGGTGCAGGACCGGACTCCCCCACGCTCCGTGACAATTACTCAACCTGGTATTGACGGTGTCCCATGATGTGTTCCATGTAGATGTCTCTGGACCACCTGATGGTGTCAGATACCATGAGCTGTCTTGTGAGCCGGGCGTAGGATTGCCTGACTCTGCATGCTCTCAGTACAGGCTCGTTGCGGGGGTCCCATGAGCCCAGGGCTCCCAAGATCAGAGTGTGTATCTGGATCTTGCAGCCCTGGGCTCTCAGGGTGTCTGCCAGCAGGGTGTACTTCAACACCTTCCATGCTCAGGCATCGTGGAAGGCCATTGACCTGTTTTCAAATGGCACCATGACATCTACCATGAGGACCTTCTTTTCTGCATCCATCATGATGATGTCGAGTTGCAGTCAGCTGTCTGTCCCTGGGATGGCGGAGTTGACGGTGATCTCCCCCAGGGATGACAGGATGGCTTTCACCAGCCGGTTCTCGATGGCATGTGGCGGTGCCACCAGGCTCTGGAGTGCTATTTCCTTCCACACAGGATGTGGGGCGGGATCTCGTTGGGGTAGCCACACTTCCTGCAGAGCTTGTTCCGGTTGCCATGGCGGATGGCTCCATTGAGGGGAATCCAGTTGAGTCGGGCCCAGTGGACGAACTGCCAGTCGGAGAACCTGGTGAAGTTGTTCCCGGGGAAGAAGTGGTTGCTTGCATCCCACTTGCTGGACACCTCAAACACCTTGCCCTGGTCTGGCTTCCGCTTGTGGTTCTCGGCATAGTGGCAGTGGAAGGCATCTTTGAGGGTCCTTTCCAGCATTGTTCAGGTGGCCGGGGTGATGATGGTGTGATCCGAGGTCTTTAGGAGCAGCACCAGTATTCCCAGCTCCCAGCGCTCCTCGTGCCACTTCCAGCGGCAGACGATCCTCTTTTCTAGGCGTCTTGAGGTGCTGTGGGTAAGGGACTAGAGAGAGGACAGGTCTCCCCCCGCTCTCCCCAATTCAGCCTCCAGGGAGCCACTGAGGTAAGTGGCGATGTCCTGCTCAGAGGGGGCCCTGGCGATGCATTTCCTAACCACGTCCCTTATGGCTTCCTGCGCGATGCTCCTCACTGTCTGCTCTGGGCATGTCAGGAGGCGGAAGGTGTGGGTGATCACTGCCACATTGCACAGGTCACCTATCTGAGGTACGTTGGCACCACCTTCCTGTGGGAAATGTAGATGATGTCTGTGCTGGTCCTCTGGGGAAGGTAGAGCCATTTCCTCACCAGCTGCCTGATGGTGCTGTTGGCCTTGTTCAGGGGCACCTTGGCCACAGCTGATCCCCTGGGGACAAGGAGATGCAGGGGATCAGAAAGGTATTGAGGGCATTGATCTTTTGCCAGGGGGCAAACAGGAAGGAGTCAGTTTGGCCATGTCCCCCAGGATCTCTGCGATGATGTCTTTGGGTGTCTGTTGGACGCTGACTTCTGTGGGTGTGCCCAGATGTTGGTATACCTCTTCCTCCTACAGGGAGGCCGTGGGCTCACCCTGGATCAGGAACCATGATGCCTGGACCAGAGCTCTGACACCACCATCAACATGGAGGGAGGCACACAGACTTGTGGCTATGCTAGTGTGGGAAATGGGGGTGGGAGCACTCTTTTATGGACACTCAGCCAGTCAGTCAGCTATAAAATCCTTCTTAGTAATGGTATTCTACTTGCCTTACCTGTAAAGGGTTAAGAAGTCTCACTGAAATGCTTAGGTAAAAGGAAGTGAGTTGGCATCTGGCCAAAAGAGCCAATGGTAAGACTGGAAACTTTTAAAATTGGGGAAAAAAAAAGAAAAACAAACAAACCACCTTTCCTTTGTGTGAACTGTTGTTCTCTCAACTGGAAAGGCAGAGCAGCAGCTGTAAGGAGCTTGGGCCAGGGATGAAAATTCCTTAGCATTCATACCTGGAATTACTCATTTGGAATGACAGATATGCAAACAGGATGAGAAATGTTAGCTAGATGCAATCAAGCTTCTCTCTTTATTTTGGGCTTGTGGATTCCTCTGTGCTAAACACAGGTGCTTGTGTTTTCTTTTATAACCTTTAAACTGGACCCCAGGGAAACCATTCCTGGTGTTTAATCTTTTTTGTAAATGTTCTTTAACATCTAGCAGCAACCTGATTTTCCAGATGTGTTTTACTCTCTCTCTCTCTCTCTCTATATATATAATTCCCCCTCTCACCCCTATGGGTGGTATGTGTCTTCCTCAAACTCAGGTCCTCTACCAGAGGCCTGGGAGTTTGAGGGTTCTGCGCAGTATCTTAGCTGTTCCTAGCACTGCACTCTTCTGGACAGAGAGCTCTGATGTTGTTCCTGGGATCTGTTGGAGCCGCTCACGCAGCTTAGGAGTCACAGCCCCGAGTGCTCCTACCACCACTGGGACCACTTTGGCCTTCACTTTCCACATCCTCTCTAGTTCCTCTTTCAGGCCCTGGTACTTCTCCAACTTCTCATATTCCTTCTTCCTGATGTTGCTGTCACTTGGCACTGCTATATCTATCACCATCGCTGTCTTCTGGTCCTTATCTATTACCACGATGTCCGGTTGATTGGCCAGTACCTGCTTGTCCGTCTGGATCTGGAAGTCCCACAGAATCTTAGCCCTGCTATTCTCCACAACCTTCTGTGGAATCTCCCATCTGGTCTTGGGAGGATCTAGCCCATATGCTGTGCAGATGTTCCTGTACACAATGCCAGCCACTTGGTTGTGCCGTTCAGTGTATGCTGTTCCTGCCTGCATCCTACGTCCTGCCACTATGTGTTGGACTGTCTCTGAGGCCTCTCTGCACAGTCTGCACCTTGGGTCCTCTCTAGTGTGGTAGACCCCTGCTTCAATGGATCTGGTGCTCAGTGCCTGTTCCTGTGCTGCTATGATCAGTGCCTCAGTGCTGTCTTTTAGTCCAGCCCTTTCCAGCCACTGGTAGGATTTCCCAATGTCAGCCACCTCAGCTATCTGTCGATGGTACATCCCATGCAGGATCTTGTCTTGCCATGGCACTTCTTCTGCTTGGTCTTCCTCCCATGTCTGCTGCTGCCTCAGGCATTCTCTCAGCAGCTCATCTTTGGGGGCCATCTTACTGATGTACTCCTGGATGCTTCGGGTTTCGTCCAGGACAGTGGCTTTGACGCTCAACCAAGCCCTGCCCGCCTTCCTTCCAGCTGGTATACAGTCTCTGGGTGTTGGACTTGGGGTGGAAACCTCCATGCATTGTGAGGAGCTTCCGGGTCTTCACATCGGCAGCCTCCATGTCCTCCTTTGGCCAGCTCACTATACCGGAAGGGTATCTGATAACCGGCAGGGCGTATCTGTTAATGGCGTGGATCTTGTTTTTCCCACTGAGCTGGCTCTTCAGGACCTGTCTTATCCTTTGATGATACTTGGATGTTGCTGTCTTCCTTGCCTCCTCATCATGGTTTCCATGTTACTGTGGGATGCCAAGGTACTTGTATAGCTGGTCTGTATGTCTGCTATGTGGCCCGCTGGTAGTTCCACCCCATCAGTCTTGACTACCTTCCCTCTCTTCACCTCCATCCGGCCACACTTCTCCAGTCTGAATGACATCCCGATATCCTCACTGTAAATCTGCGTCAGGTGGATTAGTGAGTCGATGTCTCGTTCATTCTTAGCATACAGCTTGATGTCATCCATGTAGAGGAGGTGGCTGATGGTAGTTCCACTCCTAAACCCATACCCAGTCCTTGTAATTATCTGGCTGAGGGGGTTTAAGCCTATGCAGAACAGCAGTGGAGACAATGCATCACCTTGGTATATGCCGCACTTGATGGCCACTTGTGCAAGCTGCCTTGAGTTGATTTCCAGTGTCGTCTTCCATAGTCCCCTTGAGTTAGGTCCTTAGTATCCTATTGACTTTGTATAGCAGCAGACATTCACAGATCCACGTGTGCGGCATTGAGTCGTAGGCTTTCCTGTAGTCAATCCAGGCTGTGCTCAGATTGGTCTGTCTAGACCTTGAGTCTTGGGTGACTGCTCTATCTGTGAGCAACTGGTGTTTTGAGCCTCTGGTGGTGTTCCCAATGCCCTTCTGAGCTGTGCTCATGTACTGGCCCATATGGTCCTGTAGCTTGGCGGCTATGATACCTGATGGGATTTTCCATGTTGTGGGGAGGCAGGTTATTGGCCGGTTCTATTCCCTTGCAAGGGTCTTTCATGATCAGCACTGTCCTTCCTTGTGTTAGCCAGTTTGGGTGGGAGCCTGCTGCCAGCAGCTGGTTCATCTGTGCTGCTAGGCATTCATGCACTGCTGTTAGTTTCTTTAGCCAGTAGGTGTGGATCATGTCTGGTCCAGGTGCTGTCCAGCTCTTCATGTTCTTGACCCGCTGCTGGATGTCTTCTACTGTGATGGTAACTGGTTTCTGTTCTGGGAGATTGCTGTGCTCTGTTTTCAGGTCCTGCAGCCACTTTGCACTGGTGTTATGAGTCTTCTCTTTCTCCTAGTACTGCTCAGTTTCTACTGCTGGTGGCTCTGCTGTTATTGTACTGTAATTGGGAGTACACCTTAGATGGTTCTTTAGGTAACAGGGCATTTACTTTTTTGGCCTCTGCTTCTCTAGTGTATCTCCTTAGCCTGGTAGCCAGTGCTGTGAGCCTTTGTTTAGCAGTCTCTAGGGCTTCAGTTGGAGTCAGGCCCTTGTATTTTTTCAGTAGCCGAGTCTTATCCTTAATCTCTACACCCTTCTGTAGTTCCACCAGCTGACTAACTTCTCTCCAAGTCACCTTGGTCTTATCCTCCAACCTCATTTTCCAGGGTGGGTATATACTGTTGTTCTTCTTGATCGTATAGCCAAGCATCTCCAGGGTTACAGAGGCTGTAGCATATACCAGTTCATCGGTTTGAATTATGGTGGTAGTAGGGATTGTCATGAGGGCCCTATTGGCATCTTCTAACATACTATCTGATGGTACTTCTCCACTGAGCCTTGGTAATTGGTCTCAAGGATTGACTGTAGCTAGTTTCTCCATGATTTTATGCCTCATATCAGCTGCTGTGCTCTGCAATGGAGGGGGTAGCAGTGAAGTTTCAGCTTCAGGAGTGGACTGCACAGCCACTTGTTCTTCCAGGCCTTCTTGAGTCTGGGATGTAATGTGGAGTTGGTCTGTCTCAAGCTGTGAGAGCAGCTTCCTCTTTACTATGTTGAAGCGTAGGGTAACTAGCTGTTTCTCAGTAAGTGTGGATATAGGTCTTTTGTCTATCCATAGCCCCCTCATACATCCCCTCTCCTTAGGTCTACTGTTATAGTAGCATTCCATCAATTCCAGGTTCTCTTGTCTCACCCACGAATGGTTTGTTCCAGTAGCCCACTTATCGTCAGATTGTCCTGGTTCCTCAACATCTGGCTCGGACCTTGTTAATCCTGGCAACATCTGAGCCGGTATGGCTCTCCTAGTTTGTGTGCTCTCATATTTGAGGTAGGCAGGTGATGCATTAGGGGTACCAACCAGGATTTGAACCCCAGTCTTCCATATTAAAGGGCAGTGCTCTTAACCACTACACTATGTCACATATATAAAGAGTAAAGCATATATATATATATATTACCTGTTTTAAGAACATTATTGGATTTGTGCCTCTTAGGAGGTAAAGCGGTCTGTGTGTATGTTATTCAGTTAGCTACTATGAGGAACACAGAGGTTCCAGGTTCAGCTGGTGGCAACAGCTGATTTCCTTTTCTCTTTTCTTTCCAGAGGGGGGTGAAAGGGCTTGAGAGTACCCACAGGAAGGAATTCCCAAGTGCGCCTTCCTGGGCTCTCAAGGGGGTCCTGCATTTGCGTGATGGTGGCATTGATGAGACTCAAGGCCAGGGGATCTGGAATCTTGGGAGTTTAATACAAGCCTAGAGTGGTAAGTATTTTTAAGGTCTTTACAGGCCCCACTTTCTGCACTTGGTGTGCCAGAGCAGGCAATCAGCCTTGACAGCCAGTTAGTTAGCTAATATTTGTAACCACAGGTCACTGAGGAACTTCACGACTCTCCGTTTCCAGTCATGCACACAGCGGCCCTGGAAGGCCAAGATAAGGCCAATGGTTACAGATGTTTAGGGCAGGTAAAAACCCTTCTCCATTAGTGATTCCCATGTAATCTGTGCTGCCAAAAGGACTCTCCAGGGTTTGCCCCCGATGCCTCTTTCTTGGCCTCTTGGAGCACAGGACTGACCCTGTCTCTGTGTCTCCAGCGGGGTCTCTGTGCACATGAAGGGAGGATGGAGAAGGCCAGCGGCAAGGTGATCACATATGCATTAAAGGCGAATATCCCTTTACAATCTTTATACTTCTTTAACATTTGATTGTTTTAGATGTGGCTTCAGGCAGGGCTGGCTCTAGGCACCAGCCCTCCAAGCATGTGCTTGGGGTGGCACTTTTGAAGGGGCAGCACACCCGTCTCCCCTTTTTTATTTTTATTTTTTTGCTTGGGGTGTCATTGCTGGGAGCCGGCCCTGGCGCAGCCACTCGCCTGAGCCGGATCCGCGCCCACTGCCCAGCCCAGCGGCGCCCTGCAGAGCCCACTGGGATACAGGGCGCCGCTGGGAGTGGCAGCGGGAGCAGGACCCCTTCTCTCTCCTTCTCCAGCTCCTCACATGCTCTGGGAGCCCCTCTCATCGCCGCCGCAGCCCGGGCTTGGCTCCCTCTCCGTCCCCAGCTCCTCACAGGCTCCGAGAGCTCCTCACACAGCCGAGCCCGGGCTGCAGCGGCGGCGAGAGGGGCTCCCAGAGTCAGGGCCGCCTGGGCGGGGGGGGCAAGTGGGGCAATTTTCCCCAGGCTCAGGGCCCCACAGGGCATGTCGGAGGCTCCCCCCGCTTCCGTCTTCCCCCATCCGCCGGTGTCTCAGCTGGTGAGGGGACGTGGCTGTGAGCTGCAGCTGAGTGGCTGGAACTCAGGCCCCACGGGAGACACCACGCCGCTGCAGTGCTGTTGGGGAGAGGGGGCAAGTGGCATGGTAAGGGACCAGGCTGGAGCCAGGCACCCCCCTACCCCATCCCCCCCAGCCCTGACCCCCAGCTCCGAGTCCAGCCACTCTGAGATGGGCACCACCCCAAACCCATCCTCTCCACCCAGCCTTGACCCCCAGCTCCAAGCCCAGCACCTCTGATCTGGGCAACTCCCCCGACCCCATCCCCCCACAGCCCTGACCCTCAGCTCTGAGACCAGCCCCTCTGAGCTGGGCACCCCCCTGACCCCATTCCCCCCACAGCCCTGACCACCAGCTCTGAGACCAGCCCCTCTGAGCCAGACACCCCCCTGACCCCATTCCCCCCACAGCCCTGACCCCCATCTCCAGGGCCGGTGCTACCATTTAGGCAGCCTAGGCAATCGCCTAGGGTGCCAGGATTATTGGGGGGGCAGCATTTTGCTGCGGGGGGCGGCAGGCGGCTCCGGTGGAGCTGCCGCAGTCATGCCTGTGGGCGGATGGTCGGCTGCTCGCGCGGCTCCGGTGGACCTCCTGCAGGTATGAGCCACGGTGCACTGGACTCTCTGCAGGCACCACTGCGGCAGCTCCAGCGGAGCTGCAGGACCAGTGCGTGGGGCGGCGAAATTGCCATCTGCCTAGGGCACTCAAACCTCTAGCACCGGTCCTGCCCATCACTGAGCCTAGTCCCTCTGAGCAGGGCAGCCCCCGACCCCATCCCCCACAGCTCTGACCCTCAGCTCCGAGCCCAGCCCCTCTGAGCTGGGCACCCCCCACAGCCCTGACCCCCAGCTCCGAGCCCAGCCCCTCTGAGCTGGGCACCCCCCACAGCCCTGACCCCCAGCTCCGAGCCCAGCCCCTCTGAGCTGGGCACCCCCCACAGCCCTGACCCCCAGCTCCGAGCCCAGCCCCTCTGAGCTGGACAACCCCCAACCCCATCATTCCACAGTCCTGAACCCAGCCCCTGTGAGCCAGGTACCCCCCAACCCAGAGCCCAGCTCCCCACCCAGCCCTGGGCAACAGCAGCACCACCCCCCGGGCAGCGACAGCCCATTGGCACCAACCTTCACCGTCACCCAGCAACAGCCCATCATGTAATGGCAAATGTAGACATACCCTTAAAGCATTTAAGGTTTTTATATCATGTATCTGGTGTATTTTCAAATTATTACAAATTAATTTTTGAATGTATTTCACTAGTTATTTTTTACATTTCCAAATACATGTTACTATAGTATTGCAACTTTTTTTTTTATGGAAGGGGCCCCCGAAATTGCTTTGCCCCAGGCCTCCTGAATCCCCTGGATGGCCCTGCCCAGAGTGTGTGAGGAGCCGGGGAGGGAGGGAAACGGGGTTCCCTGGAGCCGAGCCCCGGCTGCGGTGGCGGGGAGAGGGGCTCCCGGAGTATGTGAGGAGGTGAATGGCCAGCTGGGCTCATCGGTGCTGAGCAGGTAGCCCCGCAGCCAGAGATCCTCGCCTTCCCTCCCGCCGGGGCTGGGCCAGGGCACCATGAGGCTGAAGAGCGGCAGGTCCGGGGGGCTCTCCAGGTCTCGACCGCCAGCATGTCGGGTGTGAGGGCGGTGAGCGCGAACTGATCCACTTCGGCCACCAGCAGCACCACGAAGCCCAGGGAGGGGGCCGTGTTCTCCGTACCGCCCGCAGCTGCGCTGTCACCTGGAAGTACTCCCACTCCGCGCCGCTCAGCAGCTCCACCCGCGTGGGGACAGAGTCGCAGCTGGGCCAGGGCTCGGCTGCTGTGTGCTGGTAGCGGATCCCGCGTTTGGGGGAGCCCAGTGCTGAGGCAGCAGGGGGTGTGGGTGGGGGGGTGTGACGAACTGGGAAAGTTCTTAATGTTTTCTCTGAGTACTGTGTTGGTGCCTCAGTGTCCCCATGGCAGTTCTTAAGTATCTGGCAGAGCAAAGGGCCAGTGCACCTAAATGCCTGACACTCTGTCTCCTAGCAACTGATGGCCTGGGCCCCTCCTCTGCAAAGGTGCCAGCTGAAGGTGTTGGAGACAAAGGGATCAGGTGACCTCCTGGCCCGGGAAAGGGGCTGAGGAGAGAGGAGGGGCTGGGAGGGGTTGTTAGTCTGGAGCTGGCTGGGGTCAAGGGTGGAGGGCAGACCTGGGGGTCTGGCTCACTGCCCCCCAAAATGGACCCAGCCGAGGGGTCTGGTTCGCTGTATCTGCAAGCTCTGTTTTAGACCCTGTTCCTGTCATCGAATAAACCTCTGTTTTACTGGCTGGCTGAGAGTCACGTCTGACTGCAAAGTGGGGGTGCAGGACCCTGTGGCTTCCCCAGGACCCCGCTGGGGCGGGCTCGCTGTGGGAAGCGCACGGAGGGGCAGAGGATGCTGAATGCTCCAAGGAGAGACCCAGGAGGTGAAGCTGTGTGAGCTTCTTGCCCTGAACAAGTCTGCTCCAAGGGAGAGGAGGCTCCCCAAAGTCCTGACTGGCTTGGTGGGGAGCAGTTCCAGAGCATCGCCCGGTGACTCCGTGACAGGGGGTACTGGTGGGCACGAGGGGGAGCTCATGTCGGGGGGGGGGGCGGGCAGCCAAAAAAATTTTTGCTTGGGGCTGCAAAAAACCGAGAGCCGGCTCTGGCTTCAGGTGTCACTAATACTTCTGTCTCTTTTCTGCCTTGGTCTAAGACGTCACTAATAACATTTGCTTTGCGTTGTTCACGTTAAACTGATTTAGGGGAGAAACCAATGTACAAGCGAGGGCAGAGGAACATTCCCCTGTGGTTCGATTCTCTATAACTGCCCCCTGCAATGTTTGTGCAGCTGGTGTTTACCGCTGGAGAAGTAGGAGAATGGACTAGTTTGCTGCTTGTTCTCATCCACTGTGACAACCCCCATCTCCCGACGGAATCCTCCTTTGTCCAATTGCTAACAATTTAAACAAGTAGCCACCTGCTTTTCCCTGCGGCTGCCCTCGCCTTGGAGCGGGATAGGGTGGGGGGAGTGGGGAATTTGGTCAACGCTGCCTCATTATTTCCCTTCAAAGCGCTCCTAAAACCCTCCTGTGCCCTGGAGCATAAGGAAGTATTGACAACAGGCTGCTGTTTTGCTGAGGGGTCCCTGCCGACCAATATTGTCTTATTGGTTCCTTGTCTCCCCTCCTCCATGTATCTCTCCCTGCTTATCTGTCTCTTGTCTTACAGTTCATAAGCTCCTGGGGCTCTGACCGGCTGTTTGATCTGTTGGTGCAGCGCCTCGCACACTAGAGCCCTGATCCATAACTGACTCCTAGAGGCCATCGTGCAAAATAATAATAATAATAATAATAATTGACTTCACTTGGAGCAGTAGGAGCAGCTCCTCCCTCATGCCGGAGAGAAGCAAATAAACCATTGGTACTAATTAGCGCTTAGCTGTTTTCCTTTCCCAGCCTGTGTTTACCCGAGGCCAAGGAAGACAAGCCTCAGGAGAAAAACCTGTCCCCTTCTGCAGGCGTGCTTCAACGAGTGTGTCAGCCTTGCTGGTGCAGGGAGAGGAGCACGAGCAGGCAGAGCAGCCTGTCCCGGCTGAGTGTGTTTGCTGCCAGGGGCTCCCCGCTGCTGAGCGCTTCTTTCCCAATGAACACCCGGCGAGGTTTGTGTCTGAGCTCAGCCCGGCTTCCCCTCGCTGTGTCTCGCACAGTAATACACGGCGGTGTCCTCCGCTTCCAGGCCGGTCATGTGTAGGTAGAAATTGGAGCGGTCCTTGGAGGCTGTGAATCGCCCCTGGATTGCCGGGGAGTAGCTGTTGTCAGACGATGAATAATAATAAATCAGCCACTCCAGCCCCTTTCCTGGAGCCTATCGGATCCAGAACATGTTATAGCTGCTGAGATCAAAGCCGCTCACGGTACAAGTCAGTTTGGTGGATTCTCCGGGTTTCTTAATCCCCGGGCTGGACTGGGTGAGAACCATCTGTGCCCGGGCCCCTGGAGACAAAGAAAGCGGGTTGTTAGAAGTAATGTTTAAAAACAGCAGATTAGCTACACAGACAGATACCCTAGAGAGGAGAGAGAGACCTGTATGTACAGATTAATCTGAACACTCCCTAGTGTGACTCCCCGGCCGGATCTCAGTGTTTTCCCACGCAGGACGAGCTGCGAGGGATTTTCTGCAGCACTCCCGTATTCAGCACCACGAGCTCTACCGACTTGCCTAGAGAGAAGTTCCTAGATAACTTTAGGAAAAAACCCTCAGCCCAGGAACTGCAGCGCGATCTCAAACCGACGATGAACAGAGAAACAAACCCACCGGAGAGGCCAAGCAGGAAAACGCAGATTCTCAGCGGACCCAGCATGGTGATGGATGGGAGCGCGGCCCGGTAAGCCCCTGATAGGATGCGGGGCCGTTGGCTGAGATGCCGGAGTCGGTGGTTAAGTACGGAGTCGGCTGTGGCAGCTTTGCATGTTCGGGGGGAAGCCGGGGGGTTGGAAATAAAAGGGGCTGAACCCAGCAGGGGGGCAGGCCGGGCGAGAGGCTGATGGGGGGTGGGGGCGTGGCGCAGTGAGGGTCGGGGGGTGACTTGATATAGTAGAGAAGAGACCGGAACTCTGAGCCGGAGAACGGGACTAGGTGAAAACAGACGGGAAAGAAGGATTTCCTGCCCCAGACTTGGGACACGAGCCACAGACAATCTGAGAGCGGTGCTTCCTCACTGCCTGTTCTTGGCAGTTTGGTCCCTGGGCCAAGCCCCTCGCCACAGGCCCTGTCGAAGCCCATTGCGTGAGAGCCCTCCCCACCCCCCAGGAATGAAGAGCGTGAAAGCTGGGACATAAATAGGCCCCGTCAGTCCCTCTCTGACGCTCCAGGGCTTCACAGTTCTCTGCAAAGTGCACGCGGGGTGTTTTATGGGCTGTGAATCAGGGACCCCGGGGTCAGTTTGTCTCTGCTACGGACTCACTTTGTGATCTCGGGCCTGTCACTTAGGCTGAGATTTTCAAAGGAGGCCGAAGGAGGCAGGAGTCCCATTGCCAAGCAACGGGATGCGGGTGCCTAAATCATTTGGGTGCCTTCGAAAATCTCAAACTAAAAGAGCTGATGGGTTTCTTGGGCAGTGTCCTAAACAGCTGGGTTCGAGTGCAGCCAGGTGAGTAGAACGATCCTGACGTTACTCAGGAAGGAAAACCCAACCTTTACCTACGTCCCCACTTGCCCTTCTACATCCCAGCCCAGTCCTGAATTGGTCAGTAGCCACAATGTGCTGCACAAGCAGCGTGCGGCCTTCTGCCGGTCTGTGCGAGTAGCGGAAACATTTCGGTGGGCAAAAGCGGCGGGGGGGGGGGGGGAGGGAGATGTTCCACTCCCCGGTCCTTATACAACCTCTCTGGCGTGTCTTGCTCTTAGTTCATGTTTACAAAGCGGGTTGAAGAGAAGAAAGTTCATTATTCGTAGTAACTGAGGCGGAGGGATCATGGTCCAGGATGGGTTGTATGTGATGGCCAGTGGAGTTCTGTTGGTACAAAATACAGTTCCCAGCTAAAACCCCTCCAACGCATCATCAGGGATCTACAACCCATCCTGGACAATGATCCCACACTTTCACAGGCCTTGGGTGGCAGGCCAGTCCTCGCCCACAGACAACCTGCCAACCTGAAACATATTCTCACCAGTAACTGCACACCGCACCATAGTAACTCTAGCTCAGGAACCAATCCATGCAACAAACCTCGATGCCAACTCTGCCCACATATCTACACCAGCGACACCATCACAGGACCTAACCAGATCAGCCACACCATCACTGGTTCATTCAGCTGCACATCCACCAATGTAATATACACCATCATATGCCAGCAATGCCCCTCTGCTATGTACATCGGCCAGACTGGACAGTCGCTACGGAAAAGGATAAACGGACACAAATCAGATATTAGGAATGGCAATATACAAAAATCTGTAGGAGAACACTTCAACCTCCCTGCACCTGGGAATAGAAAGATATTATAAATCGTATTAATATTAATAGCGATAATAGACTGCTCGCTTGCCCCAACGATGCTTTCCAGGAGAGAAGATACCTTCCAATGCTGCTCCAATGAACAGTAAATGGAGCCAAAGTCTCACTATCCCCAGAGTTGGAGGGAAAAGCTCTCATGGGATTAGCTGATAACTGCACAGACACAGGGGGCTGCGGATTGTCTCTGTGTGTGCAGCCTGGGCAGAGAGAGAGAGACATTTAAACAGGAAGTGTCACACCATCTGCATATCCCGCTCCTTATAAGAGATGCAAACTCTTTCCCTGAGCGATCAAATTTCTTACCCTTCGATTCTGAGGGATGGGCGAAGAATGTGTGTAACGTTCGGACCCAAACTCCCCTGAACTGAGAAGGGACGTGGCCTTAACTGCATTGACATGGATCAGCTCCTACATGAGAAGCAAATATTTAATCCTGGGCTCTTTAATCTGACAGACAAAGGGTGTAACAGGAACCAGCGGCTGGAAGTTGAAGCTAGACACATTCAAACTGGAAACAGTACAAATATCTAAGTGAGAATAATTGGCCATTGGACCAACTCATCGATGATCCTGGTGTGTTCTCCGTCGCTGACCATTATTTAACAAGACTGCACGTTTTTTCCCTAGAAGATCTGTCTGAGGGATTATTTTCAGGGAAGTTCTCTAGCCCGTGGAGGTCCGATTAGATGTTCGCAATGGTCCATTCTGGCCTTGGAATCCATGAATCAATGAGCAACCAGCCACCTGGATAATGGTGCTGACCTCCCTGCAAAGCGCTTTGAGATCTGAGAGGAAGCGGTGATGGCGTTTCCCTGTCACTTGTCTCTGACAGCAGCAATCAGCGTCACCTGCTTCAGGAAATGGAGCGATACGAGCCCTAGTAGGAAGTTCTGAGATAACTTGCCCAGGGAGAGAGAGAGTTTCCACTTCCCACTAGTTGTAGGTCGCCCTATGCTGTGGGGTTAGTTCCCACAGATTTACAGCATGAGGCTCCGGCCACAGAAGTGTTGGAAAGGAGGTAGAGGGGATGGTCAGTTAAGAGGAGATTTTCAGAGGCCCAAAGGGCAATCGGGGGGGCTGAGTCTCATTGAAAGTCGGTGTGAATTGGCTACTGTAACTCCTGTTTGTCCCATTGAAAATCGCCCTTTGAATCTCTCAGTGCCTCAGTTCTCCAGCTGAGATATGGGACTAATGCTTCCCTACCTTGAAATTCACTAGTGATGGTGAAACCCTGAGATACTGCAGGGATGAGGCCCTCAGAGTCCTTCCCTCGATCTACTTCAGGGATCGGCAACCTTTGGCACGCGGCCCATCAGGAAATCCACTGGCAGCCGGGATGGTTTGTTTACCTGCAGCAGCGCCAGCAGGTTCGTCCCATCGCAGCTCCCACTGGCCGTGGTTCGCCGCTCCAGGCCAATGGGGGTGCGTGAAACGGGGGCCAGCACACCCCTCCCACAGCCAGGCGGGTCCCATTGAATGAAATGGTAGTTTGGGTTTTAAATCTCAGCCCCAAAGAGTCAGTGGCGACAGATGTGCTGGCTGTGATTTCCAATGGTGCAGAGGAAAAGCAACAGGACTCGTACTGCTGAGGCTGTTGGATGTTTCTGAAAACCCCACACCAAGTCCCGTTTGGTGTTATTTGGATTTTGGTGCCTAATTCCCTTAATCTCCATTGACAATTCCGGCCATTCTCTGCTCTGAGAAGTGTGAAATTTCAGTGAAGACGCCTGTCTATTTGCCTCTGATGTCTTTATACTGGGCTAGATTGTGTATCCTCTACTCATGTGGAAAACACTTACACCGATATACCCCTGAATACCGCAGGGCTTTAGGGACCGACACAAGTACTCACCTGCCCGACACAGAAGCGGTGGGGAAATAAAGACGGAGATGGAGCAGATCTGTTAAAATGTCTGGGTGTTTATTTCACTGGGATTTCCCTTCCGTCGCTATGAGTCCCACTTGCCCTCTGAGTTTCCAGGGCTCAGAGAGATTCATGTCTCTGTCCCTCTGAGGTGTCCGTGTTCTCTGTAAGAAGGGAAGCGCCAGCCTGTGGGCCCAGAGACAGTGTGGCCTTTCCCGGGGCTGCCTCTCTTCCTTCTGACAGCACACAGTGACCTGGGGTCCTTTCAACGCCCCCCCCCCCCAACTCTGCACTCCCTGGGTCCCCCCTTTCCCGGGGCTGCCTCTCTTCCTTCTGACAGCACACAGTGACCTGGGGTCCTTTCAGCCCCCCCCACTCTGTCCTCCCACCTTAGCACTCCCCGGGTCCCCCCTTTCCCGGGGCTGCCTCTCTTCCTTCTGACAGCACACAGTGACCTGGGGTCCTTTCAACGCCCCCCCCCAACTCTGCACTCCCTGGGTCCCCCCTTTCCCGGGGGCTGCCTCTCTTCCTTCTGACAGCACACAGTGACCTGGGGTCCTTTCAGCCCCGCCCCCACTCTGCACTCCCTGGGTCCCCCCTTTCCCGGGGCTGCCTCTCTTCCTTCTGACAGCACACAGTAACCGGGTTCTTTCAACCCCGCTCCCCCATTCTGCCCTCCCCGGGTACCCCCTTCCCCCAGGGCTCTCTCCTCCCACACACGGAGTTAAAGGCGCCTGTGTCTGGCGGGTCCTTCGGCTCCTCCTATCACTTCAACCGAGGGTCACTAACAGGTTCCTATAGCCGGGGGTCTCTGCCCTCCCGGAGCTGGGGGTGAAGGCAGGGGGACAACGCCCTGGCAACGGGTCCAATCCTGTGGCAAACACACGTTTCCTACAGCTTCTTCCTGGCACACCCAGCTTCTCCAAGGGCTGGGATTGTTCTGGTCCCCTTCTCCTCCGGTTACATTTGACTGTGTCCGGGAACAGAGTCATATCCTAAAAAGTGATATAGGCACTTAAGGTTCAAATCCCATTAGCTTTCAGTGACCCTAAGTCACTTGGGGATAGTTACCCACAGTCTGTTCACAGGGGTAACCATTCCCCGGGGTGGCTGAGGGCTGCAGTGTTAGCAGGAGACCTGGATTCTCTCACTGGGGGTTTTGAATGGCTGTAGATGTGGTTTGTGTCACTGTGTGTATCTAGCACAGTAATACGTGGCCGTGTCCTCGGTTCTCAGGCTGCCCAGCTGCAGATAGGCCGTGCTTATGGAGGTGTCCCTGGTGATGGTGAATCGTCCCTGGAAAGCGTGGGCATAGCTAGTGCCACCACTACTGGGGGCGATATATCCGATCCACTCCAGTGCTTTCCCGGGAGCCTGCCGAAGCCAGTCAATGTAGTAGCTGGTAAAGGTGTAGCCAGAGGTTTTACATGTCACCCTCACAGACTCTCCTGGCTTCTTGATTTCTGCCCCAGACTGGGTCAGCTGGATCTGGGAGCTGACACCTGAACATGAGTCACAATAAGGAAGGAAAATATGATTAATTTCTCTCCCCTTCCTTCCTCTGCCCAGATTTATCCAGGTCCTTCCATTGCCCCAGCCCCTTAGAATGATGTGATCTGGGGTATTCAGGATGTTATCCCCACAATGCCCCAGTGAGGTAGGGAAGTGCTTGTTGTCATCACTTCCCTGACAAGAAACCGAGGCACAGACAGACCCAGCCTGACAATTTCCAAGCCGCCCAAGGGATTTTGACACCGAGTTCACAGGAAAACCAATATGAAATTGGCATCCAAATCCCCTAGGTAACTTTTCACATTAAATGATTCGTTCAAAGAATTATTGAGTCCTGGTTGTATGTCTTAACCCTAAAGCCCGGCTTCCTGTGCTACCCCAGCTGTCCTAACTCACTGCTTGTACCTTTACTCCACTTACCCGAGAAGGCTGCCAAAAGGACAAGGAACCCCAGACATGTCATTTTAATTCTACCCCAGACACCTTGTGCGGTGCAACAACAGCAACTGTCTGGCTGCCCGGCAGATTTCCAGGGAGGATCAGTCGCTCTCCTTTATAGGGACGTTTTCCTACTTCATTTGCATGTGGCCATTGCTAAGCATTTGAATAAACCGTAGCTGCACCGACCTTGGCAAATAAATGACCTCAGAGCCGAGACTGACAAACTGATGGGGCCATTGCAGGGAATTCATGCCCCGATTCAGGAACGCAGGAAGCATGTTTTTAAGGTCAGGCTTGACAAAGCCCTGGCTGGGATGATTTGGTTGCAGTTGGTCCTGCTTTGGGCAGGGGGTTGGACTAGATACCTCCTGAGGTCCCTTCCAACCCTCCTATTCTATGATTCTATGTTGATATCAAGTGGACTTCGGTTTGAGTTCAGAGTTAACGGAAAGCTGGAATGTTAAGATGCATCATCTCGGGTTAGGACAGTGTAATACCCCTGGGATATGGGGAAAATGCAATAACTGAAGCTATGATGAACATGAGCACTCTCCTTTGGTGAAAGGTGCAGGTGAGCTGTCATTTCCAACCCCCCAGGAGTGAGTGCTGGGTTCTCACTTCCCAACGATTTCACAAGTCTGGTTTATGACCAAATCCTGGCTTTGAAAATCCCGGCCTTATGTATGGGAGGAGGAGAAAATCCTCTCAGTGTTGCCAGGGTCCCTTGTTATGAAATATTTCCCTCCAGTCTCACACAGAACATTTTCCTGCCACCACGTGGCTACAGATGTTCCTTCAGCTTTAGTTCATTTTGAGAGTGTTTTGTCTCTTTTCAGCCTAAAATATATCCCTCGATTTTACAAGTGGCTCTGTGGATTTCTATTAACCCTGGAAAATCTCTCCCTAAAAGTGACATCTTTTCTCTTTCCCTCTCCCCCTGGTTCATGTGTCTGTCACCTCTGTAATCTGGCAGGCTAGGATCCCAGAGTCCTCCTTGTCACAGCAGCAAAGGAAGAAGGTTGTATCTGAACCCGCAGAAGAGGTGCGGTGCGGGGAATTGGACGAGATGTTCATTTCTCGGTTAGAACGTGGGACTCCAAGAAGTCCTGTTCAGTTTGCTCTGTGTGTACAGACGTCTTGCTCTGGTCTGTCTGAATTACCAAAGACAGGAATTACAAGCACAACCAGCAATGATAACTTGCCTAGCGGCTCGCCATGCATGTGAATTTCAAAGCCAATTAATGGAAACGCACTGAGTGGGGCGCTGTCTGACCTCCCTGCTAGGAGATGCTGAGGAGGGGTTGGGTTCTAAGTCCCACCTGTTAAAGGGAGTTAGGTGCCTAACACCAGTTGGGATTCACAGCCCTCTCCTGGAGTCAGGTGCCCCAGCTGTTACTTAACTTCCCACCACGCAAAGCCCTTGTGCCAGAGAAGGATTCGTTGGTGCTTCCCTTAGCTTTTAGCCTAGTGGTTAGAGCACTTGCCTGGGACATGGTAGAGCCAGTTTAATTCCCTCCCCTACCCCGGCCTGACTTGGGACCGGGATTTGAGCCCACATCTTCCACTGTCAAGAGGAGAGTGACATTGGGGTGCAGACACCCCCATTCTCTTTCAGAGCTCATGAGTATTAAATTAGTCAGAGTGGAACAGCTTCAAGAGGAGAGATTGAAAGACCCCTCCACAAAATACCCCATAGCCTGGTGCTTAGGCCATTCACCCAGGAGCGTTTTGCTGCTGTGACAGGTGATGGTGTCACAGGAGCCTAATTCATACTTTGAGAAGTGACGTAGGAGACAGGAGAAAAATTTACTGACATTGAGGTTTAAGTGAGTTAGGAGCCTAATAACTTTGGGGAGGAATTACCCATAATCTGTTTACATGGGCAAATGCTCTCTGGGGTGAGTGAAGTCTCCAGGATTCTCGGAAGACCTGGGTTCTCTCACTGGGGGTTTTTGAATGGCTGTAGATGTGGTTTGACTCACTGTGTCCCTAGCACAGTAATACGTGGCCGTGTCCTCAGTTCTCAGGCTGCCCAGCTGCAGATAGGCCGTGCTTATGGAGGTGTCCCTGGTGATGGTGAATCGCCCCTGGAAAGCCTGGGCATAGCCAGTGTCACCACTACTGGGATTAATATATCCGATCCACTCCAGTCCTTTCCCGGGAGCCTGCCGCACCCAGTGCATGTAATAGCTGGTAAAGGTGTAGCCAGAGGTTTTACATGTCACCTTCGCAGACTCTCCAGGCTTCTTGATTTCTGCCCCGGACTGGGTCAGCTGGATCTGGGATCTGACACCTATAAATAAACAACAATAACAAAACAGTTAATTCCATTGTTTTCCTCCTCTTCCCAGGTTTATCCAAGTCCTTCCATTGCCCTCCTCATGGCAGTATCTGATCTGCTTGTGTGTAATAATGAATTTATTCACACCACAGTACTGGGAAGGAGGGAAGTACAGTTAGCCCCATTTTGCTGAGGGGAAACTGAGGCACAAACCCAGCCTGAGATTTTTCAAGCTGTCTCAGGGATTTTGATACCTAGTTCCCATTAAAAATAATGAAAAATGTGTATCAAAATTCTCTTATTGGCTTTAAAATTCTATCCTATGTGATTTGTTTAAAACTCTAGGATTTGGAATCCAGAATTCCTGAATCTCTCTGATAAGTCTTAGCCTTAAAACCATCTTCCCTATCCTAGCCCAGCTGTCCTAACCAGACACCTGTAGGTTCATCCACTCACCTGAGAAAGCTGCCAAAAAGAAGAGAAACCCCAGACAGATCATATTCATTCTCCACAACAACCTGGTGGGCTGCAAAGCAGTAACCTTTCTTCTGCTGGCAGCTCTTCGGTGAGGGTCTCCTGCTCTCCTTTATCAGCCAATTTCCCTTCTTCATTTGCATGTGGGTGTTGCTAAATCATTTGACTAAACCTCAGCTTCACCTGCCGTTACAAATAAATGACCTCAGAGTTTAGCGGGACCCAGTCATGGAGGACGCCAGAGCAAATGAATGAAATTTAGGCACCAATCCAGGAAAACACTAAATCACTCTGAGCTCAGTGGTACTTAAATACGGTGTCACGGAGTGTGGGGGAGTCCGGCCCTGCACCCCTCTTCCTGGGACCCACAGTGACTCTTAGCCAGCCAGTAAAACAGAAGGTTTATTGGACAACAGGAACACAGGTTACAGCAGGGCTTGCAGGCACAGTCAGGACCCCTCCCTTGAGTCCTTCTGGGCTTTCAGGGTGCTTGGATCCTAGCTAGGATACCCTGAATTCCACCCATCCAGCCCCAAGCCCAAACTCAAACTGCTTCCCTCCTGCCACTCCCTTCCTTTGTCCCCTTCCCGGGCAAAGGTGTTGACCTTTCCCCTCCCTTACCTAGCTCAGGTTACAGGCTCTGGCATCGTCCATTCCCTAAAGTCCTCCCCTGATCTCCCACTCCCCACACAGACAGTCCCTACTGCATCACATACGGGCTTAAAGATTGTTGGTAAAATCCAATATTAAGATGTGTAATACTGGGCTATCCAAATGTAACACCCAGGATATGAAACTGAAGTAACAGAATCAATGAATGTGTGAACACCAGCGCCCTGCACTGGTGGAATACGGACCAGTCCTGTGATTTTCAGACCCTCCGAGGAGCACTGGGTACTCAGTTCCCACTGACTGGAAAGGTATTTGGCTGAGCAAACCCTCGCTTTGTCCTCAGCACCTACGGGTGGAATTTCAGTGATTCCCTGTGAGTGTTCCCGGGTTCGGTCTTTGGGAAGAAATGTTCCATAATCGAACATGACATTCTGCTGCCCCCATGCGGGTCTGATAAACAGAGAAAAGATTCCCTCCTTTTCTTCCTTTAGGTTAATGGAACTTGCTCATTTTTGTCTCCTGGCTGTAACCCATGGGGCAGGAGGGCGGGGGGGGGCGGCGATTTTTATTTGACCGCTGATTTGCTTTTAGAATTGTTTCCAGGGATTTTCATTGATCTGCCAAAAGTCCATTTGTTCTATTTACAAGAAACTTCTCTTGGAAGCACCTGTCGCTGCAGTTGTCTGAACGCTGGCTGCACTAGGAAGGATGGGTGTGCAGTCAATGAGCAGGTTTGCTAGGGACAGCCAGTGAGCAGGGGTGGTTATGTTATAGGCTGGTGTTATCCACAAACAGGAGGCGAGACTAGTTGCTTGTAATATCCTGATCTGACCCTAAATTATATTAATTTAGAGAGTCCTCTTCAATGTATTGAGTATGTAGGCATGTCTGTGTGTGTCCTATGAATAACCAGCCAAACAAACCAATGTTCAGTGTGGCCAAGAATGTCACTTGTCTTGTAGTTGGCCAGTTAGGCTAAGAATTTCAAAGCCACCAAAGTGAGCTGGAATCCCAAATTGTGCATTTAACTCCTGTAGTCAGCTCGGGAAAAAATCCATTCTTAACTGTGAGCAAGTGGCAGCCTCTCCCTGTGCTGGCCCAGGGGTTTGCATGGCTGTGACTGGATTTCTTCTCACTGACCCTCTCACACGTAATACTGGGCGGTGTCCACGGGCTTCAGGCCGGTGATTTGCAAATACAGCAGGTTGTCGGGATTGTCCCTGGAGATGGTGAATGACCCTTGACTAAGGGCCAGGTGGGTCTTAAAACTACAATACCCACCTGCTGAAGTGAAAAAAACAGATTGACAGAGCTGAAGAGTACCCAGAAGTCACCTATTACAGGACAGACCCAACAAAGAAAATAACAGAACACCACTAGCCATCAACTACAGCCTCCAACTAAAACCTCTCCAGCACATCATCAGAGATCTACAATCTATCCTGAAAGTTGACCCCGCACTCTCACAGATCTTGGGAGACAGGCCAGTCCTTGCTTACAGACAGCCTCCCAACCTGAAACAAATACTCACCAGCAACTGCACACCATATAACATAAACACTAACCCAGGAACCTATCCTTGCAACAAAGCTCAATGCCAGCTCTGTCCACATATCTATTCAAGTGACACCATCATAGGACCTAATCACATCAGCCACACCATCAGGGGCTCGTTCACCTGCATATCTACCAATGTGATATATGCCATCATGTGCCAGCAATGCCCCTCTGCCATGTACATTGGCCAAACAAGACAGTCTCTACGCAAAAGAATAAATGGACACAAGTCTGACATCAGGAATCATAATATTCAAAAACCAGTGGGAGAACACTTCAACCTCACTAACCACTCAGTAACCGATTTGAAGGTGGTAATTTTGCAAAAAAACCTTCAAAAACAGACTGCAAAGAGAGACTGCTGAACTCGATTTAATATGCAAATTACATACAATTCACTTAGGTTTAAAGAGAGACTGGGAATGGTTGGGTCATTACACTAATTGAATCGTTTTCCCTATGTTAAGTTCTTCTCACACCTTCTATGGGTCATCTTAATTATCACTTCAAAGGTTTTTTTCTCCTGCTCATGCTAGCTCATCTCAGTTGATTGACTCTTCCAGTTGGTATGCGTACTTCCACCTTTTCATGTTCTCTGTCTGTATAAATATCTCCTGTCTGTGTTCCATTCTGTGCATCCGAAGAAGTGAGCTGTAGCCCACGAAAGCTTATGCTGAAATAAATTTGTTAATCTCTAATGTGCCACAAGTACTATTGAACTCAATGTAATTTTGACTTTACACTGTTTTTGCTTTATGCGCTAACCACGGAACGGAACCCTCGTGTAAGATGAGACAGACCTGTAGATAGATAGATAAATAGATAGCTAACTAGATAGGAGCTAGTGTCATAATATAGTGTCCAGTTAGTGTCTTAACAAAGTCCCAGGGACCAGGCGATTCTGGTGCTTCTATTGTGCCTGTTGCTAGTGTGTTGCTGGGTAAAGATATGACAACTCTGTTAAACCAGGTTGATATCATGACCAGGGCACCAGGAAAGCACGGAGGTGATTTGACTGTTTTACCCACTGACAGTGTGGAAACTTTTAACACGAAGGAAATAATTCCAAAGCTTGTGTGTGTTGAGCTTGGTAACTCGCCTCTTGCCAGCAAGAAGGGCGGCAAAGGGAAAGAGAGCGCCTCTAACCTTTAACTATGGAGACTAGCAGCTTGCCTGGAAGGGGGCTGTATAAAAACCCTCTGAATGGGCCAGAGGTGATTCTGGGTTTAAGTGATGCTCAGAGGGAGCTGGTTGTGGCTCATGTCATAGACTCACAGATCGTGCCCACTCTTGGCCCTGTGTGGTCCGTGCGGGTTGCCCCTTTCAGTGCGACAGCTCTTCTCGGGGGTCCACTCTCTCTCGGGGTCAGGCCCGTCCATCTCCTGGAGCCGCACTTCTCTGAGCCTTAGCACATCTGTCTCTGCCGTGGGCCCCCTCCGGGAGTCCACGCCCTCTGGACCCCCTGGGCCTCTTCAGTCCTGAAGAGGCTGATGCAACCCTGTTCTCTAGATCGGAGTGACTCTCAGCCAGCATAAAACAAGAGAGTTTATTGAGAGTTGAACACAGCACAGGAAACTCTCATGGCCTCAGGCCTGGCCTCTCACAATAACAGCACATCCCAGTCTCCCTGCATCCAGGTGGGCTCTGCCTGCTTCCCCTCGCCAGCCCTGAGCCCCCCTGCTTCCCAGCTGGGCCTCTGATATCCCCGGCCTCAAGCCCCGCCTCTGTCCATTGTCTTCTCTCCAGGTAAACAGGGTCGTAAATAGGAAGGCCTGAGTCCCCTCTCCTCGCAGCTCTCCTTTGGCCGGAACTGGCTGGTCAGGTCACCGGGGTCCTCTCTCTGCAGCCCATTGTCCTCCCACTGGCCAGAACCGGTTGTGTCGCCTGGGCTGGGGTCCTGAGTCCCTCTCCAGTCTTCTGTAACAACAAACTCCCTCTCCCCTCACCTCGTTAAACCAGTAACACCCAGGGACATTGAGTCCCACCCCCTGTGCATGCAAACCCTGGAAAAGACAGAAAACCCCAAGAAAACCCCCCACTTCGTCACAGCTCAGCAGAGCGATGCGTCTGTGGAGCAAGATAAAGGGGAATTGTTGCTTAAAGAATCTCTTAAGGCAAAGAATCCTCATGGTAGTTTTGCAGCAGTTTGCTGTAACTGAGAGGTGTGAACGTGATTTGATTAATGGAGAGTAGAGATTTCAAAAGGTCTCCCACCTCTCATATGGCACCTTGGGGTATGAAGGGGTATGGTCCATGGTAGCGGTCGCTGTGCCAGCCTGGTGTCGCTGTCCCAGCCAGGCATGACCATCCGAGTCACAGCACCAAATTGTGGAAGAAAACAGAGTCTTCACTCTCAGGTTGGATGCAACAAATCAGATTACAGTTTATTTCGGGCAATTGCTCGAGAAGAATACACAGACAGAGAGTATCTCTGCCTCAGTAGTTCTCTAAAGAATAAACAATTTAGCAC
Source organism: Gopherus evgoodei (assembly GCF_007399415.2). Lineage (NCBI taxonomy): Eukaryota > Metazoa > Chordata > Testudines > Testudinidae > Gopherus > Gopherus evgoodei. Next base: position 1,467,462 of record NW_022060060.1, read on the forward strand.
AAGTTCTTATAGCATTTAGTCACAGACACTAACGACAAACAATTGTGTCTTGTTTATACATTTTCCTTCCTCAAACCTTGCTTATCTCAGTATTTCTCACTACTCTCACATTTTATTACTATCTCCAAGGCCAGGTCAAGCTGACTCTGCTTTGCTGTTTACCACTCGCTTCTGATGTAAACCCTGCTTGTAGAAGTCTTGCATTGTGAGAGCTGAGGTTTAGGCTAACTCTGCTTTGTCTTGACCCAACTGAGATACCTGAATATGAAACCTTTTAATCTTGTTTCCACAGCATCATGTGCCAGCAATGCCCCTCTGCCATGTACATTTGCCAAAGTGGACAGTCTCTATGCAAAAGAAGAAATGGACACAAATCAGACACCAAGAATTGTAACATTCAAAAACCAGCAGAAGAGCACTTCAATCTCCCTGGACGCTCAATAACAGACTTAAAAGTCACCATTTTTCAAAAACAACAACAACAACAAAATAAAAAACAGACTTCAACAAGAAACTGCAGAACTGAAATTAATATGCAAACTGGACACCATCAAATTATGCCTGAATAAAGACAAGGAGTGGCTGGCTCACTATGAAAAGTAATTTTCCCTCCCTTTGATATTCACCCCTTCTTGTCAACTTTTGGGAATTGGCATCTTCCACCTTGATTGAATTAGCCTCGTTAGCACTGACACTCCTCTTGGTAAGGCAACTCCCATCTTATCATGTGCTGTAATATATATACCTGCCTACTGTATTTTTCACTCTATGCATCCTATGAAGTGGATTTTAGCCCATGAAATCTTATGCCCAAATAAATTTTAGTCTCTAAGGTGCCACAAGGACTCCTCGTTGTTTTTACTGATATTGTAGTTGAACTGTAGGCTGTTTTTAGTACATTTACTGCCGTGGGTTTCTTTCATCCATTCTTGGGATGCCAGTTCTCCGATGTCCTGGATATCCACCTGCCAAGGCACATTGGTGCAGTTTCCTGATATTTGCAATTGTTGCCCTGAAGGAACAATGTGCTGGGTCTTGATTCCCAGATTTGAAGCAGGTGAGGCTCACTGAATCCCACTAACATCCTAATTTTAATGTCCCCTCCTGAATGCCAAGCAAACCCCAGGGACCCTAAAAGGACTGACCTCTCCTTGTTCCCGTACTAGCTTAAGGCAATCAATATTCTATATAGTGGCTTTAGGGCTCGTACAATTTCCCATCATAATATTAGCGTATCCAGTCATCAAAGACAACCTAGATTTGGAAGGGGCTTTTGGTGATAGCCAGCCAGCCATTACATTATGGTGATGAGCAAACCCCTTTTCCCAACATAAGCAACAGCTGGTATGATTGAAAACTGATGGATTAATCCAACATTGGACCATCATCCAGAAATCATTTCCCCATGCATTGACTGCATGGATGTTGATAGGCCAGTGAATAGGGTTGGCTATTAGACAAACAACATGTAACATAGTCTATCTATCTATCTCCATCCACCCCATCTATCTATCTATCTATCTATCTATCTATCTATCTATCTATCTATCTATCTATCTATCTATCTATCTATCTATCCCCTAACACCCCATCTATCTACACACACACACACACACACACACACACACACACACACACACACATACACACACACAGTTGTGACAGAAGCTTCTTCTTTATGGTGCCTGGGTTACTTGTGCTCTTCTGCTGGCACCAGCCTTCTTCTTCTTTTGAACTCTGAAAGACAAAATAGACATTTTTCTATCCCTCCTCCCTCCACCGGTAGGGTAACAATTAGAGGTTACTGATTGGAATCCCCTTGCCATGGTGTGAGCTGTGAAGAATGGAACCATTTTAACTTTTGCTTGTTTAGCCTTTTTCTCCAGATTTCTCCCTGGTATACTGTTGGGCTGGCCTTTCCCACAATGTTCACTGGGCCTTCTCATTTCATACCCAAAGAATGAGTTTGTTCTGCACATATTCGATACAGCCCAGCCTTTTATCCACCTTTCTTACATTAAGGCCCAATTGTTCTGCTATTTCCTTGTGGGTTTCTGTTAATGCCTCTAAAAGGGACTGGATCCATTGGGCATTTAGCACTTTGGGTTGTCACTCATCTGGAATATCTATATCTAGCTACCATTGCTGGGGTGTTCTCCTGTCCCTTCCTGTCATTGCTGCAAAGGGAGTATAACAGTGACTTGCTGACAATAGGGCCATTAGAATCATAGGCAGTTTTTCATCCCAATCTTTTCCATTTTCTATTACCATTTTTCTTAAAGCTTCCTTTGGAGTGCGGCTGGTTTGTTCCACTTGTCCTGGGGTTTGGGGGTAGCCCCTAATGAGGAACCTTTGCTTAATGCCTAATAATTTACACATTTTCTGTCCTTTCACTAGGAGGAAATACCGTGGGCAATGCTTGTTCGCAGACATTTCGATGAAATCCTTCGAGAAGTTCCGGGTTCCCAAAAGGACTCTTAAGGATGCCACATCAGTAGAGGTGGGAAGTTTTCAAATTAGTTCCACCCATTGTGCATCTTTGGTTCATCCTTCCTTTCTCAATATGACCCCTAAGTGTTTTACCTCTTGTTGTACCAACTGAGCCTTGGCTTTACTAGCCTTAAATCCAGTATCCTGAATGAGTTGTAACACATTCTCAGGGATTCTATCAACCTCCTCCCTACTGTCCCATTGCACCAATATATCATCAGCACAGGAAATTACTCTTTTTTGGACTTCGGGTGTCAATTTTTCCCACATTTTGATCATATGGGAGTGACTAATTGCAGGGGCATTATGAAAACCCTGGGGAACCCTTGTAAAACACATCTGTTGTTACACACTAACAGATGAATGGCTCTTTAAAAAACACTCTCATTACATAAAATCCACATTAGGTCACACTCCCAATGCAAAACTGATGCAAGAAGGGTTGTCCCAGACCTCGGCGGATGCATCATTGGCTATTCCCATTCTTGGTTCTGTTTACTACGGCTTCAAACCCAATAGTAGTGTGAAACACAAGGTCTTGTGGTCCAGTTAGTGTAAGTCCGGAGTAACTCGAGTCTAGTGAAAGCAGCTGCTGTGACTTTACACCAGCGAGGATTTGGCCCCAGGAGCAATTCGCTCCATCCTCTGGGTCTGATGCGAACCCCAATGCGTTTGTTCCCTTTACACCGACAGAGTCTGTCCTGTGAGTCTGAAACCAAGACGGGGCCCAGGGGAGCCAACGCGCCAGGTCTCCGAGGGGAGAGCGACTCAGAACAGGACTCACTCCGGATTGGGGTTCACAGGTGAAGCGAGGGGATCTCTGCACCCAGCGGGGCTCTGGGCAGGAAGGGGAGACACGTTGCCCGGGAGCGGAAGGGTTAAAACTGCCGGGAGGTTTGTGTTACATTCTCCCGCACAGTAATAGCGGGCGGTGTCCTCGGGCTTCAGGCCGGTCATTTGCAGATACAGCAGGTTGTTGGGGTTGTCCCTGGAGATGGTGAATCGGCCTTTCACTGAGTCTGCGTAAAATTGTTGGCTCCCATCAGTGTAAATGAGTGAGACCCATTCCAGCCCCTTCCCGGGAGCCTGCCGGACCCAGCTCATGTAGGCGCTGCTGAAGGTGAAGCCGGAGGCTTTGCAGGAGAGGCGGAGAGAGTCTCCGGGCTTTTTCACATCCCCTCCGGACTCCACCAGCTGCACCTGGGACCGGACACCTGGGAATAAAGACAGGGTGTAAATATCGGTATAAAAAGCAGCGTTAACACAATATTCTTGACGCTGACAGTTATTCATAGCAGGAAAATACCTTCCAAAGCCGCTACAGCGAAAATGAACAGGAGCAAAAATCCCATTTTCCCGGGTGCTGGAGGGGAAAGTTCTCAGGGACTGGCTGGTCACTGCACAGACCCAGGGGCTGCGGATTGTGTCTCCTGGTGCAGCCTGGGCAGAGAGAGGCACAGATTTAAATAGGAAAATGTCTCTCTCATTTGCATGTCCCCGCTTTATAAGAGACACACACTGCTGCTGCCCGTGATCTGAGTGACTCGCCCTAGGGCTCTGGGTGCAGGAGACAGACTGTCCCATCCTATGTATCTGTGCGGCGCCGGGCACAGGGCGCTGGGATCCTCATTAGGCTTTCGGACCCCTATTAATTTCATCTGGTGACCCCTGGTTTGTGTATTTCGGGAAAGGGTAAATAAGTTCTTCACTGCTTCAACCCACGCGGCTGCAGCTTCTCTTTGCGAGACCTGCAGGTCTGGGGATTGAGGGATTTAGAGCAGGGGAGATGAGTAGCCGCATTTGCGCCTTCCTCTTTTCATAAGGGACTGGGGGATTCAACTGCGAGTGGGCTCCAGATCCCAGCCCCGGGCTCACAGAGGAGAGTGACAGACTAGAGCGTCTAGCAAGGGCTGTGTGACTGTGTCTTTAACACGGTGCCTGATACTTGATCAAGCCCTGGTAAATTCATGTATCACCCTCAGCATACAATGCTGGGGCCTGTCCTTGCAACACCGATTTTCCTACTGTGCACACAGGATAAGCTGGTTAAAGGGGACTCGTTATTTAGTGTCCCTGAGTTTGATGTTGAGAAGTTGGGCGGTCAGCACCTCCAGAGAGGTGCAGCAATATGGGTCCCCAATACAGGGCACACTGGCCATTGGACACAGCCAGTCAATGTGTAAGGTGAGAGAACAAAGGAAAATCCATTTGCTGTTATGCTGTTGAAATAAGGTATTTCCTGTGGTATGTGTGAAAGCAGCTGGGGCAGTTAGGCACTCTGTGCCCAGGGGACAGGAATGGCCTTTGGACACTTTTGTATTTCTTCCCAAACTCCCCCTTTCGCTGGGAAGCAGAGACATGGGGAATAACACTGGTGTCCGTTCGAGCCCCTTCTTCTCGCCTCGGGGACCTGTTGGCGCAATGGCCCCGCTTTTCTGTCTCTGTAGGGTTGGTCCCTATGGCTCAGGTTGAAGATGTCGGTTGTTTGTGCCCTGGGAACACTCATCAATCGCGTTATTCTTGCTGTGTCTCTGCCCACCTGGGGCACCTGGAATTCTTCTCCCGCTCTGCACATTGGCTGATGTCAGCACTAGTGCGGGGACCCCGAACTGCCCCTAATCAAAGGTGTACGAGGCTCAGTACGAGTGTGCGTGAAAACAGGCCCATTTCCCACCCACCTGACACAGTCCTAAGTGTGGACAGAAGGAGGAAGACAGAGGAATCAGGATTGTGCACTTCTAAACTGCTGCTTGGGGTGAAGAGATTCCTCTGGCTAGGCGGGACACAGGACAGGCAGGGGCCCTTGTGTAAGGCCTTCCACACGGGGTGAATTTCACCCACAGAGAATTACCCATGGGCTGAGGGGGGAGGTCACCTCTAGATTAGTGACCCCCCTTCCAGTCAATCATCTTCATTTGGGGCTCTGCACTGCCACTGACCTTCCCTCGGGGCTCAGCTTAGGGTTAGGGTTAGGGTTAGGGTGCAGGAGCAGTTCGGGCTCCCGCCTGGTGTTCTTTACCTGGAGCAGCTCCAGGGTGGCAGTGGAGCGCAGAGCGGCTGGAGCAGGCTCCCTGCCTGCCCTGGCTCTGTGCCATTCCTGGAAGCAGCTGAACCACATCCTTCTGGCCCCTGGGGAAGAGGGAGCAGAGGGCTCCACACGCTGCCCTCGTCTGTGGGTACCTCCCCTGAAGCTCCCAATGGCATTTCGGTTTTACTCCACTGGCTAACTAGGAATCATCATACAAGCATTTTTCTTGGATACTCCAATTTTCCCTTATCATCACCAGCCACACTCCTTATGGGGATGAATAGTTATGAAAACCAATACCCTAGTAAAAGAAAAAGTGTTCTCCCGATCCCAAAGCACCAAGCCCCAGACCCAGGCCAATATATAAGTCAAATCTTACCCATAAATCATGCTGTTGCCAATCCTTTAGACTCTAAAATCTAAAGGTTTATTCATAAAAAGAAAGAAATATAGATGAGAGTTAAGATGGGTTAAATGGAATCAAATACATACAACAATTGCAAAGTCCTTGTTTCAACCTTGATGGAATTACTGGTGATTTAAACCAATCAAATCTTTGGAGTAAAAACATCCCAGTTTGGATAGGTCATTCAGTCCTTTGTTCAGAGCATCAGTTTCAAGCATAGATCCTCCAGAGATCAGAAGCAGGATTGAAAACAAAGTGAAGGGCTTTCTAGGGCCTTTTATATCCTCTGCCATTGGTGACTGGGGAGGCCTCAGATGTTTCACTGTCATCCAGGACACGAGCCATCATACCGTGATGAAATTGACGTACCATTCGTAAGAATCTGTCTGGACAGCCGAATTTCGACATGATCCTCCACAGGCCCTGGTGACTGACAGAGTCAAATGCTTTCGTGAGGTCCACAAAAGTTGTGTAGAGTTCACCATTCTGCTCTTGACATTTCCCCTGTAGCTGACGTGCAGCGAAGATCATGTCAATAGTCCCATGTCCCTTGCAGATGCCGCACTGTGATTCTGGCAGGAAGCCCTGCTCCTGGTGAGTGATCAATCGGTTCAACAGAACCCGTGCAAGAACTTTCCCCGCTGTAGAGAGCAGCGAGATTCCACGGTGATTGTCGCATACCTGGCGATTGCCCTTCCTCTTATAGAGGTGCACGATGGATGCGTCTCTAAATTCCTGTGGAATGGATCCCTGCTTCCAGAAGGACTGAAAAAGCTCAGTGAGTTTCCGTAGCAGCACGGGTTCACTGGCTTTGTACACTTCTGCTGGTTTGGCATCTGACCCTGGGGCTTTGCCACTTGACAGCTGGTTGATGGCTTTCTTCACTTCATCCTCTTCTGGTGAAGCCTCCATGGAGTCATTGACTGCAACCTGGGGCATCTTGTCAATGGCCTCATCATTGATGACTGAGGGGCAGCTGAGAACTGCTTCAAAATGTTCAGCCCATCTCTGGAGAATCTGCGTCTTCTCTGTAAGGAGCACAGTGCCATCAGAGTTCAGGAGGGGAAAGCTCCCAAAAGACTGTGGACCATAGAGCGTGTTGAGGGCTTTCTAAAACCGCTTTTAGTCGTTCCTGTCCACGTACGCCTGTATTTCATCTGCTTTGGCACTCAGCCACAAGTCCCGCATTTTCCACAGTCTGTTCTGTACTGTTCTGGGAGCGTTGATAAAGGTGGTCTTCTTTGTCTCTGAGGATGGATCGTTCTGATATGCATGATGCAGGCGGAGCTTCTCAGCAAGTAGGGCCTGGATTTCTGCATCATTTTCATCAAACCAGTCTTGCCGTCTTCATGTAGAGGGCCCCAATACCTTCGATGCAGCTGTATGGACAATGTTGCGGAATAGCTCCCAGTCTTTCTCAGCGTCATCCTCAATACGTAGATCAGCAAGCTCATTCTCTAGGTCTTCTGCTAGATTTTCAGTGATGCGGCTGTTCTTCAGCTTCAACACGTTGATCCTTTGAGAGCCTTACAGCCTTGTGGTTATCTCTTCGGTATGATACAGAGCTTCATTTTGGATACTATGAGCCTGTGATCCGTCCAACAGTCAGCACAGCACATAGCTTTTGTCACCCTGACATCTTATCTGTCCCTTCTGCTAAGGATGACATAGTCGATCAGATGCCAGTGCTTGGAACGGGGATGCATCCACGAAGTCCTTTTATGGGTAGGGAGGCAGAAGACCATATTGGTGATCAGAAGGTCATGTGCTGCACAAGTTTTCAGCAGTAACAGACCATTGCTGTTACACTTTCCCATGTCATTTTTCCCAATGACTCCTTCCCAGCCTGTGGCATCGCATCCGACTCTTGCATTAAAATCGCCAAGCAGGATCAGCTTGTCTGTGCTGTGCACTGATGATAGCAGAGCATCTTGTTCTTTGTAGAATTTATCATTCACATCTTCTGGGTTGGTCATTGTGGGAGCGTATGTGCTGATCAAAGTAGCTTGTTTTCCTTTTTGAAGCGGAAGCTGCATTGTCATGAGTCGGTCATTCACACCCTTGGGGGCACTGGCAAGTTTCAGAACAAGATGATTCTTGATGGCGAAGCCAACTCCAGATTTGCGATGGTCATCACTGCTGCAGCCACTCCAGAAGAATGTACAGCCTCCGCCTGACTCGGACAGCTGTCCTTCATTAGCAAGGCCTCAAGCAAGGGTGTGTTTTAGCAGCCACTTTGTTCAGCATGATATTCTCTGCCACTCTGACTGATGCAGTGAAGGAGTAGGCCTGAAGTACAGAACTGATGGGAAATTATTTAATCTGAGGCGACTGCATGCCATCACCAAGGTGAAGGAAACTGCACTTCGAGACTTTCTCTTTGCCGATGATTGTGCTCTGAATGCTAGTACAGAGCCAGAAGTGCAAGCTAGTATGGACAAGTTTTCATCTGCATGCAACAACTTCGGTCTCACCATTAACATGAAGAAGACTGAGGTCATGCACCAGCCAGCTCCCCACGCTCCATACTCAGAACCGTCCATCACTGTAAATGGACAGTGACTTCAGGCAGTGGACCACTTCACGTTCCTGGGCAGTACCCTTTCCCGAGCAGTGTCAATCAATGATGAAGTAAACTGCAGAATTGCTAAAGCCAGCTCTGCATTTGGCGGATTGTCCTCCAACGTCTGGGAACGTCGAAGGATCAGCCTACCAACGAAGCTGAAGGTCTGCCGAGCAGTGGTGCTTCCAACTCTGCTGTATGCCTGTGAGACATGGACTGTCTATTGAAGTCATGCACAAAGGCTCAATCACTTCCACATTTCCTGTCTGCAAAAGCTTCTAAAAATCAGATGGCAGGACAAAGTGCCCAATACTGAAGTCCTTACCAGAGCCAGTTTGCCGTCAGTTCACACACTGCTGATGAGAGCCCAGACCAGATGGGCCGGACATGTCGTGAGAATGTCAGACGAGCACATTCCTAAACAACTCTTCTACGGAGAACTCACCCAGGGAAAGTGCTCCCATAAAGGACAAAAGAAGCTGTTCAAGGACACGCTGAAGACCTCTCTGAAGTCCCTCGAGATCAACACCACCATATGGGAAACCCTCGCACTGAGCCGTCCAGCATGGCGCAGCCTCATTCACACAGGCAGTAATACCTTTGAGGCGAGGTGTACTGCTGAGACTGAAGGAAAGCGTGAGCTGCACAAGTCGAGATCTGCCTGCACATCATTGACAGTGCCATCACATATCTGCCCGATGTGTGACAGGACCTACCACACCCGAATCGGACTGATCAGTCATCTTGGGACGCACAGAGCCCGGTCATCCAATGAATGAGTTGTTGAGGTCTTAATCGACAACGATGGACGAACATCATCATCATATCCTCTGCCATGTGGAAGGACCCCGATTTTCATACTGTGGAAAATGACAGCAGCAAGATGGAGTTTGGAGTCACATGGGCACGTCACATGTCCATGCATGACTCAGTTTGTGGGCGGCAGCTATTGCTCACATGCTACCTTTAATGTTCCCAGGAAGGCTTCTCGGATGTGGATTGGAGTTTCCCAAGGTCCACTGTCAGTTAAGTGTTTCTTGATTGGGCACTTACGCAGAATAGTCCTGTCTCAAAGTGCTTGGCTAATGCTACTTGAAACCAAACATATTGAGAAACAAGTACATAGCCAATATTCATAACTTCAAATACAAAAATTATGCACACATATAGTCAGCATAATCATAACCAGCAAATTACAACCTTTCCATAGACGCCTCATTTGATCTCCTTTGTACAAGATTTGGTGCAACTATAGGACCTTGGTTGCAACAATGATCTATATGGTCACAGCTCATGTCAATAATGTCACACCACAATGACTGGTGGGTCTCACAGGAAACCAGGAAGGGGATTAGGGTGGCTGCTGTGCCCATCGCTGCACAAATGCAGAGTCTGGGACAATCTCCCTCCCTCTCCCTGAGCCCTTCTGAAACTAATAAATCAAATCAGTTTGTGTCTTTTATCAGGAGCAGGATATGCAAATTAGAGTGAGAGTTTCCTGTATAAATCTGTCCCTTTCAGTTGCACAGAAGTGTTATGTCAATCTTAGACTCATAGACTCATAGACTCTAGGACTGGAAGGGACCTCGAGAGGTCATCGAGTCCAGTCCCATGCCCTCATGGCAGGACCAAATACTGTCTAGACCATTCCTGATAGACATTTATCTAACCTACTCTTAAATATTTCCAGCGATGGAGATTCCACAACTTCCCTAGGCAATCTATTCCAGTGTTTAACTACCCTGACAGTTAGGAACTTTTTCCTAATGTCCAACCTAAATCTCCCTTGCTGCAGTTTAAGCCCATTGCTTCTTGTTCTATCATTGGAGGCTAAGGTGAACAAGTTTTCTCCCTCCTCCTGATGACACCCTTTTAGATACCTGAAAACTGCTATCATGTCCCCTCTCAGTCTTCTCTTTTCCAAACTAAACAAACCCAATTCCTTCAGCCTTCCTTCATAGGTCATGTTCTCAAGACCTTTCATCATTCTTGTTGCTCTTCTCTGGACCCTCTCCAATTTCTCCACATCTTTCTTGAAATGCGGTGCCCAGAACTGGACACAATACTCCAGTTGAGGCCTAACCAGCGCAGAGTAAAGCGGAAGAATGACTTCTCGTGTCTTGTTTACAACACACCTGTTAATGCATCCCAGAATCATGTTTGCTTTTTTGCAACAGTATCACACTGTTGACTCATATTAAGCTTGTGGTCCACTATGACCCCTAGATCTCTTTCTGCCATACTCCTTCCTAGACAGTCTCTTCCCATTCTGTATGTGTGAAACTGATTGTTCCTTCCTAAGTGGAGCACTTTGCATTTATCTTTATTGAACTTCATCCTGTTTACCTCAGACCATTTCTCCAACTTGTCCAGATCATTTTGAATTTTGACCCTGTCCTCCAAAGCAGTTGCAATCCCTCCCAGTTTGGTATCGTCCGCAAACTTAATAAGCGTACTTTCTATGCCAACATCTAAATCGTTGATGAAGATATTGAACAGAACCGGTCCCAAAACAGACCCCTGCGGAACCCCACTTGTTATACCTTTCCAGCAGGATTGGGAGCCATTAACAACTACTCTCTGAGTACGGTTATCCAGCCAGTTATGCACCCACCTTATAGTAGCCCCATCTAAATTGTACTTTCCTAGTTTATCTATAAGAATATCATGCGAGACCGTATCAAATGCCTTACTAAAGTCTAGGTATATCACATCCACCACTTCTCCCTTATCCACAAGGCTCGTTATCCTATCAAAGAACGCTATCAGATTAGTTTGACATGATTTGTTCTTTACAAATCCATGCTGGCTATTCCCTATCACCTTACCACCTTCCAAGTGTTTGCAGATGATTTCTTTGATTACCTGCTCCATTATCTTCCCTGGCACAGAAGTTAAACTAACTGGTCTGTAGTTTCCTGGGTTGTTTTTATTTCCCTTTTTATAGATGGGCACTATATTTGCCCCCTTCCAGTCTTCCGGAATCTCCCCCGTCTCCCATGATTTCCTAAAGATAATAGCTAGAGGCTCGGATACCTCTTCCATTAACTCCTTGAGTATTCTAGGATGCATTTCATCAGGCCCTGGTGACTTGCAGGCATCTAACTTTTCTAAGTGATTTTTTACTTGCTCTTTCCTTATTTTCTCTTCTAAACCTACCCTCTTCCCGTAAGCATTCACTATACTAGACATTCCTTCAGACTTCTCAGTGAAGACCGAAACAAAGAAGTCATTAAGCATCTCAGCCATTTCCAAGTCTCCCGTTACTGTTACCCCCTCCTCATTGAGCAGTGGGCCTACCCTGTCCTTAGTCTTCCTCTTGCTTCTAATGTATTGATAAAAAGTCTTCTTGTTTCCCTTTATTCCCGTAACTAGTTTGAGTTCATTTTGTGCCTTTGCTTGTCTAATCTTGCCTCTGCATTCCTGTGTTATTTTCCTATATTCATCCTTCGTGATCTGACCTAGTTTCCATTTTTTATATGACGCCTTTCTATTTTGTAGGTCACGCAAGATCTCAAGGGTAAGCCAAGGTGGTCTTTTGCCACATTTTCTATCTTTCCTAACCATCGGAATAGCTTGCTTTTGGGCCCTTAATAGCGTCCCTTTGAAAAACTGCCAACTTTCCTCAGTTGTTTTTCCCCTCAGTCTTAATTCCCATGGGACCTTGCCTATCAGCTCTCTGAGCTTACCAAAATCCGCCTTCCTGAAATCCATTGTCTCTATTCTGCTGTACTCCCTTCTACCTTTCCTTAGAATTGCAAATTCTATGATTTCATGATCACTTTCACTCAAGCTTCCTTCTACTTTCAAATTCTCAACAAGTTCCTCCCTATTGGTTAAAATCAAGTCTAGAACAGCTTCCCCCCTAGTAGCTTTTTCAACTTTCTGAAATGAAAAGTTGTCTGCAATGCAGTCCAGGAACTTATTGGATAGTCTGTGCCCTGTGGTGTTATTTTCCCAACATATATCTGGGTAGTTGAAGTCCCCCATCACCACCAAATCTTGGGCTTTGGATGATTTTGTTAGTTGTTTGAAAAAAGCCTCATCCACCTCTTCTGCCTGATTAGGTGGCCTGTAGTAGACTCCCAGCACGACATCACCTGTGTTTTTTACCCCTTTTAGCCTAACCCAGAGACTCTCCACCCTTCCGTCTCCTATGTCCATCTCCACCTCAGTCCAAGTGTGTACATTTTTAATATATAAGGCAACACCTCCTCCCTTTTTCCCCTGTCTATCCTTCCTGAGCAAACTATACCCATCCACACCAACATTCCAGTCGTGTGTATTATCCCACCAAGTTTCAGTAATGCCAATAATGTCATAGTTGTATTTATTTATTAGCACTTCCAGTTCTTCCTCTTCTTCTTCTTCTTCTTCTTAGTATTAGTGTCAATATTATTTTCAACACCCACTGTATAAGGGAATAATACAGATAAAAATGTCAAAAAAACTAAATGAAAGTCTCTGTGGGAACGCTGGATAAAATAATAAAAAATCACAGTAATACATAGACCTTAGGAGCTGAGCCCTGCCCCTGTGCTGATGCATTCTGACACAGGGGGGAGTTTTTAAAGGGTCTTAACTTAAGCAATGTAACTTCTCAAATCCCATGGGAGTTGGAAACCTCTCAGCTTTGAGTTCCTTTCAAAATCTGAGCAGACTCCCTAATAGGTGAAGGACATGTTGTATCTCAGGGGAGATCCAGTGTGCTCAGAGGCACAGCTCAGCAATATCTAAGTGGGGGCAATCTCGTAAATATTATGTAAAATCCCACAGCAGTCTGGGGAAGGAATATTCCAAACAGTGTAAGGGACACAGTAGGTCGGGGGATGATTTTCAAAGGTGCAAGTTAATTCGTGATTTCATGTAGACCCTAGAACAATTTCTTAGGCATTTGCGTAACCCCATCTCTGTGCAGGACACCACTTCCAGTTCAGCACAATTCGTGGTGCCATGGATTTAACTTCACACTTAACTCTCGGTAATGCCAGTGGCTATTCAAGATCTGACAGAATATTTGTCTCATATCACTAAAATACATTGAAATCCCTAAATATTTACATGCTGGTAGTAGCACAAACACGCTCTTTAATACTAATGCCTTAAATGACTTAATATAACAGCATTTAATTGTAGTTCACTGCTGTCCTCTGCGGCGTGTTGGTAAAGTGGTATCATTTCAGCTCGGTTTTTGTTCCATGTTTAATAGCTGTAATCTGCTCACTGTGTGCCTAGCCCAGTAACACCAGGCGGTGTCCTCGGGCTTCAGGCCAGTCATTTGCAAATACAGCAGGTTGTTGAGGTTGTCCCTGGAGATGGTGAAGCGTCCCTTGAAGGACTGGGGTAGCTGATGATAGCTGAAGTTGGGTGTATTTCCCTGATCCACTCCAGTCCCGTCTCAGGGGCCTGGTGGACCCAGCTCATCCATCAGAGGGGTAGCCGTGTTAGTCTGGATCTGTAAAAGTAGCAAAGAATCCTGTGACACCTTATAGACTAACAGACGTTTATCCAGTAGCTGTTGAGGATGAACCTGGTGGGTTTACAGGAAAGGCGGTGAGAGAGTCTCATTGAAAATCATTGTCAATTGGCTACCTTAACTCATGTTTGTCCCATTGATAATCTCCGCTTTTAAGCTCTCCGTGCCTCAGTTTTCTACCTGGGATATGGGACTAATGCTCCCCTACCTTAAAATTCACTAATGATGGTGAAATCCTCAGATACTTCACGGTTTTAGGATGCATTTGTCTGTTTCTCAGGAGTTTGTCCTGAATTTCGTGTTCTCAGTTGTGACAACCAAGGCACGGTTACAGCCAGATCCCCAATTAGTGTAAATCCGGAGTAACTCGAGTCTAGCAGAAGCAGCTGCGGTGACTTTACACTAGCGGAGGATTTGGCCCCCGGAGCAATTCGCTCCATCCTCTGGGTCTGATGCGAACCCCAATGCGCTTGTCCCGTTTACACTGACAGACGCTGTCCTGTGAGTCTGACACCGAGACGGGCCCCGCGGGAGCCAACGCGCCAGGTCAGCGAGGGGAGAGCGACTCAGAACAGGACTCACTCCGGATTGGGGTTCACAGTGAAGCGAGGGGATCTCTGCACCCAGCGGGGCTCTGGGCAGGAAGGGGAGACACGTTGCCCGGGAGCGGAAGGGTTAAAACTGCCGGGAGGTTTGTGTTACATTCACCCGGGTGCCGGGTCTCCTGTCCGAGCCCGGAGCGGGGTGTGTGTCACTGCTGCCCCCGCGCGGCTGCCGGGAGAAGGGCGGTTCCGCAGCCTGGGTTTTTGTAGGGTCACAAACCGGTTTCGTGTCACTGTGTCTCTCGCACAGTAATAGCGGGCGGTGTCCTCGGGCTTCAGGCCGGTCATTTGCAGATACAACAGGCTGCTGGGGTCATCTCTGGAGACGGTGAATCGCCCTTTTACCGAGTCACTGTAGTATATGCTGGTGCTGTAAATGCTGGCGATCCACTCCAGCCCCTTCCCGGGAGCCTGGCGGACCCAGCTCATGCCGTAGCTGCTGAAGGTGAAGCCGGAGGCTTTGCAGGAGAGGCGGAGAGAGTCTCCGGGCTTTTTCACATCCCCTCCGGTCTCCACCAGCTGCACCTGGGACCGGACACCTGGGAATAAAGACAGATCATTAATATCGGTATAAAAACAGGGGTAACACAATATTCTTCTAACTCTGCCAGTTATTCAGAGGAGGAAAATACCTTCCAAAGATGCTACAGCGAAAATCACAAGGAGCAAAAATCCCATTTTCCCTGGTGCTGGAGGGGGAAGTTCTCAGGGACTGGCTGGTCACTGCACAGACCCAGGGGCTGCGGATTGTGTCTCCGGGTGCAGCCTGGGCAGAGGGAGGCACAGATTTTAACAGGAAAGTGTCTCCCTCATTTGCATGTCCCCGCTTTATAAGAGACACACACTCCTGCTGCCAGTGATCTGAGTGACTCGCCCTAGGGCTCCGGGTGCAGGAGTCAGAGTGTCCCGTCCTGTGTGTCTGTGCAGCGCCAGGCACAGGGCGCTGGGATCCTCATTAGAGTTTCGGACCCCTATTAATTTCATCTGGTGACCCCTGGAGCTTCAGGGTCTGGGGACTGAGGGGTTTAGAGCAGGGGAGATGAGTAGCCGCATTTGCACCTTCCCCTTTTCCTAAGGGACTGGGGAATTCAACTGCGAGTGGGCTCCAGATCCCAGCCCAGAGCTCGCGAGGGAGAGTGACGTAGAGACTGTGACACTTGGCTGCACTGGTGCTTTACAGCGCTGCAACTTTCTCGCTCCCAGGCGTTTGAAAAAAAACACCCCCCTGAGCGCTGCAAGATACAGCTCTGTAAAGCCTCAGTGTAAACGGTGCCCAGCGCTGGGAGCTACACCCGATGAGGAGGTGGTTTACCTGCAGCGCTGGCAGAGCTCTCTCTCTAGCGCTGGCGCTGCCACCGCACTGGCACTTCAAAGCGCTTCCCGGCAGCCCTTTGAAGTTTCAAGTGTAGCCATAGCCGGGCTGACACTTGATCAAGCCCAGGGTATGGCTACACTTGCAGCTGTACAGCGCTGGGAGTTACAGCTGTCTTGGTACAGCTGTGTAGGGACAGCACTGCAGTGTGGCCACATTTGCAGCATTTGCAGCGCTGTTGGGAGTGGTGCATTGTGGGCAGCTATCCCAGCATTCAAGTGGCTGCAACGTGCTTTTCAAAAGAGGGGGGTGGGGTGGAATGTGACAGGGAGCGTGGGAGAGACAGAGAGATTGGATTTTGGAGCTGACACTGTTGTCAGCTCCCTGCTTTGCAAGTTCTAAGGACTGGAAGACACACAGCACCAACCTTCAATCATTTTAAAAGCGTCGACCCCTTCCCCTACCCCTCTCTTATTCACTAAATGTGAATTATGCACTCCTAAATAGCCTTCAGACCACATAAGCAGTTGCTCAAAACGGACTTCCCCCTCCCCCTCCGCCATGTGGCTTCTCTCTTCAAGCAAACAGCTGTGAACCTTCCAAAGCAATTCCCCTGCCTGCCTCCGCTCGCTCGTGTGATGCAGTAGGGACTGTCTGTGTGGGGAGTGGGAGAGCAGGGGAGGACTTTAGGGGATGGACGATGCCAGGGCCTGTAACCTGAGCTAGGTAAGGGAGGGGAAGGGAAGGGGACAAAGGAAGGGAGTGGCAGGAGGGAAGCAGTTTGAGTTTGGGCTTGGGGCTGGATGGGTGGAATTCAGGATATCCTAGCTAGGATCCAAGCACCCTGAAAGCCCAGAAGGACTTGGTGGAGGGGTCCTGACTGTGCCTGCAAGCTCTGCTGTAACCTGTGTTCCTGTTGTCCAATAAACCTTCTGTTTTACTGGCTGGCTAAGAGTCACTGTGGGTCCCAGGAAGAGGGGTGGAGGGCAGGACTCCCCACACTCCATGACACCTCGCTCCAGCAAACAGGAGCTGTGTTTGTTTTTTAGATAAGCAGCTCCAGGGTGCCCAGAGTTCAGCCACTCTTCCGGTTTGTTATGAACAGGCATTCTGGGATACCTCCTAATACCCTGGAGGCCAATTACAGTGCTTTTGGTGGCCACACTTGATGAGCAGCACTGCATCACCAGCGCTGCAATCGTTATCCCCCAAGCAGACCAGGCGTACAGCCAGCGCTGAAGCCAGGGAGCTGGATGTGCCTTGCAGGTGTGGACAGTTACTAAGTTGCAGCATTGTAAAGCCACCACCAGCACTGCAACTCTCCAGTGTAGCCATGGCCCCAGGTAAATTCACATATCATCCCTAGCATCGGACACAGCCGGTCCATGTGTAAGGCGAGAGAATAAAGGAAAATCTATTTGCTGTTATGCTGTTGAAATAAGGTATTTCCTGTGGCATGTGTGAAAGCAGCCAGGGCAGTTAGGCACTCTGTGCCCATGGGACAGGAATGGCCTTTGGACACGTGTTTCTATTTCTTCCCAAACTCCCTCTTTCGCTGGGAAACAGAGACGTGGGGAATAACACTGGTGTCCGTTCGAGCCCCTTCTTCTCGCCTCGGGGACCTGGTGGCGCAATGACCCCGCTTTTCTGTCTCTCTAGGGTTGGTCCCGATGGCTCAGGTTGAAGATGTCGGTTGTTTGTGCCCTGAGAACACTCATCAATCGCGTTATTCTTGCTGTGTCTCTGCCCACCTGGCGCACCTGGAATTCTCCCCCCGCTCTGCACATTGGCTGATGTCAGCACTAGTGTGGGGACCCCAAACTGCCCCTAATCAAAGATGTACGAGGCGCAGTAGGAGTGTGAGTGAAAACAGGCCCATATCCCACCCACTTTTCAATTATCCCCTTATTGACTGGGGAATATTTCACTTCAGGACGAAATGCAGAGGTAAAATTTCTCTATACTTTTAATGACTGCTTCATGGAGCAGCTGGTATTGCAACCCACAAGGGGAGAGGCAACTCTAGATTTAATCTTGAGTGGAGAGCAGGAGCTGGTCCAAGAGGTAACTATAGCAAGACCTCTTGAAAATAGTGACCATAATACAATAGCATTCAACATCCCTGTGGGGGGAAGAACACCTCAACAGCCCAACGCTGTGGCATTTAATTTCAAAAGAGGGAACTATACAAAAATGAGAGGGTTGGTTAAACAAAAGTTAAAAGGAACAGTGACTAAAGTGAAATCCCTGCAAGTTGCATGGGCCCTTTTTAAAGACACCATAATAGAGGCCCAACTTCAATGTATACCCCAAATTAAGAAACACAGTAAAAGAACTAAAAAAGAGCCACCGTGGCTTAACAACCATGTAAAAGAAGCAGTGAGAGATAAAAAGACTTCCTTTAAAAAGCCAAAGAGGAGTTTGAAGAACGGCTAGCCCAAAACTCCAAAGGTAATAACAAAATGTTTTTTAAGTACATCAGAAGCAAGAAGCCTGCTAAACAACCAGTGGGGCCCCTTGACGTTTGAGATACAAAAGGAGCGCTTGAAGACGATAAAGTCATTGTGGAGAAACTAAATGGATTCTTTGCTTCAGTCTTCATGGCTGAGGATGTTAGGGAGATTCCCAAACCCGAGCCAGCTTTTGTAGGTGTCACAGACTCACAGATAGTACCCACTCTTGGCCCTGTGTGGTCCATGGGGGTTGTCCCTTTCGGTGAGACAGCCCTTCTCGGGGGTCCACTCTCTCTAGGGGTCAGGCCCCTCCACCTCCTGGAACCGCACCTCTCTGAGCCTTAGCACGTCTGTCTCTCACCGTGGGCCCTCTCAGGGAGTCCACACACTCTGGACCCCCTGGGCCTCTTCACCTCTGAAGGGGCTGATGCAGCCCTGTTCTCTAGACCAGAGTGACTCTCAGCCAGTATAAAACAGGAGAGTTTATTGAGAGTTGAACACAGCACAGGAAACTCTCAGGGCCTCAGGTCTGGCCTCTCACAATAGCAGCACATCCCAGTCTCCCTGCATCCAGGTGGGCTCTACCTGCTTCCCCTCGCCAGCCCCGAGCCCCCCTGCTTCCCAGCTGGGCCTCTGATATCCCGGCCTCAATCCCTGCCTCTGTCCATTGTCTTCTCTCCAGGTAAACAGGGTCTTAAACCGGAAGGCCTGAGTCCCCTCTCCTCGCAGCTCTCCTCTGGCTGGAATCGGCTGGTCCGGTCAACGGGGTGCTCTCTCTGCAGCCCATTGTCCTCCCACTGGCCAGAACCGGTTGTGTCTCTTGGGCTGGGTCCCGAGTCCCTCTCTGGTCCTCTGTAACAACAAACTCCCTCTCCCCTCACCTTGTTAAACCAGTAACACCCAGGGACATTGAGTCCCAACCCCTGTGCATGCAAACCCTGGAAAAGATAGAAAACTCCAAGAAAAAAACCCCACTTCATCACAGAAGGTGACAAATCTGAGGAACTGTCACAGATTGAAGTGTCACTAGAGGAGGTTTTGGAATTAATTGATAAACTCAACATTAACAAGTCACCAGGACCAGATGGCATTCACCCAGGAGTTCTGAAAGAACTCAAATATGAAGTTGCAGAACTATTAACTAAGGTTTGTAACCTGCCCTTTAAATTGGCTTCGGTACCCAATGACTGGAAGTTAGCTAATGTAACGTCAATATTTAAAAAGGGCTCTAGAGGTGATCCCGGTGTCACGGAGTCACCGGGCGATGCTCTGGAACTGCTCCCCACCAAGCCAGTCAGGACTTTGGGGAGCCTCCTCTCCCTTGGAGCAGACTTGTTCAGGGCAAGAAGCTCACATGTCTTCACCTCCTGGATCTCTCCTTGGAGCATTCAGCATCCTCTGCCCCTCCGTGCGATTCCCACAGCGAGCCCGCCCCAGCGGGGTCCTAGGGAAGCCACCGGGTTCTGCACCCCCACTTTGCAGTCAGACGTGACTCTCAGCCAGCCAGTAACACAGAGGTTTATTCGATGACAGGAACAGGGTCTAAAACAGAGCTTGTAGATACAGCGAACCGGACCCCTCGGCTGGGTCCATTTTGGGGGGCAGTGAGCCACACCCCCAGGTCTGCCCTCCACCCTTGACCCCAGCCAGCTCCAGACTAACAACCCCTCCCAGCCCCTCCTCTCTCCTCAGCCCCTTTCCCGGGCCAGGAGCTCACCTGATCCTTTTGTCTCCAACACCTTCAGCTGGCACCTTTGCAGGGGGGGGCCCAGGCCATCAGTTGCTAGGAGACAGAGTGCCAGGCATTTAGGTGCACTGGCCCTTTGCTCTGCCAGATACTTAAGAACTGCCATGGGGACACTGAGGCACCAACACAGTATTCAGAGAAAACATTAAGAACTTTCCCAGTTCATCACATCTCTCCCCCCTTCGAGACCGAACTGAGCGAGGTCACTCCAGCCAGTGACCTGGGGAAGTTCGAACCCACCAACATTCCTATGGATGCCCCAGCATCTCTCCCATTCCTCGGTGTGAGTTACACCAGGACAGTCCAGTCTCATGCCCTCCCTTAGGTCGGGTGTGCTTGATGGCACTCGCAGGCCGCATGTGGGAAGGTTTATGCGGCTTGAACCCTTTTGCTACCCCAATGCCTCTGGGGTCCAAACTGGGACGGGGTCTTCTCCCAGCACTTAAAAGCCCCGATCTTGGCCTTGGCCAGCTCTGGGCTTGGGCAGCCGCTTCCCACTTTGTGGCCCAGACACAACGCCTCTGCCGTCCCCACTTGCACTTTCCAGCTTTTAACGTCAGTCCCACCTCCTTGAGGCAGCCCAGCCCCCTCTTCACCTGGGACACCTGTTCCTCCCAGGTCTGGCTAAAGATGCACATGTTATCAGTGTCTGCCAGGGCCAAGTTCTCCATCCCCCTCTGCTTGTCTAGAATCTCCCCAGGCCTAGGCTTGGGGTCGGCATCGGACACTGTGATGGCTTTAAGCTTCTGATAGCCACCATAAAACCAGATCATCCTGTCTCGCTTGGGGATCAGCCCCACGGGTGAGGCCCATGGGCTGTAAAATGGCTGGATCCCATCTAAAGCCAGCATGTCCCTGACCTCTCTCTCCAGGTTCTCGGCTGCTTTCCCAGTGACTCTGAACGGGGAACACCTGATGGTGAGATTGTCTTCCACCTCAGGGAAGAGATCCCCCCGGGGGTCTTCCCCCTTCTCCATCCAATCCTCCCCCTTCAGGTCCAGGGGTCCCCTCACTCTCCTCCCATCCAGCAGCTCAAATGGGAAGAACCCTGTGGATTCCTGGGGCACCACCAGCTGCCTCCCAATTCCTCCCAGTTCTACTTCCCCTTGGGGAGCCCATTCCTGGTACAGGAATCCCTTCTCCTGCAGGACTCTGTCACTGCAGCCTTCCCCAAGGGGGTTTGCAGCACTGTGGCCAGCAAGTTCTCTCAGCTTCTCCAAGGAGGGATCCCTCTGCAGCTCCGTCTGGGATTCAGCTGCTGGGGCAGGGAGTGGAACCTGCTCCCTCTCGCTGGCTGGGCCTGGGGTCACAGCCCCCCTGAGCCCTGTCCCTGGTAGCTCCCTCCCTGCTGTGTAATCACTTCCCAGCAGCATGTCTGGACCAGGCAAACCTGTTTGGCAGCTGACTTGCCCTGCCCTGGTGTCCCCCCACTCAGCTGGGGTCTCAGCTCCCCCCGTGCTCAGCGCTGCCCTTGCTGTCCCAGTGGGGGCAGGCAGCGAGCTCTCTGCTCTGGTCACAGCATCAGAGCCAGCGTGAGCCCCCTCTCCGGTGTGCAGGGGGGCGGGGAGCATCTCTCCCTCCCACTCAGCCCCAGGGGGCTGGTTACAGGTAGGCAGGTATCCTGAGCCCAGCAGCCCCTCCCCCCTGCCAGCCAGGTTATTTGCATTTTCACTGACCATTTCCATCCTAGCCAATTGGTTCCCTGGATTTGAATTCAAACCCTCGGCCGTTACAGGAGCGGGGCCTGGATCCTGTCCCATGGGGAGACAGTCACCCCCAACAGGGCATCCCAGCCGATATCCTGGAGAACCCCAACCACCAGCCAGCCCGACCCCTTCTGGGTCTGCACAGGGATCTGGGCCATAGGCAGGGCGAGGGGCTTCACTCCAGGGAACTTCACCCAGGTCCCACAGTCCCTCAGCATCTGAGGCTGCACCACCACAGTTCTCTCTGTCCCAGGGTCTCGCCCCTGCAGGCGTGTTTCCCCACTGACCCCTGGGCAGCCCCCTATGTCTCTCTGCTCCACCATCACCAGTCCACGCTGCTGCTACTGCTCATGCAGCTTTTCCTCGGGCTTTTGCTTTCTCTCACGGTCCTCTCGCTCTCTCGGGCTCTGCTCCCATCCCATCCGTCTCCAATCTCCTGATGGGGAACCCAATCGTGAAGACCCTCGTCTGTTTGGGGACCAGACTCCCGGGGATACCTGGCTGATGCTCCAGCTGCTCTCAGATCCTCTTGTAGCCCCATCTGGGCCAGGAATCTGGTCCTCAGAGCGGTGCTTCTCCTTCAAATGCACGATTAACTGTGCCTTGGTGAATTTCCCCATGCGTAACCCTCTCTTTGTGCACAGGATCACAATGTCCTTCTTAAGGAGATGGTGATAGGCCATCACTTCACTGTTCCCAAGTGGCTCTGGACTCACAGGCCTGTGTGCTCTTGGCTCCCCCATGGTTTCCAGGAAGAACCCCTGGTGTGCCAGCCCTTCTCGTGATCACCACCTCTTTGCCAGGGTCGAGCTGCAGACTCCTCCGCCCCTGGGACTGCTCCTGCAATCCCCCGGGGAACCCTGCTACTGCAAAATCCTTCTCTCTCCCAGGGTCGAGCGGCAAGCTCCTCCGCCCCTGAGACTGATCGCTGCAGTCCTCAGGGGGACCCCGTTACTCCAACAGTCCTTCTCGCTGGTCATACACTCCCAGAGGTTAACCGCCCCCTGAAACCGTCCCACTCTGAGCCTTCAGCACGCCTGGTCCTCATTATCCCTCCTTTGTTTTACTGCTCCCCAGTCACTTACTGCAAGCAGCACCATTCACGGGGTGCAGTACATCCCACCACTGCCACCAGTTGTCACGGAGTCACCGGGCAATGCTCTGGAACTGCTCCCCACCAAGCCAGGCAGGACTTTGGGGAGCCTCCTCTCCCTTGGAGCAGACTTGTTCAGGGCAAGAAGCTCACACAGCTTCACCTCCTGGGTCTCTCCTTGGAGCATTCAGCATCCTCTGCCCCTCCGTGCGCTTCCCACAGCGAGTCCACCCCAGCGGGGTCCTGGGGAAGCCACCGGGTTCTGCACCTCCACTTTGCAGTCAGACGTGACTCTCAGCCAGCCAGTAACACAGAGGTTTATTCGATGACAGGAACAGGGTCTAAAACAGAGCTTGTAGATACAGCGAACCGGACCCCTCGGCTGGGTCCATTTTGGGGGGCAGTGAGCCAGACCCCCAGGTCTGCCCTCCACCCTTGACCCCAGCCAGCTCCAGACTAACAACCCCTCCCAGCCCCTCCTCTCTCCTCAGCCTCTTTCCCGGGCAAGGAGCTCATCTGATCCCTTTGTCTCCAACACCTTCAGCTGGCACCTTTGCAGAGGAGGGGCCCAGGCCATCAGTTGATAAGAGACAGAGTGTCAGGCATTTAGGTGCACTGGCCCTTTGCTCTGCCAGATACTTAAGTACTGCCATGGGGACACTGAGGCACCAACACAGTACTCAGAAAAAACATTAAGAACTTTCCCAGTTCGTCACACCCGGCAATTACAGACCGGTAAGTCTAACGTCGGTACCGGGCAAATTAGTTGAAAAAATAGTTAAGAATAAAATTGTCAGACACATAGAAAAACATAAACTGTTGAGCAATAGTCAACTTGGTTTCTGTAAAGGGAAATCGTGTCTTACTAATCTATTAGAGTTCTTTGAAGTGGTCAACAAACATGTGGACAAGGGGGATCCAGTGGACATAGTGTACTTAGATTTCCAGAAAGTCTTTGAAAAGGTCCCTCACCAAAGGCTCTTACTTAAATTAAGCTGTCATGGGATAAAAGGGAAGGTTCTTTCATGGATTGAGAACTGGCTAAAAGACAGGGAACAAAGGGTAGGAATTAATGGTAAATTCTCAGAATGGAGAGGGGTATCTAGTGGTGTTCCCCAAGGGTCAGTCCTCGGACCAATCCTATTCAATTTATTCATAAATGATCTGGAGAAAGGGATAAACAGTGAGATGGCAAAGTTTGCAGATGATACTGAACTACTCAAGATAGTTAAGACTAAAGCAGACTGTGAAGAACTTCAAAATGATCTCACAAAACTAAGTAATTGGGCAACAAAATGGCTAATGACATTTAATGTGGATAAATGTAAAGTAATGCACATTGGAAAAAATAACCCCAACTATACATACAATATGATGGGGGCTAATTTAGCTACAACGTGTCAGGAAAAAGATCTTGGCGTCATCGTGGATAGTTCTCTAAAGATGTCCACGCAGTGTGCAGAGGTGGTCAGTAAAGCAAAGAGAATGTTAGGAATCATTAAAAGGGAATAGAGAATAAGACTGAGAATATATTATTGCCCTTATATAAATCCATGGTACGCCCACATCTTGAATACTGTGTACAGATGTGGTCTCCTCACCTCAAAAAAGATATTCTAGCACTAGAAAAGGTTCAGAAAAGGGCAACTAAAATGATTAGGGGTTTGGAGAGGGTCCCATAGGAGGAAAGATGAAAGAGGCTAGGCCTCTTCAGCTTGGAAAAGAGGAGACTAAGGGGGGATATGATAGATGTCTATAAAATCCTGAGTGATGTGGAGAAAGTGGATAAGGAAAAGTTATTTACTTATTCCCATAATACAAGAACTAGGGGTCACCAAATGAAATTAATAGGTAGCAGGTTTAAAACAAATAAAAGGAAGTTCTTCACATTGCACAAAGTCAACTTGTGGAACTCCTTGCCTGAGGAGGTTGTGAAGGCTGGGACTATAACAATGTTTAAAAGAGAACCGGATAAATTTATGGTGGCTAAGTCCATAAATGGCTATTAGCCAGGAGGGTAAAGAATGGTGTCCCTAGCCACTGTTCATCAGAGGATGGAGATGGATGGCAGGAGAGAGATCACTTGATCATTGCCTGTTAACTTCACTCCCTCTGGGGCACCTGGCATTGGCCACTGTCAGTAGACAGATACTAGGCTAGATGGACCTTTGGTCTGACCCAGTACGGACGTTCTTATGTTCTTATGTTCACCTGGCACAGGCCTAAGTGTGGACAGAAGGGAGAAGGCAGGGGAACCAGGATTGTGCACTTCAAAACTGCTGCGTGGGGTGAAGAGATTCCTCTGGCTAGGCAGAGCACAGTACAGGCAGGGGCCCTTGTGTAAGGCCTTCCACTCGGGGTGAATTTCACCCACACAGAATTATCCATGGGCTGAGGGAGGAGGTCACCTCTGGATTAGTGACCCCCCCTTCCAGTCAATCATCTTCATTCAGGGATCTGCACTGCCATTGACCTTCCCTCGGGGCTCAGCTTCTCCGTTCACTGGGAGACGGAGGGAGCCTCGCACTGGAGACTGGCTGACCAGAAAGCCCTGGTGAGTCAGTGGGGGCATCGCACAGTGAGGGTGGATGCACCTGCTCCTTCTTCACTAAAATAGCCACTGAGCATCTGCTCCCTGCGCTCCCCGGGGCAGATGGAGTCAGCAGAGCCTCTCCCTCCCCTGGTAGTTGTGTGAGATCCCATCAAGGGGAGATACTTTGTGTCTCTCTCTCTTTTCATTGCTATGGAGCGACAGCGCCACCCCCAGGAAATTCCTTCCTTGGTCTCTCCAGGGCTAGATTTTTGTCTGAGCCTAGGTCGGTTTCCCCCTTGCTGTGTGTCTCGTCTCGCACAGTAATACATGGTGGTGTCCTCGGGTCTCAGGCCGGTCATGTGCAGGTAGAAGTTGGAGCTGTCCTTGGAGACTGTGAATCGCCCCTTGATGGTGGGAGAATAATACTCGCTCTGCCTTGGTTTCCAGTAGTGGACCAGCCACTCCAGCTCCTTTCCCGGCTCCTGTCTGACCCAGTCCATATAATAGTCGGTGATAGTGAACCCGCTCGCGGAGCATTTCAGCCGAGTGGATTCTCCGGGCTTCTTCAGTTCTGGACCGGACTGGGTCAGAGCCACCTGTGACCGGGCCCCTGTGGGAAAGGGGAGGGAGAAAAGCGACCAATGAGGGAACCGGTCACATGAAACCCGATTCCCCGTCATTTAACAGGAGACGAATATCAATAAAAGCAGGTTACAAAATACGTTTTTAGCTCAGTGCAGAAAACCAGGAACGCTCGCCCCCTTCCCCAGTGCATCTATGGGGAGAAAATACCTTCCAGAGCCGCCGCAAGGAAAAGTAAATGAAGCCAAAGTCTCATTTTCCCTGGTGCTGGAGGGGAAAGTCCTCGGTGGAGAGTGGCTGGTAACTGCAGAGACCCAGGGGCTGCGGATTGTCTGTCCGGGGCCTGCTGGGACAGAGAGAGATTTAAACAGGAAACCCTCGCCTATTTGCATATCCCTCTCCCTATGAGAGACAAACTTCTTCCTGAGCCGTCTCGTTATCTTTTCTGGGGTTCAGAGAAAACGGACGAGTCCTTTGTTCTTGCTCTGGGCCTGACCCAAAGCTCATAGAACTCGGTGGGAATCTTTCTGTTCTAAGGCCATGGCTACACTTACAGTTTTGCAGCGCTGGTAGTTACAGCTGTGTTCGTACAGCTGTGTAGGGCCAGCGCTGCAGTGTGGCCACACTGACAGCTACCAGCGCTGCAGTGTGGCCACATTTGCAGCACTTGCAGCGCTGTTGGGAGTGGTGCATTGTGGGCAGCTATCCCAGAGAGCACCTCGTCCCATTTTGGCGCTGTGGCTTGTGGGAAGGGGAAGGAAGTGTGCGGGTCTTTCCGCTTCCTGTTCCAATGCCGCGTGGTGCTTTGCTACACATTCCGAGCAGTTTGGCGGCATTGTGAGTCTGCAGCGCGATTTCTGAGATTTCTGTTACAAATGGAGCCTGAGCTGCTGAGGACCTTGCTGATGAATGTTGCCAGCACATCACGCATGGCAGTGGAGCTATTCCTTCATCTGCAAAGTGACAGTGAGGAGTCAGACGATGATATTGAAACGCCTGATGCTCAAGACACTCAATTGCTTGTGGCAGTTACAGACGTGCTCAGCACCATGGAACGGTGCCTTTGGCCTCGGAAAACCAGCACTGAGTGGTGGGATCACATCGTCCTGCAAGCCTGGGATGACGAGCAGTGGCTGCAGAACTTTAGGATGAGAAAAGCCACTTTCATGGGACTGTGTGCTGAGCTCGCCCCTACCCTGCAGCGCAGGGACACGAGATTGAGAGCTGCCCTGCCAGTGGAGAAGCGGGAGGCTATTGCAATCTGGAAGCTGGCAACTCCAGACTGCTTCAGATCGGTGGCGAACCAGTTTGTAGTGGGAAAGTCCACCGTTGGAATGGTGCTGATGCAAGTTTGCACAGCCATTAATCGCACCCTGCTAAGAAGAACTGCGACTCTGGGGAACATGCAGGACATTGTGGATGACTTTGCAGAAATGGGGTTCCCTAACTTTGGAGTGGCAATAGATGGGACGCATATTCCTATTCTGTCACCACCCCACCTGGCATCAGAGTACGTGAATCGCAAGGGGTATTTCTCCGTGGTTCTGCAAGAGCTTGTGGATCACCGTGGGCGTTTCACTGACATTTACTCAGGATGGCCTGGAAAGGTGCAGGATGCACGCATCTTTCGGAACAGTGCCCGGTTCAGGAAGCTGAGGGCCGGGACTTTTTTCCCAGACCGCAAGATCACAGTAGGGGACGTCGAAATGCCCACTATGATCCTTGGAGACCTCGCTTACCCCTTAATGCCCTGGCTCATGAAACCATATACAGGGAAGCTTGACAGGAGCAAGAACCGGTTCAACTACAGGCTGAGCCGGTGCAGAATGACTGTGGAGTGTGCTTTTGGCCGTTTGAAAGCCCGCTGGAGGTGTCTTTATGGGAAGCTAGATTTGGGGGAAAGCAGCATCTCCGCTGTTATATCCGTGTGCTGTACCCTCCATAATATTTGTGAAGGGAAGGGTGAAAGATTCAGTGAGGAATGGACCTCCGAGGTTCGACGCCTAGAGGATGAATTTGCACAGCCAGAGAGCAGGGCTACTAGAGAGGCCCAGGAAAGGACTTCAAGGATTAGGGATGCCTTAAGGGAGCAATCTGATGCTGAGAGCCAACAGTAATGTTTGGTGCTTTTCTGTGCTCCTTTCTACCTTGGGGTACAGTATTTACCACTTCCTGCAATAATAAAAAGTATTGTAAAAGCCATAAAATCCTTTATTCAAAGTACAGTACATAGAAGGCCAGGGGGGTTAGGGTGGTGGACTGTACATTCAGAGGTTTGAATATGTCCTGTTTGGATTGCTGTTCAATGTCTGCTGCACTTCAGGATTACTATGCTGCAGGGTAATGGGGGTGGAGTGCACAGGGTAAGAACTGTAGTTATCAGGTCTGGAAGGTGATGGTACAGGTGTTGGGGGCAGCTGGGGGTAGTAAGAAACTGGCTGCTGGAGAAAGGTGTTTTGTGCAATACTGGGGAACAAGAAAGAGAGCTTTGGGCGGGGTGTGGGTTACCACGGTACAGATCTGCCTGCATGGCTACGAGAGACTCGAAAGAGTCAGTTTGGCGAGCCAGGAGGCTTATCAGGTGCTTTGAGGTTTTTTTGGTAGCCAATTCCTTTCTCCTGCTTTCTGTTTGCCTCCACTCATACATTTTCTCTCTCCATTCTTGTGTCTTCCTACTTTCTCTGTTGTAGTGAATCATAACTGCTTTGATCAATTCTTCTTTTGATTTTCGCGGATTTTTTCTCAAGTTCTGCAAGCGACGTGAGGCCGGTGATCCGGCTGCATTAGTCAAGGTCACTAAAAAAAACATAGATAGAAACATGTAATACACAGAGGCTACATTGTTTATTATCACACAGTGAAGGAGTTTTTAGACTTTTTGTAGCATCCTTCCCACATACCTAACATAACACAGAGAGGCCAGGGAAGCGAAGGCATGGCGAGCAATGGGGTGAGAGTTTCTGCCCCGACTTCACCTGGGAGGGGGAACTGACTGGGAGGGGGAACTCACTGGGGTTTATCTGCACTGGGTACAGGAGGTAGCCAGTGGCCTGCACAGGGGACAGTAGGGAACATGAAGCTGGCGAGCTGCTGGCGGGGGGGGAGGAGGGTGGTCCGCGGAACTGCTGGCCTGCTGCTGGTGGTGGTGGGGGAACGCACTGCGGTGCTGGCTGCCTGCTGTTGGGTGGGGGGAACGTACCGTGAGGCTGGCTACCTGCTGGAAGGGGGTGGGGAGACCGGAACACACCGTGGGGCTGGCTCCTGCTGGAAGGGGGGGGAGACCGGAACGCACCGCGGGGCTGGCTCCTGCTGGAAGGGGGTGGGGAGACCGGAACGCACCGCGGGGCTGGCTCCTGCTGGAAGGGGGTGGGGAGACCGGAACGCACCGCGGGGCTGGCTCCTGCTGGAAGGGGGGGGGGGGGGGAGACCGGAACGCACCGCGGGGCTGGCTCCTGCGGGAAGGGGGGGGGAGACCGGAAACGCACCGCGGGGCTGGCTCCTGCTGGAAGGGGGGGGGAGACCGGAACGCACCGCGGGGCTGGCTCCTGCTGGAAGGGGGGGGGAGACCGGAACGCACCGCGGGGCTGGCTACCTGCTGGAAGGGGGTGGGGGAGACCGGAACGCACCGCGGGGCTGGCTCCTGCTGGAAGGGGGTGGGGAGACCGGAACGCACCGCGGGGCTGGCTACCTGCTGGAAGGGGGTGGGGAGACCGGAACGCACCGCGGGGCTGGCTACCTGCTGGAAGGGGGGGGGAGACCGGAACGCACCGCGGGGCTGGCTCCTGCTGGAAGGGGGTGGGGAGACCGGAACGCACCGCGGGGCTGGCTACCTGCTGGAAGGGGGGGGGAGACCAGAATGCACCGTGGGGCTGGCTGCCTGCTGGAAGTGGGGGGGGACCGCGAACCTGGCGTCCTGCACTCAAGTATCCCTAAATTCTCAACAGAGTTTCCTACTGTCAGATATATCACTGCTGCGTGTTACCTGGGAAGAGAGGGAGGGTCTTCTACAGCAATGTGGATTCCGCCCTGGCCCCTATGCAGCTTGCCTGTGTGCAACCATGGTCCCCCCACCCCTCGCTGCACAGTGGATCGGACAAGTTAGCCTGACCGGGACAAGGACCACGGTAGCTCTCCCTATAAACTTGCGAAAGCACATTGCCCACGCCCTGGCTGCAACTTTTCAAGAGATTACTGAGGCCGATTACAGAGACGTGATAGAGCAAATCAATGGGCTATTCCACGTTTAGGCATGCATGCAGGCAGCCATAACCCCAACCCTCCTCTCCCAAAACATAAAATCTGCTTACCCCGAGCACGTTCTTCTGCTTCTTCCTCACCAGCAACTTCCAGCTGCTGCGACTGGCTAGCCTCCTCCTGGCTTGAGAAGAGCTCCTGGCTGCATGCCTCCTGGGACTCCGGGGTGTCTCCCTCCACGCCAGTAGCCTCACTCTCGGCTTCCTCTACACCCTCCTCCACTTCTCCCTGCTCTGAACTCTCCATTGTGCTCCTAGGATTGGCAGTGGGGTCACACCCAAGTATGGCATCCAGCTCCTTGTAAAAACGGCAGGTCGTGGGGGCAGCTCCTGAGCGGTGATTTCCCTCACGGGCTTTGCAGTAAGCACTGCGCAGCTCCTTTACTTTTACCCTGCACTGCAATGCATCCCGTTCATGGCCCCTTCTCAGCAAGGACTGTGATATCTCCCATAGGTATCATAATTTCTCCTGCTGGAGCGCAGCTGTGCTTGCACAGCTTCCTCACCCCAAACACTGATGAGGTCCTGCAGCTCGGAACTGTTCCATGCTGGTGCTCATCTGGGGCGTGGAGGCATGGTCACTGATTGATTGATTGATTGCACTCCACACCTGGCTGGGCAAACAGGAAGGGGATTTTTAAAATTCCCGGGGCATTTAAAGGTGGAGTCAGCTGAGCCCAGGGCAGTGAAGTGTGCAGGATTACCAGAGAGGCTTAAAAGGTATGCTGGGATACCTCCTTATACCCCGGAGGTCAATAAAAGTGCTGGTGGGTGTCCACACTTGCTGACCAGCGCTGGATCACCAGCGCTGGAATCGCTACACCCGAGGTTCGACCGGGTGTACAGCCAGCGCTGCAACCAGGGAGTTGCAGCGCTGGCCGTGCTTTGCAAGTGTGGCCACATCCTAAGTTGCAGCGCTGTAACCCCCTCATCAGCGCTGCAACTCTCTAGTGTAGCCATGAAGCATTGGATGTGACACTCTGCTAACAGCAATGCTCGAAATAGCTAGAGTCATATTTTCCAGCCTGTTTTAGGTACATCTGGGTGCACCCCTCACCACAGCATCTCAGCTCCTCACCAGATTCAGTATATTCAGCCTCACCATACTCCAGCGATGTAAAGAAGTGCAATTGTGTTAAAGCAGGGACCCAGAGTCAGTGCGGGAGATTTTGAAAGGTATTTGAGTGTCCTCAAATGCAGGAAAACACCTTGTGGGATCTACAGAAGTGACTAGGACTCTAACGCCTCTTGATTTCAATGGAATTCAGGAGAAATTTTAGGAGCCTTCATAGTGTCATTAGGGATCAATGTCCTTCTTTGGGAACCTAATTCACTTTTCAATCTGGCTGTACGGGACTTGCCCAAGCTTCCAAAGGCAGACAGACCTATAATAATAACATGGTTCCAACGGAACAGGCGGACCTTAATTTCAGCTTCATCTCATGTTGATTGGATGACGCAGGGGTTGGATCTGAGGGGAACCTCAGGGTGCAGTTTTGTGGCTGCTTTTCTTTGAAAACTGTTACCCGTTATTTTTCTCACAGATTTCAGGGGGATTGATGGGGTTAAAGTGCAAACGCAGTTTGTGTGTGTAACGGAGCAGGGTAGGTAGGTAACCCACCGCCCCTTGTCAGTCTTGTCCCCAAGGCCCTGCTGTGCCGCATTCCTCATTGCTGCCCCCTCGTGGTACATGGGAGAAGCGGACTCTGCAGCCCACCCCCCTCTCTGTTTTCACTTTTTGTGTTATTAGTCATATTAAATCCGAAAACGAATGTTTTGAGCCATCTGTTCAGTTATTCTTTTAAACCAGGCTTTTTTTTCTCCTAGGAAAATGGCCCTTGTGCCAGAGCCACATTTGGTAGAAAAAAACATTGAACTGGAAAACAAATAAAGAAGCAAACAAACAAGCTAGTGCCCAAAGCTGAGAGATCGGTGTCTTGCTGCTGGAATGTGCCACTGGCCGTGGTGACACTGGGTGGAATCCCAGCGCGGTGAATTAACGAGGGTGATAGCACCAGAATGAACCAGGTGGAGGATCTATGGCCTGTGCTATGCAGGAGCCCAGACTAGGTTGTCACACTGCTCCCTTGAGGTTTATGAATCTGTGACTATCTGGGAGGCTTTTGTGTGGGCTCCGAATTTGTTCCAGGCAGAATAATAAGAATTTCCCTGACACGACTTCAGGGCCCGATTGCTGTCAGTTTGTGTGTCTGTGTGTGTGTGGGGGGGGGTAAGAAAGATTCGCTTTCCTGCTCTCTCTGCCCAGCATGTATCCCCAGCCAGGCGCCTAGCGGATTTCGGTCCTTACAGGGTGCCGGCTTTCAGGGTCTCGCTGGCATGTCCGATTTAGGCACATCAGGCGGCAGGTAGGTGCTGAATTCACCTTGTGGATCTAGCCCTGAACACACATGGAAAGCCCCTGGCAGGTGGCTGTCCAGCGCTCCTAGGATCCATCCGGAATCCAAACCTGTCTGCCCAGGCTGAGATTTTCTAGAGCTCCCGAGGGGTTAGAATAGGCACGAGGTGTCCGGATCTCTAGGGCAGCCTGGGGACCCCCCGCCTGGCTGCTGGGGGGGGGTTGAACTAACGTGTTTTCATTCACTGTAATGTCGCTTCTGTCAGTGAATATTGGGGGGTGGGGGGGGGCTGAGGGGCGGAGTGAGGGGCACAGAGTGTCCTGGGGAAAGGGGGAGTTGCGGGCTGGTCTCTGCTAACAGCGCGGTGTCACAGAGTGTGGGGGAGTCCGGCCCTGCACCCCTCTTCCTGGGACCCTGTGATGCAGTAGGGACAGTCTGTGTGGGGAGTGGGAGAGCAGGGGAGGACTTTAGGGGATGGACGATGCCAGGGCCTGCAACCTGAGCTAGGTAAGGGAGGGGAAAGGTCAACACCTTTGCCCGGGAAGGGGACAAAGGAAGGGAGTGGCAGGAGGGAAGCAGTTTGAGTTTGGGCTTGGGGCTGTGTGGGCGGAATTCAGGGTATCCTAGCTAGGATCCAAGCACCTTGAAAGCCCAGAAGGACTCGGTGGAGGGGTCCTGACTGTGCCTGCAAGCTCTGCTGTAACCGGTGTTCCTGTTGTCCAATAAACCTTCTGTTTTACTGGCTGGCTGAGAGTCACTGTGGGTCCCAGGAGGAGGGGTGCAGGGCCGGACTCCCCCACACTGCGTGACAACTGGTGCCAGCGGTGGGATATACTGCACCCCGTGGACGGCGCTTCCTGCAGTAAGTGACTGGGGAGCAGTAAAACGAAGGGGTGATTAACCCCTGGGAGTGTGTGCCCAGTGAGAAGGACTTTGCAGTAACAGGGTCCCCAGGGGGATTGCAGCGAGCGGTCCCAGGGGCGAAGGAGTCGGCAGCTTGACCCTGGCAGAGAGGTGGTGACCTCATGAAGGGCTGGTGCACTAGGGGTCCCCCTGGAAACCGTGGGGAGCGGCGAGCACCCCGGCCTGTGAGTGGCCAGCAGGAAGATGTATGCCAAGCGGCGCAAGTGTGACCTGGTGGAGCTGTGCAAGCAGAGGGGGTTGCGCCCAGGGAGACGCACCAAGGACGAGCTGATTGCCCAGCTGGAGCAGGGAGACCGCATGAATGAACGGAGCCCTGTCTCTGAGGGAAGCAGCCGAGCAGATGCAGAGCAGGCACCAGTGTCTGTCCCCACTGGGAGTGGTCAGCCAGCGGACGAGGGCTTCCCGAGACCCCCCCTTCCTAGGCGAAGGGGAAGGGCGGGGAGGAGCCCAGTGTATACCGAGGGCACCGTGACACCCCCGGCCAGCAGGGGATCTGCCCAGCGAAGCTCACCCCCCAGCAGGGGATCCTCCCGGCAACGCTCGGCATCCGTGGAGCAGATGCGGCTGGAATATGAAAGGGAGCTGAGATGGAAAGAGCTCGAGTTAAAGAGGCGAGAGCTGGAGGAGAAGGCGAAACAGCGTGAACATGAGGAGAACCAGCATAAACATGAGGAGAACCAGTGCCAGCGTGAGTGGGAGGAGAAGGAGAAACAGCGTAAACATGAGCTGGACCTGGCCCGGCTGAGGAGCAGTGAGGCTCCGGCTGTGGTGAGTGAGGGGGGGCCCAAGCCTACAAAGAGCTGTGATAAGCACTTGCTGCCCCGGCGTAAGGAGGGGGAGGACATAGATACCTTCCTGACAGCCTTTGAGAATGCCTGCGAGCTGCACAGGGTTGACCCTGCAGACAGGATCGCAGTTCTCACCCCCTTACTGGACTCCACAGCCGTGGAGGTGTACAGCCGACTGAAAGGGGCGGAGGCAGGGGACTACGAACTGTTCAAACAGGCCCTGCTCCGCGAGTTTGGGCTGACTCCTGAGATGTACCGGAAAAAGTTCCGGAGCCAGCGTAAAACCCGTGAGGTCACATACCTACAACTGGTCAACCGGGCGCAGGGGTATGCCCGCAAGTGGACAGCTGGGGCCCAAACTAAAGAGGACCTGCTTGACTTATTCATACTGGAGCACCTAGTACGAGCAGTGCCCGTCCGACCTTGAGGCTGTGGTTGATGGACCAGAAGCCGGAGAACCCGCAGCATGCACGGTCAGCTGGCCGACCAATTTGTGGACAGTCAGGCAGGGGATGGCAGGGAGGAGTCTCGAAGGAGCAGGCCTGCCTCAACGCAGAGAGAGAGACATCATGGGACCTCCCAAAGGGGGCCTATGGAGAACCCCCCCAAAAGGGGAACATCCAACGGCAGGTCCCTCCGACCCACTCAAGGGGACCCACGAGACTATGGGCTGCTATCGCTGTGGCCAACGAGGTCACATACGGGCCCAGTGCCCCAAGCTCAGGGACAGACCAAGCAGACCCAACCCGCAGAGGGTGGACTGGGTAAAAACCCAATCGGAGGAGGGGCTACATTCCCAGGAAAGGGGGGTTGGCAACATACCACCTGTGGATGCTCCAGGTTCCGGGTTTTTGGTTTACCGGGTGGGTGCGGGGCTGCCCCTCCGGAAAGAGTGCATTGTTTCCCTGGAAGTGGATGGGAGGAAGGTCACTGGGTACTGGGACACAGGTAGCAGAGGTGATGCTGGCCCGGCCCGAGGTGGTGGCCTCAGATCGGATGGTGCCCGACACCTACCTGACCCTGATGGGCGTGGGCGAGACCCCATTCAAGGTACCCGTGGCAAGGGTACACCTGAAATGGCGGGCCAAGGAGGGCCCCAAGGATGTGGGGGTACACCAATATTTGCCCACCTGACGTGTTAATGGGAGGGGACCTTGAGGACTGGCCTAGTAACACCCAGGGTAGCCCTGGTCAGTGACTCGTAGTCAGAGTCGGCAAATGGCACTGCATCCCCGACAACGGGGAAGGTACTCGACCCTGAGGTGCAGGACCCTAACTCAGGGAGTGGGGAACGCCCAGGGGCACGGTGCAGAGAGGCTGCGGCCTCAGACCCAGCCAGCAAAGAGTGAGCCGGTCCCCATCCCTGTCCCAGCTGCTGAGTTCCAGGCCGAAGTTGCAGAAAGATCCCTCCTTGCGGAAGCACAGGGACCGGGCTGACCTTAGTGCGGTGCAGACCATGAGGAAAGGTTGCAAGGAGAGGTTCCTGTGGGAGAAAGGGGTTCCTGTACCGAGAATGGGCTCCCCCAGGGGAAGTAGAGTCATGGGGAATCAGGAGGCAGCTGGTGGTTCCCCAGAAGTTCGTCACAAGCTGTTGTACCTGGCCCATGACATCCCTCTCGCAGGGCACCAGGGAATCCGGCGCACCAGGCAGAGGCTGCTACAGAACTTTTACTGGCCTGGGGTCTTTATCCCATGTCCGACAGTACTGCCAATCCTGTGACCCCTGCCAGAGGGTGGGGAAGGCCCGGGACAAGGGGAAAGCGGCTTTGAGGCCTTTACCTATCATAGAAGAACCTTTCCAGAAGGTGGCCATGAACATAGTGGGACCCCTCAGCAAGACGACCTGGTCAGGGAAGAAATACATCCTGGTGGTGGTGGACTTTGCCACTCGCTACCCCTAGGCGGTGGCCTTGTCCTCTATTGAAGCAGACACAGTGGCAGATGTGCTGCTGACAATTTTCAGCCGGGTGGGGTTCCCACAGGAGGTCTTAACGGACCAGGGGTCCAACTTCATGTCGGCTCTGCTCCGGTCCTTATGGCAGAAATGTGGGGTCCAGCACGACTGGGCCTCAGCGTATCACCCCCAGTCCAACGGGCTGGTAGAAAGGTTCAACGGGACGCTAAAAAGGATGCTAAAAACATTTATGAACCAGCATCCGCAAGATTGGGACAAGTACTTACCTCACCTGCTGTTTGCGTACAGGGAGGTACCCCAGAAATCTACCAGGTTTTCACCTTTCGAACTGTTGTATGGAAGACGGGTGAGGGGGCCCCTAGACCTGATGAGGGACGAATGGGAGGGGAAGGCCGCTCCCGAGGGAGAGTCAGTGGTGGAGTATGTCCTGACCTTCTGGGAAAGACTGGCCTGAGCTCATGGGCCTGGCCAGGGAGAATCTGGCCCGAGCCCAGAGGAGGCAGAAGGTCTGGTATGACCGCACAGCACGAGCCTGTGCCTTCGCCACCGGGGATCAGATGATGGTTCTTATCCCCGTGAGGAGAAACAAACTCCAGACCGCCTGGGAAGGGCCCTTCAAGGTTATCAAGCAACTGAATGAGGTAAACTATGTGGTGGAGCTGTCAAACTGGGCACATCACCGTCGGGTGTACCATGTGAACATGATAAACCATACTATAACAGGGGGAATGTGGTGTTGGCCAGTGTGTGGACATTGGGAGGGGTAGGGAGATGACCCCTTAGTGAATCTATTCCCTGGGACAAAAGCTGGTTCTCCCCTGGAGGCGATTCCCCTCTGTGATCAGCTGACCCCGGGCCAGCACGCTGAGATCAGAGGGGTGCTGCATCTGTACCGACAGCTGTTTTCCAACCAGCCTGGACGCACTAATTTGACTGTCCACCGGGTGGAGACCGGGTCACATGCCCCTATAAGATGCTCCCCTTTTCGGGTCACTGGGAAAACTGCCCAGGATCTTGAAAGAGAGGTCAGGGACATGCTGGCTTTGGGGGTGATCCAGCCGTCTTCCAGCCCTTGGGCCTCGCCAGTGGTGCTAGTCCCCAAGAAGGATGGGTCAATCCGGTTCTGTGTGGACTATCGAAAGCTCAATGCCATCACCGTATCTAATGCCTACCCTATGCCCAGGCCTGACGAGCTCCTACACAAGCTGGGAGGTGCTCGGTACCTCACCACCATGGATCTTACCAAAGGCTACTGGCAAGTGCCGCTGGACGCAGATGCCAGGCTGAAATCGGCCTTTATCACCCCTCTGGGGCTCTATGAGTTTCTGACCCTGCCCTTCGGCCTCAAGGGAGCACCGGCCACCTTCCAGCGCCTGGTGGATCAGCTACTGAGGGGGATGGAGAGTTTTGCCATGGCGTATATTGACGACATCTGCGTCTTCAGCCAGACCTGGGAGGACCACATGTCCCAGGTTAAACAAGTCCTAGACCAACTCCGAAAGGCTGGGTTAACAGTAAAGGCTGAGAAGTGCAAGATGAGCGTGGCTGAAGTATCTTACCTGGGCCATCGAGTGGGGAGCGGCTGCCTGAAGCCGGAACCAGCCAAGGTGGAGGTGATCAGAGACTGGCCTGCTCCGCAAACCAAAAAGCAGGTCCAGGCCTTTATTGGGATGGCGGGGTACTATCGAAGGTTCATGCCCCACTTTAGTGCCATAGCCGGCCCCATCACTGAACTGTGCAAAAAGGGGAAGCCAAACAAGGTGATCCGGACTGAGCAGTGCCAGGAGGCTTTCCGAGCGCTGAAGGAGGCTCTGGTTAGTGGCCCAGTTCTGGCAAAACCAGATTTTGACAAACCCTTTATGGTGTTCACTGATGCCTCAGACACGGGACTGGGGGCAGTGTTAATGCAGAAGGATGAAAAGGGGGAGAGACACCCCATCGTGTACCTGAGTAAGAAGCTGCTACCCCGGGAACAAAGCTACGCAGCCATCGAGAAGGAATGCCTGGCCATGGTGTGGGCCCTTAAGAAGCTAGAGCCATATCTCTTTGGGCGACACTTCACCGTGTACACCGACCACTCTCCCCTGACCTGGCTGCACCAGATGAAAGGAGCCAACGCCAAGCTCCTGAGGTGGAGCCTGCTCCTGCAGGACTATGACATGGACGTGGTCCATGTGAAGGGAAGTGCCAACCTGACAGCGGATGCATTGTCCCGGAGAGGGGGACCCTGAACTTCCCCAGGTCACTGGGCAGAGTGACCCCTGCTCAGTTCAGTCTCGAAGGGGGGAGAGATGTGATGCAGTAGGGGCTGTCTGTGTGGGGAGTGGGAGAGCAGGGGAGGACTTTAGGGGATGGACGATGCCAGGGCCTGTAACCTGAGCTAGGTAAGGGAGGGGAAAGGTCAACACCTTTGCCCGGGAAGGGGAACAAAGGAAGGGAGTGGCAGGAAGAGGGGTGCAGGGCCGGACTCCCCCACACTATGTGACAGACCCACAGTGACTCTCAGCCAGCCAGTAAAACAGAAGGTTTATTGGACAACAGGAACACCGGTTACAGCAGAGCTTGCAGGCACAGTCAGGACCCCTCCACCGAGTCCATCTGGGCTTTCAGGGTGCTTGGATCCTAGCTAGGATCCCCTGAATTCTGCCCACCCAGCCCCAAGCCCAAACTCAAACTGCTTCCCTCCTGCCACTCCCTTCCTTTGTTCCCCCTTCCCGGGCAAAGGTGTTGACCTTTCCCCTCCCTTACCTAGCTCAGGTTACAGGTTCTGGCATCATCCATCCCCTAAAGTCCTCCCCTGCTCTCCCACTCCCCACACAGACAGTCCCTACTGCATCACAGTGAGGAAAGGCGGTGAGGAGCGGAGTGAGGGGCACAGAGTGTCCTGGGGAAAAGGGGGAGTTGGGGCTGGTCTCTGCTAACAGCGCCGTCAGTCCGTGTCTGTATCTGTGTGTGTGTGGGGGGGGGGTCACAGGCGGGCAGCTGCGGACAGGAGTTTTCTCGCTCACGGTCTCTGCGCTGCGAGCTGTAGAACTGCAGCGCCCCCCAGCGGAGAGTTTGTGCTTAGCCAGAGAGGGCGGGTTTCTGTCTGAGCTCAGCCCGGCGCCCCGCACTGTGTGTCCCGCACAGTAATAGCGGGCGGCGTCCTCGGGCTTCAGGCCGATCATGTCCAAATGCAGCAGGTTGTTGGGGTTGTCTCTGGAGATGGTGAATCGGCCTTTCACTGAGTCTGCGTAAAACTGTTGGCTCCCATCAGCAGGCCCGGCTTTAGAAAGTGCCGGGCCCAATTCAAACAGTTTTGACTGGGCCCCGGCAGGGGTGACTTAAAAAAAAACACAAAGAAAAAACACGTGGGGCTTGGGCCTTCCCTAGCTAGAGATGCCTTTTTAATTTTTACTCACTCAGCAGTGCTCTTAGTCTTTGGTGACACTTTGGCAGTGGGTCCTTCACTCATTCCAGGTCTTCGATGGCACTGAAGGACCCACCACCGAAGTGCTGCCAAAGACCCAGAGCGAGCAAAGTACCCGCCACCGAAGTGCCGCCGAAGACCCGGAGCGAGCAAAGTACCCGCCACCGAAGTGCCGCCGAAGACCCGGAGCGAGCAAAGTACCCGCCACCGAAGTGCCGCCGAAGACCTGGAACGCCGCTGGCTGAGTAACAATTAAAAAGGCGCCTCTGGCCAGGGAAGGGATTCTCACTGGGTGCGGGGCCCTCTTCGATGCGTGGGCCGATTCGGAGGAATTGGTGGAATAAGACTAAAGCCGGCCCTGCCCATCAGTGTAAATGAGAGAGACCCACTCCAGGCCCTTCCCGGGCGCCTGCCGGACCCAGCTCATGTGGTAGCTGCTGAAGGTGAACCCGGAGGCTTTGCAGGAGAGGCGGAGAGATCCCCCAGGCTTCTGAATTCCACCTCCGGACTCCACTAGAAGAACCTGGGATCGGACATCTGGGGGCAGGGGGAGGAAGAAGGAAAAAAGCTACTAGGAATCCCTGTTAACACGCGACCTGAGCCAAAGCTCACAGAAGCCGTTGGGAAGTTGCCCATTCATTTCACTGCGCTTTGGGTTGGGGCAGGAATGTGCAAACTTCCCTGGAGTCTCTCACCAGTATTGAGGGCGGGGGAGGGGAGAATTACCTGGAAGGGCCGCTAGAGCAAAGAGAAGATTCAGCCACAATATCATGCTGCTGACGCTGGAGGGGTTTCTGATGGTAACTGCAAGATCTTGGCCTGCTCCCGTTCATACTCTGCCGTCCAGGAGAACACTAGATTTATGCAGGGCCCTGAGACACTGAATTTGGATCTCCCCTCTTTAAAAATCACACCCCAGACCGCAGCCCTCATTAAACTCAGGCCTCCTGGAGACGGGTTCGGAGGAAGAAGATATTCGGTGGGAGAAGGAGAGTTAGAGTCTCTCTGATAGGCTCATTTCTGCAGTGACCTCTAGGGATGCTTGCTGCCTCTGAGAGCACGTCTACACTACAGGATTATTCCGATTTTACATAAACCGGTTTTGTAAAACAGATTGTATAAAGTCGAATGCACGCGGCCACACAAAGCACAATAATTTCGTGGTGTGTGTCCATGTACAGAGGCTAGCGTCGATTTCTGGAGCGTTGCATTGTGGGTAGCTACCCCATAGCTATCCCATAGTTCCCACAGTCACCCCCACCCATTGGAATTCTGGTTGAGATCCCAATGCATGATGGTGCAAAAACAGTGTAGCGAGTGTTTCTAGGTAAATGTCGTTGCTCATTCCTTCCTCCGTGAAAGCAACGACAGACAATCATTTCGCGCCCTTTTTCCCTGGATTGCCCTGGCAGACGCCATAGCACGGCAACCATGGAGCCTGTTTTGCCTTTTGTCACTGTCACCGTATGTGTACTGCATGCTGCTGACAGAGGCAGTACTGCAGCGCTACACAGCAGCATTCATTTGCCTTTGCAAGGTAGCACAGTTGGTTACCAGTCGTTCTGTACGGTCTGCTGTGCCATTGTAAATTGGAGATGAGATGAGATGAGGGTTATCAGTCGTTCTGTACCATCTGCTGCTGTCATGGATGCTCCTGGCTGGCCTTCGCTGAGGTCGGCTGGGGACGCAAAGACAAAAATGGGAATGACCCCCTGGGTCATTTCCTCCTTTATGTTGTATCTAAAAATAGAGTCAGTCCTGCCTAGAATATGGGGCAATTATACTAGAGAACCAGTGTATCAGAGAACCAGAAAGCACAGCCGCTCCTTGTCAGATCCCACAGAAATGATGAGCTGCATGCCATTCTAGGGAGAGTCCCTGCAACAACCCCACCCGTTACTTCCCTCCTCCCCCAACCCTTCTGGGCTATCATTGCAGGGTCCCCCCCATTTGTGTGATGAAGTAATAAAGAATGCAGGAATAAGAAACACTGACTTTTAGTGAGATAAAATGAGCGGGAGGCAGCCTCCAGCTGCTATGGTAGTCCAGGCAGCACATGTAGGACTCCCACATCCTGGGTGAGTGCCCTAGCTATTAGGATAAAGATTATGCGGGAGGTGGCTGCTGCTTCCTCCCCCAGCATGTCTTAGGTGCCTAGCTCTAGAGAGTTCATGACTGAGAATCCCACCCTCTGGCCTTGTCACGCAGCACTATGCTGAGTCCCTGCTGGGGCCTCTGTCTGGAGAGTTTTTCAAATGCTTTGGCATTTCGTCTTCTGGAACGGAGCTCTGATAGAAGAGATTTGCCTCCCCATACAGCGATCAGATCCAGTATCTCCCGCACGATCCACGCTGGAGCTCTTTTTGGATTTGGGACTCCATCACCACCCGTGCTGATCAGAGCTCCATGCTGAGCAAACAGGAAATGAAATTCAAAAGTTCGCGGGGCTTTTTCTGTCTACCTGGCCACTGCATCCGAGTTCAGATTGCTGTCCAGAGCGGTCACAGTGGTGCACTGTGGGATACCGCCTAGAGGCAAATACCGTCGCTTTGCGGCCACAGTAACCCTAATCCGATATGTTAATACCCATTTCAGCGCTATTCCTCTCGTCGGGGAGAAGTACAGAAACCGGTTTAAAGAGCCCTTTATATCGATATAAAGGGCCTTGTTGTGTGGATGGGTGTAGCGTTAAAATCGGTTTAACACTGCTAAAATAGATATAAACGCGTAGTGTAGACCAGGCCTGACAGGCAAAATGCACCATCGATTGTTCACCTGCCTCTGAGCTCTGTATGTTCTTCATCTGTGAGTCCTTGCCACTGTGTGTCCCAGTGCATAGAGCGCTAGGCTGGGCCATGGGACACTGGCTGTTTATTCCTTGGTCTGCTGGGTTTCCTTGGATAAATCATTTCTCTCTGTAAAATTGGGACAGAGACCCTGACCCTCCTTTGTGAAATGCTCTGAGATCTCCTGCTGGAAATCGCTATATAAACGCTAGGGGTTAGTGCTATTACCAATGTCTGAAACATCTTTTTCTGCTTCTATAAGAAGGAGGAGGCAGGCATTGGAAAGCAGGGGTTCTGGAACAATTTGTGTAGTGCGGGTGCTGAGAGACATTGAACCCAGGGCTGGGGCTTCCATTTAGGCAACCTAGGCGGTCGCCTAGGAAGCCAGGATTTGGGGGGGGGTGGTATTTTGCCACCCTCGGCGGCAATTCGGTGGCGGGTCCTTCCACGCTCCGGGTCTTCGGCGGAAATTCTGGGGCAGGTCCTTCACTCGCTCCGGGACAGCTGCTGAAGTGCCCCGAAGACCTGGAGCACGGAAGGACCCCCCCACCCAGGGCTGGCTCTAGCCGTTTCGCTGCCCCAAGCACGGTGGCATGCCGCTGGGAGAGCTCTGCTGCTCACCTGTCCCACGGGACCAACGGACCCTCCGCAGGCAAGCCTGCGGGAAGTCCACCGGAGCTGCCTGCTGCCCTCCCGGTGAGCGGCAGAGCACCCCCAGCGGCATGCCACCCCAAGCACGCGCTTGGCGCGCTGGGGCCTGGAGCCGGCCCTGCCCCCGCCGCAGAATTGCCGCTGATGGGGAGAGCGGGAAGGACCCCCAGAGCTGTGGGACCAAGCGGACCCTCCACAGGGACACCTGCGGGAGGTCCACCGAAGCCTCGGGACCGGCGAGTGGCAGAGCTTGGGGCGGCGAAATGGCTAGAACTGGCCCTGCGCCTAGGGCACCAAAAACCCTGGCGCCTCTCCTGATTGAAGCCAACTGGAAACCCTGATTATCATGGAAACCACTTCAAGCCCGGATTGGAGCAACACCCCTAGTTCCACCACCTATGTTTGAAACTCTTCCTTGCAATGCTGGACACCCAGACAGAATTATTATTAGTTTAGCACCTTAAAATGAATGGGAGTTGGGTGTGGATACCCCTAGCCCGCTTTGAATATTGTAGCCCAGAAGCCCTAAAGAGCTAAGCTCTGCTAAATCATATAGCGAAAATGGACAGTCGGTACCTGAAAGAATCTCCAGCCTTGGATTATAACCGGGCACGTATTTGTACGCGTGTGTAACTGTAAGTGACAGAGAACTCCCGTTGCTTTGAGTGGGACTAATTGTAAAAAAATCTGTTGCACAGAAGTTATTTCACTTTTCTCCTTCTTAGTATTAGTGTCAATATGATTTTCAACACTCACTGTATATAGGGAATGATACAGATAAAAATGTCAAAAAGCTAAAGGAAAGTCTCTGTGGGAACACTGGATAAAATAATAAAAATTAACAATAATACATAGACCTTAGAAGCTGAGCCCTGCCGCTGTGTTGATGCATTCTGTTACAAGGGAGCTTTAAAGGGTCTTAATTAAGCAATGTAACTTCTCAAATCCCATGAGAGTTGGAAACCTCACAATTTTGGGTTCCTTTGAAAATCCCAGGCACACTCTCTAATGGGCGGAGGACCTGTTGTTTCTCAGGGGAAATATAGTGCGCTCAGAGGCACAGCTCAGCAACATTTCAGTGTGGGCAATCTCTTCCAAATGCTATTATGTAAAATCCCACAGCAGTCTGGGGTTGGGCTATTCCAAACAGTTTAAGGGAGATAGTAGGTCAGGGGATGAATTTCAAGGATGCAAGTTAATTCGTGATTTCATGTAGACCCTAGAAGAATTTCGTAGGTCTTGATTCAGGAAAGCACTTAG
Source organism: Gopherus evgoodei (assembly GCF_007399415.2). Taxonomy (NCBI): domain Eukaryota; kingdom Metazoa; phylum Chordata; order Testudines; family Testudinidae; genus Gopherus; species Gopherus evgoodei. The sequence goes on from NW_022060060.1 coordinate 1,511,796, forward strand.
GCATTTGCGTAACCCCATCTCTGTGCAGGACACCACTTCCAGTTCAGCACAATTCGTGGTGCCATGGATTTAACTTCACACTTAATTCTCGGTAATGCCAGTGGCTATTCAAGATCTGACAGAATATTTGTCTCATATCACTAAAACATATAGAAGCAGCAAAGAGTCTTGCGGAACCTTATAGACTAACAGATGTATTGGACCATGAGCTTTCCTGGGTGAATCCCCACTTCGTCGGATGCATATAGACACCTCTAAATATTTACATGCTGGTAGGAGCACAAACACGCTCTTTAATACTAATGCCTTAAATGATTTAATATAACAGCATTTAATTGTAGTTCACTGCTGCCCTCTGCGGAGTGTTGGTAAAGTGGCATCATTTCAGCTCGGTTTTTGTTCCTTATTTATTAGCTTTAATCTGCTCACTGTGTCTCTAGCACAGTAATACCGGACGGTGTCCTCGGGCTTCAGGCCGGCCATTTGCAGATACAGCAGGTTGTTGGGGTTGTCCCTGGAGAATGGTGAAGCGTCCCTTGAAGGGCTGGGCGTAGTTGATGGTAGTTGAAGTTGGGTGTATTTCCCTGATCAACTCCAGTCCCGTCTCAGGGGCCTGGCGGACTCAGCTCAGCCAGTAGCTGCTGAGGGTGAACCCGGTGGGTTTGCAGGAAAAGCGGACAGAGTCTCCTGGCTTTTTCACATAAACTTGGGGGTCCAGGCGCTGGAACTGCGACCGGGCACCTGGGAAAAGAAAGATATTATAAATCATATTAATATTAATAGCTATAATAGACTGCTCTCTTGCCCCGAAGATGCTTTCCAGGGAGAAGATACCTTCCAGAACTGCTACAAGAACAGTAAATGGAGCCAAAGTCTCATTATCCCCGGAGTTGGAGGGAAAAGCTCTCAGGGGATTAGCTGATAACTGCACAGACACAGGGGGCTGCGGATTGTCTCTGTGCGTGCAGCCTGGGCAGAGAGAGAGAGAGAGATTTAAATAGGAAGTGTCACCCCATCTGCATATCCCGCTCCTTATAAGAGACGCAAACTCTTTCCCTGAGCGATCAAATTTCTTGCCCTCCGATTCGGAGGGGTGGGCGAAGAATGTGTGTAACGTTCGGACCCAAAACCCCTGGACTGAGAAGGGACGTGGCCTTGACTGTATTGACATCAGATCAGCTCCTACATGGGAAGCAAATATTTAATCCTGGGCTCTTTAATCTGACAGACAAAGGGTGTAACAGGAACCAGCGGCTGGAAGTTGAAGCTAGACACATTCAAACTGGAAACAGTGCAAATATCTAAGTGAGAATAATTGGCCACTGGACCAACTCACCAATGATCCTGGTGTGTTCTCCATCACTGACCATTATTTAACCAAGTCTGCAGGTTTTTTCCCTAGAAGAACTTTCTGAGGGATTATTTTCTGGGAAGTTCTCTGGCCTCTGCAGGTCCGATTAGATATTCGCAATGGTCCATTCTGGCCTTGGAATCCATGAATCAATGAGCAACCAGTCACCTGGATAATGGTGCTGACCTCCCTGCAAAGCGCTTTGAGATCTGAGAGGAAGCGGTGATGGTGTTTCCCTGTCACTTGTCTCTGACAGCAGCAATCAGCGTCACCTGCTTCAGGAAATGGAGCGATACGCGCCCTAGTAGGAAGTTCTGAGATAACTTGCCCAGGGAGAGAGAGAGTTTCCACTTCCCACTAGTTGTAGGTCGCCCTATGCTGTGGGGTTAGTTCCCACAGATTTACAGCATGAGGCTCCGGCCAGAAAAGGTGTTGGAAAGGAGGTAGAGGGGATGGTCAGTTAAGAGGAGATTTTCAGAGGCCCAAAGTGTAATCAGGGGGGACTGAGTCTCATTGAAAGTCGGTGTGAATTGGCTACTGTAACTCCTGTTTGTCCCATTGAAAATCGCCCTTTGAATCTCTCAGTGCCTCAGTTCTCCAGCTGAGATATGGGACTAATGCTTCCCTACCTTGAAATTCACTAGTGATGGTGAAACCCTGAGATACTGCAGGGATGAGGCCTCCGAGTCCTTCCCTTGATCTACTTCAGGGATCGGCAACATTTGGCACGCGGCCCATCAGGAAATCCGCTGGCAGCCGGGATGGTTTGTTTACCTGCAGCAGCGCCTGCAGGTTCGTCCCATCGCAGCTCCCACTGGCCGTGGTTCGCCGCTCCAGGCCAATGGGGGTGCGTGAAGCGGGGGCCAGCACACCCCTCCCACAGCCAGGCGGGTCCCATTGAATGAAATGGTAGTTTGGGTTTTAAATCTCAGCCCCAAAGAGTCAGTGGCGACAGATGTGCTGGCTGTGATTTCCAATGGTGCAGAGGAAAAGCAACAGGACTCGTACTGCTGAGGCTGTTGGGTGTTTCTGAAAACCCCACACCAAGTCCCGTTTGGTGTTATTTGGATTTTGGTGCCTAATTCCCTTAATCTCCATTGACAATTCCGGCCATTCTCTGCTCTGAGAAGTGAGAAATTTCAGTGAAGGCTCCTGTCTATTTGCCTCTGATGTCTTTATACTGGGCTAGATTGTGTATCCTCTACTCATGTGGAAAACACTTACACCGATAGCCCCTGAATACCGCAGGGCTTTAGGGACCGACACAGGTACTCACCTGCCCGACACAGAAGCGGTGGGGAAATAAAGACGGAGATGGAGCAGATCTGTTAAAACGCCAGGGTGTTTATTTCACTGGGATTTCCCTTCCGTCGCTCTGAGTCCCACCTGCCCTCTGAGTTTCCAGGGCTCAGAGAGATTCAGGTCTCTGTCCCTCTGCGGTGTCCGTGTTCTCTGTAAGAAGGGAAGCGCCAGCCCGTGAGCCCAGAGACAGTGTGGCCTTTCCGGGGGCTGCCTCTCTTCCTTCTGACAGCACACAGTGACCTGGGGTCCTTTAGGCCCCCCGCCCCTACTCTGTCCCTCCCTCCTTAGCACTCCCCGGGTCCCCCTTTCCTGGGGCTGCCTCTCTTCCTTCTGACAGCACACAGTGACCTGGGGTCCTTTCAGCCCCACCCCTACTCTGCCCTCCCTCCTTAGCACTCCCCGGGTCCCCCTTTCCCGGGGCTGCCTCTCTTCCTTCTGACAGCACACAGTGACCTGGGGTCCTTTCAGCCCCACCCCTACTCTGCCCTCCCTCCTTAGCACTCCCCGGGTCCCCCTTTCCCGGGGCTGCCTCTCTTCCTTCTGACAGCACACAGTGACCTGGGGTCCTTTCAGCCCCACCCCTACTCTGCCCTCCCTCCTTAGCACTCCCCGGGTCCCCCTTTCCCGGGGCTGCCTCTCTTCCTTCTGACAGCACACAGTGACCTGGGGTCCTTTCAGCCCCACCCCCACTCTGCACTCCCTGGGTCCCCCCTTTCCCGGGGCTGCCTCTCTTCCTTCTGACAGCACACAGTGACCTGGGGTCCTTTCAGCCCCGCCCCCACTCTGCTCTCCCTCCTTAGCACTCCCCGGGTCCCCCCTTTCTGAGGGCTGCCTCTCTTCCTTCTGACAGCACACAGTGACCTGGGGTCCTTTCAGCCCCGCCCCCACTCTGCCCTCCCTCCTTAGCACTCCCCGGGTCCCCCGTTTCCGAGGGCTGCCTCTCTTCCTTCTGACAGCACACAGTGACCAGGGTTCTTTCAAACCCCGCTCCCCCATTCTGCCCTCCCCGGGTACCCCCTTCCCCCAGGGCTCTCTCCTCCCACACACGGAGTTAAAGGCGCCTGTGTCTGGCAGGTCCTTCGGCTCCTCCTATCACTTCAACCGAGGTTCGCTAACAGGTTCCAATAGCCGGGGCTCTCTGCCCTCCCGGAGCTGGGGGTGAAGGCAGGGGGACAACGCCCTGGCAACAGGTCCAATCCTCTGGCAGACACACGTTACCTACCGCTTCTTCCTGGCACACCCAGCTTCTCCAAGGGCTGGGATTATTCCTGTCCCCTTCTACCTCCGGTTAAATTTGACTGTGTCCGGGAACAGAGTCATATCCTAAAAAGTGATATAGGCACTTAAGGTTCACCCTCACAGAGTCTCCAGGCTTCTTGATTTCAGCCCCAGACTGGGTCAGCTGGATCTGGGAGCTGACACCTGAACATGAGTAACAATAAGGAAGGAAAATATGATTAATTTCTCTCCCCTTCCTTCCTCTGCCCAGATTTATCCAGGTCCTTCCATTGCCCCAGCTCCTTAGAATGATGTGATCTGGGGTATTCAGGACGTTATCCCCACAATGCCCCAGTGAGGTAGGGAAGTGCTTGTTATCATCATGAATTCATGAAGTGCTTGTTATCATCACTTCCCTGACAAGAAACCGAGGCAGCAGAGAGGCCCAGCCTGACAATTTCCAAGCCGTCCAAGGGATTTTGACACCAAGTTCACAGGAAACCCAATATGAAATTGGCATCCAAATCCCCTAGGTAACTTTTCACATTAAATGATTAGTTCAAAGAATTATTGAGTCCTGGTTGTATGTCTTAACCCTAAAGCCCGGCTTCCTGTGCTACCCCAGCTGTCCTAACTCACTGCTTGTACCTTTACTCCACTTACCCGAGAAGGCTGCCAAAAGGACAAGGAACTCCAGACATGTCATTTTAATTCTACCCCAGACACCTTGTGCGGTGCAACAACAGCAACTGTCTGGCTGCCCGGCAGATTTCCAGGGAGGATCAGTCGCTCTCCTTTATAGGGACATTTTCCTACTTCATTTGCATGTGGCCATTGCTAAGCATTTAAATAAACCGCAGCTGCACCGACCTTGGCAAATAAATGACCTCAGAGCCGAGACTGACAAACTGATGGGGCCATTGCAGGGAATTCATGCCCCAATTCAGGAACGCAGGAAGCATGTTTTTAAGGTCAGGCTTGACAAAGCCCTGGCTGGCATGATTTGATTGCGGTTGGTCCTGCTTTGGGCAGGGGGTTGGACTAGATACCTCCTGAGGTCCCTTCCAACCCTCCTATTCTATGATTCTATGTTGATATCAAGTGGACTTCGGTTTGAGTTCAGAGTTAACGGAAAGCTGGAATGTTAAGATGCATCATCTCAGGTTAGGACAGTGTAATACCCCTGGGATATGGGGAAAATGCAATAACTGAAGCTATGATGAACATGAGCACTCTCCTTTGGTGAAAGGTGCAGGTGAGCTGTCATTTCCAACCCCCCAGGAGTGAGTGCTGGGTTCTCACTTCCCAACGATTTCACAAGTCTGGTTTATGACCAAATCCTGGCTTTGAAAATCCCGGCCTTATGTATGGGAAGGAGGAGAAAATCCTCTCAGTGTTGCCAGGGTCCCTTGTTATGAAATATTTCCCTCCAGTCTCACACACAACATTTTCCTGCCACCACGTGGCTACAGACTTTCCTTCAGCTTTAGTTCATTCTGAGAGTGTTTGTCTCTTGTCAGCCTAAAAGATGTTCCTCTGGGGATTTCTGTTAATCCCTGGAAAATCTCTTCTCAAAGTCACATATTTTCTCTTTCCCTCTCCCCCTGGTTTATGTGTCTGTCACCTCTCTGATCTGGCAGGCTAGGATCCCAGAGTCCTCCTTGTCACAGCAGCAGAGGAAGAAGGTTGTATCTGAACCCGCAGAAGAGGTGCGGTGCGGGGGATCGGACGAGATGTTCATTTCTCGGTTAGAACGTGGGACTCCAAGAAGTCCTGTTCAGTTTGCTCTGTGTGTACAGACTTGCTCTGTGTTGATTGACTTAACAGACAAAGAAAGCAATTACAAGCACAGCCAGCAATGATAACTTGCCTAGCGGCTGGCCACACACATGAATTTCAAAGCCAATTAATGAAAACGCACTGAGTGGGGCGCTGTCTGACCTCCCTGCTAGGAGATGCTGAGGAAAGGTTGGGTCCTAAGTCCCACCTGTTAAAGGGAGTTAGGTGCCTAACACCAGTTGGGATTCACAGCCCTCTCCTGGAGTCAGGTGCCCCAGCTGTTACTTAACTCCCCACCACGCAAAGTCCTTGTGCCAGAGAAGGATTCGTTGGTGCTTCCCTTAGCTTTTAGCCTAGTGGTTAGAGCACTTGCCTGGGACATGGTAGAGCCAGTTAAATTCCCTCCCTACCCAGCCTGATTTGGGACTAGGGATTTGAGCCCACATCTTCCACTGTCAATGGCGAGGGTGACATCTGGGGTGCAGACACCCCCATTCTCTTTCAGACCTCATGAGTATTAAATTAGTCAGAGTGGAACAGCTTCAAGAGGAGAGATTGAAAGACCCCTCCCCAAAATACCCCATAGCCTGGTGCTTAGGCCATTCACCCAGGAGCGTTTTGCTGCTGTGACAAGGTGACTGGTGTCACAGGAGCCTAATTCATACTTTGAGAAGTGACTTAGGAGACAAAAAAATCTATTTACTATGAGGCTTAAGTGAGTTAGGACCCTAGGAAATTTGAGGGAAATTACCCACAATCTGTTTACATGGGCAAATGATCTCTGGGGTGACTAAAGGCTCCAGTGTTAGGAGGAGACCTGGGTTCTCTCATTGGGGGTTTTTGAATGGCTGTAGATGTGATTTGTGTCACTGTGTGTATCTAGTACAGTAATACGTGGCCGTGTCCTCGGTTCTCAGGCTGCCCAGCTGCAGATAGGCCGTGCTTATGGAGGTGTCCCTGGTGATGGTGAATCGCCCCTGGAAAGCCTGGGCATAGCCAGTGCCACCACTACTGGGATTAATATATCCGATCCATTCCAGCGCTTTCCCGGGAGCCTGCCGCACCCAGTTAATGTTGTAGCTGGTAAAGGTGTAGCCAGAGGTTTTACATGTCACCTTCGCAGACTCTCCAGGCTTCTTGATTTCTGCCCCGGACTGAGTCAGCTGGATTTGGGAGCTGACACCTGTAAATAAACAATAATAAAAACACAGTTAATTCCATTCTTTTCCTTCTCTTCCCAGGTTTATCCAAGTCCTTCCATTACCCTCCTCATGGCAGTATCTGATCTGCTTGTGTGTAATAATGAATTTATCCACACCACACTGCTGGGAAGGAGGGAAGTGCAGTTGTCCCCATTTTGAAGAGGGGAAACTGAGGCAGAAATGCAGCCTGAGATTCTTCAAGCTGTCTAAGGGATTTTGACACCTAGTTCCCATTAAAAATAATGCAAATTGTGTATCAAAATCCTCTTGATGGCTTTGAAATTCTATCCTATGTGATTTCTTTAAAGCAATAGGATTTGGAATCCAGAATTCCTGAATCCCTCTGCTCTGTCTTAGTCTTAAAACCATTTCCCCTATCCTAGCCCAGCTGTCCTAACCAGACACCTGTAGGTTCATCCACTCACCTGAGAAAGCTGCCAAAAAGAAGAGAAACCCCAGACAGATCATTTTCATTCTCCACAACAACCTGGTGGGCTGCAAAGCAGTAACCCTTCGTCTGCTGGCAGCTCTTCGGTGAGGGTCGCCTGCTCTCCTTTATCAGCCATTTTCCCTTCTTCATTTGCATGTGGGTGTTGCTAAATCATTTGACTAAACCTCAGCTTCACCTGCCGTTACAAATAAATGACCTCAGAGTTTAGCGGGACCCAGTCATGGAGGACGCCAGAGCAAATGAATGAAATTTAGGCACCAATCCAGGAAAACACTAAATCACTCTGAGCTCAGTGGTACTTAAATACGGGCTTAAAGATTGTTGGTAAAATCCAATATTAAGATGTGTAATACTGGGCTATCAAAATGTAACACCCAGGATATGAAACTGAAATAACAGAATCAATGAATGTGTGAACACCAGCGCCCTGCACTGGTGGAATACGGACCAGCACTGTGATTTTCAGACCCTCCGAGGAGCACTGGGTACTCAGTTCCCACTGACTGGAAAGGGATTTGGCTGAGCAAACCCTCGCTTTGTCCTCAGCACCTACGGGTGGAATTTTCAATGATTCCCTGTGAGTGTTCCCGGGTTCGGTCTTTGGGAAGAAATGTTCCATAATCGAACTTGGCATTCTGCTGCCCCCATGCGGGTCTGATAAACAGAGAAAAAATTCCCTCCTTTTCTTCCTTTAGGTTAATGGAACTTGCTCGTTTTTGTCTCCTGGCTGTAACCCATGGGGCAGGAGGGCGGGGGTGCGGTGATTTTTCTTTGATGGCTGATTTGCTTTTAGAACTGTTTCCAGGGATTTTCATTGATCTGCGAAAAGTCCATTTGTCCTATTCATAAGAAACTTCTCTCTGAGGCACCTGTCGCTACTGTCGTCTGAACGCTGGCTGCACTAGGAAGGATGGGTGTGCAGTCAATGAGAAGGTTTGATATGAACAGCCAGTGAGCAGGTGTGGTTATGTTATAGATACGTATTATCCACAAACAGGAGGCGAGACTAGATGCTTGTAATATCCTAACCTGACCCTAAATTATATGAATCAAGAGAGTCCTCTTCAATGTATCGAGTATGTAGCAATGTCTGTGTGTGTCCTATGAATAACCAGCCAAACAAACCAATGTTCAGCGTTGCCAAGAATGTCACTTGTCTTGTAGTTGGCCAGTTAGGCTAAGAATCTCAAAGCCACCTAAGTGAGCTGGAATCCCAAATTTTGCATCTAACTCCTGTAGTCAGCTCGGGGGAAAATCTCTTTCTTAACTGTCTCCTGGTCCACACTACAGCGTTAAATCGATTTAAACAGCGTTAAATCGATTTAACGCTGTACCCATCCACACTACAAGGCACTTTAAATCGATTTTAAGGGCTCTTAAAATCGATTTCTGTACTCTTCCCCAACGAGAGGAGTAATCGATATTACTATATCGATTTAGGGTTAGTGTGGACGGAAATCAAAGTTATTGGTCTCATTCTTTTACTGAGCTACCCAGAGTGCACTGCTCCGGAAATCGATGGTAGCCCAGGACCATGGACGCACACCACCGAATTAATGTGTCCTAGTGTGGACGCGTAAAATCGATTTTATAAAACCAGTTTTATAAAACTGGTTTTAATAATTTTGATTTTATGCTGTAGTGTAGACGTGGCCTGTGAGCAAGTGACAGCCTCTGTCTGTGCTGCCCCAGGGATTTGCATGGCTGCAGCCCTTTCCCAGGAGCCTGACGCACCCAGTCCATTCAGGAGCTGCTGAAAGTGAACCCAGAACCTTTGCAGGAGAGCTTTAGGGACTCTCCTGTTTTTTGAGTCATCCACCGGACTCCACCAGCCCCACATCACACGGGACACCTGTGAACACTAAACATACCAGTAATGTGCCCAATGCATAGCACAATATAGACGTAACTGTTTATTGACATAACTCTAGGGAACAAGAATGCGCTTCAGAGAGAGAAGAGAGAGCAAGAGAAGAAATCTCCATGGGGAGAGCATGATGGCAAATGGAGAGAAACAGACCCAGGGGCTGCAGAAAGGGGTGTAGTCTGGAAGAGTCTCTAGGCACCTTGGCTTTAAACAGGTGGCTTCCTCTCTGAATTTGCCTCATGGCTTGTTTGTGGTGTATAAAGAGCAACTGGATGGGCTTGTGGTTAAAGCACTGGAGTCAGTGTTGGTCTATACAAACACCTGCAGGAAAATAATTGTATTTGTTTAATTCACACCTTTGGAAACTAAAGCTTGAATTAGAGCACTTGAACTAAAGGAATCCACACAGAGCCTGGCACGTCAACCTCAAAGGCTTAACGTCAATATAGTGATTGGGGTGGAAAATTCATGGCAAAGGTACAATTTGCAATGGGAAGTCACTTGGGAGCATAGGATCAGCCAGGGCTCGAGTCTCAAATTGATAACATTTTCAGGCCTGTGTTATGCCAGAGCTCAGACTATGTCCTGAAATCCCTGACTCTAAGAAAGTGACCTAAAGGAGTTAGAGACACTGATTTCATTATTATTAATTATTAATTATTATTATTATTATTATTATTATTATATGTAGTGTAGTTTGAACACCTAAACCTTAGGTCATCTGCCAATCCCTGCCTTTATTTATTGGGGCCTGACTATTAAAAATATTGAGGAAAATAAAGAAGCAGATAGGTGCTAAGTACCTAACTTCTATCGAAATCTATGGGAGTCAGGCATCCATCTGATTCTGAAAATCCCAAGAAGGGCCTGTCTGCTTTTTCTGTCACCTAAATACTTTGCCAAACTTGCCTTTAGGTCCAGATTTTTCAAGATGTTGAGACACTGATGTGCTCAGCATTGAAATCCAAAGTGATTTAGGAGACTGAATCTCACCTTCAAATATGTAGATACCTGGTAACATCTGGTCCCTAGTGCTGCCATTTGCCACCTGTAAAAAGGAGAGAATGATACTTCTCCCCACTGCAAGTGTCAAAGCCAGATTCAGGACTCACAGTTCGTCAGACCACTCTGTTTATTAGCAAAGTGCTCTGCTAATACACCCAGATAATGTGAGCACCATGCCAAGACTCAAACTATCTAATTTATACAGATAAAAGGATGCAAACTGAACAAGATAACAAAAGGAAGCAGAACTGATAGGTTTACCTGGGCTAGACATGCACATCTTACTTCCTTACTAACTATTACTGGTCTCCTGTTAATGTCCCACCATTAGCTTGAGTGGACTCATTGTTTCATACTTCAATGTTTCTCTTCCTGAGAACTATATTTCAACATTCCTTAGTCCTGCTTAAAGGCGCATACAGCATTTCTTTAATCCATTCTATTTTTACAATCTAATTCGTTCTACTTTCACAGGGTTTCGTGGATATGAGCAGGCATTAAAGTTACTTACAGGACTTACCCGTCCTGCCGGAGTCCTGAGGGGAGCGTGACCTCTTCTGGAAGGCGCATGGCCTCTCAAGATTTAAAGGACCTGGGGCACCAGCTATGGCTGGGAGACCCAGATCCTTTAAATCAACCAAGGGCTCCCAGCTGAAGAGGTAGGTGGGAGGCTCCTGGAGCTCAGGGGAAAATTAAAGGGACTGGGGCTCCGGCCGCCACGGGGAACCCCAAGTTTTGCGGGGCTGTGACCGAGATTTAAAGGCCAAGAGCTCCTGCCACTGCGGGGAGCCCCATCCCTTTAAATCCTGGCCCCAGCCCGGCCACCGGAGCAACGGGCGCGGGGGGGGGAAAGGGTTCTGGGCTGACTGCTGCTGTGGCAATCCAGATCCCTTTAAATCCGGCCCCAGCCTGGCCGCTGGAGCTGCAGGCGGGGGGTTTAAAGGGCTCTGGGCTTCCAGCTGTGGCGGGGAGCCCAGAGCCCTTTAAATCCCCACAGCGAAAGACGGTGTGGTCTGGCATGGTGTACTGGCTCTTACCGGTATGCCGTACTGGCCTGTACTGGTTTACTTTCACCTCTGTGTGTATGTGTATGAATGTGTCACAAACAATGCAGCTGCAGCCTGCCACCGACCAGCAGCGACCCCAGCAACTGGCCCCTGTGGGCTGCTGCCTGCGGAGAGCCAGCAGGTACCTCTGGATGGGGTTTACCAAGGAGTAAGTAACCAAGGTAAAAACCACAGCCAGCCAGCCAGGGAGGGAGCCAGGCGGGGGGGCTAACTCAGAGGTGAATGAAGGACAACTGGAATAGCCTTCATGAAATGTACAAGATATTTAGAGAAAGTTTTGTCAATTTCAGCCTCTGCACTCTGCAGACAGGACAAAACAAAAAGATCTGAGATTGTACCCGATGTCCTAAGGATGTTTCAGGTGTTTAAATCAATATAGAAAGAGGGTAGATTGGAATGAAAACTACTATTTCTTTAAAAGGAGGCACAATAATTTCCCTGAATATTCAGTTTTCGCCTCTAATCCCTTTGCGGTTTTGTCTATGGGGACTGTTTGCTTTCCCTGTAAATCTTTAGTTGCTTTAGCAAAATTGCTTTGCCCAAAATAAACCCTAATCATCATGACACATCTTTCCACCATGGTCTCCATTTTTGTGTGTTTTTTTAAACAGTAATATTTCAAGGAGGATCTGCAAGCAGTGTGGACATCACAACCATGATCCTCTGCCGGGGAAGGGAATGGGATACATTTAAACTTGGAAATGGTTCCTGATTTTGATTGTGTTTACGAGATCCCCTCATCCCAGGGACAGAAAAGAACTGCCCCTGACATGGTCACCCACACCCAACAGCAACTGGGAGTGAAATTAACAAGGATGCCAGAAACGGCTCCTAACTCTGGGCACTGAACTGCACAGGGAACAGCTGAGTTTAAACTGTTCTTTTGCAGGCAGCAGCAGCAGGCATCTCAGCCAGTCTACTGCAAGCTGGAGCCTAGAGGAGACCCCCTGCTGAGGGGAGGGGGGAGGAATGGGGAGGAATGCAGAGCCTTGTCTGCAGCCTGGCTGGAGGAGGGGGAGGGAGGAGCCGAGTAACCAATGTGACAGTGAGTTTTCCTCTTCCACCTGCTTTTATTAGCTTTGGATTTAAGCTGCGCAGCCAAATTCTTGTATTTGTTGTGTATATTAGTAGGAGAGATCCTCTCATCCCGGGGGCAGACAAGGACTGCCCCTGCCATGGTCAAACACATCCTCCTCTCGACTCCCTCCCCCCAGCTCCTGTGAATGAAATTAACAAGGATGCCAGAAACCTAGCCCTGGAGGCTGAACCATCAGGGAACAACTGAGTTTAAACTATTCTGATGCAAGGAGCAGGCTTCTCTCTCCCTCTCTCAGTCAGTCTCCTTTTCTTACTGGTCCTCCGTACTGGCGCATACCAGCTTACTTTCACCTCTGGATATGAGGATAAATTCGTGTTTGAGGTGCTGCAGTGCTGGATTGGTGGGGATAGTGTAACTATCCAGCTAGAAAAAGTGGATTCAGCCCTTGAGGCTGAGTTTAGACTGGTGAATTTCCACCTGTCATGTCACTGATAGAAAAGGTTTCAGGCCAATATTGTTTGTGTTACAATAGCACCAAGAGGACCCAGCTGAGTTTAAGGCCTTGTGCCTGTGAGACCATGCTGTACACAAAACTCTTACAGCCTATAGCTGAGATTTTTTTCAAAAATGTCTAGTGCATGAAAAGCTACTTTAATCCTTGTAAGACCTGATGCAAAAGCCCTTTACAACTCAGTGGACGCCACCCCACTGAGTACAACATCATTTGTGCCATGCCTTGTGTTCATAAACCTGATGCTGGAAACTTTTTGTCTGTTGCTCAAAATATCAATGTAAATGTCTTCACCAGTTGGCAATGGAGTTATCTCTAAACCGGAGCTAATTATGGTGCAGAGGATGCTTCCCTTATAGGGTGGTCAATTGTGATCGATGCTGAAATCTCTCAGAGCAATCAGATTAGTAGAAGAGCCCTGGGCAGGTTCCTAGATAAGGATAAAATACCAAATCTGACTAATTATAGTGAGACTATTGGCAGGATTGAGGAATGAAGGGTTTTGTCCAATATTAGTGAGATCATGGACCTTCGCCTGTCAAAGACTCAGTGTCATTTCTGCATGATCAACAACAGGCTGAGCTGGTGCAGAATGACTGTGGAGTGTGCTTTTGGCCATTTAAAGGGCCGCTGGTGCTCGCTTTATGGGAAGCTGGACCTGGCTGATGACAACATCCCCGCAGTTATAGCAGTGTGCTGTACCCTCCATAACATTTGTGAAGGGAAGAGTGAAAGATTCACTCAGGCATGGAACTCAGAGGTTCAACACCTGGAGGTTGAATTTGAACAGCCAGAGAGGAGGGCTATTGGAGGGGCCCAGCACGGGGCTGCAAGGATCAGGGATGCCTTGAGGGAGCAATTTGAGGCTGAAAGCTACCAGTAAAGTCTGAGGTCCTGTGTGGGAGTGAAGTGCAGTGGTTCCAATGTTCGTAGGAATCAGTGTTTGCTACACTGACTTGCAGTGCCTGGTGCTTTCCTGGGCTAAGGTATCTTCTACTTTATGCAATAATAAAGAATGTTTTCAAAGCCAAAAAATCCATTTGTTGAAAAGAAAATTCATTTATTGAAAAGAAACACAACTGCTTGGGAAACAGAAAGGACATGACACATCTGTGCTGTGTGGAATGAGGGAAGGGGGTGGGATGGGGAATGGTACAATCACACATTTGTGTATGTCCTCTTCTCATATTCAGCCGTCAGCTCTAGAGTGCTGTGCAATGAGTGCTGCACTTCAGGCTGGCGAATTCATGGTGATGGAGGTTGAGTGCAGTGGGTAAGGGTCGTAGTTTGCAGGTCTGAGTGGTGACGCTACAGGTGTTGGAGGCAGTTGGTGGTGATAAGAACCCGGATGTTGGGGAAAGTGGGTTGGATGTGACATGGGGGCATGAGGGAAAGAGTTTTGGGACAAGAGCTGCAGAGGGAGAGGTAGTGCCCTGCCTTCATGGCTATGAGCGCCTGGACCGAGTTCGCTTGGTGCTCCATGATGCTTACCAGCCACTCCGTGCTTTTCTGCCGGAGCACCGTGCTTTTCTGCCAGCACTCCTCACTCTGCTGGTGAATTCTCCTTTCACTCGCCCTCCACTCCTGTGCTTTTAGATTCTCATTAAGGGACTGCTGCATTACTTCATGCAGCATGTCTTCTTTGCATCTACGTGGCCTCTTTTTAATTCTTAGTAGCCTCTCGACTGGTGATAACACAGACAACTGATGTTTCAAGGTTGCATCTGTAAAGGCAAAATGCAACTCTTAACAGAGGCAGCATTGTTCACATCGGACAGAGCAATGATTCCCCCATACTTAAGGTCAAGCACATTCTACACTATAACATAATTTGCTCATCCCAAAGCGAGTGCACATAACCCACAGGAGCCCCAAAATGGTGAGTAAGCACAGGGTGAAGGGGGATTGATTGTTTCACAGCCGTACTATCCTCTGGGTTTCTGTGCCATGGGGAGAGCCAACAGTGGCAGGTGGCCCCTATACTGAACACTGTCTCCACATTTTTCACAGGATGAGTTCACCCGGGAAGATATCACGCGCTGAGCGTGACTTGGGAAGCAAGGGAGGATCTTCTACTGCAATGTGGCTTCCGCCCTGGCCCATGTGTGGCTTGCCTGTGTGCAGCAGTGGTCCCCCTGCCCCTCACGGCACAGTGGCCTGGACGCGTTAGCCTGACTGGGACAAGGAGCACAGTGGCTCTCCCAAGAAACCTGCACAAGCGCATTGCCCAAGTTCTACAAGAGACCTTTGAAGAGATCACTGAGGCCTATTACCGCGATGTGAGAGAGCACATCAAAACCCTATTCCACATCTAGGCATGCATGCAGCCCTAACCTTCCTCACCCCAAGAGCCCACACTGAACAACTTCCTTCCCAAAATAAAAGACGCTTACCAGGCACCTCCTCTGGTGTTTGTTCTTCCCCAAGCACTAGACACCGTGACTGGCTACCTTCCTCCTGGTTTGAGAACAGCTCCCGGCTGCATGCATCTAGGGATGCTGGGCTGGCTCCCCCCTCCTCGGCACCCTCACTCTCGCTTTCCTCCTCCTCCCGTCTTGTTGCACTGGGCTCTGAAGTGTCCACGGTGGTACTTGGAGTGGAGGTCGGGTCACCCCCAAGTATTGTGTCCAGCTCTTTGTAGAAATGGCAGGTTGTGGGGGCAGCACCAGAGCAGCTGTTTGCCTCGTGGGCTTTGTGGCAGGCATTCTGCAGCTCCTTCACTTTAATCCTGCATTGCAGTGCATCTCGGTCATGGCTCCTTTCCATCATGGCCCTTGATATCTGCCCGAAGGCTTCGTAATTCCTCTGGCTGAAGCCCAGCTGGGACTGGATAGTTTTCTCCCCCAGACACTGATGAGGTCCAGCACCTCACCATTGCTCCAAGCTGGGATTCACTTGGTGTGTGGAGACATGGTCACCTGGAAAGACGCACTGAGAGCACTCCACACCTGGCTGAGCAAACAGGAAGGGGATTTTCAAAATTCCCAGAGAATTTAAAGGGTGGGTCTGATGGTTGGTCACCTGAGGGCAGGGCAGTAGCATTCAAACTGATGACCAGAGTGGCTTGAACAGGCTTTGTGGGACACTTCTGGAGGCCAATCAGAGCACATTGATAGACCCGGGCATCCACACCGGCTCTGTGGTGCTCCAGTGGGGGCGTAGCAAGTGTTATTCCTCTCGCTGAGGTGGAGAACCAGGAGCACTCCAGCCTTGGAGTCCCAGCGCTCTACGTGCCTTGCCAGTGTGGACGCGTCCTGAGTTAGAGCGCCCGGGCTGCTTTATGTGCTCTACCTCACACGTGCAGCCAAGCTGCAGCTGGGACTTTCTCTACTGGCCGTCGCGGGAGGTTCTTGTCTGAGCTCACTGTGCCCCGCACAGTGATACCAGGCGGTGTCCTTGAGCTTCAGGCCGGTCAGTTGCAGATACAGCAGGTTATTGGATTGTCTCCTGAGATGGTGAATCGGCCTTGGACAAGCTGGCGGAGTTTACAGTACTGCCAGGCCAGTAGCTTACATGAGAGATACACTACAGGCAACTGCCAGGAGCCTGATGGGCCCAGCTCATCGGGTCCTCTCCGACGGTGAACCCGGAGGCTTTGCAGGAGAGGCAGACAGTCTCCGGGCTTTTTCACATCCCCTCCGGATTCCCCAGCACCTGGGACCGGACACCTGGGAATACAGACAGGTTACAAACACATTGGTATTAGAGTCAATAACTCAATATACTGCAGGGTATTCAGGGGAAAACATACCTTGCAGAGCTGCTACAATGAAAACTAAGTGCGTGCAAACTCTCATGTTCCCAGGGGCTGGAGGGGAAAGTTCCCAGGGGACTAGCTGGTAACTGCACAGACCCAGGGGCTGTGGATTGCGGGTACACCTGGGCAGAGGGAGACACAGATTTAAACATGAAACTCCCACCCTTATTTGCATATTCCCCTTCTTATAAGAGACACGAACCCTGTCCCTGAACGCTCGGAGGTATTGGGCCTGGGGCTCTAGGAGAGGGAGTCGGACTGGTGCTAACTTAGTGAGTGCGGGGCCATCGGACCACACAGCCGCTGGTGAGAAACCGCTCCCATCCCTCCAGGCGTAAGGGCCGAGCTACGGTCTGCTCCAGGGACTAGAAAGACTAGAGCCTTTGGCAGAGTTTGGATGAGGTCTTTGGAGAGGAGGCTATTCGGTCAGCGAGCAGGGCAGCCTCGGGTAAAAACCTGTTTTGTATTGATGCCAGAGGGGTTCGGAACCTAGCGGTGCTTTCACAATGTATTAGAGCTACAGTGGCAGTGGGTGATTTGTCAAAGGAATGTAAGACCGTTAGTGCCCAGTTCCCAACACATTGCAATAGAGTTTCTAACACCCAGAACAATTAGGCACTGTGGAAAATCCAGGTCCTGGTTATTACACCTAGAACAGTTGATCCCCAAATAGTCCTCTGCTGAGCTGCGCATTTTCACTTCAGTGCCTGCTAAGGGCCACACTGGAACATGTTAAAGTCAAGAAGCCCCCGTTGTTATGGACACATGGTCATGTCTGTGTGGATACCGCGATCTGAAACCTGAGGACAGATCTGTTCCTCGCTCTGGTTGCAGCTCCCGTGCCCGTGCCCAGGGCCGGATTGTCTGGGGAAGTGCTGCCCCCGCGCGGCGCACGGCGGAAGGGCGGTTCTGCCGCTCGGGTTTTTGTACGAGCCCTGTCGGGGTTCCCCGCACTGTGTCTCTCGCACAGTAATAGCGGGCGGTGTCCTCGGGCTTCAGGCCGGTCATTTGCAGATACAGCAGGTTGTTGGAGTTGTCCCTGGAGATGGTGAAGCGTCCCTTGAAGGGCTGGGCGTAGTTGATGGTAGTTGAAGCTGAGTTTATTTCCCCGATCCACTCCAGTCCCTTCCCGGGAGCCTGCCGGACCCAGCCCATCCAGGAGCTGCTGAAGGTGAAGCCGGAGGCTTTGCAGGAGAGGCGGAGAGAGTCTCCGGGCTTTTTCACAGCCCCTCCGGACTCCACCAGCTGCACCTGGGACTGCGCACCTGGGAATGAAGATGAATGAGGGGGAACATGAGTATCTAGGGCAGCAGAATAACAATCTCCCGACTGACGCTACGACACACGGGAAGGGGGAAAATACCTTCAAACGCTGCTGCAATGAGAACGAGATACAACCAAAGCCTCATTGTCCCGTGTTTGGAGAGGAGAGTTCTCAGGGGGGTGGTCTGGTGACTGCCCAGAGACAGAGGCTGCAGATTGTCTGTCCGGGTGCAGCCGTGCAAGTGAGGGAGTCAGATTTAAAGAGGAAACTCTCAAGCCTATTTGCATATTCCGCTCCTTATAAGACACATTCATTATTTCCTAGAAGGAACTCAGTTACTTTGTGTGGCTCATAAGGGCATGTCTACACTACAAAATTAGGTCAATTTATTTAATTTGACTTTAAGCATCCCGTTTAACAAATCCGATTTTGCAACTCCCTGCTAGGCGACTGTGATCGAGGGAGCACATCCTCACTGCCAGGGGCTGCATCGACTCAAGGAGTGATGCACAGTCCCTACAGCAGACTGGAATTCTGGGCTCGGATCCCATTGCCTCATGAGGGTGGCTATGGCTGCATGTCATCAGCCTCCCATGTCTGTGGCTCAGAACAAGAGCGGCTGTTCGCCAGCTTGTCCTGTGGTAGGCTTGTCTAAGCTCCTTTACTTTCACGCAGCATTGCTGTGTGTCACTGGTGCAGCCTTTGTCCACCAACCCCTGTGTGATTTTGGCATAGATCTCAGCGGTTCTTTTGCTGGTCCAGAGCTCTGCCTGTACAAACTCCTCCCTGCACACAGCAATCAGATCAGTGTCTCCCTCTCCACGAATCTAAACTCTAAATTTAACCCTATTAGTGATCTTAAACATTAACTCGAACTCTAAATCTAGAACGAATCTTAATTCTACATTTAATTTATGGTGGGACATTCACAGAAGGATCAGGGGAGTATAGAGCCCTGTCTTATTCAGTGAGAGCTGCGCTTGCAAGAAACAGCTTCTGTGAAAACATGCTACTTTATTTGTACATGCTTGAAAACTGTTATCATAGTTCTGCCATTATCTCAGTCATTATGATTTTGAATAGAAACATATCCAGAACAGATCCCTGGGAACTCCAATTGCTATGCCCATTTTATTTATCATTATGTCCATCTAGGTTTCATTTCCATAGTTTGTTTATGAGAAGGTCATGGAAGACAGTATGAAAAGCCTTACCGAAGGCAAGATATACCACAAGTACTGCTTGTTAGCTTGTTACACTGTTAAAGAAAGCTATCAGGTTGGATTTACATGTGAGACTGCTTGAAATACCCTTTTTAGCAAAGTAGAACCTCTTGCTGCTGTGGGTAGCAGAGGGCCTTTTTTTTTAAAGCAAAGTAGGACCTTGCACTGCCGCGGGTAGCATGGTCCTACAGGCTGTATTTTTACACACACATATATGTATGAAACTGCAAACTATAGGGATGTGCTACCTGTAACACTGCAATGTGATGAAGCTGATTCCTCTGTAGGAATCAGCTACATCCCATGGCCTTTTTTTCTAGCAAAGTAGGACCTCTAGCTCCTGCAGGTAGTGAATTCTTACCATTAACGGTTCCTGAGAAGGGCCAGACCTGTTAGCCTTGTGGGTGGACAGTGGGAGATCTATTCATGGTGCACCTCACTCTGAATCTATACAAGTGCTTCTGGTGAGGACCCAGACTGCTGAGGCAGGGAGTCCAGCACACCAGTGACATAGTAACTGTAGTGACTCCATGGTGACATAACTTGAATTAACCCACACTTAAACTGTAGATATGGCCTCAGGTCTGTGAAATGTTTGGGAGTGTGAGGGCAGACTATGATTCATTCAGGTGTTTCGGCTCTAGGCACTGGAACTGGCCTTACTGCACCCACCCTACGGGCTCAGGAACAAAGCGGCATAAAAAAGATCTTATTTATTTATTACAGTGTCTTGACTCGAGGGTGTATAACTCATGATTTTAGAAGTCTTGTGGTTGTCAAGGTATCTTGGGGTTGCAGATGTATGTTCATTAGATTTTGAAAGGAAAAACTATGAGTGGGTTGAACAAAGAATTAGACCAGTCCCTCAGGATAAGTACATTGGCTATTATCCAAGATAATCAGGGATGCAGGCCCATGCTCTGCAGGTCCCTAAACCGTCCTCTGACTGCCAGATGCTGGGAGTGGACAATGGGATGGTTCAGTGAATCATTGCCTGGTCTGATCATTCCCTTAGAAGCACCTGGCATTGGCCATTGTCACAAGACAGGATATTAGATTAGGTGGACTATTGGTCTGACCGCCAATATTTCCACCATTGGTGGATTGACTCAAAACAAAGTTTTAACACTAGGCCAGACATTCAGTCAGAGTGGAAGTCAGATGATCCAACAGAATAAACATCTGCTCTAAAAATAATAAGAAGAAACTAAAATAAAAAATCCAGGGAATGCCAGAAGCAGATAAGGGAACTTGGGAAAGTGCTCGGAGACTCTATGCACTCAGATACAGTGATGGGGGATTCTTTGGTTCTGAGGGGATCTGTGTAAAATGTTTCACTGAATTCGGTCTCAGGGATTATCTACACTGGCAAGTCAAAGAGCTGTAACTTGCTGACTCAGGGGTGTGAAAAATCCCCCCCTCCAGCGCAGCAAGTTGGAGCGCTTTAAAGTGCTCGTGTGGACAGGCTCGGCTCCCAGTGCTCAGAGCTAATCCCCAGTCAATTTCCATCTCCTGCTCAGATCTTGGGCACCCCCTGCTCTGATTCGCCCCCTTTGCCTTGTTTTAACCCCTCTAAATAGCAGTCAGCAGATTTTCACGGCTAATGAGGGCAGGGAGAAGGGCAGTGGCTTTAGCAGCCGTTACTGAGCATACTCAGTTCATGTGACCACACAAAAAAGCCACTTTGCTCAAATAAAAAAGCCTCTGCCCCCCCCAGCTATTTTGCCAGGCTGTGGTGTCCCAGTGCCAATGGGGTAACTGCTGCCCCCTCTGCCCCGGCCTGTGCCAGGTTTTCCCTCTGCCACTCTCTGCCAGCACCTCCCTCCTTGGCTTAACTCCGCCCCCTCCCCCATTCCTGATTTTACCCTTTAGCCCCTCTCTTAGTGCTGCCTCCAGCTGCTTGGCCCCCCAGACCAGTCAATTTCCTCCCCCTGCTCAGACCCTGCCCCCTCTCCTGCGATTTGCCCCCTGTGCCACTTTTTAAGTCCTGTCAAAAGCAGTCAGCAGAATCCTACGGGTATAAGGGCAGCGGAAGGGCAGTGGCTTCAGCAAATGAACTGAGCATGCTCAGTACGTGGTAAGTAGCACAATTCTACCAGAGCAGTATCCTTCACTCCACCTGCTGGGCCCCAAGGTGCTGGCACTGCTCCCCAACGCAAACCATAGTGACCCCAGGGTGCCCCCTGCGTAGGACACGCTGCTGCTGCCAGGGCCGGCGCTAGGCTTCTGCCACCCCAATAATTAAAAGAAAAAGGTGGCCAGAATGCCCCTGAAAATGTGGCTCCCCAAGCACATGCTTGGTTTGCTGGTGCCTAGAGCCAGCCCTGGACACACGTTTCCTACAGCTTCTTCCTGGCACACCCAGCTTCTCCAAGGGCTGGGATTGTTCTGGTCCCCTTCTCCTCCAGTTACATTTGACTGTGTCCAGGAACAGAGTCATATCTTGAAAAGAGATTTAGGCACTTAAGGTTCTAAATCCCATTAGCTTTCACTGACCGTAAGTCACTTGGGGATAATTACCCAGAGTCTGTTCACATAGGTAACCAATCCCAGGGTGGCTGAGGGCTGCAGTGTTAGCAGGAGACCTGGTTTCTCTCACTGAGGGTTTTGAATGGCTGTAGATGTGGTTTGTGTCACTGTGTGTATCTAGCACAGTAATACGTGGCCGTGTCCTCGGTTCTCAGGCTGCCCAGCTGCAGATAGGCCGTGCTTATAGAGGTGTCCCTGGTGATGGTGAATCGTCGCTGGAAAGCCTGGGCATAGCTAGTGCCACCACTACTGGGGGCGATATATCCGATCCACTCCAGTGCTTTCCCAGGAGCCTGCCGAAGCCAGTCAATGTTGTAGCTGGTAAAGGTGTAGCCGGAGGTTTTACATGTCACCCTCATAGACTCTCCAGGCTTCTTGATTTCTGCCCCAGATTGGGTCAGCTGGATCTGGGAGCTGACACCTGAACATGAGTAACAATAAGGAAGGGAAATGTGATTCGTTTCTCTCTTTTTTCCCTTCTCCTCCCAGATTTCTCTTTCTATTGCTCCCCTCAACCATAGAATTATCTGAGCTCCTTGTGTGCTTATGAATTTATCCCCACAACACTCTACCACATAGGGATGTGCTGTTATCCACATTTTACCAATGGGAAACTGAGTCACACAGAGTTTCAGCCTGGGATTTTCCAAATGCCTAAGGGATTTCGATACCTAGCTCCCAGTAAAACCAACAGGAATTTAGTACCCAGATCCCTTAGGTAATTTTCATATTAAATGACTGGTTTCAAGTCACATGTGAAAGAAACAGGATTCAAACACAGAAGACTGGGACTCAATAATTCTATCTTAGTCATAAAACCATCCGATGCTCCACCTGCTGTCCGAGCTAGCTGCTTGTACATTTACGCCACTTACCTGAGAACGCTGCCAAAAGGACAAGGAACCCCAGACACGTCATTTTAATTCTACCCAGCCACCCTTTCCGGTGCAACAGCAACTGTCTGGCTGCCCGGCAGATTTCCAGGGAGGATCAGTCGCTCTCCTTTATCAGGAAGTTTTTCTGCTTTATTTGCATGTGGCCATTGCTAAAGTATTTGAATAAACCTCAGCTGCACCGACCTTGGCAAATGAATGACCTCAGAACCCAGAGTGACAGACTGATGGGGCCTTTGCAGGGAATTCATGCCCCAGTTCAGGAAAGCAGGAAACATTCTGTTAACAATGGGATTTTGGTGTGAGTTTAGATGAAAATGGGAAGCTCCAATGTGAAGATGCATGAGATTGGGTTACTAGAATGAAATAACCCAGAGTATGGAAAATACTCACTAACCGAAGCTATGAACATGAGAACTGTACTGTGGTGAAATGTGCGGGTGAGCTGTGATTTCCAGAACCCCTAGGAGTGCTGGGTTCTCACTTACCAATCTTTTCACAGGTTCGGTTTGTGACCCAATCCTGGCTTTGAAAATCCCGGCCTTATGTATCAGAGTAGAAAATCCTCAGGAGTGTTTCTGGGGTCAGTGTTTATGAAACAGTTCTCCCTGTTCTCACACATGACGTTTGCTGCCACTGACCTTGCTTTGGCTTTATTTAATGCTGGAGAGTGTTTTGTGTCTTGTCAGCCAGAAAATAGCCATTGTTTTTTTCTTTGAAGGCTGATTTAGATGTTGAATGTGACTCTGCAGATTTATATTAAACCCTGGAAAATCCCTCTCTAAAAGTCACATCTTTTCTCTTTCCCTCTCCCCCTGGCTCATGTGTCTGTCACCTCTGTGATCTGGCAGGCTAGGATCCCAGAGCCATCCTTGTCACAGCAGCAGAGGAAGAAGGTTTTATCTGTCTGCACAGTGAGTGGGAGAGCAGGGGATGACTGTAGGTGATGGACAGGACCTGAGCCTGTAATCTGAGCCAGGCAGGGTGGAGGGGGAGTCAACACCTCTGGGATCTGGACAAAGGAAGGGGGCCGGCTGGAGAGGGTTTTTCAGTTTCGGTTTTGGGCTGGGTGGGTGAATGCAGGGAATCCCAGGGTGGGGTCTAAGCTCCCTGAACCCCCAGAAGGACTCGATTGAGGGGTCCTGACTGTGCCTACAAGCTCTGCTGTAACCTGCATTTCTATTGTTCAATAAACCTTCTGTTTTACTGGCTGGCTGAGAGTCACTGTGAGTCCCAGGAAGAGGGGTGCAGGGCCCTGACTCCCCCAAACTCTGTGACAAGGGGATCGGAGATGTTCATTTCTTGGTTAGAACGAGTGACTCCAAGAAGTCCTGTTCAGTTTGCTCTGTGTGTACAGACGTCTTGCTCTGGTCTGTCTGAATTACCAGACAAAGAAAGGATTTACAAGCACAGCCAGCAATGAGAGCTTGCCTAGCAGCTGGCCATGCATATGAATTTCAAAGCCAATTAACGGAGCTGGAAACTCAAATTGTGCATTTAACTCCCTTAGGGAGTGTGGAAATCTTACTCTTAAGGTTAGCCAGTGAAAACAACTCTCTGTGCTGCGCCTGGGAGTTTGGCTGTGGGTGGATTTCGGCTCATTTTGTCTCTAGCTCAGTAATACAGGGTGGTGGCTTCAATCTGCCCACTTGCAAACAGAGCAGGGTGTTGGGATTCTCTCTGGAGATGGTGAATCGCCTTTGACTGACTCTGTGTCGTACGTATCCTACTTAATGGCAGATAAGCACTGCAGCCTGTTCCCCGGAGTCTGGGTACCCATTTCAGCCAGCAGCTGCTGAAAGTGAACCCAGAGCCTTTGCAGGAGCCTCCTGTTTTTTTGAGTCCTTCACCAGCCCTACATCGCATTAGATATCTGCAAACACCAAACATGCAAGTAATGAACCCAAGGCATCCGTACAATAAATACATTGTAACTCTGTTTCTGGAAATATTTTGCTGGAAGAAGAACAGCCCTGAGGGAGCTAGGAGGAAAAGAAGAAATCCAGAGAAGTTGCTCCTGCTAATGGTGATGAATGAAGAGAAATAGATTCAGGTCTGCAGAAAGGGGGAGGTAGTTTGGAAAGTGTGGGTAGGAGCTCAGGTTTCAAATAGAAGACTGGATTTGAATGATTTTGTTTCCAGCACACAAAGGGGGACTAGATGGGCTGGCTGGCTCACAAACTTACAGCAAAATAACGACATCTTCTGTTGAATTCACGCCTCCCAAAAGTGCAGTAAGATTGAAGCTGGACACACTTTGAATTGGGAATGTGGGACACACACCCAGACCGGCACTGAAATCATAAAGCTTTAGAATCAGGTTAGATGTTTGGGTGAAAGTTCATGGTGAGATTTGACTTTCAATAGGACCTGTGTGCTCCTAAATCATTTAGGACCATTGGCTCTGTAGCGGGACAGTCATCCCGCTTCGGCCCTGAAAGGGTTAAAAGCCAGCGCTTGGCGAGGGCTGGGGCTGAGAGTAAAGGTTCGGCTGACTGGGGAAGCAGTCACAGCTGGCCCTGTAAAAGGGCTGTGAACCAGCAGCTGAGCCAGTCTCTCTCCAGCTCTTGAGAGAGAAGGATTTGGCTGCCTGAGAGATGGGTACTGGAGATAGAACAGGGCTGGGGAAAGGCATGAGGAGCTGGGGAGCTCCAGCCTGGCGAATCTCCAGGCTGCAGGCCTGGTCAAAGGTACTGGTCAAAGGCCAAAACAGGTACTGGGGTGGCAAAGGTGCAGCCCAGGGTTAGGCAGAGGCAGCAGGTCCAAACCCCCTTGGCTGGTGATGAGTA
Source organism: Gopherus evgoodei (assembly GCF_007399415.2). NCBI lineage: Eukaryota > Metazoa > Chordata > Testudines > Testudinidae > Gopherus > Gopherus evgoodei. Next base: position 1,537,043 of record NW_022060060.1, read on the forward strand.
GCCATGACAGACTGTTGTCTGACAAAGTGAGTTGGGGGCTAGATGAGGACTGGCAGTAGCCACTGAGGCAAGGCGGGGATAGAGGATAGGGGGTTCCCTGGGAGGGGAGACCCAGATTGTGGGGCACTGCTGGGGGGCAGAACCCTGAGGTAAAAAGGCACCGGGATCTGGGAGGGATGCGGAGCCAGTGGCAGGTGAGACACCGGCCAGGAGGAGACGCTCCGTATGCTGGAGAGCTAATTCCCAAGATAACCAGCAGGAGGTGCCAGGCCAGGGAGTCCTCCTGTTGCTACAGGCTCAATCACCGGAAAATCCCTGGAAGAGCCTGTCTGCCTCTGTAGGTGCTAGACCCACCAAGGGGAGTTAGGCTGAGGCCTGGCATTCCTACCTGTAAGACCCTTCCACCCAGGGCAATCCCACCCCCTGAGTTAGGTGCCTCCGGCCCCTATGAAACACGTGGGCAGATGTCACGGGCTGAGGGGCCTTTTGAGGCAAGCTGGGCTCTGCCTGGCCCAGGACTTGGCAGCTATTCCTTAGCTGCACGGGTGAGCTGGGAACATAGCAGCTGGTTAGTGACCCCAGCTGGGTGTAATGAGGGTTCATTAGCCCAAGTCCTGAGCCCAGCTGTGGTGGTGAGGGAGGGTGAGCATTGCTCCCATAGAGCTGGGAGCTCAGTGGTGGGGAGAGGCCTAGAGCGAGGGGATCCAGGCAGAGTTGCTGGAGGAAAGTCTAGGTAGTTTGAGACAAGCTGTGGCCAGAAAGCAGAGCTATGGGAGTGGGGTGAACTCCTGTGCTGGGGCTCTCATGAGGGAAGGGTTTGTGAGGACCAGGAAGTGAGCTAGAAGCCCACGAAGGGTGGAAGGCTGGTTTACGTGGCACTTGGACTCCCAGTGGGAGAAGCCCAGGGGCCCTGTACCCTCACAAAAGGGAAGGACCGAAGTGAAGCCCAGGAGAGGGAACGGACCTTTGGTAGGGGGCTGACCTGTTGTGTGATGGGCTGAGGCCCAGTGGGAGACCCTGGAGACGACATTGGCTGGGACTGGCCCTTGTGGCTGAGAAGGGGCTACCAGGGGTGTGTGAGAGGAGAAGTCCCCTGCAACTCGCCATCTGGGCAGGGGGGCTGCCCTAGAGGTAACACGCATGTGTAGAGGAGAGTTAAGGGCTTTATAGGGGGATCTGCAGAAGCCAGCACAATGAGTGGGGAGCTGCCTGACCTACCGCCTAGGAAATGTTGAGGAGGGGTTGGCTCCTAAGTCCCACCTGTTCAAGGGAGTTAGATGCCTAACTCCAGTTGGGATTCACAGGCCCCTCCTGGAGTCAGATGCCCCAGCTATTTACATATGAAAATGTGCCCAAACCCCCTTGTGCCAGAGAAGGATTTGTTGGTGCTTAGCTTTTAGCCTAGTGGTTAGAGCACTTGCCTGGGACATGGTAGAGCCAGTTTAATTCCCTCCCCTACCCCGGCCTGATTTGGGACTGGGATTTGAGCCCACATCTTCCACTGTCAAGGGAAGGGTGACATTGGGGTGCAGACACCCCCAGTGCATCCCATTCTCTTTTAGACCAAATGAGTATTCATTTAGTCACGGTGGAACAGTATGAACAGGAGAGATTGAAAGACCTCTCCCCAAAATACCCCATAGCCTGGTGCTTAGGCCATTCGCCCAGGAGCATTTTGCTGCTGTGACAGGTGACGGTGTCACAGGAGCCTAATTCATATTTTGAGACGTGACTTAGGAGACAGAAGAAAAATCTACTTACAACGAGATTTACATAAGGACGGCCACACCGGGTCAGACCAAAGGTCCATCCAGCCCAGTATCCTGTCTACCGACAGTGGCCAATTCCCGGTGCCCCAGAGGGAGTGACCCTAACAGGCAATGATCAAGTGATCTCTCTTCTGCCATCCACCTCCACCCTTTGACAAACAGAGGCTAGGCACACCATTCCTTACCCATCCTGGCTAATAGCCATTATTGGACTTAACCTCCATGAATTTATCCAGTTCTCTTTTAAATGCTGTTATAGTCCTAGCCTTCACAACCTCCTCAGGTAAGGAGTTCCACAAGGAGTTCCGCAAGGAGTTGACTGTGTGCTGTGTGAAGAAGAACTTCCTTTTATTTGTTTTAAACCTGCTGCCCATTAATTTCATTTGGTGGCCCCTAGTTCTTGTATTACAGGAATAAGTAAATAACTTTTCCTTATTCACTTTCTCCACCTCACTCATGATTTTATATACCTCTATCATATCCCCCCTTTGTCTCCTCTTTTCCAAGCTGAAAAGTCCTAGCCTCTTTAATCGCCCCTCATATGGGACCCATTCCAAACCCCTAATCATTTTAGTTGCCCTTCTCTGAACCTTTTCTAGTGCCAGTATATCTTTTTGAGATGAGGAGACCACATCTGTACACAGTATTCGAGATGTGGGCATACCGTGGATTTATATAAGGGCAATAATAAATTCTCAGTCTCATTTTCTATCCCCTTTATAATGATTCCTAACATCCTGTTTGCTTTTTTGACTGCCTCTGCACACTGCGTGGACGTCTTCAGAGAACTATCCACGATGACTCCAAGATCTTTTTCCTGACTCGTTGTAGCTAAATTAGCCCCCATCATATTCTATGTATAGTTGGGGTTATTTTTTCCAACGTGCATTAATTTACATTTAACCACATTGAATTTCATTTGCCATTTTGTTGCCCAATCACTTAGTTTTGTGAGATCTTTTTGAAGTTCTTCACAGTCTGCTTTGGTCTTAACTATCTTGAGCAGTTTAGTATCATCTGGAAACTTTAAGTGAGTTAGGAGCCTAAGAAGTTTGGGGGAAATTACCCCCTGTCTGTTTACATGGGCAAAAACTCTCTGGGGTGACTAAGGGCTCGAGTGATCTCCAGAGACGTGGGTTCTCTCACTGAGGGTTTTTGAATGGCTGTAGATGTGGTTTGTGTCACTGTGTCCCTAGCACAGTAATACGTGGCTGTGTCCTCGGTTCTCAGGCTGCTCAGCTGCAGATAGGCTGTGCTTATGGAGGTGTCCCTGGTGATGGTGAATCGCCCTTGGAAAGCCTGGGCATAGCCCGTGCCACCTGTATTGGGATTGATATATCCGATCCACTTCAGTGATTTCCCGGGAGCCTGCCGTACCCACTGCATGTTATAACTGGTAAACGTGTAGCCGGAGGTTTTGCATGTCACCTTCACAGACTCTCCAGGCTTCTTGATTTCTGTCCCAGACTGGGTCAGCTGGATCTGGGAGCTGACGCCTATAAATAAACAAGATAAAACCCCAGTTAATTCCATTGTTTTCTTCCTCGTCCCAGGTTTATCAAAGTCCTCTGGTGCCCTCCTCACAGCAGTTTCTGATCTGCTTCTATGTAATAATGAATTCATCCATACCACCCTCCTGTGAAGTAGGCAAGTACAGTTATCCCCATGGTTGAGATTTTGACACCTACTTCTCATTAAAGATTAATGAAAATTGAGTATCCAAATCCACTAGGTGGCTTTAAAATTCCACACTGTGATTTGTTCAGAGTTAGGATTTTGAATCCAGAATCCCTGAATCCCACTGCAACATCTTTGCCTTAAATCCGTCTTTCCTGCCCTAGCCCAGCTGTTCTAACCAGACACCTGTAGGTTCATCCACTCACCTGAGAAAGCTGCCAAAAAGAAGAGAAACCCCAGACAGATCATTTTCATTCTCCACAACAACCTGGTGGGCTGCAAAGCTGTAACCCTTCGTCTGCTGACAGCTCTTCAGTGAGAGTCGCCTGCTCTCCTTTATCACTCAGTTTTCCTACCTCATTTGCATGTGGGTGTTCCTAAATCATTTGACTAAACCCCAGCTTCACTCGCGGTTACAAATAAATGACCTCGGAGTTTAGAGGGACCCAGTCATGGAGGACGCTAGAGCATGTTAATATAATTTGGGCCCAAAGCAGGAAAACACTAAAATCACTTTGACGGCAGGGGGGACTTCAATGTGAGCTTACAGATACTGGTGAACTCGAATGTTAAGGTGCCAAATTGTGGGTTACCAAAGTGTAACACCCAGTGGATAGGAAGCAGAAATAACCCAGAATCTATGAATGTGTAAACACTAGCACCCTTCACTGGTGAAGTACGGATGTGAGCTGTGATTTCCAAAACCACCGAGGAGTGCTGGGTACTCAATTGCCATTGATTGGAAAGGGATTTGGGTGAGCAATCCCTCACTTTGAACATTCCAGCCTTTGGTTCTGTGGTCAGTAATTCCTTGGGATTGTTCCCAGGTTCAGTCTTTGGGAAGAAATATTTCGTAATCGAACATGACACTTTGCTGCCACCATGTGGGTCCGTCCCTTTGGTAAACATAGAAACTATTTCCCCCGGTCTTCCTTTAGATTAATGTAACTTGGTCATTTTTGTCTTCTGTAAACCATGAAGTAGGGAGGTTTATTTAAAGGCTGATTCGATTTTAGAACTTCTTCCAGGGATTTTTCACTGTACTACAAAAAATCCATCTGTCCCTTCATAAGAAATCATAGAATCATAGAACATTGGGGCTGGAAATTTCTCTCTCTGGAAGTTTGGCTTCACATCCATCCTCCTTAGTGTAGCAATGAGAAGTTTTGATGTGAGCATTCAGTGAACAGGTGATAGATGTTATATGTTCGTGTTATATAGATAAACAGGAGGTGACACTAGATTCTTGTAATGTCCTGACCTGGCCCTGCTTGTATGAATCCAGGGAGTTCTCTTCAACATATTAAGTATGTAGGAATGTCTGTGGGTGTCCTAACAATTAACAGAAAAACAAGGCAATGTTAAGCATTACCAAGAATGCCAACTTGTCTGGTAGTTGGCCACTTAGGCTAAGAATTTAAAAGCCACCAAAGTATCTGGAATTGCAAATTGTGCAGCTAAGTGAGCAGTTCACAAACTGTGGTTTGGGACCCCAAAGTGGGTTGTGATCTCATTGTAATGAGGTTGCCAGGGCTGACATTAGACTTGCTGGGTCCTGGGGCCAAATCCCTGGGCTGAAGCTGTAGGCCAAGCCCTGCTATCTTGTGTGGAGGTGGGGGGGTCCTCAGGCTTCAGCTTCATCCCTCAGCAGCAGGGCTCAGATTACAGGCCCTCTGCCTTGGGCTGAAGACCTTGGGCTTCAACTTTGACTCCCCTGCCTGGGGCAGCTGCGCTCGGGTTAGCTCAGGCTTCCCTCTCCCCCTCGGGAAGTGTTGTAATTTTTGTTGTCAAAAGGGGGTTGCGATGTTTGAAAACCCCCGATAACTTCTTTAGGCAGCTTGGAAAAATTTCAAGTGACAGCCTTTCTCTGTGCTGCCCACAGGGGTTTTTGCATGGCTGTGAGTGGATTTCATTTCACTGTGTGTCTCTCGCACAGTAATACCGGGCGGTGTCCTCGGGCTTCAGGCCGGTCATTTGCAGAAACAGCAGGTTGTTGGGATTGTCCCTGGAGATGGTGAATCGGCCTTTGACCCAGTCTGCATGGTAGCTATCTCCCCCGTCCTGCCTAATGCTGGCTACCTACTGCAGCCCTTTCCCAGGAGCCTGACGCACCTAGTCCATCCAGAAGCTGCTGAAAGTGAACCCAGAGGCTTTGCATGAAAGTTTTAGGGACTCTCCTGGTTTTCTGAATCCACCACCAGATTCCACCAGCTCCACATCACACCGGACACCTGTGAACACCAAACATACCAGTAATGTACCCAGTGCGTAGTACAATATATAACATAACTGTTTATTGACATAACTCTAGGGAACAGGAACACACCTGAGAGAGCAGAGAGCAAGAGAAGAGATCTCCATGGGGAGAGCATGATGGTGAACGGAGAGAACTGGACCCAGGGGCTGCAGAAAACGTTGCAGTTCAGAAAATGTCTCTATGGCCTTGTCTTTAAACAGGCAGTTTCCTCCCTGAATTTGCCTCATGGCTTGTTTGTAGTGTATAAAGAGCAGCTGGATGGGCTGTGGTTCAAGCACTGGGCTGAGGGCTGATTCACACATACACTTGCAGGAGAATAATTGTATTTGTTTAATTCACACCTTTACAAACTGAAGGTTTGAAATAGAAGACCTGGCCTAAAGGAATGCACAGAGCCTGGCATGTCAGCCTCGATGGGTTAACACCAGTGCAGTGATGTGGGTGAAAAATTATGTCACAGGTATAATTGCAATGGGAAGTTAATTGTTAGCATAGAACCAGCCAGGCTGAGAGTCTCAAACTGGTAAAAATCCTCTGGTCTGTGTTATGCAGGAGCTCAGACTATGCCCTGAAATCTCTGACTCTAAGAAAGGAACCTAAAGGAGTTAGGGACACAGATTCCTTTCTTTATTGTTGTTTTAGTGCAATTTGGACACCTAAATCTCAGGTCATCTACCACTCCCAGTCTTGATTTACTAGGGCCCGGACCCAGCTATTAAAAATATTGAGGCAATTGAAGAAGCAGATAGGTAGTTAGTTGGATTTTTAAGAGCACAAAGGCACCTAATTTCTATTGAAATCTATGGGCATTAGGCACCCAGCTGATTCTGGAAATCCCACAAGATGCCTATGTGATTCTTCAGGCAGTGACAGACCAGAGTGTTCAAGGTATCTAGGCTGCGAATTGTCACGGTGTGGAGGCACTGCTGCGTTCAGCGGTGCGATGCCTAATCGATTTAGGAGCCTGAATCTCATGGCCAAGTATGGAGATGCCTTGAAAAATCTGGGCGCTAGTGCTGCAGCTTTCCACCTGTAACAAGGAGCTATCGCGTCACAGGGGTTCAGGGATGGAAAGAAAAGTTACTATTTGAGGTGCTGCGATATTGGGTTGATGGGGTCTATATAATGATCTAGATAGAAAAAGTGAACTTAAGGTTGAGCTTACAATGTGGATTTCCACCTGTCATGTCACTGATAGAAAAGGTTTCAGGCTAATATTGTTTGTGTTACAATAATACCAAGAGGACCCAGCTGAGTGTCAGGCCTCGCCCCTGTGAGACCATCCTTTGCACAAAGCTCTTACCAGGCTGAGATCTTTTCCAGAGCCCCTTAAGGGATTTGGAGGCCCAAATGAATAAGAATTGAGAATCCCAATTTTTTACTGGGCTTTGAAAATCCCACTGTAACTAAGGAAAGGGGCGCAGGGAGAAATAGAGGCACAGATCATGGCAGGGCTTGGCCCAACAACAGGGAAGTGACAGGCTGGGGAAAAATCCTTGGCTCCTGGCTCCCAATCCAGCAGCCTAACCACAAGTGCACACAGTGGAATTTCAAGGAGAGCCAACTGCTTTATGTAATAATTCCAGTTAGTTTCATTTCTATCATTTGAGTTTGTGTGTGTGAAGGTGGAGGTGGGTGGGGGCTGGTGTTCCTCCGAGGATTTAATAGTCATTCAATAGGAGGAGAATACAGAATTCACACTTTCCTTGTACCATGGTGTTTGCATCTGACACACAAGCACGTGACCCTGGGAAATGCCCAGTTGCTTTTCTTTTGCACATAGTGCACTGATACTCAGAGCTTTTCTAAAGCTTTAGTCAGCCCAGCTCCAGGATGTCCCTCTGGGTATTGGCTTTGGTGTCTACCACTGAGCCCACCTCTGCACAGTGATACAAATCCAGACAGAAATATGCAGCTGCACAAACTGCTTGTAACTCATGCACAATCTTCCTCTTTCCTTTTCAGCGTCAGCTTCTCAGTGTGGAACCAGGAAATTGGTCAGAGCAGGACTTAGCCAGGCTGTAGTATAGAAATGTCTCAATCTTGATTTTCTTTTTCTTTTTAATTTCACCCCACAGTCAAAATATCTTGAAACACAAGATCAAGCTGAGAAAAGTGCCTCAATTGGTGAAAACCGGCACAAATCCAGTTCTGCTGATTTACCCGCTGCCCCCTGGACTCCAGAGGAGCTCTGGTTGATGACACTGGCTGCATGGCCACCCCGCTGGCATTAACTGGGCTGTGCTGAGTTACGCTGAATGGGATCTGGCCCATTTACATCAATGAAGTCACACCTATTTACATCTTTAGAGCTCTTGGCCTGTTGGCACCAGGAAAGTTGAGCTGATTCACACTGGCTGTGGATCAGGCTTTCTCTGCCTCCTGGCACAGGCTACAGGGGCACAGTATTGGGGCAGGTAAGAGCTAAGTGGCTGTAATGGTTTGTCCCACAAGTGCATTAAAAGGCTCAATTCTACAAGGGTCAAAATGTCTCCCCTTCAGTCGGTGTGAGTGGGATGGAGGTGTCTGAACTGCTCCTTTGGTGATGTGTTTTGTAGCGTGTGCTTTGCGGGGTGGGTTGCTCAGAGGAGGTTCCTGTTTTTGTCCCAGCCCTCACTGGTTTCTATTCAGTGTGTCTCTCGTACAGTAATACGTTGCAGTGTCTTCATTAGTCATGGAGCTGAGCTGTAGATAGTAGGCGTTCTTGGCTGTGTCTCTGGAGACAGTGAGCCGGCTTGGGAAGGACTGGGCGTATACTACACTTCCGTCATTCTTGATAAGCCCCAGCCATTGCCATGCTCTGCCTGGACGCTGCCTTACCCAGTGCCACCAGCAGCACCCATCAATGATGGAGACCCCAGAAACAGCACAGGTCAGTTTGAGAGACTCTGACGGTTTCAGCAATCCCTGGCCGGACTGAACGAGTGTCACTTGAGAAGAGACACCTAGTGAACAAGAGAGAAATGAATTCGACACCGTATAGTCCTTTAACTAAATGAACACAATACTGCAGCACTCCCCATAGCCTTACTTGTAGGGGAAACCAAAGCAAGAAGAGAGATGAGCAGCAACTTCATAGCTGGGTGAGAGTCCAGGCACGAGTGTCACCAGATAAACGTCCTCACTGAAGGAACAGGGGAGCAGAGCTCCGTATATGAACAGGGAACGAGGACTGGAGATTTGCATGTAGCATTTTGATGTCACAAAGGACACAAAAGGCCTCATAGGATGATGATCGCCCTGAGCATAAGGTGAGCACAAGGCATATATATATTTCTGCCTCTACAAATATTGCAATTGCAAACAAAAAGAATTCTCTTTTATCAATCACAGGTTTTGTTTTGTTTTTTGTTAAGTTTTTTTTTAAATTTGTTATTCAAAGAAAAAATGTAAGGGGAAACCTCAACATTAAGATAAAAATAATATTAACAAAATGTTAATTTTTTGATTGGGCTTTTTATAAACTTGTTTGCGCTTTTAAATATAGTTAAAAATGTCATAACCAAAATGTTTTAAAATAACAATTTATACACAAAGTTGACCAAACAATTTTAACAGGTTTCCACCTTTCGCTCCCAAACATAACAAAGCATCATGAGAGTATCCCTCAAATACCCTCAAAGTATTTGCATGTATCTATATTTAAAATTTATTTTGGTTTAATTTTATAGTTGGTTTAATTTGATATGCTTTTCTTTTATTATGTTATGTTAATAGGAAGCAACGGTTGTTAAAGTTTGTGCTTCTAAACAGTTAACTGGTAAAATTGGTATCACAAGCAAATCACTCTAAAAAGCTTGTTAAAATTATGTTACTAAAAACAAAGCGTTCAGCAAGGGAAGCAACACACTTTCTCATGGAAGATTGTGAGCATTTCTTTTAGCCGTTAAGCAGTACATTTAGTCTTAAATATCAGTAATGCACCCAAATGAAAATGAATGTCTAGACAACGACTGCAAAAGTACAGCTTGTGTTCTTATTACATTGCAAACAAACTAAGTTAAACTGCGTATTAAGTTTGGGTTACTGAAAACAAAAACACAAACACAAACAAACAAACAAAACCCACTTTTATTATGTTAACTAACTAGCTGTTTAAGTTGCCTCCCACAGACCAGACACCAGAAAATATCACACCCTGAAGACTCAGTATATAGTGAAGAAACCCCCAAGCATCAAGAAAAGAGAAATGAAGTGCTTTATAAATAAGAGACTGGTCAAATACACCTCTACCTGCCATATATGGACCATTAAGTTAACAATCAGCTAAAAACCAGAAGCTGGACCAGGAAAACTATCATTTAATTTTAACTTGGTTACTGTGTAAAAACAACTGTATTATCACTGTACTCCTGTATTATCATTGTACTGATGTATTATTGCTGCATTGTATTATTGCTGTACAGCATGTACAATGTGTATAACCTTGCTAAACTGTTTAACCAACCCACAGGTAAAAATCAACAAACGAATGGCAGCAAACCACATGAAGGCAAGGAAAAAACAAATTAGTAAAGAAACTAAGTTACATAGTAACTACAAATTGGGTAAACAAATTGCCTGTTAGTACCAGTCATAATTTGGATCAGTGACACTGCATCCTAACTGAGGCACATGTTAGTCAAAACAATCTTGTTCAGCGTCTGGGTACCAATAGTAAAGCCTGACACAGCAATATTTGATAAATTGGTTACTGTCCATTCCGTAGGTTATCTGGAAGACAGCAGCCATAAGAAACAACTGAATCTACACCAACTACTGGTGTATCACAGAGCAGTTCAACCAGTGGAACAGAGGAGCGCTAATAGCCACTTCTGTTTCCTGCCCAGTACAGCTTACCGGAGGGTGACAACCATCAGTAAGGGTAACCTATAACATGAATGGACAGTACTGTGTAGTAACTAATTACAATATATTTATATATAAAGGCCTCAGTGGTAGTGTCACTACTCCAAATTTCTGTTTTATTTCTCATATACACACCACTGGGGGACACACTGTCACAATCCTATCCCAGTATTTCAAAACCCTCAGCCTGCTACTAATGATGAGACAGGTGATAACTGGAATTGTCCTAATAAGAGTGTGTTTCTATCTGTGTCACCAGAGTAAAAGGGCCAGAGTACAACACCAGACTGGAAAAACATGGTTATGCTTGGAGATATGGTGGTGTCATATGTACACATACATACTATACATATATGCCCATACACACTATAAATATATATATATATGCCATATCCATATAATTCATATATATTAATTATTTGGGAGTTCCTCTAAGTCTCAATCATAATATTACATTCCTCAGTCATGGTCCTGGGCCTAACATTCCCAGGCCCACCATAAGGGACTAAAAAATAATTGGATAATAAAATCTAGCAGTTGTACGTGGAAATGTGCAGACTAAACCAGCAGATGGGGCATGAGTGAATGGATGGTAAAATAAGGTAATCACATAACAGTGTTTAGCCCACTGGGTTATCTTTAGTCCATGCATTATGCTTTTCTGGGATGATGGGTAAACATCCTCCCCATAAAAAGACAAAAGGTGGGAGAATATAGTAAGAGGAGGCCCTGAGATATAAACCTTGGTATCAGAGGCCTGGTTTGAGGCCTAAGACCTGAACTAAGGTAATGGTCAAGGCTTTGCTAACATAAAGCAAAGTGAAGCTGTGAGCCAGAGGCAGGCCCTGCTCACAGAAGCTGCCAAGGAAAGGGCTGATGCTGCAGAAAGAGACACACCTAAAAGGTGCTGGACACCAGAGATCAGAACATTCACATACTTGTACACTCCACACAGATAACAAGGAACAGACTGACCCATCCCAATGACAGGCCAAAAGGGTAATATGATGGACAGAGTTGTTTTGTTCGAACCAACTTATACAAGGTGAGAGGCGGCACCTTACTGCATAGAGGGGTTGCACCTTCCTACGTGGAAGGGTTGCACCTCGGTACGTCAGGAGTGATGTGTAACTTGTTTGTACCTGTGTATAAGAATGCACCCCGGGGCGGTGTCTTTGTCCAGCCGAGGGGGCAGTGGAAAGTCCTGCCACTGACTGAGCTGAGTCCATTGCCAGGGAGCACATAAGTACTGGCTAGCTGCACCTTAGCAGCACCTTGGACTTCGTTTGCCAGGGAGCTGGAGACTGTGTTTCTCTTAGACAATAAACCAGGTCCGAAGTGCCTTCATACCTTACTAGAGTCTGTGGTCACTGGGGGTTCTCTCGGGGTCTGCTGTGTCAGCTATCTGTGCAGAGCTGGGGCAGCACACAGAGGGAACACACGCACGCAGCTGATTGATATCAACACTGAACAGAGCAGAGCAGCACACCGGTAGCCTCTGACAACAGGTGCCTCTGAAAATCTCTGCCTCTCAGATGTGCTCAAGGCCTCTTTAGGTTTGACATTAGTGCTGGGTGGGGACTGGAGTTCTGTTTCATGAAACAGCCCGTGAATCTGAATTTCTTTCCATTCTGAAACAGAATGAAAACAAATTTCAAAATTTGTCCATGTCACAATTTAAAAAAAAATAAAATAATATTTTGGGGTCAGTCAGGATGTTTAATTCTGATTCTGGCCTTTCAAAAAACTTACTTTTTTTTTAATTTAAAGCAATAGTCCTTTCCAAATGAAACTCAGTTGAAATGCTGTTTAAATGGGATGTAACAAGATTACCAAAATGCTTCCTTTAATGTTCTTGAAAACATAATTTCACATAAATCAACATTGGTTTTGAGCCACTTTGATTTCCACAAAAGACGACATTTTTCATCAAAATTGTTTGGTTTAAAAATTTCCCCCAGACACATGGCTGACAATCCTCGTGTCATTAGCTCCAGCCCTGAAGTTTCTCTCGAGCCACATACCCAGACAGACAGACATGTTCATGAGCGTTTCAGTCACATGAGATTTTAGATGCTCAATTCTCATTCAAATGCCCCCAACTGCCATGAAAATAAATAGGTATTTGGGTATCTATATCCCAGAAGCAAACTCAGAAATCCCAGCGTCTATCCCCTCTCGGTGAAAAGACCAAGAGAGACTCTCATTGATATATCAGGATATTTTGGTACTTGCCCTGAGGTTACCAGCACTTACTGGTGTGTGTGATGCTATGGGCTGTTCTCCAAAACTCAGGCTTAATGATTCCAGACCAGCAATGTGCTTCCAAATTGCTGCCCTGGAGAAGACAGAATTGATTAGGCCTGGGGATAGAAATTAACGCTGCATTGGTGAAAGCACAGTGATGTCTCCATAACTCGCCTTCAGTAGCAGTATCCTAATGCAGGTGCTCAGGCACTATGTTACTGGGAGTCACAACAATACACAGAGAGAGACAGGGGAGACTCTAGTATACTGGAGAAAATCTCTTGATGTGGGTGGATGGACAGACAGACAGACACTGCAGCGAGAAGGATGGATGGATAGAGAACATGGAAGAAGGAGGCCTACTGAGGAAGACTAATAGATTTTTAAGGCCAGAATGGACCATTAGAACATCCAGTCTGACCTACATGGAATTTCAGTGGGTATGGGGCACCTAATTCCCTTAGGCTGGTTTGAACTGTCTGCTTCTCCTCCTGAATCTAGTCCCACAAATGAAAGCAACAGATCAATAAAAAGTGAGGCATCTGAAGAAGGCTGCCAAGTAATTCTACATAGAAAAAACATCTTTTGCTGCCCTCACCCTTGTCACTTACTTGGCCTGACAATCAGTTTAGAGCCAGATCCAAAAATCAACCTGTTTGCTGCTCCTGTATATGGCACAGTGATTTAGAGCCAAGCAAAAACTCCCCTCTCTTATTCTAGCCTCAACAGGGCTTACAAGTGTAAGCAGAATCAGGATAAGCTTTACCCTGACATCTGGTGGAAAGAATTTCAGAGAGTGTATTTGCATAGGCACGCTTACCCTATCCCAGACTGCCGAGCTGTGGGACTGCTTGGTGACAAATGACTCACCCTCAGTTGGGTGGTACTTGCTAGACAAGGGACATGGGTTCCAAAACCCAGTGAATTGAGCAAGTGAGCGAGCGAGGGGGCGGGCGGGCGGGCGGGCGGGGCCGGGGCACGGGCATCTGTGCCTGGTGGGGGCAGTTTCCTTGTGGAGCCAGAAGCACCAGTTCTCCCCCCTCTCTCCATTGTGGAATGTCAGAGTTGATTTTTTTTATCCCCTCAAGAATCTAAATACAGGTTACTGAGCTGAACTCACTTTGGGCTAATGGTGCACTAGCACTGGGGCTCCCCTACTAAGAGCTGAGATCACTAAGAGTTGAAATCACTGAACTGAGAGCACTGAGTACTGTGCTAACTAGTGGGGGAGCCTGAAGCTGTACTGTGGAACAGAGCAGCTGGCGGAGTGGAGCAGTTGTGGGGACGGCTGGAGTGGATCATGGGACAGCTGGTGGAGCGGAGCGACTGGCAGAGCGGAGTAGCTGTGGGATGGGTGGAGCGGCCCACAGAGCGAGAGGAGCCGAGCAGTTTTGCAGAGCAGCTCATGGAGCAGAGCAGCTGGTGGAGCGGAGCAGTTTCTGAAGACGGCTGGAGGAGCAGAGTGGAGCGGCTGGTAACGCGGAGCAGTTCGTGGAGAAGGCTGAAGCAGAACCCACGGAGAGGCAGGGCAGTTGGCCCTGGACCACGTAAGGTGCCCCTTTCTACCCAGGCTGGGGGGAGGGACCTCTACAGATAAACTCTCGAACTCTGGGGTGGCATTGACCAGAGACTTTTGGGTTGTTGGACTTTGGGGTGATTGGACTTAAAACTCTAAGGGGAAAAAGGACATTGCCAAACATACTTGGAAGTGGGTTTTTGTTTATGGTTTGTGTTATAATCCTGTTTGTGGTGTTTCTCCAATGGGATGCCGCATTGATTCCTTCCTTTATTAAAAAGATTTTGCTACACTCAGACTCCGTGCTTGCGAGAGGGGAAGTATTGCCTCCTAGAGGCGCCCAGGGGGGTGTGGTATGTGAGTGTCCCAGGTCACTGGGTGGGGGCTCGAGCCGGTTATGCATTGTGTTACTGAAACGGAACCCCTGGATACTGAACCCGGCCCTTGTTGCTGCCAACTCAGAGGGGCAGAAGGGTTACACAAGTTTGGAGGAAAAGTAGGAGCCTGATGATTTTGGAGAAGCTCTTGAGCTCATGTGAACTGGCACTTGTGCATTGATGTAACACCACTGACATCAATGGCTCATCTGCTGGGATCCCATCCCATTGACTCCAATGGGACTATGATTGGTTTATACCAACTGAGGATCAGGTCCCATTGACCGTGGAGCTATGGCTGATTTCCATCAGCTGGGGAGCTGGCCACTCACCCCAGTGGAGCTCAGCCCAGGTTACACCAGCTCCAGAGATTCCTGCCAATAACCCCACATGGCTGGAATCTTTCTTGACCAAAATGGCTGCAGGTACCTACCGAGTTTGATCCGCAGTTTAGTTCCTTTTCCAAAGATGAGTTTGTTCATGTTTCCTGAATACGCACTGTGAGGATCCCCCTTACAAAAAGGGTCTTTACTGAGTCACTGCTCGTTTCCTAGTCCCTCCAGAAACCTGCTGTGCACCTCACACCAACTCCTTGGTGATTTCTCGATTGTCTAGCCACAAACCAATTGTGTACCATGAAATCATACACATTAGATTTGGAAAAGACCTCTCTCTCTCTCTCTCTCTCTCTCACCAAATGGTCAGACAACCTTCAGTAACTCAGCGTTCGAATATGAATGAGATATATTACATTGTACATACTGTGCAGTACAAAACCACTTACTTGGTTTAACAGAGAGGTTGGTTCCCTTCCCAAAGATGAGCTTTGTGCTGCTCCCCCATAGTTTCCACAGCAATACATGACATTACAAGAGCCGTATATGGGAGAGCGAGAACCTTTTCCGCCACAGAGAAAGTCTTCCTACCTTTACATCTTTGCTGCTTTTGCATAGGACAGGGTTTCTCAAATAGGGGTCACCGCTTGTGCAGGGAAAGCCCCTGGTGGGCCGGGCTGGTGTGTTTACCTGCCCCATCCGCAGATCCGGCCGATCACGGCTCCCACTGGCCACGGATCACTGCTCCCATTGGCCAGGAGCTGCAATCAGCAGGACTTGTGAATAGGGCAGGTAAACACACAGGTCTGGCCCACCAGAGGCTTTCCCTACACAAGAGGTGACCCCTGTTTGAGAAACCCTGGCACAGGAGATTAAGGGCCCAGGGATCATGAACTTCCTTTTTTCCCTAATAAAACTGAGTTTAGGCCCATACAACAATTACTGCCGTATCCCCCAATTGATTATAAATTCAGTGTTATGAACATTACTCTTCCTTAAGATTTGCCACAATGACGTGAAGTCCTAAGTTAGTACACATGGAATGATCTCTGTTATTTGTCCATCCTCTCTCTATCCCCACTCATCATCCATGTATACATCTAAGCAATGGTACAGCCATCAGAACAGTATCTGAGCAACTCTGGAAATGGATATATTGCATTTGCAGAAATTCTATTAAAACCTCACTGCTCACTTGGTTTGACAGTTTCATTCCCTTTCAAAAAGTTAGCTTAGCGCTGAATCCTCCAGAGTCCCCACAGCAGCTCTTAGTTTTACAAGAACCACAGAGCGAGAAGAAGGAACATTTTTCTGTCCAGTGGACGGCTCCCTGCACTTCCATCCTTGGTCATGTAATACGGGAGGGTTAAGGATCTAGGGCCAGAAGTTTAAAGGTAGCTGAAGATGCAGATAGGCACAGAGTTGGAATTTCAATACAACTTTCTTGCCTAATTCAAAGGTAGTTGGGTACTGAGGTGCTTTTGGAAAGATGTCCTGTCAGCACCTTCAGTTAGGAAATTCTTCCTAATGTCTAAACCTTCCTTGCTGCAATTTAAGCCCAGAGGTTAAGGAGGACACATTTTCTCCCTCCTCCTTGTAACCCTTTGTAACCCTTTTCTGTACTTGAATCTGTTATGATGTCCCCTCTGTCTTCTCTTTTGCAGAATAAACAAACCCAATTTTTTCAATCTTCCCTCCTAGGCCATATTTTCTACACCTTTCACCATTTTTGTTGCTCTTTTTGGGATTTTCTCCAATTTGTCCACATCTTTGCTGAAATGAGGTGCTCAGAACTGGACACACTACTCCAGCTGAGGCCTAATCAGCGTGGAGTAGAGCAGAAGAATCACTTCTCTTGTCTTGCTTACAGTACTCCTGCTAATGCCTCTGTAGCTCCTGCCTGAGAGGGCTGGAAAGCAGCCCTGGAGATGGCTGCAGCTCTGAAAGCCTGGGCTGATTGGGGAAGCAGCTGCAGCTGGGCCACGCCTCACTCAGGCCACAGCTGGCCTGTATAAAAAGGCTGTGAACTAGGAGCTCAAACAGTCTCTTTCTCTCTCTTTGTAGAGGGAGATGGGCCTGGCTGCATGGAGCTGGACACAGGGTACCTGAGTGGAGCAGGGCTGGGGAAAGGCAGAGGAGCTGGGGAGCTCCAGCCTGGAAAGCCCCAGGCTGTGGCCCAGCATAAGGCCTACAGGTACTGGGGGTTGCGGAGGGCAGCCCAGGGATAGGCCAAGGCAGCAGGTCCAAACCCTCCTGACGCTGCAGTCTGTCCCGGGGTGCGAGGGCTAGACAGTGACTGGCAGTAGCCATATACTGAGGTGAGGTGGGGATAGTGGGAGGGGGTCTCCCAGGGAGGGGAGACCCTGAGAGAAAGGGGTTACTGCCAGGGGGTATCACCCCAGCTAAGAGGGCACCAGAGTCCAGAGAGGGACATGGGGGGCCAATCGGTAGTGGATCACTGGCCTGCGGAGGGCGCTCTGGGCTGGAAATGGAGCTAATTCCCTGAGACACCAGCAGGAGGCGCCGCAGGGGTGAATCTGCACCTTTACAACCTCCCAGAATCACGTTTGGTATTTTTGCAATGGTGTTACACTGACTCATATTTAGCTTGTGATCCACTTTGACCCCCAGATCCCTTTCCGCAGTGCTCCTTCCTAGGCATCATTATGTGGCACCAAGCCCGATGGGGCCTGGGGTAGCTCCTGTGCAGTATAAACAACAGTCATGGAGGCCAAGGCTGGGATTCTCAAATGAGCCAAAGGAGGTTCGGCACCCACAGTTTCTGGGGCTGAGAGCTTCTAACGAGTTATTTTTCCAGGACGCAACGTGCATTGGCAGTAATTTGTCCCTGGGTTGTTCCAATGTAAATACAGGCAATATCACACCACAACTGTCTGTGCGGTTTTGTATGTAGGTGCTTTTTAAACTAGTGCTTCCATTCCAGGCTCTGTGAAAGTTGTTAAAGTCCCACAGGTGAGAATCGCGTGAAGCACTGATTTCATTCTCTCACGAGCTTTTCCTTTAACCCTCTATATAGGGCCAGGTTTCTAGAGAGGTTCCGCTTGTGAGGTTTGCACACTGCAATATCCGTGTGTGAATCTGCACCTGGGAAATGGGTCAAGATGCAGAATCTGGATTCCAGAGATGGGCCTAGTGACTTCAGTTTGCAAATCAGCACCCAGAACTGACTGTTTTAATTGGGAGGGGGGGCAAAGAAAACACCTTTTCAATGGAAAATGGCTCTTCACACCAATCATTTTCACGTGGTGCGAAATGTGGGTTTTTTTCTTCTTTTCTTTTTTAGTCAAAATGGAATGAATCTAAAAATTTCAGTTCAGTTCAAGTTGAAGTTAAATGAAAAAAATAAAAAAATCAGGTTTTGATTTTTCATATCCTTCCTGCACCTCCTTTCCCCTCCCTCCCATTGGACAACGCAGTGGCTGGGCAAAAGGGAGGAGACCATTTGTTTGGAAACAAATTATTAGCAGACTTTAAATTTTTTTATTGAATCCTCAAAAAAACAATCACAGAAAATACTTAACATTCTTGACCAGTTCAGCCAAAAAATAGCAGTATAAATAAACACTACGATTAAGGCTCTGTTTTCATTGCAGAGCTCATGGACGTCACAAATTCTGTGACCTCTGTGACTTCTGCAGCAGCCTGTGCAGCTGGCCGGGGAGCTGCCTGAGCCACCTGTCTTGGGTGCCTCCACCTCCCAGCAGTAGGAGTTTGGGTATGCGGGGACTCAGGGCTGGGATGCGGTGCAGTGCTTACCTGGGGGGCTCCCCTTCCTCAGCTCCTAGCTCCATGTGATGCCTCTGCCAGCAGGCACCGCCCCCGCAGCTCCCATTGGCTTTGGTTTCCAGCCAATGGGAGCTGCAGAACTGGGGCTTGGGGTGGAGCAGAGGCAGCAAGTGAAGCCAGGAGCTGGAGGTCAGCACTGCCCTGGAGCTGGGTTGGGAACCTGCCAACTCTGCCTCCCGGGCCAGCATCCTGGCGGCCCCTGGACTTCCCCTCCCCCCGGAACTTCCCCCTCCAAGTTTTAGTCAGAGGTGTATAGTACAAGTCATAGACAGGGCCGCCAAGAGTAGGGGCCCCCGGGGCAAATTGCCCCACTTGCCCCCCACGAGAGTTTTTCAGGGCCCCTGGAGTGGGGTCCTTCACTTGCTCTGGGCCCCCTGGAAAACTCTTGTGTGGCCTGGGTCCCTGGAGCTGCTTCCGCTTCGGGTCTTTGGTGGTGTGGGGAGGTCCTTCCTCCCCGAGGTGGAAGGACCCCCTGCCGCCAAATTACCGCCGAAATGGGACCTGCCGCCAAAGTAGGACCTGCCACTGAAGTAATTTGGCGGCAGATCCCAGAGCATAAGGACCCCCCGCCTTCGAATTACTGCCGAACCAGAGGCCTCCCACTGCCGAAGACCCCGGGGCTCGTGAATCCTCTGGGCAGCCCTGGTCATAGGTCACATGCTGTGAATATTTGATTACTGCCCTTCACCTGTTAATGACTAAAATACGTGTGACTAAAAGGTAGCCTTAACTGTGATTACTGTATTTCTTGTGAGGCTGGTTATCCACTGAAACAAACCCCAGAGGGCAGTGGTGGAGGAGTCTTTGTCTCTCAATGTCCTCAAATAGAGATTTAACGCTTTAGTCAAACACAAGTTCTCAAACTCACGGCAGGGCTGGCTGGGTGAAGGTTAATGACCTGTGATGTATACGAGAACAGAGATGGTCTCATGGTCCCTTCCCTCTGTGTCTAGCTCTCGCCATGTGTTCTATGGCAGGCTGGATTTCCTAGCTCGGGGTTCAATATTCTACTGGGCAGCAGGGCACCTTGGCTTGGGGTGTTGCAATGCTGAGCAGAGCAACATCTACACACCTTTATGGACCTGGGCCAGGCAGGTTGCAGACTGTCAGAAGGGGTCCGCTCCCCTACCTCTGCTCCCATTAAAGTGAGTGCAAACTAGGTCAGCACAGAGTGCCTCTGAAAAATCCCACCCTAAGTGATTTGCCAAAGGTCGCATGCAGCACCTGTAGCAGAGGTAGCATTTGAATGCAGACTTCTGAGTCCCGGTCCAGTGACTTAACTGTAAATCTGCCCTCCCTATCAATCCCTGTTGCCCATCGTTGTAGTATCTGACTGCTTATTAAAAAGTGGAAATCGGCCCTGAAGTTCATGGTGGTTAATGATTACTGCTGATCCCATAAATCATTCCCTAGGCTGGCACGTGAGCATCTGCCCTGCGGTACACTCTCCTGAATTGCTTCCCCAGAGAAGAGAGAAGAAATTAGCCCCTGGAGGTGTGTTTGCTGGGTTAAAATGACCCACCTTAGCACAGTGGTCCCTCTACAAAGCACCTGAGATTTGCCATGAAGAGCAAGAAGAGATTTCTTAAATGTAGCAAACTCTCTTTAAGATCACCATGGCAGCACAAAGTCTGTTGCAGGGTAGAGTCTGGTATCTCTCTCGTTAACCCGTGTAGTATCTCAGCAGCCTCCGTAGAGGTTCCAAGATTTCATTTACCCAGCTTGGGTGAGACTTGTTCATCAAATTGCATCTGAGGAAGTGGGTATTCACCCACGAAAGCTCATGCTCCAAAACGTCTGTTAGTCTATAAGATGCCACAGGATTCTTTGCTGCGTTCATCAAATTTTAATCTGACAATTTGCTCAGTGAAATTTATGATCTTTTCTTCAATTAATGCATTTTTTCCCACTATTCTTTCAGTTTGGAGGAAAAGGGACAGACACATTTTGTGATAATTTAGTCAATGGATATAATGAGATTTTTTTTCAAGAAAATATTAGATGCTTAATTTATTTTGTTTCCATCACACAAAGACGGCTAAGAATGCTGAGTGACTTATTCTGATCTATGCAGCGGGGTGCAGAGGAGAAGGTGACTGGGGTGCTGTACTGCTCGTATCTCGAGAAGTGAGATGTTTACACTATTGCACTCAGTGTCATGTTGTTCATGTGTCTAGACTGGCATTTTCGGATGAGTCTCAAGGAGTTAGACACTCAAATCCACTGAAAGTCTTTGGGAATTGGACACCTACCTCCCTTAGTTACTTTTGAAAATCCTCATCTCCATCGTCTAAATTTTCAAAAGCGTCTGTTCCTTTTGGGTGCCTCATCTTTTGGCCACCTTATGGCATCTTCAAGGAGCCTGATCAGCAGAGCGTCCTCAGGATTTTCTGAAAATCAGGCTTACTTGGACACTTAAGGCCAGATTGTAAAGTTGTTAAGGTGTGTAAAGATGCATATAGGCATCGAGTGGGCTTTTCCAAAGTGCTCAACTCCGATAGATTTCAATGAGAGTTAGGCACCTCGTCATTCTGGAGAATGCTATCAGGTACCTAGGTACTTCTTTAGGTACCTAAATACATTTGGCTACTGAGAGTGTAAATGACTTGATATTGGGACCATGTTTTGTTTTGTGTTTCACTTCTTTTCTGTGTGCCTCAGTTTCTCCACTTGTCTCACAGGCCTAACAATACAGCTCTCCTTTGTGAACCACTTTGAGATTAAAAGAGGAGGGTGCTACATTGCTCTTATTTATTGTTGTTGTATAGCCCCTAGCACATTGGGTCCCCGGCAGCAGCCCTGTGTTTCAGGACAATTAATTATAATCAACATCTCACCCCAGAAACCAATGCAACCACATCACACTAGTCATTGGCCTGGTTCCCCTGCAGGGATAAATCTCTATGGCAGAGCTGAATTCAACAGGCCAGATCAACAGCTGGTTTGGAACATGATGATGTAGCTCCACTGATTTCATACAAGTTTTTATCGGCTGAGGATCACACCACGTCCTCACCTCTCAACCCGCTGAGGCCCAAAGAAGAAAAACAACGTGTGGCAAACACCGCAGATGAGTGACACACAAATTATTCAAGCAGGCAACTTGATGATGTGCAGGGCCGGCTCTAGACATTTCTCCGCCCCAAGCATGGCGGCGTGCCGCGGGGGGTGCTCTGCCGCTCACCGGTCCCGTGGCTCCGGTGGATCTCTGGCAGACGTGGCTGTGGAGGGTCGGCTGGTCCCACGGCTCCGCCTGCAGATGCTCCACTAGAGCCGCGGCACCAGCGGACTCTCCACAGGCAACCCTGCGGGAGGTTCACCGGAGCCGCCTGCCACCCTCCCGGCGACCAGCAGAATGCCCCCTGCGGCATGCCGCCCCAAGCACGCGCTTGGCGCGCTGGGGCCTGGAGCCGGCCCTGATGATGTGGGATTCCTGTGTAATGGCCTCTTTGTCTCCCCACGGTTGGATGTCTGTTTCCGAACATCAGTGCTGGGGTTCAACAAGAAGCCATACATTTGGTGAAGGGATTCCTGAGCAAGGTCCTTTGGATGCTGTGCACAGGAGGTCAGACTAGATGATCATTATGGTCCTGGATCAGAGGGTAGCCGTGTTAGTCTGGATCTGTAAAAGCAGCAAAGAATCCTGTGGCACCTTATAGACTAACAGACGTTTTGGAGCATGAGCTTTCGTGGGTGAATACCCACTTCCTCAGATGCATGTAATGGAAATATCCAGGGGCAGGTATATATATGTGTGCTAGCAAGCAAGCTAGAGATAACGAGGTCAGTTCAATCAGGGAGGATGAGGCCCTGTTCTAGCAGTTGAGGTGTGAAAACCAAGGAAGGAGAAACTGGTTCTGTAGTTGGCAAGCCATTCACAGTCTTTGTTCAATCCTGAGCTGATGGTGTCAAATTTGCAGATGAACTGAAGCTCAGCAGTTTCTCTTTGAAGTCTGGTCCTGAAGTTTTTTTGCTGCAGCATGGCCACCTTAAGGTCTGCTATAGTGTGGCCAGGGAGGTTGAAGTGCTCTCCTACAGGTTTTTGTATATTGCCATTCCTAATGTCTGATTTGTGTCCATTTATCCTTTTCCGTAGAGACTGTCCAGTTTGGCCGATGTACATAGCAGAGGGGCATTGCTGGCATTATGGTCCTGTAGAATCTAGAAATCGATGAACCTCAGATTCATGATTCTCCGCATTTCTGATGAGAGTGAGAAATATCCAATCTGTGTGGAATGTAAGTTACTGTGAGTAAAACTCATTAGATTTAGAGCTGGTCATAAAATTTGGGGTGTTTTTTCTGACTAAGGAAAATGTTCAATATTTTCTTCAAAAACTCGGAAACTTAAAACGTTCACTCCAAACTTGTCAGAGACCATTTTTCCCCCCTGAAAACTGTCAGAAACTGAAAATTGTTTAGTTCAAATGTGGAAAATATTCAGTTATCACATGTTTCTTTTCTGGTGAGATATATATGAGCCAAAGAGAAATGTAGGGCCAGCTTTTCAAAGCTTTTTAAGCATCTAAAGAAGATGATAGGTGGTGGGTGGGATTTTTTTCTAAGTGCCTAAGCATATTAGGCATATAATGTCTATTGATATCAATGGGATTTAGGTACTTATGTGCCTTTGAAAATCCTTTACAAATACTTTTAAAAATCTATCCCTAACCTATGTAGATGTTTTTGAAAATCTCACATGGCTGCATCTTTTGGTGCCTGAATTCCTTTGCAAGTGTGATCCATGGACACTTACCACCATATTTTCTTTTAGTCAAAAACCAAATTTTCTGGGGCTTTTTCAGTTTGTTTTTTGGAAATTTCTAACAGCAGAATTTCACCCAGATGTAGAGATGCCCCCTGACATGAAGGACACTTGAGAGGATTTTACAAACCCTGCTGTATAATTTTTTCGTTATTCAATAGCTCAATGGGGAATGGAGAACCACACTTCAACTGTGGAAGAATTCATCCTCTTGGGGTTTCCCATCCGACAGGAGACAGAGATCCCGCTCTCTGTGGTGCTGCTATGCTTGTACCTTTTGACATTATTCAGCAACATGGTCATTCTCTGCATTGTCTATGCTGACGGCCGCCTACATACCCCCATGTACTTCTTCCTCTGTAATCTCTCAGCATTGGACCTATTTTTTACCTCGGTGACTGTGCCCAAGATGCTGCAGAACCTCCTCTCGGGAGATAAATCCATCTCCTTCGCTGGCTGCATGGCCCAGTCCTACTTCTACTTCTTCCTGGGCACGGTGGAGTTCTTCCTCTTGACCTCCATGTCCTACGACCGATATGTTGCCGTATGCAGCCCACTGCATTACCCCATCCTCCTGAGTAGCCATGTCTGTGCCCAGATGATGATGACCTGTTGGCTGGGTGGGCTTCTCTCCATCCTCTTCCCAACCATCATGATTTCCAGGTTGTCCTACTGCCGTTCCAATGTCATTGACCATTTTTTTTGTGATTCTGGCCCCTTGCTGGAGCTCTCCTGCACTGACACACATCTGGTTGAGCTGATTGACTTCATGTTATCTTCTCTTGTCATCCTCGGCTCATTAACCCTAACGATGATCTCCTATGTCTTCATCATCTCCACCATCCTGCGCATCCCAACCAACACTGGCTGGAATAAAGCCTTCAGCACCTGTGCCTCCCACCTGACCCTGGTTCTCATGTCCTGCAGTATCTCCATCTTCATGTATGTGACACCGTCACAGAAGTCCACTTTGGAGATGCACAAGATCCCTGCCGTGCTCAGCAGCATAGTTAACCCACTGCTAAATCCCTTTATCTACACCTTACGGAACAACATAGTCAAGAAGGTTTTGAGGGAGACTTTCAGCCACAGCAAAGCACTTGTATTTCGTAGTGTGGGTGGATTATTTTTGATTTGTGCTGCTCCTTGCAGAAAGAGAAGTGTAGCATAGGAATGAGCAGATCCATGGGTCAGACCCATCGTCCGTCTAGCCCAGTATCCTGTCTCTGAAAGTGACCACCACCAGATGTTACAGAGGGAGATGTTGTTATAACCTTAGTCCCAGATCTGGACCTTAGCGTCCAAAATATGGGGGTTAGCATGAAAACCTCCAAGCTTAGCTACCAGCTTGGACCTGGTACTTGCTGCCACCACCCAAAAAATTAGAGTGTTTTGGGGCCCTCTGGTCCCCCTGAAAAACCTTCCCTGGGGACCCCAAGACCCAAATCCCTTGAGTCTCACAACAAAGGGAAATAATCCTTTTTCCCTTCCCCCCTCCAGGTGCTCCTGGAGAGATACACAGACACAAGCTCTGTGAATCCAAACAGAGTGACTCCCCATCTCTGTTCCCAGTCCTGGAACAAAAAGTACTTTCCTCTTCACCCAGAGGGAATGCAAAATCAGGCTAGCCACTTCAACACACACAGATCTCCCCTGTTTTCTTCCTCCCACCAATTCCCTGGTGAGTACAGACTCAATTTTCCTGAAGTAAAGAAAAACTCCAACAGGTCTTAAAAGAAAGCTTTATATAAAAAAGAAAGAAAAAATACAAATGGTCTCTCTGTATTAAGATGACACAATACAGGGCAATTTCTTAAAAGAATATGAATAAACAGCCTTATTTAAAAAGAATACAAATCAAAGCACTCCAGCACTTATATTCATGCAAATACCAAAGAAAAGAAGCCATATAACTTACTGTCTGATCTCTTGGTCCTTACACTTAGAAACAGAAGATTAGAAAACAGAACTACTTCTCCAAAGCTCAGAGAAAGCAGGCAGCCAGAAAACAAAGACTCAGACACAAGCTTCCCTCCACCCAAAATTGAAAAAATCCGGTTTCCTGATTGGTCCTCTGGTCAGGTGTTTCAGGTGAAAGAGACATTAACCCTTAGCTATCTGTTTATGACAGATGTGAGAAACCTCACAGCAGCCAGATGTGGGATAACTTGCTCCCCATGAAGGACTCATCCCAATCCCTGTTACTTAGAGAGTGAAAGCAGAAATTTTTATCTCCCTGCTTAAACAAAAACTGCCCTTTTTTCTATTAACTATTTTAACTTTGGATATTTTTGTCATCGATATAAATATCTAGTCCCTCTTTGAATCTTGCTAAATTCATTTTTTGTGTAATTTAAGGCCATATTAGGTCATCTAGTCTGACCTGTCCTGTATATCCTAGGGCATTAAATTTCACACTGTTACTTCTGTACCTTTTTGGCCTCTAATATCCTGTGTTGTATGGACAAGCATTCCCTTTTGTCAGGTTCTGCATTTGCCACTTTTCAATCTCATTGACTTCCCCTTTCTGATTTTGTTAAGAGACAGTGAACAGAAATGCCTGATTTACCTTCACTATTTTATTGCCTGTCATCATGTCATAAGAACACAAGAGAACATGAGAGTGGTCATCCTGGGTCAGACCAAAGGTCCATCTAGCCCAGTATCCTGTCTTCTGACAGTGGCCAATACCAGGTACCCCAGAGGGAATGAACAGAACAGGGAATCATCAAGTGAGCCATCCCTGTCGCCCATTCCCAGCTTCTGGCAAACAGAGGCTAGGGACACCATCCCTGCCCAGCCTGGCTAATAGCCCTTGATGGACCTATTCTCCATTAACTTATCTATATCCCCTCTTCTCTGTCTCCTATCTATGGTTAACAATCCCCGGCCTTTCCAATCTGTTGTCATATGAGAGTTTTGGGATGGGTGGACAAGCACTGTGAACAGTACTTCACAATCCAGATAGGCAGCTCTGGACAGGCCAATCCGCACGGTAGAATCATAGATTGTTAGGGTTGGAAGAGACCTCAAGAGATCATCTCATCCAACCCCCTGCTCAAAGCAGGAGTGATCCACAGTCAGTTTTTTACCCCAGTTCCCTAAATGGCCCCCTCAAGGATTGAACTCTCAACCCTGGGTTTGGCAAGCCTATGCTCAAACCACTGAGCTGAAGAAACCTGCATCACTAATTCTGTGTAGAGATTATGCTTTCAGAGCAGTGTGTGCAAAATGCAATTATTGGGTCTGTCTACACGCACGGCAGCAAGGAGAGTGCAGACACCATGTGTCCTGCTGGCCTGGGTATTAATAGCTGTGTAGATGGCGAGACACAGCTTGTGTGAGTAGAAAAGAGTTTCCTACATGCATGAACCCCAGGGTATGTACCCGACACAGCTCTCTAGATGCCCAAGTCATGCTCCCACTCTACACTGCTATTTTCCATTGTGTAGTGTCTCACTGCCTCCCCGCAGCTCTTCACTGCATCTTATAGCTACGTGTGTGGTGCCTGTACTCTCCATGCCACCATGGCTCTAGCAATAGAGTCATAGCAGATTCTAAGCCTGGAAGGAACCATTAGATCACCCAGTCTGGCTCCGTGTGTGATAAAAGCCATAGAATTGTTTCCAGTTACTCCTGGATTGAGCCCAATAACTTGCATTTGACTAAAGCATCTTCCAGAATGTCATCCAGCCTTGGTTTCAAGACGTCAGGAGATGGAGAATCCATCACTACCTTTGGTAGTTTGTCCCAGTAGTTAATCACCTTCAGTGTGAAAAGAATTGTGCCCTAGTTCTGATTTGAATTTGTCTGGCTGTAACATGCAGTTAATGGTTTTTCTCATGCCTTTCTCCAGTAGGTGATCGAGCCCTTGTAGTATCTGGTATTTGTTCCCTCTGATGGTACTTGTACACCAGAACCAAGCTATATCGATGCTTCTCAAATGAAGTTTTGCGTGTGTGGACCAGACCTCAGACTAGAACATTTTTCCGAATATCCCATCAGCTTCCTTTGTCACCTTGGGAAAGTGATTCAATCTGTCCATCACTGGGGCCAGATCCCCAGCTGGTGTAAATCAGTGCAGCAGCACTGAAGATGCTGGAGTTATGCTGATCTACACCAGCAGAGGGTCACATCATCCTTTGGCAATGGGGTCAAATATCTCAGAAATAGCCTCTCCTCTGGTTCTCATCCAGCCGTGAGGTTTGGTAGGATTCCCAGGTCTATTCCCTGGGCTCCTGGCTAATGATTACAACTCAGCGATGTTCATTTCGATTGTTCCCCTGAGAAGATGGAAGTGATTAGATCCTGTTTTGTGCTGGGTAAGCTAGAGGAACCAGCTTCAGATGAAGGCATGTCATCCTCAGCAGGAAACACCAGTGGCATTTTGTATCTGAAGAGGACAGATTTCTTAAGCACAGGCCATTCGTGACCTTAGGATCACTGTAGAAGGCTGGATGCTCATTGTGTGTTGTTAGCAAGCAGAGTCCAGGAGCACTGCACAGAATAACTAGCATTAGAGAGACTATTCTATTATCCTTACTACACCTCAGCATAAACCAGGAGTGATTCTGTTCGAGTTAGATGGGCTCATGTTCTTACTCACTCCAGTGTTAATCAGGAGTGACTCCACTGAAGTCAATGGGACCTGTTCTCTCTGCTCACCTGATGTAAATCAGGAGTAACTCCACAGCAGTCAGTGGGGCTTATTCTCTCACACTGGTGTAAATCAGGAGTAACTCCACAGCATTCAGTGCAGCTGATTCCCCCTTCATTCATCCTGATGTAAACCAGTGGTAACACCAAAGGAACCAGCGGAGCTGTAACTCTGTAAGTAATGTAAACGACAGGCAAATCGGCCTAAGGCCTTGGCTACACTCACACTTTACAGCGCTGCAACTGGGGTGTGAAAAAACACCCCCCTGGGCACTGCAAGATATAGCGCTGTAAAGCGTCAGTGTAATCAGGGCAGCAGCGCTGGGAGCGCGGCTCCCAGCACTGCACGCTACACCCGTAAGGGATGTGGTTTACATGCAGCGCTGGGAGAGCTCTCTCCCAGCGCTGCTGCTCTGACTACACTCAGACTTCAAAGCGCTGCCGCGGCAGCGCTTTGAAATTCCAGATGTAGTTCGCAAGCAGCAACATAAGACTAGGGAGGCTGGAGCAGACCAGGGGCCTATCTAGCAGCGTCTTCTGTCTCCAGCTGCGGCTGGAACCAGCTGCTTCAGGCGAGGAGGCAAGCAAGGTAGTTACGGGATATTCTACCCACATGGGACATTTCTTCCTAAAAACAAACAAATCCATAACATTATACAAAATGTTTGACAAAAAAAACCCCACAGCCTAATATACATGAAATATTTTCATAATCCCCTCCCAGAATCATTTTAGAAAGGCAATGTTAATAAAACAACCTTTCTTTTTTAAAAAAAAAATTGAGCAGTTCAACTGACCTGCTAGGTGACCTTGGGAAAGTCACTTCCTGCTCTGCCTCAAAGCTTCCCCATCTGGAAAGTGGGGGTGTTGATCCTGACCTCCCTGCGCCTATCCCTAACCCTGATACTGAGCTCCTCTGTACACAGCACTTCGAGAGCTACTGACGAAAAGCACCAGGTACAAGCTCAGCGTTAACGTGCGATACTAACGCTGGTGGTGGTGGTGGGGGGGGGGGGCGGTATTAAAAAATGTGCTTTGAATAAGCGTTTGGGGAATGTTGAAGTTGTTTTGGGAAATGTTTTGAAAGTGACCATTTTTCTTTGTTTGGTTGGGTTTTTTAATATACTTTAAAAATCATTATTTTCCTTCTGAAAATTATCAAAAGTGTTTTCAGAAAACTAATAATTTCCATAAGGCATTCTATATTGCTTAAGGCCATATCTGTATAAAACCATGAACATTTTCATTAAAACCAGGCCGTTTTAAACAAAAATGTTTTCATTCCACACATTTCAAGTAGCTCTGCTAAATACTAAAGCTGGCTGGAAATGAAAATCTGTATTTTGACAAAAATATTGAGGATTTTGCAGTTCTTTTAGCTGGGTAGAGATTGAAATGGGCCATTTACTGTGAATTTTAAAAAAAATAGTGGTGAATAATTTGTAGTTGAATTTATTTTTTTAAACATGGGCTTTGTTTAAACCATTTCAATAAGCAATATATTAAAGAAGGCAGCGCATTGTTCATGGAAAAACAAAACTTTCTCTTTGATGAAAGACTGTTCTTTGACCAGTTGCATGAAATAATGCTGGAGGAGAAAAAGAGATTGTTCAGACATGACGACTGATTTTACATGCAAAATAACAGTGTAGCAGAATGAGATGAATAAGCCACCCAGGATAGAGTAAGGGAAAGGAAGTGGGAGAGAGGCACAGTTCTTAACAAGTCATTAGCATCAATCATTAAAAAAGGTTACGCTGTCACTGACTCCAGCCAGTGATGGACTCTGCGAATGATTCATCCATGTGGGCGTAATATCCATGTGGGGGACAAGCCATTAGGTACAGATTCGGTCCTATCTGGAGAGAATGTAACCCTGAGTCAAATTCACTCCTGTGAGGAGGCTACTTCCCCCTTGGCCCCCTAAGCCCATTGTGAAGCCTGGTGTGAAGTCAATGAGCAGCTGGGTTCTCTGCATTCTTGTGCCTTTGGGTTTTCAGTCTCGATGGCAGCCTAAGGCACTCGGAAAATCTCCTGCCACTGGGATCCTTTGGCTTGGTTGTTCCTCAGAGCATAGATGGAGGGGTTAAACAGCTGGGTCACCACAGTGTACGGGAAGGACACAATTTTGTCAAAATCCTGCCTGCCCCGTGGAGCTGGTGGGATTTCCCTGAAGATGATCTGCTGTGCCATACCCACAGCCATGGGATGGGCGGAGCAGGTGGAAAAGGCCTTTTTCCTGCCTGTGGAAGTTGGGCTGCACATGACAGTGGAGATGATGGTGACCATCAATGGGACATAAATACAGCTGTCACCAAGGCCACTACGTTAGTGATCCCCGTGTCCCTGCAGAAAAATTGGAGCAATGGGGCTGCATCACAGTAGAAGTGGTTTATGATGTTGGGGCCACCAAATGGCAAATGAACAAGAGAACAGTGGTGGGAAGCACCGGTAGGAAACTCACCCGCAAGCGGCCAGGCACTGACTGGAGGCAGACTCTGTTGCTCATGATGGTGATGTAAGGTAGTGGGTTGCAGATAGTCAAACATCTTCCCTTTGACATGGATACCTACCAGCTATGGGCACTTGGAGAAATTCTGTTCAGGCAACTGAACCAAGCAGAGGATCCCAAATGAGAGAGAGATAGATGGATAAAAAGAGGGGGTATACAGGGATGGATAGATAGATAGATTGAGGGGCTGAACGGGGATGGATAGATGGATAGTGGGGGTGTATAGGGATAGATAGATAGAGAAGGGGTGTAGAGATAGATAGACAGTCAATGGGATGTGAACTCTGAACTGCCTAAGTTACAACTGAAAGTGGACTTAGCCACATCTAAATCACAAGGGCCAGAGTTTTAAAGGTACTCAAGGTACCTAACTACTGTTGATTTCAATGAGATGTAGGTGCCTAAATATCTCTTTAAAACTCTGGTCCTTAGACATTGCAGCACTGAGCAGAGCCCACCTAAAGACCTTTACCAGTCGGTGCCTTTATCAGTCTGTGACTCAGTTCCCCATCTATAAAATGGAGATAATGATGTTGCCTTTCCTTCAAAAGGGCACTATGAATATAAATCTATGAATTTTTCTCAGGTGCTCTAATGCTATTACCTCCATGGATTTGAGAATCTCAGGCTAAATGGATGAATTACTAATGCCATTCTGAGATGGAGAACTGAGAAACAGAATGGTAGAGCTAGCATCTGGAGAGGAGTCGGTGACCCATCACCCACTGGATTTCAGGGGTTTGGGCCCTTTGCTTCCTTTGAGAATTCAAACCAAAGACTTAAGCCGAGCCAGGCAAGGATTCTGAGGCAAAGCTGGGTTCAAAACAGCTCCCCTGACAACCATCCAATTCTCTTAACCCTAAGAACGTCCTTCTATTTTAACGGATAGAAATACACTAATCCGCATGAGTAATGGCAGGATACTAACCACAGACTGTCAGCACAGAAATTTGTCACTTCCTGGGTATGTAAAATTTGGGCCCTGATCCAGAAGGTGAGATCTGAGCACACTTTAGCTTACTGGGCCCCTAGTGAGCTGGGGTTTAGGTGTCTGGACGCCTAGAGTGGGATGTGGTGTGCATGTGAGTTTTGCCTCTGGATCTTTTAAAGCGCCTAAATATCTTTCCAAATGTGGCCCTGAGACGTGACGCTCGAGAATTTCAGAGGAGCCCAAGGGAATGCGGCACGTATTGGATTCCATTAAGATGTGGACACCTAAGATTTCTTTTGGAAAATCCCAGCTTCAGGGCCAGATTGTTAGGGGCCTTTCTAGGCCTAACTTCCTTTTATATCAATAGGAATTAGACACCTAAATACTTCTTAAAAACTGGGCCGAAGTGACTTGCCAAGGTAAATACAGAAGACGTCAGAGTTGAACAAATGTTGATTACCCCCTTTCCCCCCTGACTGAGTCCTGTCCCCCAACACCACCCTTCCTCTTTGGAATGGGGGGAGGTTACCTACCAAGGGGGATTTTTATTCTATGGCAGCCCAAAGACCCAATAACCAAAGAGCCAGTGGATCTTGGGATGAAGCTGATGGGAGACCCAAAAGAAGGAAGTGTATTGCAAATACCAACATATGCAGTAAGTTTATTGTTTAACCAAACCAAATGTTATAACTTTACTCATGTCCAGACAAAAGAACATGTTTAGCCTTTGTCCAGGAGAGCAATATTGATGCTGTTGCAGAACATCATCCACTGCTTCCCAAAGGAGAGATTTTTCTGTTCTTCCTCTTCTCAGTCATTTTATGAAGAGAAACAAAGGTGATATCCAAAGGAACAAAGGACAATTTGCACCCAATTCCTATTGCTAGTCCCTGGGTGTTGAGCACCTGGAGTAAGATTCTGCTTACACACGTCAATAGTAAAACTCTGAATTCAGTGGAGCTGGGCTTTCCCCCCCACCTCCTTCTGTACCTTTGAAAATATCATCTGCCAAATCAAGGAGGAAACAAATAATTTTGTCCCATTCCATTTCCAGCATTTCTGTCATAGAAATTGATACTTTTATAGCATTTAAGGGCAGAAAGGCGCATTTGATCATGTAATCTGTTCTCCTGTACAGCACACACCATGGTAACGCACCCAGTCACACCTGTATTGATCACAGTAACTTGTTTGACTGAGGACAGGTCTACGGCACTGCTTAAATCGATCTAACTTATGTCACTCGGGGGTGTGAAAAGACTCCCCCAGAGTGATGCAAGTTACAGCAACCTAAGCACTGTCCACCCCAGCACTATGTCAGTGGGAGATGCTCTCCTGATGACATTGCTGCCGTCTCTTGCAGAGGTGGAGTAATTATGCTGGTGAGAGAGCGCTCTCCTGTCAATACAGAGCATCTTCGCCAGACATGCAGCTGTGCCGATGTAGTGCTTCTAGTGCAGACCTGCCCTAAATCAAAATATCCCAGAAAGGCATGTGGCCAAGACTTGAAAACAGCGAGTGAGAGAGAGAATCCACCACTTCTTGTGGTAGTTTTTTCCAGTGTTAAAGATAAAGGTCTTATTTCTCATTTGAATTGGTCTGGCTTCAACTTCCAGCCCTTTGTTCCTGTTCTGCCTTTCTCCACTAGATTCAGACACACTCTGGCACCTGGGAGTACTTGTATATCATGAACAAGTCAACTCCTAATCTTCCTTGTAATAAATTCCATAGATTGAGTCTCTTGTGTCACATTATAAGGCATCTACCCATTTCTAAGATCTACTCTACAAGGCCTGGATTATCCTTTGTGCAATGTACAATGGCCTGCGACATGGGGTGCTGATCTCCGCTGGGGTCTTTAAGCATTGCTACAACAATACAAGGTGTGGTAAGAAGTGACCAGGGGAGGCTGGTGGAGGCCAGGTAACCTATAGAACAGGATGTGCCCGTTTCTTAGCAACTCATTAGAAGTGATAAGCCAGGACAGGCTTTCCCCAAAAACAAGCACAACTAGACTCCATGAATATCCATTTAATTCTGCTATTGACCGGGCGTCTATACAGTGACCAGAACAGGAGGTGCTGACTGGCTTCCTTTTCCAGAGGAAGTTACCCTGGACCCTCAGGACACACGTAAGCCCATTGTAAGGTTGGAACGAAATCAAAGATATTCACTTTACTCTTGGATCTTTTGATTTTAATTTTTTCAGACCCGATTCGGATGCTTAAAACATTCCCTGTCACAAGCATCCTTCAGGGCCTGTTTGACTTGTTCGTTCCTGAGAGCATAGATGTAGGGATTAAAGAGCTGGGTGACCACAGGGTGAAAAAAGGACACAACGTTGTCAAAGTCCCACCCGCCGCGCTGACCTGGTCGGATGTACCTGAAAATGAAGCTACTGTACAATATCATCACAACCGTGAGGTGGGCAGAGCAGGTGGAAAAAGCCTTTTTCCTGCCCGCAGAGGATGGGATGCGCATAACCGTGGAGATGATACAGCCATAAGAGATGATGCTCACCGTCAGCGTACTGAGCAGCGTAAGTACAGCTGTTACCAGGGCCCCTACTTCAATGATCCCGGTGTCTGTGCAGGAGAGTTGGAGTAACGGGGCTGTGTCACAGTAGAAGTGATTTATGATATTGGGGCCACAGAACGGCAAGTGGACAAAGAGAACGGTGGTAGGAAGCAACAGGAGGAAACTCACCAGCCAGCAGCCAAGCACTAAGTAGAGGCAGACCCTGTTTCTCATGACAGTGATGTAATGCAGCCGGTTGCAGATAGCCACATACCGGTCAAAGGACATTACAGCCACGTGGAAAAACACAGAGGAGCCCAGGAAGAAGAAGAAAAATGACTGAAGTAAACAAGTGGGGCGAGAAATGGCTTTTCTCCCTGTCAGGAGGCTGTAGAGGAACCGGGGGATGATGACGAGGGTGAAGCATGTTTCCAAGAAGGAGAAGTTCCTGAGGAAGAAATACATGGGCGTTTGGAGGCGATGGTCCACCAGGGTGATGGTGACAATGATGATGTTTCCCATCAGGATCAAGAGGAAGGTCGCTAATAGAACTAGGAATATGCTGATGCTCAAATGATTGTCGTTGGTAAGTCCCAACAGGATGAATTCCACCACTGCAGTGCAGTTTGGCATTTATGGTTCACCTTGCAGCAAATGAACAAGACATATTACTGCTTTTTAAAAAAGCACAAAATGGCAGGTTCTTTGTTTTGTTTTTGTTTTGCAGAACAGATAGGGGAATGAATCAGACACATACTTTCAATGGGAGTTCAGCAAGTGAGCGAGATGTATGGGGATAGATAGTTCTGTGTTTCTCACTGCATCCCACAGAGCAGAACAGTGCGTTGCCTGAGGCTTTCTGCTAAAATGAGGGGCAGCGAAATAGACAGCAGAGCTGACACTTAGGGCACCTCCATTAGGTTCAGTGGTTAACGTCCCCTCCAGGTGAATGGCAGTGATCCACACTTCTCTCTCAGCCTCAGGCAGATGTAGCTGCATCGCTATATATTGGTTACAAATACAGTGCATGCCCCCATCTTCACGCCCTTCCTCCCTGGAACCCACCGCCTTCTGATTTTGAATACAGGCATAATTTGAATGTCTACATTTCTGATCATTCAGGTCATCCGGTTTATACCATGTTCCAGCAGCTCCAAAAATCTGTGGAGAAGCTCTTCTTGAATTGAGTATGGTTGGGATTAATGCTGTGAAAATGCTGATGCCTGTGCAGAGGTCCTTATGGAGTAGGAGATGTACAGAGATGAGGACACAAATATTTGTCGAGAGGAAGAGCTGCTCACCGCATCTCAGAGAGATCCCTGTCTCTTTTCAGGTTTAGTTTCCCAACCTTTTCCACTCCCAATGTTCTAATCTTTTTAATTATAGTTCTCCATGACTTTTAATCCACAGTACAAACTGGTCCCCTACCTCTGAGGACTACCCATTTTGGCACAAGGTTAATGTAGCTGTGGTTTGTGGGATATATTTGGGGTCGGGTTTTGAATTCAGGACATTTGCGGTCACTTGTGCCCCAAACTAAACAAAAGTTTAATTTTCCTTTATATATTTCCCTTTAAGAGGATTTCTAGAAGAATATTAACTGCATTCTCCAATGAAGAACTAATCTTGTGCTTTGACCTAAGTTTACCAATAGATTTCTCACCGTCAACATCTGCTTCATCTCTTATCTCAACCAATCTGTTTATCCTACCCACAGAGTTGTGTCACATTATGCAGTAACATTAAAAGCTGTTTAAGCACAGACTCCATCTCCATCTAGGCCATGGGTGGCTCCAATATGGTTCCACAAACAAAACAAAACATAAACTATGACAATGATAACAATACCCACCAAGTTCTTCAATTCATTGTCACTCTAAACTCCCACCCCGGCAGTCGTGCATCGTGCATCCTCGCTCAGATGCTGTGATGTTGGAGACCTCTGAAATACATGGAGCAGGAACGGAAAAACTTGAAATCTTGCAGCTACTGAACTGATATGCTCCAAATTAGGTCTGTGGTCCAACAAATCATGGGGACAGACTTCGGTGTTTGCTTCTGTGACAAATAGCCGCTCGTTTTTTAAGAATTGTGGTGCATGGAATTCTTCTCCTTCACCACTGGCTGTGACCCCTGAGACCAATTAGCTAATGTGCTTTGCTGAGAAAACACTCCTGATCCTTTCTTCTGAACATTTGGGGACACACTTGTTTGCTTGCTATGGGCAAGCCAATGAACTCCGTCACCATTTGCAGATTCACTCATTTTCATGGCACAACACGGAATGGAAATAGTAAACGTGACTATAGTATCATGCCTTCTGAGAGATTGGCCCAGGTTTATAAAGGTATTTAGATGTCTATTGGAATTTTCAAAGTCACATAGATCAGGTTTCTCAAACAGGGGTCACCCATTGTGTAGGGCAAGCAGCGACCACATTTGAGAAACCCTGAAACTCACTGATTTGAATGGGTTTTAGTGACCTAAGTGCTTTTGAAAATCTCCAAATACCTTTAAAAATTGGCCCTTAGGATGCAAAATCCCATTGACAGTCAATTGGATTTAGGTTTCCAGATTTTTAAGGTATTTAGATGTTGACACTCAATGGGATTCAAAATCCCTTTTGAAAATGAGATTTAGGCTCTTGAATCAGTTAGGCATTGCAAGGCTGAGCAGCAATACTTAAATACCTGGGTCCAAATGCCTACATCACTCTTTGGAAATGGAATGTAGACTGCTAAAGCAATTAGGCGTTGTGACTCTGAGCACAGCAACACCTGAAAAACTGTTATGAGCTTTCGTTCTTGGCTCTGCTTGTGTTCAGAGAAACAGAACTTTGTACATTCTTTGTAAATAAACAAGATTGAATAAAACACAATACCAGACTCCATCAATTTCTACTTCCAGCTAGAACAGCCCCAGGGCCCTGAAATTTGAGTAGCAACTCAGATTGAAATTTAAGGGCCACATTTTTTTATATCTCTCTCTTTAGCTCCTAAATCAGTTTAGCATTGCAACATTGAGTGCAGGAATGTCTAAATACCCTAACCCTTAGATTCAGATGTTCAAAGCCACCTAAGAGATTTAAACACACAAAATCCATTTTGAATGAATTGAAGTTGGGTATTTACATATCTTAGGGACCTTGGAAAATTCCAGCTTTATTCTCTCTGTCTCAGACTTTTCAAAAGTTTAAACCTCATTGTCTGTACATGCAATTTAAGTGTTTGGAGTGTTGCATCCATGCTGGTCCCAGGATATGAGAGCGACAAGGTGGGTGAGGTGATATATTTTATTGGAGCAGCTTCTGTTGGTGAAGGCACAAGGTGAAGTGGCCAGTTAACACCCCTGCAGTCATAGGACAAAAAAGGGGGATTAGTGAACAGATCAGGTAATCGTGAAGTGATCCACCCTCCCATAATGCCACATGTTAGGATAGGCATGTACGGTCCATGGATCTTGAAAGGTGTGTTTCAGAGGGTGCTGATCATTGTAGAAGTAGAGAGATGGCTGCAGGTTTTGCACCTGTCGTTATGGCAAGGTCTGGTGATGCATTGTGGTGCTGTGTCCTGCGCCCTGGGGAGTTTACTTCTGACGCTGAGCTCGGTCAGATTGAGGGGTTGTAGGATGGCCAGAAGAGGCAGGGGTTGGGTTAGATTTCTTTCAGGATGTGGCCCCCATCCTGCTTGGGTTGTAACTGTTTAATTGTTTAAAGCTAGCCCTGTGGGTTGAGTGTGGGTGTGGTAGGTGACAATTAGGGCTGTGCAGTTAGTTTATTTTCTGTATTTGTCATAAAACATACAGCTAAGGAGTAGCATAAAGTCTCTCCTTTCCCTGTAAAGGGTTAATCCTGCCTTTACCTGTAAAGGGTTAAGAATCTCAGATAACCTGGTTGGCACCTGACCAAAAGGACCAATAAGGGGAGAAGATACTTTCAAATCTGTGAGGGAAGGTTGTTTGTTTTGTCTCTTTGTGTGTTCTCTCCTGGTCAGCGAGGAACCAGGGCAGGGAAAATACA
This sequence comes from Gopherus evgoodei, assembly GCF_007399415.2. NCBI lineage: Eukaryota > Metazoa > Chordata > Testudines > Testudinidae > Gopherus > Gopherus evgoodei. The sequence goes on from NW_022060060.1 coordinate 1,575,274, forward strand.
TCTTCTAAAACCACATCTGAACTAAGCATCCAATATTACAGAAATAGCAAGTAATAGCAAGGAAATGCATTCGGTTATCTTTTGTTTTAGCTTGTAAATTTTCCCTGTGCTAAGAGAGAGGTTTATCCCTGTTTTTGTAACTTTGCCTAGAGGGCAAATCCTCTGTGTTTTGAATCTGATTACTCTGTGAATTACCTTCTGTCATAAACAGATAGTTAAGGGTTAATTTCTCTTTTACCTGTAAAGGGTTAAGAAGCTCAGTAAACCTGGCTGACACCTGACCAGGGGACCAATAGGGAGACAAGATACTTTTAAATCTCGGTGGAGGGAAGTCTTTGTTTGTGCTGTTTGTTTTGGGGGTTGTTCACTCTTGGGACAAAGAGGGACCAGACATACAACCAGATTCTCCAAATCTTTCTGAATCAGTCTATCATGTTTCAAACTTGTAAGTATCCAGGCAAGGCGGATTAGTCTTATGTTTGTTTTCTTTCAACTTGTGAATGTTTTTCTTTTGCTGGAAGGATTTTTACCTCTGTTTGTTGTAACTTTGAATCTAAGGCTGGGGGCAGGGGAGGTCTCTCTAGTCTATATGAATCTGAATACCCTGTAAAGCATTCTCCATCCTGATTTTACAGAGATAATTTTTACTTTTTCTTTCTTTAATTAAAAATTTTCTTTTTTAAAGAACCTGATTTATTTTTTCTCTTGTTTAAGACCCAAGGGGATTGGGTCTGAACTCACCAGGGATTGGTGGGGGAAAAAGGAGAGGGAAGGGTAATCCCTCTTTGTTTAAAAATCCAAGGAGTTTGGATCTGTGTGAAGCCTCTCAAGGCAACCCAGGGAGGGGAAGGTCCGGCAGGAAAGAAGGGTTTTGGATTTGTGTTCCCCAGGAAAGCTTTTGGGGAGACAGGGAGTGTGCCAGACATTGGAATTTCTGGCTGGTGGCAGTGTACCAGATTTAAGCTAGTAATTAAGCTTAAAAGTGATCATGCAGGTCCCCATTTTTTGGACGCTAAAGTTCAAAGTGGGGGAAAAAACCTTGATACCTTCCACCCTGATTTTACAGGGGTGCTTCTTTTACTTTTTCTTTATAATAAAATTCTGTTTTTTACAAATCTGATTGGTTTTAGTGACCTAAAAACCCAAGGGTCTGGTCTGTGCTCACCTTGGTTACTCTCAAGCCTTCCCAGGAAAGGGGGTGAAGGAGCTTAGGGGGATATTTTGGGAAAAAAAGGAACTCCAAGTGGTTCTTTTGCTGAATCTTTGTCTAACTCACTTGGTGGTGGCAGCAATACTGTTCCAAGGACAAGGAAGGATTTGTGCCTTGGTGAAGTTTCTAACCTAAGCTGGTAAAAATAAGCTTAGGAGGTCTTTCATGCAGGTCCCCACATCTGTACCCCAGAGTTCAGAGTGGGAAGGGATCCCTGACAGTATTGAAATAGGAATTTAGACTCATAAATGCCTAAATCCCCTTTGAAAATGAGCTTTTGGCTTCTAAATCTGAGTTTAAGAAAACAATATTTCTCTAATCCCCAAATAAAACTTTTCATTAGAATAAACAGTTACTGTTGTAGACTTTAGAACTATTAACCTCTAAATATGTATATTTAATAATTGGGCCACACCATTTGCAGCATATACATTCAACATTATCCTTTTCTCCTGTTTTCTTAAAACTTTTGAATACTTCCTTGTGTTCTGAAACGTATTCTGATGCAGATTTTTGTTTATTTCCCACTTCAGAGTGTCAAATCTTTAAACCGTTATCTGCCAGCAGCTTGTACTGCATACGTGCTGGGCATGAGCTTCATCAACACGTTCAGATGCTCATGCACTTCAGTGTCTGTGCGTGCCTGTGTGTTTAGTGTGTGTATCTTCAAAACTAAACCATAGCCTGACTTCAACAGGCAGCTTTGCACATACACACAGACTATTGTATTGGTGTAATACATCTATCTCATGCCATGTATCGTATGTCCCCAATAAAACAACTTATTTTTTAATATTTGAATGATATAAAAGTAGGGTGAAAATCAGAAAAAAGTTGAATAATACTTTTTGTAAAACATGTGAGTTTTTTGGTAAAAATCAGTTTAAACTGAAAAGGAAGGGGCTTACATGTAATACAGAGAGTCACTTTACAATGAATTCTACAATGATTTTTCTCTTAATTACATGAGCAGTCCACAGATCCAGACAAAGGTAATAAATGGGATCACCCAAGAGTTCTGCAGGAACTAAATGTGAAATTACAGAACTACTAACTGCAGGCTGTAACCTATCATTTAAATCTGCTTCTGTACCAGATGACTGGTGGAGAGCTAATGTGATGCCAATCTTTAAAAAGAGCTCCAGAAGTGATCCCGGCAATTACAGGCCTGTAAGCCTGACTTCAGTACTGGGCAAACTGGTTGAAATGATAATAAAGAACAATATTGCCAGACATATAGATGAACATAATTTGTTGAGGAAGAGTCAACATGGTTTTAGTAAAGGGAAATCATGCCTCACCAATCTACTAGAATTCTTTGAGGGGGTCAACAAGCATGTGTACCAAGGGGGATCCAGTGGGTATAGTGTACTTAGATTTTCAGAAAACCTTTGACAAGGGCCCTCAGCAAAGGCACTTAAGCAAAGTAAGCTGTCATGGGATAATAGAGAAGCTCCTCTCATGGACTGGTAACTGGTCAAAAGATAGGAAACAAAGGGTAGGAATAAATGGTCAGTTTTCAGAATGTAGAGAGGTAAATACTGGGGTCCCCCAAGGGTCTTTTCTGGGACCAGTCCTATTCAACATATTCATAAATGATCTGGAAAAAAGAGGTAAATAGTGAGGTGACAAAATTTACCGATGATGCAAAATTACTAAAGATAGTTAAGACCCAGGCAGACTGCGAAGAGCTAAAAAGGATCTCTCAAAACTGAATGACTGGGCAACAAAATGGCAGATGAAGTTTAATGTTGATAAATGCAAAGTAATGCCTGCTGGAAAGCATAATCCCAACTATACATATAAAATGATGGGATCTAAATTAGCTGTTTCCACTCAAGAAAGATCTTGGAGTCATTGTGGATCGTTCTCTGAAAACATCCATTCAATGTGCAGTGGCAGTCAAAAAAGCGAACAGAATGCTGGGAATAATTAAGATAGATAATAGGACAGAAAATATCATGTTACCTCTCTATAAATCCATGGTACACCCACATCTTGAATATAGCGTGTAGATGTGGTCGCCCCAGCTCAAAAAAGATCTATTAGAATTGGAAAAGGTTCAGAAAAGGGTAACAAAAATGAGTAGGGATATGGAATGGCTTCCGTATGAGGAGAGATTAATAAGACTGGGGCTTTGCAGCTTGGAAAAGAGATGGCTAAGGGGGGATATGACAGATGTCTATAAAATAATGACTGGTGTGGAGAACGTAGATAAGGAAGTCTTGTTTACTACTTCTCAAAACACAAGAACTAGGGGTCGCTAAATGAAATTAATAGGCAGCAGGATTAAAACAAACAAAAGGAAGTATTTTTTCACACAACACACAGTCAACCTGTGGAACTCCTTGCCAGAGGATGTTGTGAAGGTCAAGACTGTAACAGGGTTAAAAAAAGAACTAGATAAGTTCATGGAGGATAGGTCCATCAATGACTATTAGCCAGGATTGTCATAAACAGATAGCTAAGGGTTAATGTCTCTTTCACCTGAAACACCTGACCAGAGAACCAATCAGGAAACCGGATTTTTTCAACTTTGGGTGGAGGGAATTGTGTGTCTGAGTCTTTTGTTTCTGCCTGCCTGCTTCCTCTGAGCTTTGGAGAAGTAGTTCTATTTTCTAGTCTTCTGTTTCTAAGTGTAAGGACAAAGAGATCAGATAGTAAGTTATATGGTTTCTTTTCTTTGGTATTTGCATGAATATAAGTGCTGGAGTGCTTTGATTTGCATTCTTTTTGAATAAGGCTGTTTATTCAATATTCTTTTAAGCAATTGACCCTGTGTTGTATCATCTTAATACAGAGAGAACATTTGTATTTTTTTCTTTCTTTTTTATATAAAGCTTTCTTTTAAGACCTGTTGGAGTTTTTCTTTACTTCAGGGACATTGAGTCTGTACTCACCAGGGAATTGGTGGGAGGAAGAAATCAAGGGGAGAGCTGTGTGTTGGATTGCTAGCCTGATTTTGCATTTCCTCTGGGTGAAGAGGAAAGTGCTTTTGTTCCCGGACTGGGAACGCAGAGGGGGAATCTCTCTGTGTAGTTTCACAGAGCTTGTGTCTGTGTATCTCTCCAGGAGCACCTGGAGGGGGGAAGGGAATCAGGATTATTTCCCTTTGTTGTGAGACTCAAGGGATTTGGGTCTTGGGGTCCCCAGGGAAGGTTTTTCAGGGGGACCAGAGTGCCCCAAAACACTCTAATTTTTTGGGTGGTGGCAGCAAGTACCAGGTCCAAGCTGGTAACTGAGCTTGGAGGCTTTCATGCTAACCCCCATATTTTGGACGCTAAGGTCCAAATCTGGGACTAAGGTTATAACATGGTGGCAGCCGTGGGATATAGACAGAATCCAGAAGCCAGTAGGAATATTATATTTTTCTTTTCTCTGCTAAGGGCTTTTTAGCAGAGAGAAACAGTTTGGGTTTAAAAGGGAACCAGAGAGAATTTTTTTTTTCTGCTCTCTCTCTGGCCGTTTGTGCCTTGCATGTTAAGCAAGAAGTCGTTAAGGACTATTATCAGTCTTTTGTCATACAATAGCCCTCCCATTAGGAGGCAAGTACCAGCACTTATATGCATGCAAATAAAGTGGTTTTTCTGGTTTCCCTTCATTGAACATTAGCTAGAGAGAGAAAAGGAAAAAAGCACTGTTGCTAGGCAGACTTCAGGAGGCAACAGAGAACCTGCAGTTCAGAGGATAAACACCGGAGGGCACCCCAACACAAGAAAACAGGAATCATGACTTCTAAGGCAAAAATGGAGGGTGAAGACCAATTCCGAGAAGCTGAACACAGGCGACAACTGGAAATAAAACAAGCAGAGATGGAAATAAGAGAAAGATAAAGAGAGGCAGCCTACAAAAGAAAACTAGAAGAAGAAGAGGTAGCCTACCAAAGAGAACAGGCAGCCAAAGAGGCGGACCACCGCCGAGAAATGAAAAAATCCGGTTTCCTGATTGGTTCTCTGGTCAGGTGTTTCAGGTGAAAGAGACATTAACCCTTAGCTATCTGTTTATGACAAGGATGGGCAGGAATGATGTCCCTGGCGTCTGCTTGCCAGAAGTTGGGAATGGGTGACAGGGAATGGATCACTTGATGATTCCCTGTTGTGTTCATTCCCTCTGGGGCACCTGGCACTGGCCACTGTCATTAGGTTACTGGGCTAGATGGACCTTTGGTCTGACCCAGTATTAGTGTTCTTATGTTCTTATGTTAGAAAAAAAACCAGGTTTGCTCTCTGAAGGGCAAAGACTTTGCAATATTTGAAAAGCACTGTGCAAAGGCAAAGTCCAAGGCCTCAGTAATAGAGGGCCAGGGTCTGAAACCTTTCCTCCTATTCCGGACGTCCCCACTCAACATAATTTGAAATGAGTATGTACCTTTATTAGATAGATAGATCAGGTCAGATGATAGATTAGATCAATCCATTGATCATTGTTTACATTTGTCACCTCGTGTCACATCTTTGGGTTCTTAGGAAATACCGCGCTCTGGCTGAGTGCGTCCCTCAAGGCCTCTTTCACCTGTTTGTTCCTCAGGCTGTAGATGAAGGGGTTGAGCAGAGGGGACACAACATTGTTAAGAAGAGCCACAGCTCCGCGCAAGTCCAGCCTGCTTCTGCATGTGGGTGTGACATACACGAAAATGCAGCTGCTGTAGGTGATGGAGATCACGGTGATGTGAGAGGAGCAGGTGGGGAAAGCTTTCTGCCTCTCGGCTGTGGAGGGGATGCGCATCTCCATGGAGATGACCTTGAAATAGGAGACGACAGTGATGGCTAAAGTGCCCAGTATGCTGCCTGTGGCCAAGAGGAAAGACAGGAGTCCTAGGAGCCGGGTGTCTGTGCAGGCAAGTTCAAGCAATGCAGCACTGTCACAGAAGAAATGGTTAATGATGTTGGGGCCAGAGAATGGCAACTGGAACAATAGAACAAGCGGGACGATCACATACCCTAAACCAATAAGCCAAGAGGCCAGCACCAGCCAGTCACAGAAGTGACTGGTCATGATGGATGTGTAATGCAGGGGGTTGCAGATGGCTATGTACCTATCGAAGGACATGGCCGCCAACAGGTAAAACTCAGCAGTGCCCACAGTGAGATAAAATAGACATTGTGAAAAACACCCAGCCACAGATATGGACTGATGACCTGATGCCAGGTTGAACAAAACTTTTGGGATGGACGCTGAGGTGAAGCCAATATCCAAAAATGAGAAATTCCTGAGGAAAAAATACATGGGCGTCTGGAAGCACCTGTCCACCAGAGTGATGGAGATAATGAGAATGTTTCCAGCTAAGGTCAAGACATAGGTGATAAGTAACAAAACGAAGAGCAGGATCTGCAGCCTGCAAATATCTGTGAAGCCCATAAGGATAAACTCTGTCACTGCAGTTTGGTTCTCCATGGTGGCTGCTCACTTACATGGTGTTTGAATAAAAATACAAATTTCAAGGGAACCTACGATATCTAGCAATGGATCACCTAGCGAACTTGTGTCAGAAGTAATATGTTTTACTAATATAGCTCTGATGTTGCAATGCCCTCATTTAGATATAGGAAATCAAGGTCTTGTAATGAAACCGAGCATGGAGATGGCTTGTTATGTTTGTTGCCTGCAGCAAATGCCCAACACTATTTCCAGTCCCATTTTACTTATTTCCAGTTCCCATGGTTCTTTTTCCACTCCTTCTGGCACTGCAATTCCTTCAGAGACCAATTAGCTACTGAGTGGTGCAGCATCCCTGAGGATACCAGGACACACTCAGAAAGTTTGGAATTTTCTTTTTTGTCACAGCTTTACTGGCTGAAAAGAAAACAAACGGCTAGAACATACAGAAAACAATTCCATCTCTTGTTTTTGCTTTTTCTTGCCCTCAAAATCCTAGAATCCCAGAAATGTAGGAGTGGGAGAGACCTTGAGTGGTCATCTAGTCCAGTCCCCTGCCCTGAGGAAGAACTAAGTATTATCTACACCATCCCTGACAGGTGCTTGTCTAACCTCTTCTTAAAAGCCTCCAGTGACAGAGATATCACAACCTCCTTAGGCAATTTGTTTCAGTCCTTAACTAGCCTGATGGTTAGGGGATTTTTCCTAATGGCCAGTCTAATCCTCCCTTGCTGCTATTTTTGCCCATTACTTCTTGTCCTGTCCTCTGTGGGTAAGAAGAACAATTTATCACCCTCTACCTTACATAACATACAAATGATCATACTGAGTCAGACCAAAGGTCCATCTAACCCAGTATCCTGTTCACCGACAGCGGCCAATGTCAGGTGCCCCAAAGGGAATGAACAGAACAGGTAGTCATCAAGTGATCCATCCCCTGTTGCTCATTCCCAGATTCTGGCAAACAGAGGTCAGGGACACCATCCCTGCCCACCCTGCCTAATTGCAATGAATGGACCTAACCTGAAGCACTTAGAAAATGCTTGGCCACAGATGTCCCTCAGACCCTGTTCGACTTGTTCTTTATGGTGAGCGTAAATGTAGGGGATAAACAGCAAGGCCAACACACAGTACAGAAAAGACACATCTTTGTCAAAGTTCCGAGTGCCCCGCTGACCTGGTCGGATGTACCTGAAGATGGTGCTACTGTACAATATCACAACAACCAGGAGGTGAGTGAGCAGGTGGAAAAGGCCTTTTTCTTTTTTGTGGTGGATGGGATCCACATGACAGTACAGATGATACAACTATAGGAAATTATGGTGACTGTTAAAGTGCCAGGTAAGACCACTACAGCTGCAACCAAGAGCTTTACCTCAATGTGTCCCATGTCTACACAGGAGAGTTGGAGCAATGGGGCTGAGTTGCAGTAGAAGTGGTTTATGACATTGGGGCCACAGAAATGCAAGAACACAACCATAAATATTGGAGGAAAGATTAAGAGAAAACTCATCACCCAACAGCCCAGCACGAACTGGAAGCAGACCCTGCCATTCATGATGGTGCCATAAGCAAGGGACTGCAGATAGCCATATAGCGGTCAAAGGATATGACAACACCCATTGCTAAACAGAGAGGCACCCAGGAGGAAGAACAACAACAGCTGATGGAAACAACCAGGGAGGGAAATAGATTTTCTCTCTGTCAGGAGGCTGTAGAGGAAACTGGGCATGATGATGTAGGTGAAACAGATTTCCAAGAGGAAGAAGTTCCTGAGGAAGAAATACATGGGGGATTGGAGGTGATGGTCCCTGAGGGTGAGGATGACAACAGGGATGTTTCCCATTATGGACAGCAGGAAGACAAGTAATAGAACCACAAATGGGATGATGATTAAATGGCGGTTGTTGGACAGGCCCAAGAGGATGAACTCCTCCACAGTGGTCTGGTTCTTCATTTTTGGCTCATCTTTAAAGAAAAAAAAACACAAATATCAAACCCAGAGTAGCAAAGAATCCTGTGGCACCTTATAGACTGACAGACGTTTGGGAGCATGAGCTTTCGTGGGTGAATACCCACTTCCTCAGATGCATGTAATGGAAATATCCAGGGGCAGTTAAACCCAGAGTGGATAACACCATGAGGACAGAATAATCTCAGGGGAAACTCCATGTCTAAATAGAAAAAATCTCTTCAATGGGAGGTGGGCGCCCAACAGACTTAGGTTCTATGAAAAGATCCTGACAGAGAAATTCGAATCAAGCAGAGGATCTCAGAGGAAAATGACTGATAATTGCAAAGAGAGAGAGAGAGAGAGAGAGCTGGAGGGGAAGAAAAAATGAAAATATTTTCTTTTAAAAAACCATACATTTTAACCTTTTTTCCATAGAAACAGAGATTATAAATCTAGTGGGCACCATTCTGATAATGCAGTCTGATCTCCTGCAAGAAGTGGGGTTCCACAGGGTTCTGTTCTGGGACCGGTTCTGTTCAATATCTTCATCAACGATTTAGATGTTGGCATAGAAAGTACGCTTATTAAGTTTGCGGACGATACCAAACGGGGAGGGATTACAACTGCTTTGGAGGACAGGGTCAAAATTCAAAATGATCTGGACAAGTTGGAGAAATGATCTGAGGTAAACAGGATGAAGTTCAATAAAGATAAATGCAAAGTGCTCCACTTAGGAAGGAACAATCAGTTTCACACATACAGAATGGGAAGAGACTCTCTAGGAAGGAATATGGCAGAAAGAGATCTAGGGGTCATAGTGGATCACAAGCTTAATATGAGTCAACAGTGTGATACTGTTGCAAAAAAAGAAAACATAATTCTGGGATGCATTAACAGGTGTGTTGTAAACAAGACACGAGAAGTCATTCTTCTGCTTTACTCTGCGCTGGTTAGGCCTCAACTGGAGTATTCTGTCCAGTTCTGGGCACCACATTTCAAGAAAGATGTGGAGAAATTGGAGAGGGTCCAGAGAAGAGCAACAAGAATAATTAAAGGTCTTGAGAACATGACCTATGAAGGAAGGCTGAAGGAATTGGGTTTGTTTAGTTTGGAAAAGAGAAGACTGAGAGGGGACATGATAGCAGTTTTCAGGTATCTAAAAGGGTGTCATCAGGAGGAGGGAGAAAACTTGTTCACCTTAGCCTCTAATGATAGAACAAGAAGCAATGGGCTTAAACTGCAGCAAGGGAGATTTAGGTTGGACATTAGGAAAAAGTTCCTAACTGTCAGGGTAGTTAAACACTGGATTAGATTGCCCAGGGAATTTGTGGAATCTCCATCTCTGGAGATATTTAAGAGTAGGTTAGATAAATGTCTATCAGGGATGGTCTAGAGAGTATTTGGTCCTGCCATGACGGCAGGGGACTGGACTCAATGACCTCTCGAGGTCCCTTCCAGTCCTAGAGTCTATGAGTCTATAACACAAGCCAAAGACCTTTCCCTGAATTAACTCCTGTTCTGCACCTCCTTTAGAAAAACATCCCATTATAATTTTTAAAAATTCAGTGCTGGAAAATCCACCAAAATGCTGAGAAAGTTGTTTCAATGATGAAATGCCCTCACTGCTAATTTTTATTTGTTTGTGTTCTTTCCATGTCATTGATGAAAATATTTAAAAGTGCACGACCAAGAATCAACCCAAGTACAAACACACTCACTCAATGATGATTGCCCTGATACATTTCTATGTGGAGTCCTTTCACTTAGACACTGTTTAATCCATTTAATGTGTGCTGTGTTAATTGTGTATCATTCTAGTTTGTTAATCACAATGTCAAAAATCTATTCAAAAATAGTATCTGTCTTTAGAAAAGGGAAAGAAAGGGGATCTGGGGAATTATAGAGCAGTCAGCCTAACTTTGACACCTGGAAAGATACTGGAACAATTTTTTAAATGATCACATTTTAAGCACTGAGAGGATAACAGGGTTTTAAGTAACACCCAGCATGGATTTGAGAAGAACAAACCATGGCATACAAATCTAATGTCCTTTGGCACAGTTACTGGCCTGATGGATAGTTGGGAACCTCTAGATGTGGTATATCCTGATTTTAGTTATGCTTTTGACACAGTCCCGCATGACATTCTCTTAGGCAAATTAGGAAAATGTGGCCCAGATGAAATATAAAGTTAGTGTGAAATTCATTGAAAGACCATAGTGAAAGCACAGTTATCAATTATTCACTGTCAAAGTGGGAGGACCTAGCCAGTGGACTCCCACAGCAGTGTGTCCTTGCTCTGGTACTTTTCAACATTTTCATTAATGACTTAGATAATGCAGTAGTGAGTAGGCTTATTACATTGGTGGATGACACCAAGCTGGGAGGGGTCGCTAGCATTTTTGAGGACAGGATTAGTATTCAAAATGTCCTTGACGAATTGGAGAATTGGTCTGAAATGTACAAGCTGAAATTCAATAAAGACAAGTGGAAAGTACAACACTTAGGAAGAAAAAAAATCCAATGCACATCTACAAAATGGGGACTAACTGCCTTAGAGGTGATACTGCTGAAAAGCAGGTAGGGGTTAGAGTAGATCACAAATTGAGCATGAGTCAATAATGTGATGCTGCTGCAAAAAAGGCCAATATAATTCTGGGGTGTAATAATAGTGGTGTCACTAAGACTTGGGAGGTAATTGTCCTACTCTTCTTGTCACTCGTGAGGCCTCAGCTGGACTACGGTGTCCGGATCTGGGTGCCTCACTTAAATGAAAGATGTGGACAAATTGGAGAGAGTCCAGAGGAGAGAAACCAAAATGATACAAGATTTAGAAAACCTGATCCGTGAGACAGGTTAAAATAAACGAGGCCTATTCAGTTTTGAGAAAAGAAGACAGAGGAGAGACTTGAGAACAGTCTTTAAATACGTGAAAGGCTGCTCTAAAGAGGACAATGACCAGTGGTTCTTCATGTCCATTGAATGTAGGACTAGAAGTAAAGAGCTTAATCTGCAATGAGGGAGATTTAGATTCGATATTAGAGAAAACTTTTTAACGTGAAGGATAGCTAAGTACTGGAATAGGTCACCCCAGGAGGTTGTGAAATCCCTGTCATTAAAGATATCTAAGAACAGGTTAGTCAAAGATCTGTCAGGGATGGTCTAGGCATACTTAATTCTCCCTCAGCACAGGGATCTGGACTAGATGGCCTCTTGAGGTCCCTTCCAGCCCAGCCCTTCCTTTCTGTGACTCTGTGCCATTCTGCACCACATCAAATGCCTTACAGAAGTTGGAGATCATCACCTCAATCAATCAAACTTCTAATCACATCAAAAAAAATTTCCAATTACTTTTACAGAATTTCTTTTCCATAATCCTATGCTGATCAGAATTAGTTCTATTACCCTCCTTTAATTCTATGTTAATCAAATCTCGTATTAGCCGCTTTGTCACTGTGTCCAGGATTGATGTCAGGCTCACATTCTTGTCCACTGCAAAGAACTTTCATAGTGATTATCTGTCCTATTACACCCCATCCTGAAATCAGACTCTATACCCAACAGTAAGTTGTCTGTATCTTTCTGCTCAAGGGAGAGGTGACAAGATAGACAGCTCTGCTGCCGCTGAAGATAATGTCATTGGTTTTCAAATCATATAGCAGTGAATGGGAGATGCTCATGTTTCTCTGTGAGCTATTGCTTCAGGCTGGTTTTAGATTCAGGTAGACGTTGCTCTAACATGACACATTGGTTACTAATTAGGAAGGATTTTATTCTAAATCCTTGGTGTCATACTTCATTCCTCTCCCGGACAGACACCCGCCTCCACTTGGATTGAATAGCATGGTTAGAATGGCTAGTTTTTAAAATCAGTCAGATCACTCAGCTTAGACCATCTGGATCGGATCCAGAGCTCTTCAAAGTCAATAGAGAGCATCCCATTGGCTCTAGTGGGCTCTCGGGCAATGCTGCTAAGATTCTGGTATCCATGCAGAGATAATTACAGAGTTGGAGAATGGAGCATGAGGACGCACATGTTCACCTGCAGGGTTGGCTGCTCTCTGCATCACAAACAGAACCTGTTTTTTTTTTTTTTCAGACAAGGTCCTGAGCGCATCTCCAAACCCTTCCTCTTTTAACAATATTTCTCTAGGAGTTTGAATACACAGCGCACGACGGAGCCTTATTCCCCTGAGGTGCCCGTTTTGCTGTAAGTCAGATCATCTATTTGGTTGGGTTTACAGCTGGAGGTCGTGGAATTTTTTGCTGGGTCTTGGGCTGTAGGACACCAGACATAATTTGACCAACAAAATGAAATCAATCTTAAAGTTTCCTAATTCAATATATCCCATTAAAGGATTCCAAAGATAATGGTAGCACCGTTCTGTATCCTAAGGTGAAAGCAAGCCTCAAAGACTGATGCCTTGCAAAAATCTGCAAAACCACCAGATTGTTCACCTTCAAATACATCTCACCAACACCATGATAAGTAGGAAACAATAAAGATTATCATCTGCTGTGTGCTACTGTTGCTTATCAAATTTACCATAATATTCTCACTTCTATGTCTATTCTCCTGTCTCCCCAACTATTTGATTATCATATCCATAAATATGTGTCACATTTCACCCCTATACTGGGAAAGTGACCCTCTTTGCCTAGCACAGTGGGACTGGGATCCCAGCTGGGGGGTCTCAGTCTCATAACACAAAACAACAAAGCTCTTCCGATCATGATTTTGTTCAAAGCCCTCCCTGCAATCACACCCTGTGCATTCTCATTCACTCTCAGCAGTGATGGAGACCTTAGAATTACATGGAACATGAACCAAACTACCTCACAAATCCTGCAGGTGCTGAATTGAGATGCTCCAAAATAGGTCTGTCGATTCATGGCTACTTATACAACAGGACACTGGGATAAACGTGGGTGATTGCTGCCTCTGTCAAACAATCCCTCCTTTTTCAGTTCCCATTTATGAGTTGTAATCTCTGGTGTTCTCGTCCCTCATTGCTGGGTGGGACCTTTGAGTTTACTAGTGAGTTTGCTGACAACATTCAGAGAACTCACTTCTGATCCATTCTACTGAACGTTTTAGGAAAGAGCAGGACAATGTTATGTGTCTCTCTCTTCCACGTGGAGAAGTCAGTGGGTTCTGTCACCATCTCCCAGCTCATTTGTTTTTGTGGCAAAATACAGAAAAGTTACAGAAAACTTGGACAGAGTTAGAGGCCCATATGCTCGCTTTGTTGTCCAGGTGCTCACTCTGGCATCAGTCACCCTGCCAGCCTCTTGCCACCACTCCGCTCCGCTGGCCTCCCTGCCGGCCGCTTGCCACTCCACTAGGCCGGCTCCCTGCTGGCCACTTGCCACCGCTCCACTCTGCCGGCCGCTTGCCACTCCGCTCTGCTTCGCCAGCCTCCCTGCCGGCCACTTGCCACTCCGCTAGGCCGGCTCCCTGCTGGCCACTTGCCATTCCATTCTGCTTTGCCAGCCTCCCTGCCAGCTGCTTGCCACTCCACTGGTCTCCCTGCCGGCGGCTTGCCACTCCGCTAGGCCGGCTCCCTGCTGGCCACTTGCCACCGCTCCACTCTGCCGGCCGCTTGCCACTCCGCTCCGCTGGCCTCCCTGCTGGCCGCTTGCCATTCCATTCTGCTTTGCCAGCCTCCCTGCCTGAAGCTTGTCACTCCACTCCGCCGGCCCCCCTGCCAGTCGCTAGCCACTCCGCTCCGCTGGCCTCCCTGCCGGCCGCTTGCCACTCCGCTAGGCCGGCTCCCTGCTGGCCACTTGCCATTCCATTCTGCTTTGCCAGCCTCCCTGCCTGAAGCTTGTCACTCCACTCCGCCGGCCCCCCTGCCAGTCGCTAGCCACTCCGCTCCGCTGGCCTCCCTGCCGGACACTTGCCACTCCGCTAGGCCGGCTCCCTGCTGGCCACTTGCCATTCCATTCTGCTTTGCCAGCCTCCCTGCCTGAAGCTTGTCACTCCACTCCGCCGGCCCCCCTGCCAGTCGCTAGCCACTCCGCTCCACTGGCCTCCCTGCCGGACACTTGCCACCACTCCACTCCGCCAGCCTCCCTGCCGGCCGCTTGCCACTCTGCTCCACTGGTTGCCCTGCCAGCTGCCTGCTCACCACTCTGCTCTGCACTCTCTTGGATGTCTTGAGGCCCCCCCACTGAACATAGTTCTCAGTGATTTCAGCTCTTAGTGGGGGAGCCTGATTGTCCCAAAGTAGCCCTAATGCTGAGGCCTGGTTATCAGTGTTTTCAGCTCTGTTGATGTGCAGTAGGACGCTCCATTGAGTCTTTACCAGGTCAACAATTACACAGCAGAGAGAGGAAGGGACAAATGGTGCCTAGACGCCCTAGGCTGGGCCCACATCACCAAGTGCAGGTCTATACATCCAGCCTCTCTCAACTCACTGGGCTTTGGCACCCCTGTCCCTTGCCTTGCGAGTGCCATTTAGCTGAGGGCACACAGGGCACGCCAAGCACAGTTCTGCTGCCCCTGATTCACACAACAAAGATAATTCCCCTGATTACCCCTGCCCCCAATACGAAAGAGGCTTGTGATCCAACTCCAGCCAAATATGATAATTTGGGCAAAGCAGCCCCATCACGCTCAGTGAGCACCTATGTAGGGGGAGTTTGTCCATGCAAACAAGGTCGGCTCCTGAAGTCCTCTTCCACAGCTCATCTAGTGGGCTCTCGGGCACTCCTGCTAAGACTCTGGTGTCCATGCAGAGATAATTACAGAGTTGGAGAATGGAGCATGAGGACGCACATGTTCACCTGCAGGGATGGCTGCTCTCTGCATCACAAACAGAACCTGTCTTTTTTCTTTTTTCAGACAAGGTCCTGAGTGCATCTCCAAACCCTTCCTCTTTCAACAATATTTCTCTAGGAGTTTGGATACACAGAGCTCATTCAGACCCCACTTACATGTGAATAAGAACATCCTTCCTTTGTTTCTCCACTGGGGATTCTCACACAGAGAGGAATTATTCAAAGTGAGTAACGGTAGGATAAATAAGCACAGGACGGAAGCACAGAAACTTGACACTTCCTGGGGATGTAATATCCAAGTCACCACAAAGCACCAATAACCAAAGGACCAGCTGGCTGTGGAACAGAGTGGAAGGTGACTGAAAAGAATGAAGCACATTCAGAACAGAAGTGTTAATATTCTGTCACACCACATCACGCAATTTCATTTGTGTCCAGGCAAAATACTAGGAGTAACCAGGTATCTGACCCCAGCTATGAGGCTGTCTCAGAGTAACTTGTCATTGAGTTTCATGTGGGAGATTTTCAGTTCTTGGTCCTCGTTTCAGTCACTTCCATTGGGGAAATGTTCTGAACAGGTACACGGGTAATTCCCAAAGGCACGAAGGGCAGTTATGAATCTTGATGACATTGAAAGTGAATTTGAACTAAACACCGGGAGTGAAATCCTGACCTTATCGAAGTGACTGGAGAAACTCCCACTGGATTTCATACACTGCTATTATCATTATCTATCATTTATATTGTGGCCATGCCTAGGAGTGCGGTTTCTCACTGAGTGATTGAGGGGCAGGATTACAATCCCCAAACTCATCTGTTTGAGTTTCCCTCACTCTAACGGGGAAAAGCCAGGCCCAGCTGCAAAGTTTGTACCTGATCCATTGGATTAAGGCAGCCAATGGTGGTCAGACGTGGTGCTGGTCATGTCACTTTCTTGTGTGCTTTGGCTACGAAACTGCCTTGCCTTAGCAGATGGTGAGCCATTTGCTTGGGGGAGACAACTGCTGTTGACAAGCCTAGAAACGCCTGTCACAGGCCAGCATCCCATTGTGCTAATTACAGTACAAAGCCAGAGCCCCTTCCCAGAAGAAGTCACAAAATATAAGAAAAGAATCGGCTGGGAAATCTGTGAGATAGCATCCATTAGCATGATGCACAGTGGACTCAGCAAAACAGCTGTCAAGCTTGTGTGGAAGGAATCACAGCAGAGGAGAGTTTGAAGGTGAATGATGTAGCTTTGCAGATGTTTACTGGATGCTCTTCCTAATCATGCGGAACAGCATGGAGGAAAGCATGAAGCTGCTTCTTTGAGAACATAAAGTGGGTAAAACATGCTGGCATCAATGGCCAATTGCAGGAAAGAGTCGATGTCTTACTAGTTCATGAGAGACGACTGGTAGGGTTTGGCTAGGATGTGGTGGGCTATAAAATGAAGACAGATTGCTTATATTTCATGAAGTGTCAAGAGCGAACCCAGTGGAAGAACACAAAGCAGTGGTGAGATTTCCAATACAACGAGGGAGAAAAATTAGAGACACTTGTTGGGTGAAGCACATATTGCTGTGTGCTACTGTTGCTTTTCAACAGTATCAAGTATCTTTTACTGGACTAGCTTCTTTGGTCCAATAAAATGTATGACCTCGCCCACATTGTGTTTCTAATATCCTGGGATCGACACAGCTACAACGACACTGCAGACAAGCTAGGGAAAGGACCTTTGAAGAAAGACAGATTCCAGTGGAGCCAGGATTTCCCCCGATCTCTACTTGCGCCTTTGAAAAAATGCCCTTACAAGGTCTAAGAGGAAACCAAACCTTTCGCCTTACTGTACATCACTATTCATTCGGTGAGGGCCAGCGTCAGGCCCCAGCACACCAAGCACGTGCTTGGGGCGGCGTGCCGTGTGGGGCGCTCTGCCGGTTGCACGCCTGTGGGAGGTCCACCGGAGCCGCAGGAACAGCGGACCCTCTGCAGCCACGTCTGTGGGAGATCCACTGGAGCCGTGGGACCGGCAAGCGGCAGAGCGCCCCCCATGGCGTGCTCATAGACTCATAGACTGGAAGGGACCTCGAGAGGTCATCGAGTCCAGTCCCCTGCCCTCATGGCAGGACCAAATACTGTCTAGACCATCCCTAAAAGACATTTATCTAACCTACTCTTAAATATCTCCAGCGATGGAGATTCCACAACTTCCCTAGGCAATCTATTCCAGTGTTTTACTACCCTGACAGTTAGGAACTTTTTCCTAATGTCCAACCTAAATCTCCCTTGCTGCAGTTTAAGTCCATTGCTTCTTGTTCTATCATCGGAGGCTAAGGTGAACAAGTTTTCTCCCTCCTCCTGATGACACCCTTTTAGATACCTGAAAACTGCTATCATGTCCCCTCTCAGTCTTCTCTTTTCCAAACTAAACAAACCCAATTCCTTCAGCCTTCCTTCATAGGTCATGTTCTCAAGACCTTTAATCATTCTTGTTGCTCTTCTCTGGACCTTCTCCAATTTCTCCACATCTTTCTTGAAATGTGGTGCCCGGAACTGGACACAATACTCCAGTTGAGGCCTAACCAGCGCCGAGTAAAGCGGAAGAATGACTTCTCGTGTCTTGTTTACAACACACCTGTTAATGCATCCCAGAATCACATTTGCTTTTTTTGCAACAGTATCACACTGTTGACTCATATTAATAGTATATTGGTGGTCATAGTGGTCCACTATGACCCCTAGATCTCTTTCTGCCATATTCCTTCCTAGACAGTCTCTTCCCATTCTGTATGTGAGAAACTGATTGTTCCTTCCTAAGTGGAGCACTTTGCATTTATCTTTATTGAACTTCATCCTGTTTACCTCAGACCATTTCTCCAATTTGTCCAGATCATTTTGAATTTTGACCCTGTCTTCCAAAGCAGTTGCAATCCCTCCCAGTTTGGTATCGTCCGCAAACTTAATAAGCGTACTTTCTATGCCAACATCTAAATCGTTGATGAAGATATTGAACAGAGCCGGTCCGAAAACAGACCCCTGCGGTACCCCACTTGTTATACCTTTCCAGCAGGATTGGGAGCCATTAATAACTACTCTCTGAGTACAGTCATCCAGCCAGTTATGCACCCACCTTATAGTAGCCCCATCTAAATTGTACTTTCCTAGTTTATCTATAAGAATATCATGAGAGACTGTATCAAATGCCTTACTAAAGTCTAGGTATATCACATCCACCACTTATCCCTTATCCACAAGGCTCGTTATCCTATCAAAGAATGCTATCAGATTAGTTTGACATGATTTGTTCTTTACAAATCCATGCTGGCTATTCCCTATCACCTTACAACCTTCCAAGAGTTTGCAGATGATTTCTTTAATTACTTGCTCCACTATCTTCCCTGGCACAGAAGTTAAACTAAGTGGTCTGTAGTTTCCTGGGTTGTTTTTATTTCCCTTTTTATAGATGAGCACTATATTTGCCCCCTTCCAGTCTTCTGGAATCTCCCCTGTCTCCCATGATTTCCCAAAGATAATAGCTAGAGGCTCAGATACCTCCTCTATTAACTCCTTGAGTATTCTAGGATGCATTTCATCAGGCCCTGGTGACTTGCAGGCATCTAACTTTTCTAAGTGATTTTTTACTTGCTCTTTTTTTATTTTATCTTCTAAACCTACCCTCTTCTCGTAAGCATTCACTATATTTGACATTCCTTCAGACTTCTCGGTGAAGACCGAAACAAAGAAGTCATTGAGCATCTCTGCCATTTCCAAGTCTCCCATTACTGTTTCCCCCTCCTTACTGAGCAGTTGGCCTACCCTGTCCTTGGTCTTCCTCTTGCTTCTAGTGTATTAATAAAAAGTCTTCTTGTTCCCCTTTATTCCCATAGCTAGTTTGAGCTCATTTTGTGCCTTTGCCTTTCTAATCTTGCCTCTGCATTCCTGTGTTATTTGCCTATATTCATCCTTTGTAATCTGATCTAGTTTCCATTTTTTATATGACGCCTTTTTATTTTGTAGGTCACGCAAAATCTCGTGGTTAAGCCATGGTGGTCTTTTGCCACATTTTCTATCTTTCCTAACCATCGGAATAGCTTGCTTTTGGGCCTTTAATAGTGTCCCTTTGAAAAACTGCCAACTCTCCTCAGTTGTTTTTCCCCTCAGTCTTGATTCCCATGGGACCTTACCTATCAGCTCCCTGAGCTTACCAAAATCCGCCTTCTTGAAATCCATTGTCTCTATTTTGCCGTACTCCCTTCAACCCTTCCTTAGAATTGCAAACTCTATGATTTCATGATCACTTTCACCCAAGCTTCCTTCTACTTTCAAATTCTCAACGAATTCCTCTCTATTTGTTAAAATGAAGTCTAGAACAGCTTCCCCCCTTGTAGCTTTTTCAACTTTCTGAAATGAAAAGTTGTCTGCAATGCAGTCCAGGAACTTATTGGATAGTCTGTGCCCCGCGGTGTTATTTTCCCAACATATATCTGGATAGTTGAAGTCCACCATCGCCACCAAATCTTGGGCTTTGGATGATTTTGTTAGTTGTTTGAAAAAAGCCTCATCCACCTCTTCCACCTGATTAGGTGGCCTGTAGTAGACTCCCAGAACGACATCACCCGTGTTTTTTACCCCTTTTATCCTAACCCAGAGAGTCTCAACACTTCCATCTCCTATGTCCATCTCCACCTCAGTCCAAGTGTGTACATTTTTAATATATAAGGCAACACCTCCTCCCTTTTTCCCCTGTCTATCCTTCCTGAGCAAACTATACCCATCCACACCAACATTCCAGTCGTGTGTATTATCCCATCAAGTTTCAGTAATGCCAACAATGTCATAGTTGTATTTATTTATTAGCACTTCCAGTTCTTCCTGCTTATTACCCATACTTCTTGCATTTGTATATAGACATCTAAGATACTGGTTTGATCCTGCCTCCCAGATTTGCCCTGACCCTCCTTTCTCTCTGCCATTATAGCTGTCATAAACAGATAGCTAAGGGTTAATGTCTCTTTCACCTGAAGCACCTGACCAGAGGACCAATCAGGAAACCGGATTTTTTTCCACTCTGGGTGGAGGGAATTTTGTGACTGAGTCTTTGTTTGTCTGTCTGCCTGCTTTCTCTGAGCTTTGGAGAAGTAGTTTCTGTTTTCTAATCTTCTGTTTCTAAGTGTAAGGACAAAGAGATCAGATAGTAAGATATATGGTTTCTTTTCTTTGGTATTTGCATGAATATAAGTGCTGAAGTGCTTTGATTTGTATTCTTTTTGAATAAGGCTGTTTATTCAATATTCTTTTAAGCAATTGACCCTGTATTTTGTCACCTTAATACAGAGAGACCATTTGTATGTATTTTTCTTTCTTTTTTATATAAAGCTTTCTTTTAAGACCTGTTGGAGTTTCTCTTTACTTCAGGGAAATTGAGTCTGTACTCACCAGGGAATTGGTGGGAGGAAGAAATCAGGGGAGATCTGTGTGTGTTGGATTTGCTAGCCTGATTTTGCATTCCCTCTGGGTGAAGAGGAAAGTGCTTTTGTTTCCAGGACTGGGAACGGAGAGGGGGAGTCACTCTGTTTGGATTCACAGAGCTTGTGTCTGTGTACCTCTCCAGGAGCACCTGGAGGGGGGAAGGGAAAAAGGATTATTTCCCTTTGTTGTGAGACTCAAGGGATTTGGGTCTTGGGGTCCCCAGGGAAGGTTTTTCAGGGGGACCAGAGTGCCCCAAAACACTCTAATTTTTTGGGTGGTGGCAGCAAGTACCAGGTCCAAGCTGGTAACTAAGCTTGGAGGTTTTCATGCTAACCCCCATATTTTGGACTCTAAGGTCCAAATCTGGGACTAAGTTATGACAATAGCCCACGCTCCCTCCTGTTTCTGACCCATCTCCCAGGTCTTGTTCCCCACTTACCTGTGGGGTTTGCTCACCTGTCCCCATCGAACCTAGTTTAAAGCCCTCCTTACTAGGTTAGCCAGTCTGTGCGCAAATAAGGCCTTTCCCCTCCTCGAAAGGTGAATGCCATCTCCGCCTAGCAGTCCTTCCTCGAATAGCATCCTGTGGTCGAGGAAGCCAAAGCCCTCCTGGCGACACCATCTTCGCAGCCAGACATTCACCTCCACGATGCACCTGTCTCTGCCCGGGCCCCTACCTTCGACAGGAAGAATCGAAGAGAATACCACCTGCTCTCCAAACTCCTTAACCCGTACTCCCAGAGCCCTGTAGTCACTCTTGTTCTGCTCAGTGTCACACCTCGCAGTATAATTTGTGCCCACATGGATGAGTAGCATGGGGTAGTAGTCAGAAGGCCGGATGATCCTTGACAATGCCTCTGTAACATCTCGGATACGGGCCCCTGGCAGGCAGCATACCTCCCGGGATGAACGGTCAGGGCGACAGATGGGTGTCTCCATCCCCCTCAGCAGAGAGTCTCCAACCACCACTACCCTACGTTTCTTATTATCAGTGGTGGCAGCAGACCTCCCAGCCTTAAGGGTACGAGGCTTCGCCTCCTTAACTGTTGGGGGTGATTCCTTCTCTCCTGTATCAAGAAGAGCATAATGGTTATCTATTACCACAGCAGGATGTTTTGCAGCATGGGTTGAGCACTGCTGCTGCCAGAAGTAACCAGCTGCCAGTGTTCACCCTGAGCCATCTCCTCCTCCACTGGTGTGTCAGTAGTCCCGTGAACTGGGACAGCTACGTCAGCTGTCTCCACATGGATACTGTCCAGGAATTGCTCATGGATACGGATGTTCCTCAGCCTAGCCACCTCCTCCTGTAGCTCTCCCACCTGCTGCCTGAGAGATTCCACCAGTAGGCACCTTTCACATTGGATGCCACCCCCAGCCTGAATATCAGTAAGTGGAAATTGCAAGTTACAGTCTTTGCAAGCCCACACCAGAATCTGGGTAAAAGCATCCATGCTTTTCTGTCTGGCTACAGGCGCAGGTGGAGGAGACAGAAGCAGTGCTGGCACAGGTGTTGCGGGTTTTCCTAACCATTGTAAGCCTCCCTCTGTCAAACTCTCTCAAATTCCTGTCTGCAGCTCCCTGTCTGCTCTGCTCTGCTTTAAACAGAAAAGTTTTGGATGTGGCTTGGTTTATAGGTTCAGGAGGACCAATGGGTCACAGATGAGACCAACAAGGGACCCCCACTCCCTTCCTACTTCCCTTGCGAAACTCCCTGTTAGCAGCTCCCATTCGCTAAGTTCCCTGGTCGCTTGTGCGCAGCTTTATAAAGCCCTGGCCTGAGTGAACGCCCCGGCCACTGGTTAAGGCTCAGCCAATTACCAGAGGCTGCTGCCATGCTTGGGGAGGCAAAATGGCTAGAGCTGGCCCTGCATTCGGTTATAAGCTCTGCAAGGCTCAGGAGCTCTTATTTTTGTCTATTTAATGCCCAGTGGACAGGGGTGCTGATCTCTGTTCAAATAGCTCAGAGTTAACAAGAAAACAGTACTACCAACAATACTGCATAAAGACAAAGCATCACAGGGAAATGGTACAAACAACTGGAGCAAGGCAGGGTACCAGAGACAAAGTAACTGATACAATAAAATGTGCACAGATCTCAGCAACCAAGGAGCCATTTTAGGCTCTGTGAGGAGCCGTTCATCCTGCCTGTGGATTGAATATCTAAAAGTGTTTCTTGTATCCATTTTCCATAGGAAGTGCCCCTTGCACGGAAAGGTAGAACAAGAACCATTGACTGGTTAAAACATTGTTAAAACCACACTAGTTGGAATTACAAACAGAGTGGGGGGAATTTTTTTTCAAATGAATAATTTCTTCTGTAAAAAACAGAAGTTTTGGGTCAGCTAAAAGTAATTGGGAATTCAGAAAGATTCTCTGAATTCACATTGGACACAAAAAACATTGAAAAACATAATTTTGAAAAATTCAAAACCTTTCAGTTTAACATCTTTGAAAAGAAAAGGTCTCTCTTTTTTTCTTTTCAAATAATATTTTGTCCAAAAATGTAGCTAGATCTGAAAGGAAAGATGTTTAGTTCAATGCAAACTGAATGTCGTTCTGTATTTCATTTCAGCAAGAAAAAACCTAATAATTTCCATTTTTGGAACAAACTACAAAGAAAGATTCTTCATCTCTTAAAATCTTCAGATCAAGACTGGATGCAATTCAAGAAGATATGCTTTCCTCAGGCAGAAGTTACTAGTCTGAATGCAAAGCTAACTAGATGGAATTCTTATGTCTGTTTTATGCAGAAGGTCAGATGAGATGACATAATTGCCCCTTCTGGCTTTATGATCCATTAATCTGGATACGGAGAGACAAATTCACACTGTGTACTGCTGAGGACCCACCAACCCCATTGTGAAGCCTGGCAAGAAGTAAATGACCATCCATGCTCTCTTCATTCCTGCATCTTTGTAGTTTGGGATTTTCATGAGAACCTCACAGATTTAGAAAATGCTCTGCCACAGACGCCCTTCAGAGCCTGTTTGACTTGCTCGTTGCGGAGAGCGTAGATGTAGGGGTTAAAGAGTTGAGCAACCACAGAGTACAGAAAGGACACGACTTTGTCAAAATCCCTCGCTCCCCGCTGTCCTGGTCGGATGTACCTGAAGATGGAGCTGCTGTACAATATCACAACCACCATCAGGTGAGCGGAGCAAGTGGAAAAGGCTTTTTTCCTTCCTGTGGTGGATGGGATGCGCATGATAGTGGAGATGATACAGCCATAGGAAACAATAGTGACTGTTAAAGTGCCAAGTAAGATAATCGTTGCTGAAACCAAGATCATTACCTCAATGTGTCCCGTGTCTACACAGGAGAGTTGGAGCAATGCGGCCGTGTCGCAGTAGAAGTGGTTTATGACATTGGGGCCACAGAACGGTAACAGCACAACCATAAATGTTGGAGGAAATATTAAGAGAAAACTCATCACCCAGCAGCCCAGCACTAACTGGAAGCAGACCCTGCCGTTCATGATGGTGCCGTAATGCAAGGGACGGCAGATAGCCATGTAGCGGTCAAAGGACATCATACCCACATGGAAAAATATACAGGTGCCCAGGACAAAGAACAACAACAACTGAAGGAAACAACCAGGGAGGGAAATAGATTTTCTCTCTGTCAGGAGGCTGTAGAGGAACCTGGGCATGATGACAGAGGTGAAACAAATTTCCAAAAAAGAGAAGTTCCTCAGGAAATAATACATGGGCGACTGGAGGCGATGGTCCACCAAGGAGAGGCTGACAACAGTGATGTTACCCATTATGGTCAACAGGAAGATAACTAATAGAACCACAAACAGGGCGATGTTTAAACGGTGGCTGTTGGACAGGCCCAAGATGATGAATTCCACCATGGTGCTCTGGTTCTTCATTCTCAGATCATTCTTAAAAGAAAAAAATGAAGAAGCATGTCAAAAACAGAGTGAATGGAATGTTGGCAGGAAAAAGTCTGTAAATCAATAGAATACACATCATTAATGGGAATTGGGTACCTGATAGACTTGGGCTCCATGGGAAAAGCCTGATGGGAAAACCAGAACCAAAGACAGGATCTTAGAGGAGAATATTTGATACTTTAAGGGGGAGGGGAGGGGAGAAAGAGAGAGAGAACCGGAAGGGATGAAAGAATGAAAATAATTTTTAATAAGAATATTTTACCCCAATTTTTCATGTATTCCTGGATTATAAGGCCCAAAGGCACCACTGTGATTATCTTCTTTGACCTCTTGCATAGACCAACAATTTCCCTCAGTTAACTCCTGTTAGACCTAGAGCATAGTCTTGAGAGAGACAGACAATTCTGAAGTTAAAAATATTCAAGGATGAAGAGTCCAAAGCACAATTCTTAGTAAGTTGTTCCAATGATTAAATACCATCACTGCTCATCTTTTGTTTGTTTTGCTTTTCCTCCAGGTCATTGATAAATATTTTAAAAAAGCACCGGTCCGAGAACTGATCCCTTTGGGACTCCACCAGAGATACACCCGCTCCATGATGCACCGTATACAATTCCTGGTGGAGACATGGCAGGTACCCACTTTGTAATTCATGTAAAGTGTCTCACGTCAAGTGTGTATCATTCTTGTTTCTTAGTCAAAGTGTCAAAATTTACATGAAAAATAGTACCTATCTTTAAAAAACAAACAGGAATGAAGAGGACTGAGGATTTATAGACCAGTCCGCCTAAGTTCAATACCTGGAAAGGTACTGGGACAAATGATTTAGCCACAGGTTGTAAGCACCTAGAGGATAATTGGGTTTTAAGTAAAAACTAACATGGATTTATCAAGAACAAATCATGCCAAATCAAAGCAATTTCTTTCTTTGACAGCATTACTCGTCTGGTGGATAGATCGAAAGCTGTAGCTGTGATGTATCTTGATTTTTAGTGGGTGTTTGACACAGCCCCACATCACATTCTCATAAGCAGACTGGAGAATGATGGTGAAGATTAAATTACTGTAAGGAGGGTGCACAACTAGGTGAAAGACTTTACTCACAGAGAGCTATCAGCAGCTCACTGTCATAGCGTGGGACTTTATCTAGTGGAGTCCTGCAGGGATCTGTCCTGCAGCCAGTACAATTCAATATTTTCGCTAATGTTGTGGATAATGGAGGGAAGATTATACTTATAAAATTATCAGATGACACCACATAAGAACAGCCACACTGGGTCAGACCAATGGTCCATCTGGCCTGGTGTCCTGTCTTCCAACATTGGCCAATGTCAGGAGCCCCAGAGGGAATGAACAGAACAGGGATTAATCAAGTGATCCATCCCGTCGCCCATTCCCAGCTTCTGACAAACAGAGACTAGGGATACGTCAGAGCATGGTTTTGCAGGCTGGGAGAGGTTGCTAGCACTGTGAAGGACAGGATTAGAAATCAACATTACATTGACACATTGGAGAATTACTCTGAATTCACCCAGATCAAACTCCGTAAAGACAACTGCAAAGTACTGCACTTAGGAAGAAAGAAATGAAATGCACAAGTGCAAAATGAGTAATAACTAGCTAGGAGGCCATGCGGCTGCACAGGATCTGGGAGCTAGAGCTGACCACAAATTGAACATTAATCCAATGAGATGCAGTTACCAAACAGAGGCTAATATCATTCTGGGGTGCATTAACGGGGAGGCAGTTGTCCCTGGTAAGGTCTCTGCTAGGGTGCTGTGGCCAGTTCTGGATTTCACACTTTAGGAAAGACGCAGACTAGTTGGAAAGGGTCTAGAAGAGTGCAAAAAAAATGCTAAAAGGGTTAGAAAACTTGACCATGAGGAAAGGTTTAAAAAATGAGGCATGTTTAATCTTTGAATAACTGAAGGGTTGTATATAGAAGACAGTGATCAATTGTTCTCCACACCTGCTGAATGTGGGACAAGTAATGCAGTTAATCTGCAGCCGGGGAGATTTGCCTTAGATAGTAGGTAAAAGTTTCTAACTATAAGGATAGTTCAGTGCTAGAACACTTGGCCATGGGAGGATGGGGAATCCCAGTCATTGGAGATAGCAGCATTCTGTATCCTAAGGTAAAAGGAAACCTCCACTTTGCATACCCTTGAAAAATCTGCAAAAGCTCCACAATGTTCACCTTGAAATTCATTCTCTGATCTCACCAGTGCCTTGATCGTTATTAGACATTAAAAATTGGCAGCTGTTACCTCTGTTACTATGTGTTACCTCTACTTATAGAATCTAGAACCATAACTTTAGAAGGGACCGCAACGGTCATCTAGCTGATTTCTCATAATATTCTCACATCTATATTCAACTTCCCTGGCCCCTGAGTATTCTTTTTATCATAGCCGTACATTTGTGTCTCGTTTCACAATAAGACTGAATAATTTTAGGAGAGCCACCCTATTTTCCTAACACAGTGGGACTGGGATCCCAGACAGGTGGTCTCAATCTTGTACCCAAAACAAAACAAAGAAGAAAAAAAATTACTCACAAAGTTCTTCAGACTATGATTTCTTTCACATCCCAATCTGCAATCACATCTTGTGCATTCTCGCTCAGATCATGCAATGATGGAGTACATGGAACATGAACCAAAATTAGCACACAAAGCCTGCAGGTGCTGAATTGAGATGCTCCAAAATAGGTCTGCGATTTATGCCTCTGTGTAACAGAGGGATGGAATAAACTTGGGTGATCACTGCCTCTGTCAAATAATCCCTCATTTATAACAGTTGTAGACTCTGGTTTTCTTGTCTGTCATTGCTGGCTGGGACCTCTGAGACCAATTAGCAGATGAGTTTGCTAACAACACTCAGAGAACTCAAGTCTGATCCATTCTACTGAATGTTTTAGGAAAGAACATTACAATGTGATGTCTCTCTTCCACACAGAGAAGACAATGGGTTCTATAACCATCTCCCACCTCAATTGTTTTCTTGGCAAGACAGGGAAAAGATTCAGCAAACTTGGACAGAGTTAGATGCCTTAAAACTGACATTCTTGTGCTTAACATATTAGAACAAGGCTTGGGAAAGCAGTGTTTAATTCCTGCTTTTCCCACCCACCCCTCCGCAAGCTCAGGCAAGTCACTTAGGGCTGGACTGGTAAAGATATTTAGGTACCTAATGGGATTTTTAAAAGCATCTAGGCTCCACAGAGCCCAAATAGCCAAAGGACCAGTTGGCCGGGGAATGGAGTTGAAGGTGGCCCAAAAGAATGAAGCATATTGAGAGTAGAAGCTTATTGCTCTGTCACACCACATCACGCAATGTCGTTTGTGTCCAGGCACAATACCAGGAGTAACCAGGTGTCTGACCCCAGCTATGAGACTGTCTCAGAATAACTTGTCATTGAGTTTCATGTGGGAGATTTTCAGTTCTTGGTCCTCGTTTCAGTCACTTCCATTGGGGAAATGTTCTGAATGGGTACACAGGTAATTCCCAAAGGCACAAAGGGCAGTTATGAATCTTGATGACATTGAAAGAGAATTTGAACTAGACACCAGAGTGAAATACTGACCTTATTGTAGTCACTGGAGAAACTCCCGCTGGGTTTCATACACTGCTATTATCATTATCTATCATTTATATTGTGGTCTTGCCTAGGAGTGCGGTTTCTCACTGAGTGATTGAGAGGCAGGATTACAATCCCCAAACTCATCCGGTTGAGTCTCCCTCACTCTCACAGGGAAAAGGCAGGCCCATCTGCAAAGTTTGTACCTGATCCATTGGATTAAGGCAGCCAATGGTGGTTGGATGTGATGCTGGTCACGTCACTTTCTTGTGTGCCTTTGGCTACCAAACTGCCTTGCCTTTGCAGATGGTGAGTCATTTGCTTGGGGGAGACAACTGCTGTTGACAAGCCTAGAAATGCCTGTCTATAGCCTGATTTCGGGTTTGTTAATAATATTAATTTAATTTATCAATTTAAATTTTATTTAATTTTATTTAATGTAATTTAGTTAATTAACACTAATACTACTTAATTGTTAATATTAATTCATATGGGTTTTAGGCTCGCCAGTCTGTTTGATCAGAAGATAAAAGTTCTTGTCCTGAATCAGGCTCCACAGAATTTATGAAAGACCTTTGGGGTTGTGACAGGAAGCTCACACTAAGTCAGATAGAGCCATAAAGACTTTTTATTAAAATCAGGAATAGTATGTAAATGGTAAAATAGCCAGTGTTACACAGTTACAATTGCATTTACTGCTATTCAAAAGAGACATATGTGAATATAATATTATATACAACAAAGCTTTGGTTAAGATGCTCATGCCCTTCTTTGATAACCTGGTGGTAAGAGACACAGGACCAGCCTTGCAGTTCAGGTTTCTCAATTCTTGGGTGAAGGATGAAGTGCTTAGAAAAAGCTAATGCTAGAAGCTATCAAAACTAAATTAGGGTTTACTTGACTAACTTAAAATCAAAACCTAATAAACAAACTAAGAATAAAACTTAGAGAAACCAAGCTGATCCTAGTTCCCTCGAAACTTAAAGTTTAAGAAGAACAAGTCCAGCTGACTGATAGTAGGAGTCATTGTAGATAGATAGAACAGAGAGAGAGAATGGAGGAAGGAAGTGAGAATGATAGAGCAGAGTACTCTAGCGAGGTGGGTCACCTCTTGTGTAGGGCACAAGTGCTGGAAATCCTTCCTCCTATGCCCAAATTTCATTCCTCACCCACAAAATGTTAGGGAACACTTACCCCATAGGCTAGTATGTTTGTGCATATTGATGACATGTACCCACCATATAAGTTCCCTTGTGGTGTACCTGGTAAGTCTGTGAACCCCCCCCACATGCCATTCTCCATTGTCTATTGGTTTAGATAAAAGGTCATAGACATAGGGGTGGGTACTGAGCTATTTAGGTAACAAGATAAAGGTCAACTTTGCTTTCTGAGTAAAAGGTCTCGGTACTGATTTGCTAACTTTGCCTCAGCGTAACATACAGGATATGGCCTGTAGGTCTCTTGCGTTACAGCCAAACTTACCTTAATATAAATCTATAAACCTATTACAATAAACCAAACACTTAAACTATAAGAAAAGATGTATCTATGCAAGCAAGCAGGCTAGTCCTATAGGCTCCATGTCGCAGACCAGAATCCCATTGTGATAAGTACTGTACAAAGCCAGAGCCCCTGCCCAGAAGAGGCCACAAAATATAAGACAAGAATTGGCCGGGAAATCTGTGAGATAGCATCCGTCAGCATGATGCACATTGAGCTCAGCAAAACAGCTGTCAAGTTTGTGTGGAAGAAATCAGAGCAGAGGAGATTTTGATGGAGCTCAGTAGGTTTTGCAGACGTTTATTGGATGCTCTTCCTTAGCGTGAGTAAGGCTACGATTTTGGCACTGAAATCACTTAATCCATGACTTCCATAGACCTCTGTGACTTCAGCCTGTGGTGGCTGGGAGCTGCAGTGTTCTGCAGAGTCCCTGCCAGCAGTGGGTGGCAGGGGGACCCTCACATCCCCCCACCTACTGCATGCAGTGAGGGACCCCCACAGCTCCCTACTCACAACATGTGGCAGGTGGACCCCTGTTGTTCCCTGCCTTCAGCGGGCAGCACAGGGACCCCTGACGTTCCAAGCAGTGGATGGAGTGGGACGCTGGAGCTCCATGCACCCAGAGCTCCCAGCCAGCCCCCGCAGATGCCCAGAAGCTTCCCATTTTATCATGGATATTTTTAGTAAAAGTCAGGGACAGGTCACGTCTTCTGTGAATTTTTCTTTATTGCCCGTGACATGTCCCTGACTTTTACTAAAAATACTCGTAACAAAATCTTCACCTTAGTCCTGAGGGACAGCCTGGAGGAGAGCATGAAGCTGCCTGTTTGAAAATGTAAAGTGGATAAAACAAGCTGGCATCAATGGCCAATTGCAGGATGGAGACGATGTCTTAATAGTGCATGAGAGATGATTGGTAGGACGGGGATATGACATGGCGAGTCTATAAAATGGAGACAAATTGCTTATATCTGAGGAAGAGTCAAGAGGAACCCACTGGAGGAACCCACTGGCCTTCACTTGGACAATGACCTTTGAAGCAAGAAAGATTTCAGTGAAGCCAGGATCTGCCCTGACCTCCACTTGCACCCTTGAGAATATCCCCTTCCAAGAGCGAAAAGGAAACCAAATATTTCTCATTATCCAACTCTATTCATTAGATTAGAAGAGTTACATTTGCTGGAGTTCTCTCTTGTAGTTGTCTATTTAATGCCCAGTGGAAAGGAGTGCTGATCTCAGTCCAAATATCTCAGAGTTAACAGGAAAAACAGTGCTACTAACAAAGTGGCATAATAGGGGAATGGTACTAACAAGCAGACCAAGGCAGGGTACTAGAGATGAGGCAACCAAAACAGTAAGATGTGCACATATCTTAGCAACTAAGCAGAGTTTTAGCCTCGTGAGAAGCCATTTATCCCTCCTGTGTGTTGAATATCTAAAGAGCAGTGTTTCTTGTACTCCTTTTCCAGCAGAAGTGCCCCTAACAGAGAAAGATAGAGCAAGAACTATTGACTGGATGCTAAAACCACACATTGAAATGACAGAGCCAGGAGAATTTTTTCAGATGAATAATTTCTTATGTAAAAAATACAGTTTCAGGTCAGCTAAAGGTATTTGTGAATTCAGTGTGAATTCAAAGAATAGACCTGACCACAAAAAAATGGAAAATAATAATTGAAAACATTTATTTCAACATCTTCAACAATAAAAAATTTTCACTTTTCAACAATTTAGCAAGATGTTAAAGAAACATTCTTCCCAAACTGAATTGTGTTTAGTGTTTCATTTCACCAAGAAAAGCCTAAGAATTTCTATTCTGGGAACAAAGTACCAAGTAAGAGTCTCCATCTCTTGAAGTCTTCCAGTCAAGCCTGGATGCCGTTCAGGAAGACACACTTTCATTAGATGTGAGTTACTAGTCTCAGTGTATAACTAATTGGTGGAATTCTGTGGCATGTGTTATTAGGAGCTCACACTTGATGATCTGAGGATCCCTTTTGGGCATACAATTTTTCAACCTAGACAAGAGGAGATAAATTCACCCCTGTTAACAGCTCAGGACTCACCAAGCCTATTGTGAAGCCAGGCACGAAGTCAAGGACCATCCATGTTCTCT
Organism: Gopherus evgoodei; assembly: GCF_007399415.2. Taxonomy (NCBI): domain Eukaryota; kingdom Metazoa; phylum Chordata; order Testudines; family Testudinidae; genus Gopherus; species Gopherus evgoodei. Next base: position 1,607,141 of record NW_022060060.1, read on the forward strand.
TCACTCCTGTATCTTGGGGTTTCAGCTTTTCATGATATCCTCAGGCATTTAGAAATTGTCCAGCCAAATATGTCCTTCAGAGCCTGTTTGACTTGCTCATTGTGGAGAGCGTAGCTGTAGGGGTTAAAGAGTTGAGCCACCACACAGAACACCAGGGACACAACTTTGTCAAAGTCCTGAGTGCCCCGCTGACCTGGTCGGATGTACCTGAAGATGGTGCTACTGTACAATATCACAACAACTGTGAGGTGAGCAGAGCAGGTGGAAAAGGCCTTTTTCCTTCCTCTGGTGGATGGGATCCTAATGATAGTACAGATGATACAGCCATAGGAAATTATGGTGACTATTAAAGTGCCAGGTAAGACCACTACAGCTGCAACCAAGAGCATTACCTCAATGTGTTCCGTGTCTACACAGGAGAGTTGGAGCAATGCGGCTGTGTCGCAGTAGAAGTGGTTTATGACATTGGGGCCACAGCACAACCATAAATGTTGGAGGAAATATTAAGAGAAAACTCCTCACCCAGCAGCCCAGCACTAACTGGAAGCAGACCCTGCCATTCATGATGGTACCGTAATGCAAGGGACGGCAGATAGCCATGTAGCGGTCAAAGGACATGATAGCCACATGGAAAAATACACAGGTGCCCAGGAGGAAGAAAACCAACAGCTGAAGGAAACAACCAGGGAGGGGAATAAATTTTCTCTCTGTCAGGAGACTGTAGAGGAACCTTGGCATGATGACAGAGGTGAAACAGATTTCCAAGAGGGAGAAGGTCCTGAGGAACAAATACATGGGCGATTGGAGGCGATGGTCCACCAAGGAGAGGGTGACAACAGCAATGTTACCCATCACAGTCAAGAAGAAGACAACCGATAGAACCACAAACAGGATAATGTTGACATGGTGGTCGTTGGACAATCCCACAATGATGAATTCCACCACCCTGGTCTTGTTCTTCATTCTTCACTCATCTTTAAAGAAAAATTAAACCATGTTAAAACCAGCACCGATAGGCCAATAAGGCGAGAACGCCCGCAGGGAAATTCTACACATAAATCGAACTAATCTCTTTAATAATTTCTTTGAAAAAGTCATATGTTTTACCACTATTTATCATAGATTTTTAAGGACAGAAGGCACCAGTATGATCATCTATTCTGACTTCTTATATAGAATAGACCAAGAAATGTCTTTGAATTAAATAAACATCTAATATAAAAAAAATCTAATATTGGTTTTAAAATTTCCAGTGATGGAAAATCCACCACAAGGCTTGGAAAGTTGTTCCAAAGGTTATATTTCCTTTCTGTGAAAGTTTGGTTTTTGTTTTCTTCCAGGTCATTGATAAAAATTTAAAAGTACTGAGCCAAGAACCGATCCCTGTGGGACTCCTCTAAAAACACCCATGTTCAAGGATGATTGCCCAGATAGAATCCACTGTTCAGTTAGACGTGTTCTAAATCTCTTCAGTTTGCACCATGTTAATTGTGTATCATTCTAGTTTCTTAATCAGAATATAAAAAATCAAATAAAAAATAGTACCTGCCTTAAAAAAGAGGAAACAAAGGGTATCTGGGGAATTATAGACCCAACAGCCTAACTTTGATACCTGGAAAGATACCAGAACAAATTATTAAACAATCGAGTTGTAAACACCTAGAGGATAACAGGGTTTTAAGTAATAGCCAACGAGTGCAAAGTACTAGACTTAGCAAGAAAAATATCAAATGCACAGCTACAAACTGGGACTAGCTGGCAAGTAGGTAGCACTGCTGGAAAGGACCTTGGGGTTATTTTCCTTCACAAATGGAATCTGTGTCACTATGCGATGCTGTTGGGAAAAGGCCAATAGCATACTGGGGTGTGTTAACAGAACTGTTGTATGTAAGACCCATGAGGTGAGTGACCCAATACTGGTGAGAGCTCAGCTGGAGTGTACTGTCCAGTTGTGTAATCCACACTTAAAGAAAGTTGTGGGCGAATTGGAGAGGGTCCAGAAGACTGCAACAGAAATGATGAAAGGGTTAGAATACAGCCGAGGTCCTGCCTCAGCACAGGAGGGGTGGAAAAGGTGAGCTCTCAAGTTCCCTTTCAACCCGGCATTTCTATGGCTCTGTATCACATGAAATGCCTTACAGAAATCTAAACATATTGCATCAGCATTATTACCATCATCAAACAATCATGTAATGACATGAAACTAACCTCTCAGGTTACGTCCATGAATCCACGCTGACTGGAATTAATTCTGTTTTCCGCCTCTATTTGTATGTTACTCAAGAAGCTCTGCTTCCGGCTGCCTGCAGATTCAGCTGGAAATTGCTCTAACACAACATATTGGTTACAAATTAGGAAGGATTTTCCTTCTTAAACTCTGGTTTCATTCCCTTTCCACATAGACACCGGACTCCCCTCCTATTGAATAGAAGCATAGCTTGAATGGCTAAATTTTAAATCAATCACATTACCCGGCTGGGACCTGATCCAATGGTCTTCAAAGTCAATTGACAGCCTAACACTGTCTCCAGAGGGCTCTCAGGCAATGTTAAGATGCTGGTGGCTCTGGAGCGGTACTTACAGAGTTGGAAAACGGAGAGTGAGGACACAAACATTCGTCTGCAGAGACAGCTGCTCTCGTCATCACAAACAGAACAGGAAGAAAAGCTCTGTGTCTTTGCAGATCGGGTCCCATGCACCTCTCCAAACATTTCTTTTCTCAAAAGCTCTACTTTTTCAACAGTATTTCTCTGGGAGTTTAAATACACAGAGCAAGAAGGTCTCTTATTTCTCAGAGATTCCCATTTTGCAGTAAGCCATCTCATCCATTTGCTTGGCTTTGCAGCTAGGGGTAACGGAATTTTTTGCAAAGACCCTTGTCATAACTTCACCACCATGGTGAAAGAAATCTGATTGTTCCCACATTAAATGGATCCCATAACAGGGATCCCTGAAGTAATGGTAGGGGCTTTGTGTCTACTTGCAAACCTCAAAGATTCATACCTGCAAAGATCTCCAAAATCACCACATTGCGCACCTTCAAATCCATCCTCAGGTCTCACCAAAGGCCGCAATCACCAGGAGACGCTAAAGAATGGCAGCTGTTGTGTCACCTCTGCTCATCACATCTGTCGTTATTTTCTACAAGTTTATCTCCCATCTATGCTGTTGATCACATCCATTTATTTCCGACTCATGCTACACAGAGTGAATATTTTCGGGAGAGCTCCCTTCTTTGCCTAGAAGGGACTGGGATCCTAAAGAGGGGCCTCGATCTCGGACCACAGAATAACACAATAATAATAACTGCCAGGCTTTTCAAATCCAGATTGCTTTAAAATCCCACAACGGCCATCCTGTTCTGTTCATCCTCACTCAGACTCTGACTATGGAGACCTTAGAAACACCTGCAATTGTCACAGAAATCCTGCAGCTGCTGAATCAAGATGCTCCCATTTGACCCTGTCTATCTATGACATTCTATGTAACAGATCATGAGGATAAACCTGGGCTATATTAAACAGCCCCTCCCTTTTGTGTTCTCATTTATAATAGTTGTCATGTCTGGTATTCTTGTCTCTCATTTTTGGCTGGGACCCCTGAGGCCAATTAGCTAATGAGCTTTGTTGACAACACTGTAGGGACACACTTCTGCACCCTTCTTCTAGAAGTTTTAGGAAAGAGTAGGTTGCTGTTATGTTTCTTCATTCCCCAGGGAGAAGCCAATGGGTTCTGTGTCTCCATGTGCTAACTCACTCATTTTCTTGGCAAGACAGAGAATTGCTACAGGGAGATGGAGGAGATGGCCTTGGTGTTTCCTGATTGGATCAAGAAGGCGGCAATTAAGAGAACCATGAATAGGAAGATATTTAAATGACTGGTCATTGGCCAGGCCCAAGAGAATGAACTCTTCTACCATGGTGGTTGTCCATTGAAATGTATTCATTCTAGGCAGAAGGCTGGCCCCTGCCCAGAGGTACTGGCTTGTCAGCAGAGAAACTGAAGTCGCCCTGGTAGGATCCTGTGTTCCTTGATGAGGCTGGCTGGTGAGTCACCTGAATGAGAGACAGGATGGTGATGAAAGGGCAGAAGTGGCATGACTCACTCATGCTGTTCTGCCATTTTTCACCAACTTCAACTGAGGGAAGTTGCTGCAAGTGTGGGGGGCAGGCAGAAGTGACCCTGCCCACCTAAACAAAGATGGTCCCCCAAGAACTCCCAAGGGAAGGGTGAGCTAGCTTGAGGAGGAAATGCATGTCAGATAAGAACACAAGAATATAGGCATGGCCCTACGGGGTCAGACCAAAGGTCCATCTAGCCCAGTATCCTCTCTCCCTACAGTGGCCAATGCCAGGTGCCCCAGAGGGAATGAACAGGACAGGTGATCATCAAGTGATCCATCCCCTGTCGCCCATTCCCAGCTTCTGGCAAACGGAATCCAGGTTAATTCCATAATTCATCAAACATCAGTCTGAAATCTGATCTCTTTAATTCAGGCTTTTATACAGGGTAAATACGATCTGCGCCATTAATGAGAAAATTAAACCTAACCCTCCCTGACTGAAATATTGTCAGGTACATTCTCGATGTACATAATTGAAGTACAATCAGTTGCTCATTGCCACATTAAGTTAATTACACCCACCGGTAACCTGCAGCTGGTTCATTGTAGTAGGGATGGAGTGTCTTGGAATGGCTGCAATCTTTTTTCTGTACTCACATGATAAGAACATAAAAACATAAGAATGGCCATACTGGATCAGACCAAAGGTCCATCTACCCCACTATCCTGTCTTCTGACAGTGGCCAGTGCCTGGTGTCCCAGAGGAAATGAACAGAACAGGTAACCATCAAGTGATCCATCCCCTGTGGCTCATTCCCAGCTTCTGACAAACAGAGGCTAGTGACACCATTCTTGCCCATTCTGGCTAATAGCCATTGATGGACCTATCCTCCATGAACTTATCTAGTTCTTTTTTGAACCCTGTTATGGTCCTGGCCTTCACAACATCTTCTGACAAGGAGTTCCACAGGTGAACTGTATGTTGTGTGAAGAAATACTTCCTTTTATTTATTTTTAACCTGCTGCCTATTAATTTCATTTGGGGGCACATGCTTCTGTACTGCTGTTTAGGCTGACACACTCCTTATTTCCAAAATGTTAGAGTTACATTTGAGTCAATCGACTTCAATTACTCTACTAGAACTAAAGTGAGTGTGGCCACACTGGGTATGTCTAAGGTGCGGTCACTGGGTATAGTTACCATACATCTAGGAATGGTTATTGTTTTTATCTGTTTTTTTCTGTAATACCGTTACGTTAAGAATAAATGTGCTGGCTTAGAAAGCATCAGGAGGTACCTGTCACTGTTTGCAGTTCATTGTTCGGAGCCCTTGATGAGAAAGCAACACCTAGGCAGTGTGCATTAGACGGGGTGTCTTGCGGGGGGTCCTCCATGTATAGCAGGGGGTTGTTCATTTCTTAATACCCACAGTTAGAAAGGCCTGGCACAAAGGTCCTTGCTCAGTGACAAGTGATGGCTGGAGACCTGACTGGACATTCCGGGAGTGGACCAGGGAGAGGGATACAGGTACAGTGACCCTGAGTCTGTGACAGTTTGCATTAAGGAAGGGGAAATGTAATGAATGCTGGTGACCAAAGGTGACTGCAAAGATGCATTGGGATTGTTGCATAATGTCCATGTGCTTTGGAGAGGAAGGATGTGTTTGTGCCTGAGATATCGGCCTAAGAATAGACAAAGTCGGGCTTAATTCTTTGTTCTGCCACGGAATCCTTGTGTGACAACCGGGAAGTCCCTGCACCTCTCAGTGCCTCATTCCCCTGCTGGTAGAATGACGATGGTAATATGTCTCTTCTGTCTGTTGAGATTTTAAGGTCTTCAGGACAAGGATTGCCACTTGGTGTGTATTTTCACGTCACCATGGGCCCTGAACTTGGTTGGGGACTCTAAGCACAACCATAAAAATTTGCTTTTTTTTATTAATGAGATCCTCACATTCTGTGAATGGTATAAAATTACCAAAGTATTGTACACATATAGTTAAATACAATACAGGATGCACAAATTTTCTGCCACTGCTGTTCAGGAAACACCTTAAAACAGTGGTTTTCAACATTTCCAGACTACTGTAGTCCCCTCAGAAGTCGGATTTGTCTTGCCTACCCCAAGATTCACCTCTGTAGGGAGCCAGGGTGGCTTCCCCCCAAACCTGAGGGCAAAGAGCCACTCTCTCAGCCGGAGGGCGCGGGGCCAGACCAAGCTTACTCCACGTCGCGGAAGGGGAGGGGTGGACCAGGAAGTATAAAGGGCAGGGCCCTTAGCCCGGTCAGGGCAGCACCAGGGAGGGAGGCAGATGCAGATCCTGCTGCTGGGCCAGGGGCTACCAGGGCTGCCCACTGCTGAGTACCCGGAGGAGCTGGAGGAGCCTGAGGGGGAGGGGGACCTGGAGGTGCCAGCAGCCGTGTACCCGGAGGAGCTGGAGGAGCCTGAGGGACTCGTTTGAGGGACCAGGTAGGAAGGAGCCCAGGACAGAACTGGACAGAGCGGTGGGTCTGTTTGGTCAGCGTGCTGTGAAGGGACCCCGCTGACCCAGTGGTGGGACTCTCACCCCGCCACTGTCAGAGCCCTGGGCTGGAACGCAGTGGAGTTGGGTGGGCCTGTGTTCCCCTACCCCGGCCAACCCGCCTCGGGTAACAAAATCCCGATAGAGCTAGAGACCCTTGCCAGTGCTCACTGGCCTGAGAGGGCATGTTATAGACCCTTGCCGGCACTCGCCTGCCCGAGGGGTGCGTTTGAGACTCTTGCCATTGCTCCATGGCCTGAGGGGTGCATTAGAGAACCTCACCGGCGCTCGCCTGCCTGAGGGGTGTGCTGGAGACTCTTTCTGGCGCTCCCCTGCCCAAGGGGCGCGCTAGAGACTCTTGCTGGCGCTCCCCTGCCTGAGGGGCGCACTGGAGAGTCTTGCCAGTGCTTGCCTGCCCAAGGGGCATGCTGGAGACTCTTGCCGTCGCTCCCCGGCCTGAGGGGCGTGTTGGAGACTCTTGCCGGCACTCGCCTGTCTGAGGGGTGCTATAGACCTTTGCCAGCATCCCTCCCTCCACCAATTCCCTAGTGACAGACGGTGTGATGCAGACCGGCCAGTGGGACAGTAACTACCCACCACCCCCTAGCGGCTCAGTGGGCCAAATGAGGCAGGTCACAACCCCACTTAAAAACTACTTGCTTGCAAAATCAGACATAAAAATACAAAAGTGTCACAGCACATAACTGAAAAATTGCTTGCTTCTTCATTTTTACCATATAATTATAAAATCTATTGGAATATAAATATTGTACTTACATTTCAGTGTAGAGACATATAAAGAGGTTACTGTCTGTATGAAATTTTAGTTTGTACTGACTTTGATTGTGCTTTTTTATGTAGCTTGTTGTAAAAGTAGGCAAATGTCTAGATGAGCTGATGTACCTCCTGGAAGAGCTCTGCATTCCCCTGCGTATGTGGTTAAGAGCTACTTTCTTAAAATATTAAACCAAATTATATTATTTATACAGAGCCAAGACTATTCATATCACAAAACTATGACCTTGGAATTAGGCTTGGGCGGGATTACTTCTACCTCTGTAAATGACACTAAACGTCATTTCCATCCTACACACACAAACCAACAAAGTATTTCCATTGACAATAATCAAAATTTACCTTTGGGAAAAATAAGAAAAATCTGCTTGAGAATTGGTTTGAGTTTGATTTACAGATATTGACTTCGTACACTTTGACATGTAATGTGAACAATTTGTGTTTTAATGGTTGCAAATCTTGATCTTTTAAAACTCAACGCCTAATGTCATTAAATAACACTGGTCTACAATTTTTGAGAAGTCGTCTGCTTCAGAGATAAAATGTGCTATTTATTATGTATTTTGATGTGCTGAATTCAAATATGACAAAACAACTGATTGGCTACTTTTTCTAAGATATTTAAGTTTTTACATTTTATGTCTATGTATATTGTGTAGATAGTAAAGTTTTAATCATAAATTGTAAACCTAGGTCTTTTCATGTGTTTATGGTTGCTTTACATGATAATATTTCACCTGTCCTGTTTATGTAACACTTTAAAAATCAACAAAAGGGTTATATAACTAAAATTTATTATGAAACAAAAGGCAAAAAACTATTATGTATGTAGTTTAGTCCTATTCAGTGTCTACTCGGTGCTTCTTGGCTTGTCTCTTGTATTCATTCAATGGAGCATCTCTTGTCACTGTCCAGCAATAGTCTGCAAGCATTGATGGGCTCCATTTGTCCTGATAGCCTGTCAGGAGATTCCACTGCTGTAGTCTGGAGCCCAACAGCTCTGCCTTGCTCTTGGGTAGTTCCAAATCCCTGACAAGGTCATTCAGTTCACCTTGTGTTATGAGGTGTGGTTCAGAGGAGGAGGATGGGAGAAAATGTGCATCCTGTGACATTGATGGTTCAGGACCAGAAGTGTCATCCTCTTCCTCTTCCTCGTCTGACTCAGGTGAGAATGATTCTGGTGCATCAGGAACCGGCAGTCCTTCTCCGTGGGGTACTGGGCGTATAGCTGATGGAATGTTTGGATAATGCACAGTCCACTTTTTCTTCTTTGACACACCTTTCCCAACTGGAGGCACCATGCAGAAGTAACAATTGCTGGTATGATCTGTTGGCTCTCTCCAAATCATTGGCACTGCAAAAGGCATAGATTTCCTTTTCCTGTTCAACCACTGGCGAAGATTTGCTGCACAAGTGTTGCAGCATATGTGTGGGGCCCACCTCTCGTCCTGATATCCATCTTTGCAGCCAAAATAAAGGTGATAGGCTTTCTTAACCATAGTGGCTATACTGCGCTTTTGTGATGCAAAAGTCACTTCACCACAAACATAGCAGAAGTTATCTGCACTGTTCACACAAGTACGAGGCATCTCTGCTCACTTTGGCTAAACAGAAATGTGTCCCTTTGCAAAATCAAACACTGACAAATAAGAGAGCACGACACTGTATGATTTCTAGAGCTGATCGAGGGCAATTTGATCAGCAGAGTGATGTAAGCTTCGTTATGATTGCATCATCCATGACTTCTAGGAATAACATGATGCAATTCATATCATGTATGACGCAATACCAGCTTCAGATTGCATCATTCATTGTTTTTCTAAAAAGTAAGCACTGTCCAAACCCAGTCATAGATTTATTCATAGATTCAGTCAAAGATGTATTTTAGTCATTTCTGGTTTAAATTGAGATCCCTTCCCTTTATAACTCACTTATCCTCCACCATTCCCAAGTCAAGGGTCGTATATATTGACCCAATAGCATATCTTGAAAACTAGAGCCAATCAACAATTTTAAGCATCATTTTCGTTCTCAGTGACCCAGAATTAGTAAAGTTGGACTACGTTTATTTCAGAAGCATTTTGGCTGTAGAGCAGTGTAATTGTTGTCTTTGTTGCTCTTATTGCTTCGCACACACCCCTATTTCTTGCAACTGTGAAAATGTAAGTTGATGTATATAGAAAAAAGTATTTGATTATTAAAATGCTAACAATTGAATTCTGCCACTCCTGCTTCTAGTACAGAGAACCAACACGTTGGAATATATTGGGGAAGAAAATAGAATAGTTAATCATACATGGCTTTAGAAATGGAGGTTCTTTTTCAGTGCAACTGTTGCTACTGCCAGGGGTGGCTCCAGGCACCAGCACGCCAAGCATGTGCCGGGGGTGGCAAGCCACGGTGGGAGCTCTGCCGGTCACCACGAGGGCAGCAGGCAGGCTGTCTTCGGCGGCATGCCTGCAGAGGGTCCGCTGGTCCTGCAGCTTCGGCAGACCTCCCGCAGGCTGGCTCCTAATCCTTGGGACTGGCGGACCTCCCGCAGGCAAGCTGCTGAAGGCAGCCTGCCTTCTGTGCTTGGGGCAGCAAAATACCTAGAGCCGCCCCTGGCTACTGCAGGGCTAGTCTAGTGAAGTCCACGATAACTTCCACATGAATTGACTATGTCTTCATAGTGAGGCTCTGACCTCCGACCAGATGCCTGTGTGCTCTGCCACAAAACTAATTCATACCAGTAATAACCATTATTAATAACAATGCTTGTATGGGCCATGAATGAGCCAGCCTCAATTGCAATGAGTAGTATCTTACTCTGCAGGTGGACCTATTGATTTCAGTGGGCCTGTATTACACCACCCTCGAAAGGACAGCTGAGTTCTGCAATCTCACTCCCAAAGTCCATGCATTTGGCACATGAGTGGGAGGGATCACCCGACTTCTCTGTAGGGCGTCATTGTTCAAATCACAATTTAGCCCAGGAGACTGGTCATGGAGCAAAGTTCTACTTAGCTGGAGTAAATTTGTCACAATCTGCCTCATGAAAATGAGCCCTGCCTCACAGAGGCAATGGAGCCTGGATGGGAAGTCACTTTTACTTCCTAAAAAAAACCTGCCAGATGACAATGATTTTTATTTTGTCAAAAACATTCATAGAAATGTTTTGGACTGTCACTGAAAGCCCCAAACGCACAATTTACCCACCTCTGCATTCCCTGCCCCAGTTTTTTTCAGCTCTGCTAGATCTTTCTTTTTAAATGTAAATTTCAGTTTGTAAAATATGACTAATTTTCAACGTTAAGCTTTAATGAAAACCCACAATGTTCTGTATTTCAAGTCAATTTCCATTTAATGAAAAAAGACATTTTCTGGGGGTAAGAAAAAGCAAACAAACAATTGAGATGGAATTTCCCCCTTCAGTTCTCCCGGTTTGCTTTCTTTTCAGAGAGAAAAGCGGTGCCATAAAGACCCTGCCCTAGTATCCCCAGAGATGCCGTAGTGCTCATTAGCCAATTGGTCTCAAGGAACTGCAGTACCGGTGAGAGAGGAAAAATAATCATGGGGATTGAAAATAAATAAATGGGAACTGGAAATAGAGTCATGCATTTGCCACTGGTATCCATCACTGCATGCAATCTCTATGCTCAGTTTCATTGCATGATACAAGTTTTACAGATCTAAGACCAGGCATGGAAAGTTCGTTGTTGTGTTAGTAGAACTTATTACTTTTGAGACTAGTTCACTAGATGACCCATTGCTAGATATCATACATCACATGAAATTTGTATCTTTGTTCAAACACCAGGTAAGCGAGCAGCCACCATGGAGAACCAAACTGCAGTGACAGAGTTTATCCTTCTGGGCTTCACAGATGTTCGCTGTCTGCAGATCCTGCTCTTCATTTTGTTACTTATCACCTACATCTTGACCATAGCAGGAAATGTTCTCATTATCTCCATCACTCTGGTTAACCAGCGCCTCCAGACGCCCATGTATTTTTTCCTCAGGAACTTCTCGCTTTTGGAGATCAGCTTCACCTCAGCGTCCATCCCAAAAGTTTTGTTCAATGTGGCGTCGGGCTGCCAGTCCATATCTGTGGCTGGGTGCTTTGCACAATGTTTATTTTATCTCACTGTGGGCACTGCTGAGTTTTGCCTGCTGGCGGCCATGTCCTTCGATAGGTTCGTGGCCATCTGCAACCCCCTGCACTACACATCCATCATGACCAGTCACTTCTGTGACTGGCTGGTGCTGGCCTCTTGGCTTATTGGTTTCGGGTATGTGATCGTCCCGCTTGTTCTGTTGTTCCAGTTGCCATTCTGTGGCCCCAACATCATTAACCATTTTTTCTGTGACAGTGCTGCATTGCTTAAACTTGCCTGCACAGACACCCGGCTCCTAGGACTCCTGTCTTTCCTCTTGGTCACAGGCAGCATATTGGGCACCTTAGCCGTCACTGTCTTCTCCTATTTCAAGGTCATCTCCTTGGTGATGCGCATCCCCTCCACAGCCGAGAGGCAGAAAGCTTTCCCCACCTGCTCCTCTCACATCACCGTGATCTCCATCACCTACGGCAGCTGCATTTTCGTGTATGTCACACCCACATGGAGCAGCAGGCTGGACCAGAGCAGAGCTGTGGCTGTTCTTAACAACATTGTGTCCCCTCTGCTCAACCCCTTCATCTACAGCCTGAGGAACAAACAGGTGAAAGAGGCCTTGAGGGACACACTCAGCCAGAGCACGGCATTTTCTAAGGATCCAAAGATGTGACACGAGATGACAAATGTAAACAATGATCAATGGATTGATCTGATCTATCATCTGATCTGATCTATCTATCTAATAAAGGTACATACTCATTTCAAAATATGTTGAGTGGGGACGTCCGGAATAGGAGGAAAGGTTTCAGACCCTGGCCCTCTATTACTGAGGCCTTGGACTTTGCCTTTGCACAGTGCTTTTTAAATATTGCAAAGTCTTTGCCCTTCAGAGAGCAAACCTGGTTTTGTTTCTAACATAAGAACATAAGAACACTAATACTGGGTCAGACCAAAGGTCCATCTAGCCCAGTAACCTAATGACAGTGGCCAGTGCCAGGTGCCCCAGAGGGAATGAACAGAACAGGGAATCATCAAGTGATCCATCCCCTGTCACCCATTCCCAGCTTGTGGCAAGCAGAGGCCAGGGACACCATTCCTGCCCATCCTGGATAATAGCCATTGATGGACCTATCCTCCATGAACTTATCTAGTTCTTTTTTTAACCCTGTTACAGTCTTGGCCTTCACAACATCCTCTGGCAAGGAGTTCCACAGGTTGACTGTGTGTTGTGTGAAAAAATACTTCCTTTTGTTTGTTTTTATCCTGCTGCCTATTAATTTCATTTGGCGACCCCTAGTTCTTGTGTTTTGAGAAGTAGTAAACAAGACTTCCTTATCTACGTTCTCCACACCAGTCATTATTTTATAGACATCTGTCATATCCTCCCTTAGCCATCTCTTTTCCAAGCTGAAAAGCCCCAGTCTTATTAATCTCTCCTCATACGGAAGCCATTCCATACCCCTACTCATTTTTGTTACCCTTTTCTGAACCTTTTCCAATTCCAATAGATCATTTTTGAGCTGTGGCGACCACATCTGCACGCTATATTCAAGATATGGGTGTACCATGGATTTATAGAGAGGTAACATGATATTTTCTGTCCTATTATCTATCTTAATTATTCCCAGCATTCTGTTCGCTTTTTTGACTGCCACTGCACATTGAATGGATGTTTTCAGAGAACGATCCACAATGACTCCAAGATCTTTCTTGAGTGGAAACAGCTAATTTAGATCCCATCATTTTATATGTATAATTGGGATTATGCTCTCCAGCCTGCATTACTTTGCATTTATCAACATTAAACTTCATCTGCCATTTTGTTGCCCAGTTTTGAGAGATCCTTTTTAGCTCTTCGCAGTCTGACTGGGTCTTAGCTATCTTTAGTAATTTTGTATCATCTGTAAATTTTGCCACCTCACTATTTACTCCTTTTTCCAGATCATTTATGAATATATTGAAGAGGACTGGTCCCAGAACAGAACTTTGGGGGACCCCAGTATTTACCTCTCTCAATTCTGAAAACTGACCATTTATTCCTACCCTTTGTTTCCTATCTTTTGACCATTTACCAATCCACGAGAAGACCTTCCCACTTATCCCCATGACAGCTTACTTTGCTTAAGAGCCTTTGGTGAGGGACCTTGTCAAAGGCTTTCTGAAAATCTAAGTACACTATACCCACTTGATCGCTTTTGGTCCACATGCTTGTTGACCCCCTCAAAGAATTTTAGTGGATTGATGAGGCATGATTTCCCTTTACTAAAACCATGTTGACTCTTCCTCAACAAATTATGTTCATCTGTATGTCTGGCAATATTGTTCTTTATTATCATTTCAACCAGTTTGCCCAGTACTGAAGTCAGGCTTACAGGCCTGTAATTGCCGGGATCACTTCTGGAGCTCTTTTTAAAGATTGGCATCACATTAGCTCTCCCCCAGTCATTTGGTACAGAAGCAGATTTAAATGATAGGTTACAGACTGAAGTTAGTAGTTCTGTAATTTCACATTTAATTCCTGCAGAACCCTTGGGTGATCCCATTTATTACCTTTGTCTGGATCTGTGGACTGCTCATGTAATTAAGAGAAAAATCATTGTAGAATTCATTGTGAAGTGACTCTCTGTATTACATGTAAGCCCCTTCCTTTTCAGTTTAAACTGATTTTTACCAAAAAGCTCCCATGTTTTACAAAAAGTATTATTCAGCTTTTTTCTGATTTTTACCTTACTTTTGTATCCTTCAAATATATAAAAATAACTTGTTTTATTGGGGACATACAATACATGGCATGAGATAGATGTATTACACTAATACATTAGTCTGTGTGTATGTGCAAAGCTGCCTGTTAAAGTCAGGCTATGGTTTAGTTTTGAAGATACACACACTAAACACACAGGCACGCACAGACACTGAAGTGCATGAGCATCTGAACGTGTTGATGAAGCTCATGCCCAGCACGTATGCAGTTCAAGCTGCTGGCAGATAACGGTTTAAAGATTTGACACTCTGAAGTGAGAAATAAACAAAAATCTGCATCAGAATATGTTTCAGAACACAAGGAAGTATTCAAAAGTTTTAAAAAAACAGGAGAAAAGGATAAAGTTGAATGTATATGCTGCAAATTGTGTGGCCCAATTATTAAATATACATATTTGTAGGCTAATAGTTCTAAAGTCTACAACAGTAACTGTTTATTCTAATGAAAATTTTATTTGGGGATTAGAGAAATATTGTTTTCTTAAATTCAGATTTAGAAGCCAAAAATCTCATTTTCAAATGGGATTTAGGCATTTATGAGTCTAAATTCCTATTTCAATACTGTCAGGGTTCCCTCCCCACTCTGAACTCTGGGGTACAGATGTGGGGACCTGCATGAAAGACCTCCTTAGCTTATTTTACCAGCTTAGGTTAAAAACTTCCCCAAGGCACAAATCCTTCCTTGTCCTTGGAACAGTATCGCTGCCACCACCAAGTGAGTTAGACAAAGATTCAGGAAAAGAACCACTTGGAGTTCCTGTTTTCCAAAATATCCCCCTAAGCTTCTTCACCCCCTTTCCTGGGAAGGCTTGAGAGTAACCAAGGTGAGCACAGACCAGACCCTTGAGTTATGAGGTCACTAAAACTAATCAGATTTGTAAAAAACAGAACTTTATTATAAAGAAACAGTAAAAGAAGCACCTCTGTAAACTCAGGGTGGAGGGTAATTCACAGGCTAATCGGATTCAAAACACAGAGGATTTACCCTCTAGGCAAAGTTACAAAAACAGGGATAAACCTCTCTCTTAGCACAGAGAAAATTTACAAGCTAAAACAAAAGATAACCGAACGCATTTCCTTGCTATTACTTGCTATTTCTGTAATATCAGATGCTTAGTTCAGATGTGGTTTTAGAAGATGTATTTTCCCTGCCCTGGTTCCTCGCTGACCAGGAGAGAACTCACAAAGAGACAAAACAAACAACCTTCCCTCACAGATTTGAAAGTATCTTCTCCCCTTTTTGGTCCTTTTGGTCAGGTGCCAACCAGGTTATCTGAGATTCTTAACCCTTTACAGGAAAAGGCAGGATTAACCCTTTACAGGGAAAGGAGAGATTTTATGCTACCCTTAGCTGTATGTTTTATGACAAATACAGAAAATAAACTAACTGCATAGCCCTAATTGTCACCTACCACACCCACACTCAACCCATGGGGCTGGCTTTAAACAATTAAACTGTTACAACCCAAGCAGGATGGGGGCCACATCCTGAAAGAAATCTAACCCAACCCCTGCCTCTTCTGGCCATCCTACAACCCCTCAATCTGACCGAGCTCAGCGTCAGAAGTAAACTCCCCAGGGCGCAGGACACAGCACCACAATGCGTCACCAGACCTTGCCATAACGACAGGTGCAAAACCTGCAGCCATCTCTCTACTTCTACAATGATCAGCACCCCCTGAAACACACCTTTCAAGATCCATGGACCGTACATGCCTATCATAACATGTGGCATTATATGAGGATGGATCACTTCACGATTACCTGATCTGTTCACTAATCCCCCTTTTTTGTCCTATGACTGCAGGGGTGTTAACTGGCCACTTCAACTTGTGCCTTCATCAACAGAAGCTGCTCCAATAAAATATATCACCTCACCCACCTTGTTGCTCTCATATCCTGGGACCAACATGGATGCAACACTTCAAACCCTTAAATTGCATGGACAGACAATGAGGTTTATACTTCAATCTGAGTAGCTACTCAAATTTCAGGGCCCTGGGGCTGTTCTAGCTGGAAGTAGAAATTGATGGAGTCTGGTATTGTCTTTTATTCAGTCTTGTTTATTTACAAGGAACGTACAAAGTTCTGTTTCTCTGAACACAAGCAGAGCGAAGAACGAAAGCTCATAAGAGTTTTTCAGGTTTTGCTGTGCTCAGAGTCACAATGCCTAATTGCTTTAGTAGTCTACATTTCATTTTCAAAAAGTGACGTAGGCATTTGGACCCAGGTATTTAAGCATTGCTGCTCAGCCTTGCAATGCCTAACTGATTCAAGAGCCTAAATCTCATTTTCAAAAAGGATTTTGAATCTCATTGAGTGTCAACAAATAAATATCTTAAAAAATCTGGAAACCTAAATCCAATTGACTATCAATGGGATTTTGCATCCTAAGGGCCAGATTTTTAAAGATATTTGGGGATTTTCAAAAGCACCTAGGTCACTAAAACCCATTCAAATCAGTGAGTTTCAGGGTTTCTCAAATACGGTCGCTGCTTGCCCTACACAAGGGGCGACCTCTGTTTGAGAAACCCAGATCTATGTGATTTTGAAAATCCCAATAGACATCTAAATACCTTTATGAATCTGGGCCAATTTCTCAGAAGGCATGATACTATATTCACATTTTCTATCTCCATTCCGTGTTGTGCCATGAAAATGAGTGAATCTGCAAATGGTGACGGAGTTCATTGGCTTGCCCATAGCAAGCAAACAAGTGTGTCCTCAAATGTTCAGAAGAAAGGATCAGGAGTGTTTTCTCAGCAAAGCACATTAGCTAATTGGTCTCAGGGGTCACAGCCAGTGGTGAAGGAGAAGAATTCCATGCCCCACAACTCTTAAAAAACGAGCGGCTATTTGTCACAGAAGCAAACACGCAAGTCTGTCCCCATGATTTATTGGACCACAGACCTAATTTGGAGCATATCAGTTCAGTAGCTGCAAGATTGCAAGCTTCTTCAGTTCCTGCTCCATGTATTCGAGAGGTCTCCAACATCACAGCGTCTGAGCGAGGATGCACAAGGCACGACTGCTGCGGTGGGAGTTTAGAGCGACAATAAATTGAAGAACTTGGTGGGTATAGTTATCATTGTTATAGTTTATGTTTTGTTTTGTTTTGTTTGTGGGACCATATTGGATCCACCAATGGGCTAGATGGAGATGAAGTCTGTGCGTAAACAGCTTGTAATGTTGGTGCATAACGTGACCCAGCTCTGTGGGTAGGATAAACAGATTGGTTGGGATAAGGGATGAAGCAGATGTTGACGGTGAGAAACGTATTGGTAATCTGAGGTTAAAGCGCGAGATTAGTTCTTCATTGGAGAATACAGTTAATATTCTTCTAGGAATCCTCTTAAAGGGAAATATATAAAAGAAAATTAAACTTTTTTTAGTTTGGGGCACAAGTGACGGCAAATGTCCTGAAGTCAAAACCTGACCCCAAAAACATCCCAGAAACCACAGCTGCATAAATCTTGTTCCAAAATGGGTAGTCCTCAGGGGTAGGAGACCAGCTTGTGCTGTGGATTAAAAATCATGGAGAACTATGGTTAAAAAGATTAGAACATTGGGAGTGGAGAAGGTTGGGGAACCAAACCTGAAAAGAGACAGGGATCTCTTTGAGATGCGGTGAACAGCTCTTCCTCTCGACAAATATTTCTGTCCTCATCTCTGTACATCTCCTACTCCATAAGGACCTCTGCACTGGCATCAGCATTTTCACAGCATTAATCCCAACCATACTCAATTCAAGAAGAGCTTCTCCACAGATTTTTGGAGCTGCTGGAACATGGTATAAAAAAGATGACTTGAATGATCAAAAATGTAGACATCCAAATTATGCCTGTATTCAAAATCAGAAGGCGGTGGGTTCCAGGGAGGAAGGGCGTGAAGATGGGGGCATGCACTGTATTTGTAACCAATATATAGCGATGCAGCTACATCTGCCTGAGGCTGCAGTGAGAAGTGTGGATCACTGCCATTCACCTGGAGGAGACGTTAACCACTGAACCTAATGGAGGTGCCCTAAGTGTCATCTCTGCTTTCTATTTCGCTGCCCCTCATTTTAGCAGAAAGCCTCAGGCAATGCACTTGTTCTGCTCTGTGGGATGCAGTGAGAAACACTGAACTATCTATCCCCATACATCTCGCTCACTTTCTGAACTCCCATTGAAAGTATTTGTCTGATTCATTCTCCTATCCGTTCTGCAAAACAAAAACAAAACAAAAAACTCTGCCATTTTGTGCTTTTTTAAAAAAGCAGTAATATGTCTTGTTCATTTGCTGCAAGGTGAACCATAAATGCCAAACGGCACTGCAGTGGTGGAATTTATCCTGTTGGGACTTACCAAAGACAATCATTTGAACATCGGCATATTTCTAGTTCTATTAGCGACCTTCCTCTTGATCCTTATGGGAAACATCATCATTGTCACCATCACCCTGGTGGACCATCGCCTCCAAACGCCCATGTATTTCTTCCTCAGGAACTTCTCCTTCTTGGAAACATGCTTCACCCTTGTCATCATCCCCCGGTTCCTCTACAGACTCCTGACAGGGAGAAAAGCCATTTCTCGCCCCACTTGTTTACTTCAGTCATTTTTCTTCTTCTTCCTGGGCTCCTCTGTATTTTTCCACCTGGCTGTAATGTCCTTTGACCGGTATGTGGCTATCTGCAACCGGCTGCATTACATCACTGTCATGAGAAACAGGGTCTGCCTCTACTTAGTGCTTGGCTGCTGGCTGGTGAGTTTCCTCCTGTTGCTTCCTACCACTGTTCTCTTTGTCCACTTGCCATTCTGTGGCCCCAACATCATAAATCACTTCTACTGTGACACAGCCCCGTTACTCCAACTCTCCTGCACAGACACCGGGATCATTGAAGTAGTGGCCCTGGTGACAGCTGTACTTTCGCTGCTCAGCACGCTGACGGTGACCATCAACTCCTATGGCTGTATCATCTCCATGGTCATGCGCATCCCATCCTCCGCGGGCAGAAAAAAGGCCTTTTCCACCTGCTTCGCCCACCTCAGGTTGTGCTGATATTGTACAGTAGCTTCATTTTCAGGTACATCCGACCAGGTCAGCGCGGCGGGTGGGACTTTGACAATGTTGTGTCCTTTCTTTATATGGTGGTCACCCAGGTGTTTAATCCCTACATCTATGCTCTCAGGAATGAACAAGTCAAACAGGCCCTGAAGGATGCTTGTGACAGGGAATGTTTTAAGTATCCGAATCAGGCCTGAAAAAATTAAAATCAAAAGATCCAAGAGTAAAGTGAATATCTTTGATTTCGTTCCAACCTTACAATGGGCTTACGTGTGTCCTGAGGGTCCAGGGTAACTTCCTCTGGAAAAGGAAGCCAGTCAGCACCTCCTGTTCTGGTCACTGTATAGACGCCCGGTCAATAGCAGAATTAAATGGATATTCATGGAGTCTAGTTGTGCTTGTTTTTGGGGAAAGCCTGTCCTGGCTTATCACTTCTAGTGAGTTGCTAAGAAATGGGCACATCCTGTTCTATAGGTTACTTGGCCTCCACTAGCCTCCCCTGGTCACTTCTTACCACACCTTGTATTGTTGTAGCAATGCTTAAAGACCCCAGCGGAGATCAGCACCCCATGTCGCAGGCCATTGTACATTGCACAAAGGATAATCCAGGCCTTGTAGAGTAGATCTTAGAAATGGGTAGATGCCTTATAATGTGACACCAGAGACTCAATCTATGGAATTTATTACAAGGAAGATTAGGAGTTGACTTGTTCATGATATACAAGTACTCCCAGGTGCCAAAGTGTGTCCAAATCTAGTGAAGAAAGGTAGAATAGGAACAAAGGGCTGGAAGTTGAAGCCAGACCAATTCAAATGAGAAATAAGACCTTTATCTTTAACACTGGAAAAAACTACCACAAGAAGTGGTGGATTCTCTCTCTCACTCGCTGTTTTCAAGTCTTGGCCACATGCCTTTCTGGGATATTTTGATTTAGGGCAGGTCTGCACTAGAAGCACTACATCGGCACAGCTGCACATCTGGCGAAGATGCTCTGTATTGACAGGAGAGCACTCTCCCACCAGCATAATTACTCCACCTCTGCAAGAGACGGCAGCAATTTCATCAGGAGAGCATCTCCCACTGACATAGTGCTGGGGTGGACAGTGCTTAGGTTGCTGTAACTTGCATCACTCTGGGGGAGTCTTTTCACACCCCCGAGTGACATAAGTTAGATCGATTTAAGCAGTGCCGTAGACCTGTCCTCAGTCAAACAAGTTACTGTGATCAATACAGGTGTGACTGGGTGCGCTACCGTGGTGTGTGCTGTACAGGGGAATAGATTACATGATCGAATGCGCCTTTCTGCCCTTAAATGCTATAAATGTATCAATTGCTATGACAGAAATGCTGGAAGTGGAATGGTAAGAAATTATTTGTTTCCTCCTTGATTTGGTAGGGGATATTTTCAAAGGTACAGAGGGAGGTGGGGGGGAAAGCCCAGCTGCACTGAATTCAGAGTTTTACCACTGATGTGTGTAAGCAGAATCTTACTCCAGGTGCTCAACACCCAGGGACTAGCAATAGGAGTTGGGTGAAAATTGTCCTTTGTCCCTTTGAATATGACCCTTGTCTCTCTTCATAAAATGACTGAGAAGAGGAAGAACAGAAAAATCTCTCCTTTGGGAAGCAGTGGATGATGTTCTGCAACAGCATCAATATTGCTCTCCTGGACAAAGGCTAAACATGTTCTTTTGTCTGGACATGAGTAAAGTTATAACATTTGGTTTGTTAAACAATAAACTTACTGCATATGTTGGTATTTGCCATACACTTCCTTCTTTTGGGTCTCCCATCAGATTCATCCCAAAATCCACTAGGTGTTTGGTTATTGGGTCTTTGGGCTGCCATAGAATAAAAATCCCCCTTGGTAGGTAACCCCCCGTTCCAAAGAGGAAGGGTGGTGTTGGGGGACAGGACTCAGTCAGGGGGGAAAGGGGGTAATCAACATTTGTTCAACTCTGACGTCTTCTGTATTTACCTTGGCAAGTCACTTCGGCCCAGTTTTTAAGAAGTATTTAGGTGTCTAATTCCTATTGATATAAAAGGAAGTTACGCCTAGAAAGACCCCAAACAATCTGGCCCTGAAGCTGGGATTTTCCAAAAGAAATCTTAGGTGTCCACATCTTAATGGAATCCAATACGTGCCGCATTCCCTTGGGCTCCTCTGAAATTCTCGAGCGTCACGTCTCAGGGCCACATTTGGAAAGATATTTAGGCACTTTAAAAGATCCAGAGGCAAAACTCACATGCACACCACATCCCACTCTAGGCGTCCAGACACCTAAACCCCAGCTCACTAGGGGCCCAGTAAGCTAAAGTGTGCACAGATCTCACCTTCTGGAACAGGGCCCAAATTTTACATACCCAGGAAGTGACAAATTTCTGTGCTGACAGTCTGTGGTTAGTATCCTGCCATTACTCATGTGGATTACTGTATTTCTATCCGTTAAAACAGAAGGACGTTCTTAGGGTTAAGAGAATTGGATGGTTGTCAGGGGAGCTGTTTTGAACCCAGCTTTGCCTCAGAATCCTTGCCTGGCTCGGCTTAAGTTTCTTTGGTTTGAATTCTCAAAGGAAGCAAAGGGCCCAAACCCCTGAAATCCAGTGGGTGATGGGTCACCGACTCCTCTCCAGATGCTAGCTCTACCATTCTGTTTCTCAGTTCTCCATCTCAGAATGGCATTAGTAATTCATCCATTTAGCCTGAGATTCTCAAATCCATGGAGGTAATAGCATTAGAGCACCTGAGAAAAATTCATAGATTTATATTCATAGTGCCCTTTTGAAGGAAAGGCAACATCATTATCTCCATTTTATAGATGGGGAACTGAATCACAGACTGATAAAGGCACCGACTGGTAAAGGTCTTTAGGTGGGCTCTGCTCAGCGCTGGAACGTCTAAGGCCCAGAGTTTTTAAGAGATATTTAGGCACCTACATCTCATTGAAATCAACAGTAGTTAGGCACCTTGAGTACCTTTAAAACTCTGGCCCTTGTGATTTAGATGTGGCTAAGTCCACTTTCAGTTGTAACTTAGGCAGTTCAGACCTCACATCCCATTGACTATCTATCTATCTATTTATCTCTACACCCCCTCTCTATCTATCTATCTATCTATCTATCTATCTATCTATCTATCTATCTATCTATCTATCTATCTATCTATCTATCCCTATATATCCCCACTATCTATCTATTTTCATACACCCCCTCTATCTATCTATCTATCCATCCCCATTCAGCCCCTCTATCTATCTATCTATCCATCCCCAGATGGATAGATAGATAGATCTATCCATCTGGGGATGGATAGATAGATAGATAGAGGGGCTGTATAACAGCCCCTCTATCTATCCATCTATCTATCTATTCTACTCATTTGAAATCCTCTGCTTGGTTCAGTTGCCTGAACAGAATTTCTCCAAGTGCCCATAGCTGGTAGGTATCCATGTCAAAGGGAAGATGTTTGGCTATCAGCAACCCACTACCTTACATCACCATCATGAGCAACAGAGTCTGCCTCCAGTCAGTGCCTGGCCGCTTGCGGGTGAGTTTCCTACCGGTGCTTCCCACCACTGTTCTCTTGTTCGTTTGCCATTTGGTGGCCCCAACATCATAAACCACTTCTACTGTGATGCAGCCCCGTTGCTCCAATTTTTCTGCAGGGACACGGGGATCACTAACGTAGTGGCCTTGGTGACAGCTGTATTTATGTCCCATTGATGGTCACCATCATCTCCACTGTCATGTGCAGCCCAACTTCCACAGGCAGGAAAAAGACCTTTTCCACCTGCTCCGCCCATCCCATGGCTGTGGGTATGGCACAGCAGATCATCTTCAGGGAAATCCCACCAGCTCCACGGGGCAGGCAGGATTTTGACAAAATTGTGTCCTTCCCGTACACTGTGGTGACCCAGCTGTTTAACCCCCCCATATATGCTCTGAGGAACAACCAAGCCAAAGGATCCCAGTGGCAGGAGATTTTCCGAGTGCCTTAGGCTGCCATCGAGACTGAAAACCCAAAGGCACAAGAATGCAGAGAACCCAGCTGCTCATTGACTTCACACCAGGCTTCACAATGGGCTTAGGGGGCCAAGGGGGAAGTAGCCTCCTCACAGGAGTGAATTTGACTCAGGGTTACATTCTCTCCAGAAAGGACAGAATCTGTACCTAATGGCTTGTCCCCCACATGGATATTACGCCCACATGGATGAATCATTCGCAGAGTCCATCACTGGCTGGAGTCAGTGACAGCGTAACCTTTTTTAATGATTGATGCTAATGACTTGTTAAGAACTGTGCCTCTCTCCCACTTCCTTTCCCTTACTCTATCCTGGGTGGCTTATTCATCTCATTCTGCTTCACTGTCATTTTGCATGTAAAATCAGTCGTCGTGTCTGAACAATCTCTTTTTCTCCTCCAGCATTATTTCATGCAACTGGTCAAAGAACAGTCTTTCATCAAAGAGAAAGTTTTGTTTTTCCATGAACAATGCGCTGCCTTCTTTAATATATTGCTTATTGAAATGGTTTACCAAAGCCCATGTTTAAAAAAATAAATTCAACTACAAATTATTTACCACTATTTTTTTTTAAATTCACAGTAAATGGCCCATTTCAATCTCTACCCAACTAAAAGAACTGCAAAATCCTCAATATTTTTGTCAAAATACAGATTTTCATTTTCAGGCAGCTTTAGTATTTAGCAGAGCTACTTGAAATGTATGGAATGAAAACATTTTTGTTTAAAATGGCCTGGTTTTAATGAAAACGTTCATGGTTTTATACAGATATGGCCTTAAGCAATATAGAATGCCTTATGGAAATTATTAGTTTTCTGAAAACACTTTTGATAATTTTCAGAAGAAAAATAATTATTT
The DNA here is from genome assembly GCF_007399415.2 of Gopherus evgoodei. Classification (NCBI taxonomy): domain Eukaryota; kingdom Metazoa; phylum Chordata; order Testudines; family Testudinidae; genus Gopherus; species Gopherus evgoodei. The sequence continues at coordinate 1,631,301 of NW_022060060.1, forward strand.
TTTTAAAGTATATTAAAAAAACAACAACCAAACAAAGAAAAATGGTCACTTTCAAAACATTTCCCAGAACAACTTCAACATTCCCCAAACGCTTATTCAAAGCACATTTTTAATCCCCCCTCCCCCTGCCACCAGCGTTAGTATCGCACGTTAATGCTGAGCTTGTGCCTGGTGCTTTTCGTCAGTAGCTCTCGAAGTGCTGTGTACAGAGGAGCTCAGCATCAGGGTTAGGGATAGGCGCAGGGAGGTCAGGATCAACATCCCCACTTTCCAGATGGGGAAGCTTTGAGGCAGAGCAGGAAGTGACTTTCCCAAGGTCACCTAGCAGGTCAGTTGAACTGCTCAATTTTTTTTTTTAAAGAAAGGTTGTTTTATTAACATTGCCTTTCTTAAATGATTCTGGGAGGGGATTATGAAAATATTTCATGTATATTAGGTTGTGGGTTTTTTGTCAAACATTTTGTATAATGTTATGGATTGGTTTGTTTTTAGGAAGAAATGTCCCATGTGGGTAGAATATCCCGTAACTACCTTGCTTGCCTCCTCGCCTGAAGCAGCTGGTTCCAGCTGCAGCTGGAGATAGAAGACGCTGCTAGATAGGCCCCTGGTCTGCTCCAGCCTCCCTAGTCTTATGTTGCTGCTTGCAAACTAGAAGTGAGAGTAAGGCCGATTTGCCTCTCGTTTACATTACTTACAGAGTTACAGCTCTGCTGGTTCCTTTGGTGTTACCACTGGTTTACATCAGGATGAATGAAGGGGGAATCAGCTACACTGAATGCAGTGGAGTTACTCCTAATTTACACCAGCATGAGAGAATAAGCCTCATTGACTGCCGTGGAGTTACTCCTGATTTACATCAGGTGAGCAAGAGGAGAATAGGTCCCATTGACTTCAGTGGAGTCACTCCTGATTAACACTGGAGTGAGTAAGAACATGAGCCCATCTAACTCGAACAGAATCACTCCTGGTTTATGCTGAGGTGTAGTAAGGATAATAGAATAGTCTCTCTAATGCTAGTTATTCTGTGCAGTGCTCCTGGACTCTGCTTGCTAACAACACATAATGAGCATCCAACCTTCTACAGTGATCCTAAAGGTCACGAATGGCCTGTGCTTAAGAAATCTGTCCTCTTCAGATACAAAATGCCACTGGTGTTTCCTGCTGAGGATGACATGCCTTCATCTGAAGCTGGTTCCTCTAGCTTACCCAGCACAAAACAGGATCTAATCACTTCCATCTTCTCAGGGGAACAATCGAAATGAACATCGCTGAGTTGTAATCATTAGCCAGGAGCCCAGGGAATAGACCTGGGAATCCTACCAAACCTCATGGCTGGATGAGAACCAGAGGAGAGGCTATTTCTGAGATATTTGACCCCATTGCCAAAGGATGATGTGACCCTCTGCTGGTGTAGATCAGCATAACTCCAGCATCTTCAGTGCTGCTGCACTGATTTACACCAGCTGGGGATCTGGTCCCAGGGACGGACAGATTGAATCACTTTCCCAAGGTGACAAATGAAGCTGATGGGATATTCGGAAAAATGTTCTAGTCTGAGGTCTGGTCCACACACGCAAAACTTCATTTGAGAAGCATCGATATGGCTTGGTTCTGGTGTACAAGTATCATCAGAGGGAACAAATACCAGATACTACAAGGCCTCGGTCACCTACTGGAGAAAGGCAGGAGAAGAACCATTGCCTGCATGTTACAGCCAGACAAATTCAAATCAGAACTAGGGCACAATTCTTTTCACACTGAAGGAGATTAACCACTGGGACAAATTATCAAAGGTGGTGGTGTATTCTCCATCTCCTGTTGTCTTGAAACCAAGGCTGGATGACTTTCTGGAAGATGCTTTAGTCAAATGCAAGTTATTGGGCTCAATCAGGAGTAACTGGAAACAATTCTATGGCTTTCATCACATACGGAGCCAGACTGAGTGATATAATGGTCCCTTCCAGGCTTAGAATCTGCTATGACTCTATTGCTAGAGCCATGGTGGCATGGAGAGTACAGGCACTACACACGTAGCTGTAAGCGCCAGTGAAGAGCTGTGGGGAGGCAGTGAGACACTACACAATGGAAAATAGCAGTGTAGAGTGGGAGCATGACTTGGGCATCTAGAGAGCTGTGTCGTGTACATACCTTGGAGTTCATGCATATAGGAAACTCTTTTCTAGTCACACAAGCCGTGCCCCGCCATCTACACAGCTCTTAATACCCAGGCAAGCTGGACACATGGTGTCTGCACTCTCCCTGCTGCCGTGCGTGTAGACAGACCCAATAATTGCATTTTGCCCATTCTGCTCTGAAAGCATAATCTCTACACAGAATTAGTGATGCAGGTTTCTTCAGCTCAGTGGTTTGAGCATAGGCTTGCCAAACCCAGGGTTGAGAGTTCAATCCTTGAGGGGGCCATTTAGGGAACTGGGGTAAAAAACTGACTGGGGATTGCTCCTGCTTTGAGCAGGGTGTTGGAGTAGATGACCTCCTGAGGTCCCTTCCAACCTCGATATTCTATGATTCTACTGTGCGGATTGGCCTGTCCAGAGCTGCCTATCTGGATTGTGAAGTACTGTTCACAGTGCTTGTCCACCCATCCCAAAACTCTCATATGACAACAGATTGGAAAGACTGGGATTGTTAACCATAGATAGGAGACAGAGAAGTGGGGATATAGATAAGTGAGTGGAGGATAGGTCCATCAAGGGCTATTAGCCAGGCTGGGCAGGGCTGGTGTTCCTAGCCTCTGTTTGCCTGAAGCCGGGAATGGGAGACAGGGATGGCTCACTTGATGATCACCTGCTCTGTTCATTCCCTCTGGGGCACCTGGCATTGGCCACTGTCAGAAGACAGGACATTGGGCTAGATGGACCTTTGGTCTGACCCAGTATGGCAACTCTCATGTTCTTTTGTGTTCTTATGACATGATGAAAGGCAATAAAATAGTGAAGGTAAATCAGGCATTTCTGTTCATTGTCTCTTAACAAAATCAGAAGGGGGAAATCAATGAGATTGAAAAGTGGCAAATGCAGAACCTGACAAAAGGCAATGCTTGTCCATACAACACAGTTAGCCTATGGAACTCATTACCACAGGATATTAGAGGCCAAAAAGGTACAGAAGTAACAGTGTGAAATTTAATGCCCTAGGATATACAAGAGAGGTCAGACTAATGACCTAATATGGCCTTAAATTATACAGAAAATGAATTTAGCAAGATTCAAAGAGGGACTAGATATTTATATCGATGACAAAAATATCCAAAGTTAAAATAGTTAATGGTAAAAAGGGCAGTTTTTGTTTTTGCAGGGATATAAAAATTTCTGCTTTCACCCTCTAAGTAACAGGGTTTGGGATGAGTCCTTCATGGGGAGCAAGTTATCCCACATCTGGCTGCTGTGAGGTTTCTCACATCTCCCTCTGTAACATCTAGTGATGGCCACTTTCAGAGACAGGATACTGGGCTAGACGGACGATGGGTCTGATCCATGGATCTGCTCATTCCTATGCTACACTTCTCTTTCTGCAAGGAGCAGCACAAATCAGGAATAATCCGCCCACACTATGAAATACAAGTGCTTTGCTGTGGCTGAAAGTCTCCCTCAAAACCTTCTTGACTATGTCGTTCCGTAAGGTATAGATAAAGGGATTTAGCAGTGGGTTAACTATGCTGCTGAGCACGGCAGGGATCTTGTGCATCTCCAAAGTGGACTTCTGTGACGGTGTCACATACATGAAGATGGAGATACTGCAGGACATGAGAACCAGGGTCAGGTGGGAGGCACAGGTGCTGAAGGCTTTATTCCGGCCAGTGTTGGTTGGGATGCGCAGGATGGTGGAGATGATGAAGACATAGGAGATCATCGTTAGGGTTAATGAGCCGAGGATGACAAGAGAAGATAACATGAAGTCTATCAGCTCAACCAGATGTGTGTCAGTGCAGGAGAGCTCCAGCAAGGGGCCAGAATCACAAAAAAAATGGTCAATGACATTGGAACGGCAGTAGGACAACCTGGAAATCATGATGGTTGGGAAGAGGATGGAGAGAAGCCCACCAAGCCAACAGGCCATCATCATCTGGGCACAGACACGGCTACTCATGAGGATGGGGTAGTGCAGCGGGCTGCATATGGCAGCATATCGGTCGTAGGACATGGAGGTCAAGAGGAAGAACTCCACCGTGCCCAGGAAGAAGTAGAAGTAGGACTGGGCCATGCAGCCAGCGAAGGAGATGGATTTATCTCCCGAGAGGAGGTTCTGCAGCATCTTGGGCAAGGTCACCGAGGTAAAAAATAGGTCCAATGCTGAGAGATTACAGAGAAAGAAGTACATGGGCGTGTGTAGGCGGCCGTCAGCATAGACAATGCAGAGAATGACCATGTTGCTGAATAATGTCAAAAGGTACAAGCATAGCAGCACCACAGAGAGCAGGATCTCTGTCTCCTGTCGGATGGGAAACCCCAGGAGGATGAATTCTTCCACAGTTGAAGTGTGGTTCTCCATTCCCCATTGACCTACTGGGATAAGGAAACAATTATACAGCAGGGGTTGTAAAATCTTGGGGCCAGATCATATCTCTCAAATGTCCTTCATGTCAGGGGGCATCTCTACATCTCGGTGAAATTCTACTGTTAGAAATTTCCAAAAAACAAACTGAAAAAGCCCCAGAAAATTGGGTTTTTGACTAAAAGAAAATGTAGTGGTAAGTGTCCATGGGCCACACTTGCAAAGGAATTCAGGCTCCAAAAGATGCAGCCATGTGGGATTTTCAAAAGCATCTACATAGGTTAGGGATAGATTTTTAAAGGTATTTGTAAAGGATTTTCAGAGGCACATAAGTACTGAAATCCCATTGATATCAATAGACATTATATGCCTAATATGCTTAGGCACTTAGAAAAAAAATCCCACCAATACCTATCATCTTCTTTAGATGCTTAAAAACCTTTGAAAAGCTGGCCCTACATTTCCCTTTGGCTCATATATATCTCACCAGAAAAGAAACATGTGATAACTGAATATTTTCCACATTTGAACTAAACATTTTTCAGTTTCTGGCAGTTTTCAGGGGGAGAAAAAAAATCTCTGACAAGTTTGGAGTGAAAATTTTAAGTTTCTGAGTTTTTGAAGAAAATATTAAACATTTTCCTTAGCCATAAAAAATACCCAAATTTTATGACCAGCTCTAAATCTATTGAGTTTTACTCACAGTAATTTACATTCAACACAGACTGGATATTTCTCCTTTCACTTAACTTGTGCAAAATGATTAATGTCAGTAATGCAGAGAATCATGAATCCGAGGTTCATCGATTCTTAGATTCTATAGGACCATGATGATCATCTAGTCTGACTTCCTGTGCACAGCATCCAAAGGACCTTGCTCAGGAATCCCTTCACCAAATGTATGGCTTCTTGTTGAACCCCAGCACTGATGTTTGGAAACAGACATCCAACCTTGGGGAGAGAAAGAGGCCATTACACAGGAATCCCACATCATCAAGTTGCCTGGCTGAATAATTTGTGTGTCACTCATCTGCTTTGTTTGCCACACGTTGTTTTTCTTCTTTGGGCCTCAGCGGGTTGAGAGGTGAGGACGTGGTGTGATCCTCAGCCGATAAAAACTTGTATGAAATCAGTGGAGCTACATCATCCTGTTCAAAACCAGCTGTTGACCTGGCCTGTTGAATTCAGCTCAGCCATGAGATTTATCCCTGCAGGGGAACCAGGCCAATGACTAGTGTGATGTGGTTGCATTGGTTTCTGGGGTGAGATGTTGATTATAATTAATTGTCCTGAAACACAGGACTGCTGCTGGGGACCCAATGTGCTAGAGGCTGTACAACAACAATAAATAAGAGCAATGTAACACCCTCCTCTGTTAATCTCAAAGTGGTTCACAAAGGAGGGCTGTATTGTTACGCCTGTGAGACAAGTGGAGAAACTGAGGCAGAGAGAAAAGAAGTGCAACACATAACATGGTCCCAATATCAAATCATTTACACTTTCAGTAGCCAAATGTTTTTAGGTACCTAAAGAAGTACCTAGGTACCTGATAGCATTCTCCAGAGTGACGAGGTGCCTAACTCTCATTGAAATCTATGGGAGTTGGGCACTTTGGAAAAGCCCACTCGATGCCTATATGCATCTTTACACACCTTAACGTCTTTCCAATCTGGCCTTAAGTGTCTAAGTAAGCCTGATTTTCAGAAAATCCTGAGGACGCTCTGCTGATCAGGCTCCTTGAAGATGTCATAAGGTGGCCAAAAGATGAGGCACCCAAAATGAACAGACACTTTTGAAAATTTAGACGATGGAGATGAGGATTTTCAAAAGTAACTAAGGGAGGTAGGTGTCCAATTCCCAAAGGCTTTCAGTGGATTTGAGTGTCTAACTCCTTGAGGCTCATCCGAAAATGCCAGTCTAGAGACATGAACAACATGACACTGAGTGCAATAGCATAAACATCTCACTTCTCGAGATACGAGCAGTACAGCACCCCAGTCACCTTCTGCTCTGCACCCCGCTGCATAGATCAGAATAAGTCACTCAGTATTCTTAGCCGTCTTTGAGTGATGGAAACAAAATAAATTAAGCATCTAATATTTTATTGAAAAAAAATCTCATTATATCCATTGACTAAATTGTCACACAATATGTCTGTGCCTTTTCTCCAAGCTGGAAGAATGGTGGAAAAAATGCATTCGTTGAACAACAGATCATAAATTTCACTGAGCAAATTGTCAGATTAAAATTTGGTGAACAAGTCTCGCCCAAGCTGGGTAAATGAAATTTTGGAACCTCTACAAATACTCACTTTTGGCTCTTCGGAGGCTGCTGAGATACTACACGGATTAACGACAGAGATACCAGACTCTACCCTGCAACAGGCTTTGTGCTGCCATGGTGATCTTAAAGAGAGTTTGCTACATTTAAGAAATCTCTTCTCGCTCTTCATGGCAAATCTCAGGTGCTTTGTAGAGGGACCACTGTGCTAAGATGAGTCATTTTAATCCAGCAAACACACCTCCAGGGGCTAATTTCTTCTCTCTTCTCTGGGGAAGCAATTCAGCAGAGTGTACCGCTGGGCAGATGCTCACGCGCCAGCCTAGGGAATGATTTATGGGATCAGCAGTAATCATTAACCACCATGAACTTCAGGGCTGATTTCCACTTTTTAATAAGCAGTCAGATACTACAACGATGGGCAAGACGGATTGATAGGGAGGGCGGATTTACAGTTAAGTCACTGGACCGGGACTCAGAAGTCTGCATTCAAATGCTACCTCTGTCACAGGTGCTGCATGCAACCTTTGGCAAATCACTTAGGGTGGGATTTTTCAGAGGCACTCTGTGCTGACCTAGTTTGCACTCACTTTAATGGGAGCAGAGGTAGGGGAGTGGACCCCTTCTGACAATCTGCAGCCTGCCTGGCCCAGGTCCGTAAAGGTGTGTAGATGTTGCTCTGCTCAGCATTGCAACACCCCATGCCAAGGTGCCCTGCTGCACAGTAGAATATTGAACCCCGAGCTAGGAAATCCAGCCTGCCATAGAACACGTGGCGAGAGCTAGACACAGAGGGAAGGGACCATGAGACCATCTCTCTGTTCTCTTGTACATCACAGGTCATTAACCTTCACCCAGCCAGCCCTGCCGTGAGTTTGAGAACTTGTGTTTGACTAAAGCGTTTAATCTCTGTTTGAGGACATTGAGAGACAAAGACTCCTCCACCACTGCCCTCTGGGGTTTGTTTCAGTGGATAACCAGCCTCACAAGAAATACAGTAATCACAGTTAAGGCTACCTGTTAGTCACACGTATTTTAGTCATTAACAGGTGAAGGGCAGTAATCAAAAATTCACAGCACGTGACCTATGACCAGGGCTGCCCAGAGGATTCAAGGGCCCTGGGGTCTTCGGCAGTGGGGGCCCCCACTCCGGCAGTAATTCAAAGGCAGGGGGGTCCTTCTGCTCCGGGACCCACCACCGAAGTGCCCAGAAGACCCATGGTGGGGCCTCCTGCCGCCGAAGTACCGCCAAAATGAGACGTGGCATTTTGGCGGCAGGTCTCACTTCGGCGGTAATTTGGTGGCAGGGAGTCCTTCTGCCTAAGGGAGGAAGGACCCCTCCCACACCACCAAAGACCCAGAGTGGAAGCAGCTCTGGGGACCCGAGCCCCACAAGAGTTTTCCGGGGGCCCCAGAGGAAGCGAAGGACCCCACTCCAGGGGCCCTGAAAAACTCTCGTGGGGGCCCCTGGGCAAATTGTCCCACTTGACCCCCACTCTGGGCGGCCCTGTCTATGACTTGTACTATAAACCTCTGGCTAATACTTGGAGGGGGAAGTTCAGGGGGGAGGCCCAGGGGCCGCTAGGGGTGCTGGCCCAGAGGGCAGGGTTGGCAGGTTCCTGACCCAGCTCCAGGGCAGTGGTGACCTCCAGCTCCTGGCTTCACTTGCTGCCTCTGCTCCACCCCAAGCCCCAGTTCTGCAGCTCCCATTGGCTGGAAACCAAAGCCAATGGGAGCTGCGGGGGCGGTGCCTGCTGGCAGAGGCATCACATGGAGCTAGGAGCTGAGGGAGGGGAGCCCCCCAGGTAAGCGCTGCACCGCATCCCAGCCCTGAGTCCCCGCATACCCAAACTCCTACTGCTGGGAGGTGGAGGCACCCAAGACAGGTGGCTCAGGCAGCTCCCCGGCCAGCTGCACAGGCTGCTGCAGAAGTCACAGAGGTCACAGAATTTGTGACTTCCATGAGCTCTGCAATGAAAACGGAGCCTTAATCATAGTGTTTATTTATACTGCTATTTTTTGGCTGAACTGGTCAAAAATGTTAAATATTTTCTGTGATTGTTTTTTTGAGGATTCAATAAAAAAATTTAAAGTCTGCTGGTAATGTGTTTCCAATCAAATGGTCTCCTCCTTTTTGCCCAGCCATTGCATTGTCCAATGGGAGGGAGGGGAAAGGAGGTGCAGGAAGGATATGAAAAATCAAAACCTGATTTTTTTATTTTTTTCATTTAACTTCAACTGTAATCAAATTTTTAGATTCATTCCATTTTGACTAAAAAAGAAAGAAAATGAAAAAAAACCCACATTTCGCACCACGTGAAAATGATTGGTGTGAAGTGCCATTTTCCATTGAAAAGGTGTTTTCTTTGCCCCCCGTCCCAATTAAAACAGTCAGTTCTGGGTGCTGATTTGCAAACTGAAGTCACTAGACCCATCTCTGGAATCCAGATTCTGCATCTTGACCCGTTTCCCAGGTGCAGATTCACACACGGATATTGCAGTGTGCAAACCTCACAAGCGGAACCTCTCTAGAAACCTGGCCCTATATAGAGGGTTAAAGGAAAAGCTCTTGAGAGAATGAAATCAGTGCTTCACGCGATTCTCACCTGTGGGACTTGAACAACTTTCACAGAGCCTGGAATGGAAGCACTAGTTTAAAAAGCACCTACATACAAAACCACACAGACAGTTGTGGTGTGACATTGCCTGTATTTACATTGGAACAACCCAGGGACAAATTACTGCCAATGCACATTGCGTCCAGGAAACATAATTTGATAGAAGCTCTCAGCCCCAGAAACTGTGGGTGCTGAACCTCCTTTGGCTCATTTGAGAATCCCAGCCTTGGCCTCCATGACTGTTGTTTATACTGCACAGGAGCTACCCCAGGCCCCATCGGGCTTGGTGCCACATAGTAATGCCTAGGAAGAGGCACTGCGGAAAGGGATCTGGGGGTCATAGTGGATCACAAAGCTAAATATGAGTCAGTGTAACACCATTGCAAAAAAAGCAAATGTGATTCTGGGATGTTGTAAAGGTGCAGATTCACCCCTGCGGCGCCTCCTGCTGGTGTCTCAGGGAATTAGCTCCATTTCCAGCCCAGAGCGCCCTCCGCAGGCCAGTGATCCACTACTGATTGGCCCCCCATGTCCCTCTCTGGACTCTGGTGCCCTGTTAGCTGGGGTGATACCCCCTGGCAGTAACCCCTTTCTCTCAGGGTCTCCCCTCCCTGGGAGACCCCCACCCACTATCCCCACCTCTCCTAACTGAAGGTGCTGACAAGGCATCTTTCCAAAAGCACCTCAGTACCCAACCACCTTTGAATTAGGCAAGAAGGTTGTATTGAAACTCCTACTAGATGCCTATCTGCATCTTCAGCTACCTTTAAACTTCTGGCCCTAGATCCTTAACCCTCCCGTATTACATGACCAAGGATGGAAGTGCAGGGAGCCTTCCACTGGACAGAAAAATGTTCCTTCTTCTCGCTCTGTGGTTCTTGTAAAGCTATGAGCTGCTGTGGGGACTCTGGAGGATTCAGCGCTAAGCTAACTTTTGGAAAGGGAATGAAACTGTCAAACCAAGTGAGCAGTGAGGTTTGAAAAGAATTTCTGCAAATGCAATATATCCATTTCCAGAGTTGCTCTGATACTGTTCTGATGGCTGTACCATTGCTTAGATGTATACATGGATGATGAGTGGGGATAGAGAGAGGATGGACAAATAACAGAGATCATTCCATGTGTACTAACAGGACTTCACTTCATTGTGGCAAATCTTAAGGAAGAGTAATGTTCATAACACTGAATTTATAATCAATTGAGGGATATGACAGTAATTGTTGTATGGACCTAAACTCAGTTTTATTAGGGAAAGAAGGCAGTTCATGATCCCTGAGCCCTAAATCTCCTATGCCAGGGTTTCTCAAACAGGGATCACCTCTTGTGTAGGGAAAGCCTCTGGCGGGCCGGGCCAGTGTGTTTACCTGCCCTATTCACAGGTCCTGCTGATTGCAGCTCCTGGCCAATGGGAGCAGTGATCCGCGGCCAGTGGGAGCCGGATCGGCTGGACCTGTGGATGGGGCAGGTAAACACACCGGCCCGGCCCACCAGGGGCTTTCCCTACACAAGCGGTGACCCCTATTTGAGAAACCCTGTCCTATGCCAAAGCAGCAAAGATGTAAAGGTAGGAAGCCTTTCTCTGTGGAGGAATAGGTTCTCGCTCTCCCATATACGGCTCTTGTAATGTCGTGTATTGCTGTGGGATCTATGGGGGAGCAGCACAAAGCTCATCTTTGGGAAGGGAACCAACCTCTCTGTTAAACCAAGTAAGGGGTTTTGTACTGCACAGTATGTACAATGTAATATATCTCATTCACATTCAAACGCTGCATTACTAGAGGTTGGCTGACGATTTGGTGTGTGAGAGAGAGAGAGAGAGAAAGAGAGAGAGAGAAAGAGAGAGAGAGGTCTTTTCCAATTCTAAAGTGTATGATTCCATGGTACACAATTGGTTTGTGGCTAGACAATCGTGAAATCACCAAGGAGTTGGTGTGAGGTGCACAGCAGGTTTCTGGAGGGACTAGGAAACGAGCAGTGACTCAGTAAAGACCCTTTTTGTAAGGGGGATCCTCACAGTGCGTATTCAGGAAACACAAACAAACTCATCTTTGGAAAGGGAACTAAACTGCTGATCAAACCCGGTAGGTACCTTCAGCCATGTTGGTCCACAAAGATTCCAGCCATGGGGAGTTGTTGGCAGGAATCTCTGGAGCTGGTGTAAACTGAGCTGAGCTCCAATGGAGTGAGTGGCCAGCTCCCCAGCTGATGGAAATCAGCCATAGCTCCACGGTCAATGGGGCCTGATCCTCAGTTGGTATAAACCAATCATAGCCCCATTGGAGTCAACGGGGTGGGAACCCAGCTGATGTGCATTGATGTCAGTGGTGTTACATCAGTGCACAAGTGCCAGTTCACATGAGCTCAAGAGCTTCTCCAAAATCATCAGGCTCCTACTTTGCCCCCAAACTTGTAAGCCTTGTTGAGGCTAGAGTAAGAGAGGGGAGTTTTTGCTTGGCTCTAAATCACTTTGCCATATACAGGAACAGCAAACAGGTTGATTTTTGGATCTGGCACTAAACTGATTGTCAGGCCAAGTAAGTGACAAGGGTGAGGGCAACAAAAGATGTTTTTTCTATGTAGAATTACTTGGCAGTCTTCTTCAGATGCCTCACTTTTTATTGATCTGTTGCTTTCATTTGTGGGACTAGATTCAGGAGGAGAAGCAGACAGTTCAAACCAGCCTAAGGGAATTGGGTGCTCCATACCCACTGAAATTCCATGTAGGTCAGACTGGATGTTCTAATGGTCCATTCTGGCCTTAAAAATCTATTAGTCTTCCTCAGTAGGCCTCCTTCTTCCATGTTCTCTATCCATCCAACCTTCTCGCCACAGTGTCTGTCTGTCTGTCCATCCACCCACATCTACAGATTTTCTCTAGTCCACTGGAGTCTCCCCTGTCTCTCTCTGTGTATTGTTGTGACTCCCAGTAACATAGTGCCTCAGCACCTGAGTTAGGATACTGCTACTGAAGGCGAGTTACGGAGACATCACTGTGCTTTCACCAATGCAGCGTTAATTTCTATCCCCAGGCCTAATCAATTCTGTCTTCTCCAGGGCAGCAATTTGGAAGCACATTGCTGGTCTGGAATCATTAGGCCAGAGTTTTGGAGAACAGCCCATGGCATCACTGTGACGAACTAGGAAAGTTCTTAATGTTTTCTCTGAGTACTGTGTTGGTGCCTCAGTGTCCCCATGGCAGTTCTTAAGTATCTGGCAGAGCAAAGGGCCAGTGCACCTAAATGCCTGACACTCTGTCTCCTAGCAACTGATGGCCTGGGCCCCTCCCCTGCAAAGGTGCCAGCTGAAGGTGTTGGAGACAAAGGGATCAGGTGACCTCCTGGCCCGGGAAAGGGGCTGAGGAGAGAGGAGGGCTGGGAGGGGTTGTTAGTCTGGAGCTGGCTGGGGTCAAGGGTGGAGGGCAGACCTGGGGGTCTGGGTCACTGCCCCCCAGAATGGACCCAGCCGAGGGGTCCGGTTCGCTGTATCTACAAGCTCTGTTTTAAACCCTGTTCCTGTCATCGAATAAACCTCTGTGTTACTGGCTGGCTGAGAGTCACATCTGACTGCAAAGTGGGGGTGCAGAACCCGGTGGCTTCCCCAGGACCCCGCTGGGGTGGACTCGCTGTGGGAAGCGCATGGAGGGGCAGAGGATGCTGAATGCTCCAAGGAGAGACCCAGGAGGTGAAGCCGTGTGAGCTTCTTGCCCTGAACAAGTCTGCTCCAAGGGAGAGCAGGCTCCCCAAAGTCCTGACTGGCTTGGTGGGGAGCAGTTCCAGAGCATCGCCCGGTGACTCCGTGACAATCACACACACCAATAAGTGCTGGTAACCTCAGGGCAAGTACCAAAATATCCTGATATATCAATGAGAGTCTCTCTTGGTCTTTTCACCGAGAGGGGATAGACGCTGGGATTTCTGAGTTTGCCTCTGGGATTCAGATACTCAAATGCTTATTTATTTTCATGGCGGTTGGGGGCATTTGAATGAGAATCGAGCATCTAAAATCTCATGTGACTGAAATGCTCATGAACATGTCTGTCTGTCTGGGTATGTGGGTCGAGAGAAACTCCAGGGCTGGAGCTAATGACACTTAGAGGATTGTCGGCCATGTGTCTGCGGGAAGTTTTTAAACCAAACAATTTTGATGAAAAATGTCGTCTTTTGTGGAAATCAAAGTGGCTCAAAAACAATGTTAATTTATGTGAAATTATATTTTCAAGAACATTAAAGGAAGCATTTTGGTAATCTTGTTACATCCCATTTAAACAGCATTTCAACTGAGTTTCATTTGGAAAGGACTATTGCTTTAAATTAAAAAAAAATGAAAAGTTTTTTGAAAGGCCAGAATCAGAATTAAACATCCTGACTGACCCCAAAATATTATTTTTTAAAAAAAATTGTGACATGGACAAATTTGAAATTTGTTTTCATTCTATTTCAGAATGGAAAGAAATTCAGATTCACGGGCTATTTCATGAAAGAAATCAACAGTCCCCACCCAGCGCTAATGTCAAACCTAAAGAGGCCATGAGGATGTCTGAGAGGCAGAGATTTTCAGAGGCGCCTGTTGTCAGAGGCTATTGGTGTGGTGCTCTGCTCTGTTCAATGTTGATATCAGTTGGCTACGTGCAAGCTCCCTCTGTGTGCTGTCCCAGCTCTGCACAGATAGCTGACCCAGTAGACCCCGAGAGAACCCCCAGTGACCACAGACTCTAGTAAGGTACGAAGGCACCTTGACCAGGTTTATTGTCGAAGAGAAACAGTCTCCAGCTCCCCGGCAAACGAAGTCCAAGGTGCTGCTAAGGTGCAGCTAGCCAGTACTGATGTACTCCCTGGCAATGGACTCAGCTCAGTCAGTGGTGGGACTTTTCACTGCCCCCTCGGCTGGACAAAGTCACTGCCCCAGGGATGCATTGTTATACACAGATACAAACAAGTTACACATCACTCCTGACGTATTGAGGTGCAGCCCCTGTACATAGCCAGGTACAACCCCTCTACGCAGTAAGGTGCCACCTCTCACCTTGTACATGTTGGTTTGAACTAAACAACTCTATCCATCATATTACCCTTTTGCCCCTGTAATTGGGATGAGTCAGCCTGTTCCTTGTTATCTGTGTGGACTGTACAAGTATGTGAATGTTCTTATATCTGGTGTTCAGTACCTTTTAGGTGTCTCTTTCTGCAGCATCAGCCCTTTCCTTGGCAGCTTCTGTGAGCAGGGCCTGCCTCTGGCTCACAGCTTCACTTTGCTTTATGTTAGCAAAGTCTTGACCATTACCTTAGTTCAGGCCTTAGGCCTCAAACCAGGCCTCTGATACCAAGGCTTATATCTCAAGGCCTCCTCTTACTATAGTGCCTAAAGGGAGCTGAGATGTCCAAATACCATCAAATCCCCAAATCCAAGAGGCTGAGTATTGAGGAGAAAACATCTGACTATAGACAATGCACATATTACCAGCCATCTTCATGGATCCTTGCTCAATGAGGGATGAAAGCTTGTCCCAACTTTCCCTCTCAATTTTTTTTTTATAGAAAATTGACTTCTTGATTAAAACAAAAGTTTCCATGAAAAATGTGTGGGCTCTCTGGAAATTTTTCTACTTTCCTCAGTAATGTTTTCCTCAAAAACATTGGCCAACAGTTTTGATTTTTGTTGAAAAAGTTACACTTTTTGTTTTGTTTTCATTGGCATTTTTCTGCAGGGAAACAAAACAAAACACTCTATTTTCTGACAAGCTCTGCTGGGAATTGAACCTACATATAAAAGGAGCTGTTTCCTTGGTTGGCACCAGTAGTAGACCATTATTCTCTTGTGTGGATTAAAGCAGGCCTGGAGTTTGCGCTAGTAGATGAATATTACAATGGGCTCTTCCATGAACAGATTCACAGATTTATCACAGGCCCAAGAGTCTGCCACTTCCCTCGATAGTTTGTTCCAGTTGTCACCGCTAAAAAGTTGTGGTTTATTTCCAGTTTAAATGTGGCTGGCTTTAACTTCCTACATTGGTTCTTGTTGTGACTTTCTCTAACAGATTCAGGAGCCCTTTGGTCCCTGGTATTTTCTTCCCAAGAGTCACCAGGTCATCTCTCAATCTCCTTTTTGATAAACTAAACAGGCTGAGTTCCCTAAATCCCTCATTTTCAGACATTTTTTCCAGCCCTTGATTTTTTGTTTTTTAAGACAGGCTTATTCCAGTGTGGGACATTCCCAGAATTCTCTCAACACCTGTTCTCACACAAATGAACCAGGATGTAAAATGTGATGAGACACTCAAATTAACCAACCGACACAGTGTGCAAAGAAATAACCGTGTTTTCTGACCTAGGAAAGGGATTTTTTAAAGTGGTGAGAAGTTATTTTAATGTTTAGCCACAAGCAGACACCCCAGGATAACAAAGAGAAATTAGATACAATTAACTCAGGCTTAAAGAGCTACTGGGGATGGTTGGGTCATGACACTAATTGAATCTATTTCCCTATGTTAAGTTCTCCTCACACCTTCTATGGGTCATCTTAATTATCACTTCAAAAGTTTTTTTTCTGCTGCTGCTGATAGCTCATCTCAATTGATTAGACTCTTCCTGTTGGTATGCATACTTCCACCTTTTCATGTTCTCTGTCTGTATAAATATCTCCTGTCTGTGTGTTCCATTCTGTGCATCCAAAGAAGAGAGCTGTAGCTCACGAAAGCTCATGCTGAAATAAATTTGTTAGTCTCTAAGGTGCCACAAGTACTCCTGTTCTTTGTGTGGATACAGACTAACACGGCTGCTACTTTGAAACCTGTCTTATTAATAAATTCCACAGTTTAGTTACATCGTGTGTCATGCGTAAATACCTGCTCACCTTTTCAATTTCTTTGACTGCCCCCAGTTCTTGTACGATGGCTTGGAATGACCTGGGTAAAGGGAGAAAATTCATGGGAAAACGTTTGCCTCTGGATCCGTAGCAGTAGCACTGCCCCCGCATGAAGCAGGAAGCCACCTGGGAAGTTGGATCTGGCGCTGAAGATACGAGTTGCAATGCAGGACAGAGGCTGATAAAATGTGAAAAGAGATAGTCCATTGTTTGCAGCACTGTTGTAGCCATGTGAGTCCCAGGATATTGGAGACATGAGGTGGGTGAGGTGATACCTATTACTGATCAACTGCTGCTGGCGAGAGAGACAAGCTTCCCAGCTACACCGGGCCTTGCTTCAGCTCAGCTCTGTGTAGCCTGACAGCTTTTCCCCAACAGAAGCTGGTGCACTCAAAGGTCTCCCTTCACGCACTGTCTCTCCAAAAAGATCCTGCATTTTAAAGCTTTGGTGGAACGTTGCTGCCATCCTCTGGGACGTGTGTCTCTGTTCAGTAGCTACATTATTTGTCACTTGTTTCGTTATCCAGTTTATTAAACCCTGGGTTGGTTTTGGTTGTTTTTATTCATTACTGGCAAAGTAAAAGAAACTAAAACCGTTGACTGCACTGCCCGGCACTGTTTGCCCTGCTCCTGGGCTGGCCTGGGGCAGTGCTGAGCACAAGGCTCCTCATTGGGGCCTGGGGCTCCTCACTGCTGCGACGATACAAATAGAGACTGTGTTGGTAGTGCCCAGCACCCAGCTCACTGCAGTGTCTGTATTGTGCCCTTCTGCATCATGCTTATAACTGTTCCCTGTGGACGGGAGTGGGTCTGTGTATGTAGCTCTGGCATTTCACTGGAGGAAGAGACACCTGCTCCTTGCCATCCCACTGGCTGTAAATTTAATCCAGTTCCCTTTTCTGAATGACCCCGAATGAGGTTTCTCTATGGGGGTGTGTCTGGCACAATAATACACTGCAGTGTCTTCAGCCCTCAGGCTGCTCACTTGCAGAAAGGCTGTGCTGAGGGGCTTGTCCACAGTCATGGTGACTTTCCCTTCAAAATTCTCCCTGTATAGGTGCTAATCCAGCCGATATCAAACAGCCCTTTCCCGGGAATGTGCTGAACCCAGCTGATTGCATAGCTAGTGAATGTGTAACCAGAGCCTTTACAGGACACCTTCACAGACTCCCCCGGCTTCTTCACCTCTGCACCAGGCTGGACCAGCTGGATTTGAGCCTTCACCCCTGTGGAGAAAGAAGCCGGGTGAGAATCCTTGTGGCTAGTTCTGGTTTCCCCCATGCGCCTTGTCCCAGTGAAATTCACCTACCTGGGACAGCTGCCAACAAGAGGAGAAAACTGACCCAACAGTTCATGGCTATTCTTCTCAGCACCCCTGCTGTAGCAGAACAGTGACTGCTGCAAAGGGCCAGTCACTGCTTTTTGACAGGGAAAAGGGGCTCCCTCCTCATTTGCATATAGAGGCTGCGCCACCCTCCAATGTATAAAACCAGCTACTCAGGAGGTGTAAGGCTGGGAACGTGCATGATAAACTCAGAGAGGTCCATGCACTCCGGGCCAGGGAGTGAGGTGTGCCCCAAATTTCTCTCTCCACTATTTGTATGGCCCCATCACTGTAGAATCTGATCACCTCACGATCTGTAATTCATTTATCCTCCCAGCACGTCTTTGAAATAGGAGGGGTTATGCTTATTGTATAGGTGGGGAAACTGAGGCACTGAGTGTCAGTGACCTGCTCAAGGTCACAGAAACTTGGTACCAGAGCAAGGAGTTGAAGCAACATCTCCCAAATTCCAGGTGAGTTATAACCACCGGACCATCCGTTCTCTCTGTTCTACAGAGATTTAGCAATGTGCTGCACTTCGGGCATGTCAGTAATCTTACTAATGAAATGAGACTGTTTGTATGAGTAGATTTAACTAGAAGCTTTGTCTACAGGGTGGAGTAATGTGCTCTGCAGGGGTCTCATTTCTGTTTGAAACAGTAAGAACATAAAAACAGCCACACTGGCTCAGACAAAGGTACATCTAGCCCAGTATCCTGTCTTCTGACAGTGGCCAGTGCCTGGTGTCCCAGAGAGAATGAACAGATCAGGGAATCATCAAGTGATCCATCCCCTGTTGCCCATTCCCAGCTTCTGGCAGATAGAGGCTACAGACACCACCCCTGCCCAACCTGGCTAATAGCCACTGAGGGACCTATCCTCCATGGACTTGTCTAGCTCTTTTTTGAACCTTGTTATAGACTTCAGAAAAGAACTAGATACGTTCATGGAGGATAGTACTACATTACAGTGCACTACAGAACATGTGTGCACATTACAGCCAATCAATGTGCAGTACATTGGTGTGCTTTAGAGATCAGGCCTCATGTGCTTAGATCTTTGTGTGGTTTAGGTTTCAGGATGGATTTTCAAAAGGTGCTTCTCTCAAATTCAAGGTAGTTTGTGGTTGAATTCCCCTAATTCCCTTTAAATCAGTGTTTCTCAAACAGGGGTCACCACTTGTGTAGGGAAAGCCCCTGGCGGCCAGGCCAGTGTGTTTACCTGCCCCTTCTGCAGGTCTGGCTGATCGCAGCTCCCACTGGCAGCAGATCCCTGCTCCAGGCCAGTGGGAGCTGCTGGAAGCGGGGTCAGTAAGTCCCTTGGCCCCTGCCGCTTCCAGCAGCTCCCATTGGCCCAGAGCAGTGATCCGCGGCCAGTGGGAGCCGCGATCAGCCGGACCGCGGATGGGGCAGATAAACACACTGGCCCGGCCACCATGGGCTTTCTCTACACAAACAGCCACCCTGGTTTGAGAACTCTGCCTTTGAAAGACCCAGTCTAATTCCCTGTGGCCTGGACTTCCTTGTGAACTACAGTCCCACCAGGTGTCTCCGCTGCTCTCATGTGCTGTAGAGAAAAGGGAATGATAAAGTACCAAGTCAAGTTACTTGAGGAGCAACAAAAGTTTTGGAGGGGGCAGATCAATAGTGCCCAGGGCCCTCAACCAAACCAGAGACCCCAGTGTGCGAGGTGCTGTGTGCACCCCTCAAACGAACCTACTATGAGGAGCTTAGGGAGCCTTGTCAAAGGCATGAATAGGGGATAAGCAGCCAATTGACATGGATTTTTTTTTCCAATGCAATTTGGGCCTTTGAAATTTTGCCCCTTAAAATTTAAGGTTAGGGTTTGCAAGGAAGTCTAAGGCAGCTAAATGCCCAAATCCCATAAGTAGACAGGGGGCCTAACTCCCTTTGGTACCTTTGAAAATCCTGGCCTAAAGAGACAAGACAGACAAATATCTTCCTTTTGAAGCAGTGATTTTAGCAATAGTTGGGATTTTCAAAGGTCAGAAAGGAGGTGCACTGCCAAATCCCACTGTGTTTGAGAGGAAATTAATAAGCAGCAGGTTTAATGCGAGAGAAGAGGAAGTACTTTTCCATGTAACACACAGCTAACCTGTGGAACTTCTTTCCATGGGATGGTATGACGGCCAAAATTAAACAGGGTTAAAAATGGATACATTCATGGATAAGTCCATCAATGGCTCTTAGCTGAGATGCTCAGGGATGCAATGACCCTAAATCTCTGACAACTTGAAGCTTGGAGCGGAAGACAGGGATGCAGCACTGCATAATTTCTATGTTACGTACACTCCCCTTGAAGCTCTGGTGTTGGCCCTGTCAGAGACAGGATACCGGACAAGGTGGACCATTGTCTGAACCAGAATTCAACTCTTATGGTCAATAGGATCTGGGTTTCTGATTCTATTTGGGTTTGTCTACACAGGAATAAATCCACTGCTAGCTTGGGTCAGCTGACTCAGGCTCTGGGACTGAAAAATTGCTGTGTAGATGCTGAGTCTCAGGCTGGGCGTGAGCTCTGGGACCCTGCGAGGATGGAGGGTCTCAGAGCTCAGGCTCCAGTCCCAGCCCCAACATCTACACAGCAATTTTTAGTCCTGTGGCCCCAGCCAGCTGACCCAGACCAGCCAGGGTTGTGCCCTGGTGCTTTTATCCCCCTGAAGACGGACCCTTGGTCTCCTTTGGAAATGCTAAGGAGAGTGCTTTGCTAAATCAGGGCCTTGATCTCAGTCCTTCAGATTCTGGAGCCCTGTTGACTTCCACTTGCAGGATCAGGGACTTGGTCAAAGGAAAGATGCAAGAGGTGAAGGACACAAAGAAAGCGGTAGGTCTGGGGAAGTAGGTAGAAGAGGTAAGAATAATATAAACATGCACACATGTCTGTCTGTCTGTCTGCTCCTTGTCTTACTGAAGCAGAATCCTTCCATGGAAAAAGGCCAAAATCTTTCCATCAAAACTTTAAGGGAATTGGGTTTTTGACTAGACAAAGATGTTTGCAGAAAGGGTCCACTTTCCTCAAAGATAAATAAACCTTTTCGTTGATGGAGAGTTGAATTTTTCTCCTGAAAATTTCAATAAAGGGAAAGTTTGAAATGTTCAGCAGGAGAGAAAAGCATTCTGGCATTAGCCCAGCAAATGATGTTTTATCCACTGCAGATGTCTTTGCATGTAGGACAGATGTCACCCTCAGCTGTGGTGATGTCTTTAGGGGATGCCAGGTAATGTAGACGCCGGCCGCCATCAGGCGGCCTGGAGATGAACTGGAATCTCCCACTAAGGAGTTTTTGAATGTACAAGGGTACGTTCTCCGTCACTGTGGCCACCCCATCTGGCACAGTAGTACACAGCTGTGTCCTCAGGCTTCAGCCCAGTCATTTGCAAGAACAGCAGGTTCTGGGTGTTGTCTCTGGAGATGATGAATCGTCCTTTAACCGAGTCTGTGTAGTATGTGGTGTCACCAGCCCCGTTAGTAACTGAAGAGACCCATTCCAGTCCTTTTCCTGGAGCCTTCCTTGCCCAGTGCATACCGTGGCTAGTGTACGTGTAGCCAGACACTTTGCAGGAGAGTTTTGCAGAGTCTCCTGGCTTTTTAACTTCTGCTCCAGACTGGATTAACTGGATTTGTGACCAGACACCTGCAAATAGACAAATATTAAAGATTGAGACTAGGATTCAGCAAAGCATCTAAGCACGTTCTTCAGTGCTCTGGAGGATCAAAGATTGAACTGAATGTTCCCTTTGGCTGTATTTGTTTCCTTCTTTTATCCCAGGTGCCTCTGAGGTTCTTACCTGAGAAAGCTGCCAGCAGGAAAAGAAAAATGAAACACATGGTATGTATTTGTGAATCAGAAATCTACTGGAACAGATGAAGATACACAGCCCAAAGTAGGGTACTTGGGGTGTGCCAGAGAAGGAGAAGTTCTCTGGCTCTTGAAAAGAGAAGTTGCTCTGCTTAATTTGCATGAGGCAGTTCAAAAAGCCTTTAAAGCCAGGCAGCAAACAAATGGATAGGACGGAGAGAGGGATGATGAGGTAACAATAGGAGTTAGGTTTCCAGGTTAAGATTTTCCAAATTGCCTTTCTTCCTAATATAAACCAGGCATCAAAATGCCTTGAGGTGGCTTTGAAAATCTCAGCCAGAATTAATACTAAAAAGGAGGGAGGACAAAAAACCCAACTGGTTTCAAGACCGAGCTTGATAAGCTTATGGGGGTTGGGGTATGATGAGATGGTCACATGCCACTGCAGGCACATCTGCAATTGCTGGTAGCTAATATCCCCAATGGCCAGTGATGGGACACAACACCGGGAGGGCTCTGAGTTACTACAGAGAATTCTTTCCCAGGTGTCTGGCTGCTGGGTCTTGCCCACATGCTCAGGGTCCAACTGACTGATATTTGGGGTTGGGAAGGAATTTACTGCTCCTCCCCCTGCCAGAGCCTTTCGCTGCCAGGTTAAGATACACAGGCAGTGAATGTGGATGCAGCCAATGTATTTCAGACTATGTATCTGGTTTGTCAAGATCATTCTGAATTCTAATCTTGTTTCTACAGTGCTTGCAACCCCTCCCAGATTGGTGTCATCTGCAAACTTTATAATGCACTCTCTCTGCCATTATCCAAGTCACTTATGGAGCTATTGAATAGAACCAGACCCAGGAGAGATCCCTGTGGGAACCCACTCGATATTCCCTCTCAGTTTGACTGCAAATCATTGATAACTACTGTCTGAGTACATTTTCTAACTAGTTGTGCACCTACCTTATGGTAGGTTCACCCAGACTATATTTCCCTAGTTGGTTTATGAGAAGGCGCCTGGGATGGCATCACATTTCTTACTGAAACTGAGATATACCACACCTACTGCTTCCACCTCTCCCTCACCCATCCACAAATCTTCTTACTCTGTCAAAGGAGGATATGAGGTGAGTTTGACACAATTTGTTCTTGACAAATCCATTTTAACTGCTACTTGTCACCTGATCTTCTAGATACTTGATAATTGATTATTTGCTCCATTCTTTCTGGGTACAGAAGTTAAGTTTAGTAGTTTATAATTCTTCGGTTTCCCTTATTCCTCTTTTTATTGAGAGGTACCACTTGCCCTCTTCCAGTCCTCTGGGTTCTTTCCTGTCCTCCTCCGAGTTCTCAGAGATAATGGTTAATGGCTAAGATCTCTTTGGCCAGTTCCCTAAGTATTCTATGGTATATTTCATCTAACTCTGCTGACTTGAGGACGTCTAACATGTCTAAGCAGAGGCGATGTGTGGGATCAATAGAAATACCCAAAACAGCTTGAGGGCTAGAGCTAAAACATGGCTTATGAAAAGAAGAGCTGCAAATTCATATCCTTAATGCCCTGCCAAAGTCCTTTACTATCTGTGCACCTGCATGGCTAGGGCACAAGAAAATGTCTGGGCAGCGAATGTCTAGACAACATGAGCTCTTTATCCAGCATCAACAACATATTTTGGCTGAATTGTCTCTTCAGTCTAGTGGCCTTTAAAGGTATTATGGTTTCCTGCATTTTATAGGGATATTTGGCAATATTGCGCATTGTGGGCCTAGTGCAAAGTTCACGAAAGGCAAGTGGAGGACTTCCATTGGTCTGAGTGGGGTTTGGAGCAGGGCTCACGTGAATGTTGACTGGTATTTATCAAAAGGGACTTAGGGAGTGGGGTATCCAGTTCCATTGACTTTACCCTTTAAAAATGCCAGATGTTCCCCCCGTCCCCAGGTGCCCAGTCACAGGCACAGCTGGTAGAGTTTGGAGGGGATGTGAAAAAACCTGGAGACTCTGTAAGTCTGTCCTCTAAGGCCTCTGGCTTCTTCATCAGTAACAACTGGCTGGATTGGATTTGTCATGCTCCTGGGAAGGGACTGCAGTGGTTCTCCAGTATAGATAGTGCAGGTACCCCATATTACCTCAATTCACCATCTCCAGAGACGCCTCCAATAACCTGGGGCATTTGCACATCAGTAGCCTGACAACTGAAGTCACCAGCCTGTATCACTATGCTAGAGATATGGGATTCCACAGTGATTCAGTCCAATGCAAATACCTTAATGAGATCCTCCACTGCAGAAAGTCACTAAAGGAAGTGAAATATTCTGACTTGTCTTCTGCTTCAGTCACAGAAAACAAAAAAGTCAGAGAATCCTAGAAAGGTAGGGCAGGATGAGCGACTTCAAGAGGTCATATAGCCGGGTGACCGAGGCATGATTAGATATGCCTAGACCACCCCTAGTGGAGGCTTTCCTCATCGGTTCTTAAAAATCTCCAGTGATGGGGATTTCATAACCTCCCTAGGTAACTGGTTCCAATGCTGATAGTTCAAAGTTTCTCAAACAGGGGTGGCCACTTGTGCAGGGAAAGCCCCTGGCAGGCCGGGCTGGTTTGTTTACCTACTCTGCCTGCAGGTCCGGCCAATCGCGGCTCCCGCTGTCCACGGACCACTGCTCCAGGCCAACAGGAGCTGCTGGACACGACGTGGGCCAAGGGACTTAGTGGCCGCCGATTCCAGCAGCCCCCAATGACCCGGAGCAGCAAACTGCGGTCAGTGGGAGCCGCGATCAGCCGGACTTGTGGATGGGGCAGGTAAACACACCGGCCCGGCCCGCCAGGGGCTTTCCCTACACAAGCAGTGACCCCTGTTTGAGACACCCTGGGATAGCTAGATATGCTTATCCTTAGAAAGTTTCTTTCCCCTGATATCTAACCTAAATCTCCCTTGTCGGATTTTTCATTTATTTATTTTCTAAAAGACATAGAATCATAGAGACGATAATTGCTAGTGATGGAGAATCCACCATGACCCTGGATAAGTTGTTCCAACGGTTCATTCACCTAAATATCAATTTAAAAACATCCCCTTATTTGCAGCTGGACATTGCCTAGCTTCAGGTTCCAGCGCTGGATCCTGTTGTACCTTTGTCTGCTGCAATGAAGGGCCCGTTATCCAATTTCTCTTCCCCATCTAGGTACTTGGAAGGTGATCAAGTCACCTGTTAATCTTCTCTTTGTGGAGATAAAACAGATTGAGCTCTCGGAGTTTCTCACTCTAAGGCAGGTTTGTCTAATGCTTTAATCGTTCTGGTGGCGCTTCTCTGAACTGTCTCCAATCTATCAACATCCTTCTTGACCTGCAGCCACTGGAAGTGGACACAGCATTCCAGCAGCTGCAGCACCAGTGCCAATAACAGAGGTAATATAACCTCCGAGTCCAAGGGGAGATTCCCTGTTTTAGGGAACTACGTGACTTCCTTTACAATTGTCCATGGAGTAGGCTATTTCAGGAGCTCTCTTGTGCATATCTCTGAGGCCATGACTTACACTAGGCTTTTCCAGCCCCATTGAGAATCCCAGCCAATATGGCTACACACGCGAGTAAAGGTCAGCATGGGTGTGAGCGTTTCCAGGACAGGGGCCTGAGTTTTGCTGTGACACAATAGGACATTTTAGGGGCTCTGCATGTTTGATGCCACAGTCAGCAATGACTTCCTCTTTCAGCGGGGTATATGAATGGCCATGAATGTGTTTTTTCTCACTGTGTCTTGCACAGTAATACACAGCAGTGTCTTCAGTTTTCAGGCTGTTCATCTGGAGATACGTTGTGCTGATGGAGGTGTCCACGCTGATGGTGGTTCGCCCTTTCAGAGCCTCAGGATAGAAAGTGTTGAAATTGTCAGTCCTAATCGTTGCTACCCACTCCAGACCTTTCCCCGGAGCCTGTCGGACCCAGCTTATGGAGTAGTCAGTAAATGTGTAACCGGATGCTTTGCAGGTGAGCTTCACGGATTCTCCAGGCTTTTTAATTTCTGCCCCAGACTGAATAAACTGGATTTGGGACCGGACACCTGTGGATAAACAGGAAAAATACTTAAGAATCTTTTGCCTTCTCCACCTTTCCCCTTGTAATTAAAAAAAAGCAACCCTCTGTAAAATATTGATAGCAACCCTGTCTTTCTCCCACCCTTTATCTACTTTGTCTGTTTAGATTTTAATCTTCTCAGGGCAAGACCAGTTTCTGTCTGTCTACACAGAGCCCAAGGAATGGGGCTTTGATGTCAGTCTGGGTCGCTGGGGACTACCATAACATTGCTTAGGAGAAATTCATAGATCTTTTTGGACATGCTCACCTGTTGGAGTTGCTAGCAGGAAGAGCAAGCAGAGCAGAGGGGCCATGGTTGCTGTTCTCAAACACCAGCTTCTGTGGAGCCAGAGAGAGCAAATGGCCTTCACAGGTGAGTTTTGTCACTGAGGTTTTAAACAGACGATGCCCCTTCTTTATTTGCATGTGGACAGTGCAGTGGACTTAAAAGTCACGCAGGCTGAAGAGCAAGGGCTGGCTTGGTGCATCAGTGCGGCTTGTCAGCCTGATTATTTCTGTTACGTGGTCCCACTGCTCTGCCGCCTCATCTCGTCTGTTCTTCTGCATGGTGCTCGGTCGTCCTTAGGCACAGAAGGCAACTCTTGAGATCTAGGGGAGTAAAAGGCTTTAGGCCCTCAACACCCATTGCCGTACAATGGGATTTGAGCACCTAATTCCCCTAGGTCCATTGTGCTTGGTGGAAGGAAAAAAGAACCTCCACTCCACCTTAATTTAATTCTAACATGTCCTATTAGAGCTCCTTGCCGTATCTGAAGCTTTATTTTCAATCTTTGCCCTTCTGGTTGGAACGTATACGACGTACACATGTCCCTGTGTTGTAAAGAACAGATGGACTAGTTCTGAGGTGCACTGAGGATGGACTAGATGGGGGGCAAAAGTGGTTACAGAATTCAAGAGAAAAATCCCAAGAAATGGTAGAACCCAAGAGTCCATCTCGTTCAGTCTGTTTTCTCCAGCACCAGCTGCTTCAGAGGAAAGTGTATGAGCCCTTCTTACAGCCTGTTCTAGAATACGCTGCACACGAGGGGAACCTTCTTCCCAACACCTCCTTGGCTCTGCGTCTGTGCATTCAGATTCTGTGTAGGTGGATGGGGAGATCACAAAGCTAGGAGCACCAAGGAGCTTAAGGATGCTAGACACTGAAATAAACAGTATTTATGTGCTCAGTACCCTGAGCCTCCTTTCACAATCCCAGCCTGGCACCGAGGCTGAGTGGACTTCACAGTGAGAATTCAGGCACTGGGTAAGCTTAGGTGCCTACAGGATTGGGCAGCAGCAGAATGGGGGTTTTGTGAATCTAACCCTTAGGTATCAACACTTTCCCTTATGCAGGTGGCTAGTTCCATTGAACTCAGAGCTAGGAACTGCAAAGGAACCCAGGGGAATTAGGACACATAACTCCCTGTGAAGTTCAGTAGGATTTGGGTGCCTAACTCCCTTAATTCCCACAGAGAAGCCCAGCCCATGTGACTACTCATGTGCGTAAAGATAAGCATGTGTGTAAGTGTTTCCAGGATCAGGGCTTTAGATTTGCGGTAACATTAGGGCATTGGGGGGCACTGCATTTTGATACCACTGTCAGCAACAGTGAGCCCTTTCTGTCGGGGTTTATGAATGGCAGGGATGTGTCTCTTCTCACTGTGCCCCTTGCACAGTAATACACAGCGGTGTCTTCAGATTTCAGGCTGTTCATTTGCAAATACGCTGTGCTGAGGGGGACATCCACGCTGATGGTGGCTCGCCCTTTCAGATTTGTGGGATAGAAGGTCTCGAAAGTATCTGTCCTGATGGATGCCACCCATTCCAGTCCTTTCCCGGGAGCCTGTCGGACCCAGTTCATTCGGTACTGATTAAATGTGTAGCCGGACGCTTTACAGGTCAGTTTCACAGACTCTCCAGGCTTTTTGATTTCTGCCCCAGACTGGACAAACTGGATTTCAGGACCAGACACCTGCTGATAAAGGGCAAGAATTAATGAGTCCTTTAGCTGCCCCACAATTCCCCCCACCCTGCCAGACGCCCACCCTTACTCTGCCTTGTCTAGTCAAGGTGAGACTTTCAAAGCCAGCCAGTGCATACGGCTGTCCAAGTCCCACTCATATAGATGGGAATTGTGGGGCCAACCCCCCAGGCGGCTTTGAAAATCCAAAGCTAGGCACTTACTGGGGGGACAGTGCTTACAGCTCGCTTTGTATAGGGGCTATCACGAGAGACCCTGTCTCATCTGGCTGTTTGAAATACTGCTGTTCTAACAATCAACCAGCATGTCCATGTTAATACTAATTCCACTACTCTGACTTTGCTAATACTATTTGTATGTCTCCTATGGGATGTGAATACCAATTCCCACTCATCTGAATGGAAATGGAGTGCTCCAATCCTCCAGACAACATGAGATGCCTTTGCTCATTCTTACCTGATAACATTGCTGCTTGAGAAGAGGAAGCTTAGCAAAGGGCTCATGGTTGCTTGGATTAAAGAACGTCTGAGGAGGAAAAGGAAGCAAATTCCTTTTGCTGGTGCCATTTCCCACTGAGGTTTTAAAGAGGAAATGGCCCTACCTCATTTGCATAAGGGTAATGCTGTAACCTTAAAAGTCACAGGAGCATGACAGAGTGGAGTATGTCAGATGCACTCTGGAAAGCATTAGATTAGATGTGATGTAGTAAAATTTTCTGTGCAGGGAATGTATCCTTTTACTTTCATCCTGCACAAAGAGATCTTTGGGGCAGTGCTGCAAATATAAACTACTCTCCTCCTTTGGCAGATGGGTGAAGCCAAGGCACAGATGATTCATCTAAAACCACACATGGTATCTGTCAGACTAAAGTTCTGCAAATGAACCTGGCTTTCTCCTGGCTCTCAGACCAGTGTATAAACTGCAACCTTCAACTCTTAAAGCAGAAAAGTGTCCAGAATTATCATACTTAATGGCAACAGAAAATCTGGATGGGCTGTTAAGTCTCTTGCTTCAGAGTTTAAGCCAATCTCTAATTATTAGACACCAGGATGAGACCTGTTTAGTGACAGATTATACCACATCTGCCTAGGGAACGGTTCTTATACCGTCCTCTCAAAGATCTGAGGCTGCCCCCCACGTAAGTACTGCATGAATAACTGGTGACTAACTAACAATGTCCATAGGAAGAGGTATCGTAGATTTCACCAAGGAAATGTTAGCAGAATTCACATCAACAGAAGGTGTGGCTTTGTCCCACAGAATTAGTTTGAATTATGGTAGCACTTAGGGGCCTAATAGAAACTGTGACCCCCTGTACCTAGGCACTGATATGTACATAGATATTCCCTGTCCCAAAGAGTTTATGCTGTAAACGGACAAGGAATGGGAGGGAAAACAGACAGTTCAGAGGCTTACGAATACATCCAGGGGTGGGGGTCAACACCGAGGAGGGAGAAGAACTATTAAGGGTAATGGGGCACAAAGAACAAATGGAGACAAACTGACCATGGGCACATTTCGACGGGAAATAAAGGGGTGAGGGTCTAGGCCAGCCTCCCACTAGAGATAGTGAGGCCAAAATAACTAAGTCATTTTAAGATGGAGCTTGATGAATTTATGAGCCAGGTTATGTGATGGGGTTGCCTGGGAGAGAAGGAACTGGACTCAATGACCCAGAAGGTCCCTTCCTGCCATGCCTTCCTGTGAGTTTCCCAAGATCACACAGCCCATGCACGGCAGAGACAAGAATAGACGCCAATTCTCCTGCCTCCTAGTTACGTTTGGAAGTATTAGACTTTTATCAGTAAATGTTGTATTCCTGTGCACACACAGATAAAAAATATTTCCGTTGATGATAGCTGAAATTTACAGATAGACAAAGTAAGATAAATGCTGCTTGTGAGCTTAGTTTGATTTAAGAATAGTTACTTTGTATATTTTGACAGGATGTTGACCATTTGTTTTTAACTCTTTAACTTTTTTAATCTCAACAGCTACTATTATTTAATGTGTCCAGTCCCCCAACTGTGAACATTTAGATAAAAAACAACAACAAAAGCAAACAAAAAAACCAACCTTAAATAAATATTGATACCTGAAATTATAGTAAAATAAAAATTGAACTCTGCCAAGCCAACTCATATTCCAGTACTCTAGTCACAGGATTAAATTTATGAGAGGTAAGAGACTGCTGATGTTTCAGGCTAGGTACCTTCCTGGGGAGAAAATATCAGGGACTAAAGCAGTGACTCTCAAACTGGGGTTGTCGCTTGTGTAGGGAAAGCCCCTGGCGGTCCGGGCTGGTGTATTTACCTGCCCCGTCCACAGGTCTGGTTGATCCTGGCTCCCACTGGCTGCGGTTCGCTGCTCCAGGCCAATGGGGGCTGCAGGAAGCAGCGTGGGCCAAGGGACTTACTGGCCACCGCTTCCAGCTGCCCCATTGGCCCAGAGCAGTGATCCGCGGCCAATCGGAGCTGCAATCAGCTGGACCTGCAGATGAGGCAGGTAAACAAACCAGTCCGGCTCACCAGGGGCTTTCCCTACACAAGTGGTGGCCCCAGTTTGAGAACCACTGAGCTAAAGGGATCTTTTAACATTCTGGATAAAGACATAAGAACCAATGACTGGAATTTAAAGCCAGACATTCCAAGTAGAAATCCAAATGTTTGACAGGGAGGATGATTAACTTTTGCAACAAGGAAATGGCAGATTTTCCATCTCTCAAGGTCTTCCAATCAAGAGAGGATGCCTTTCTGGAAGATACTTTAGTCAAACACAAATTACTGGGCTTAATCCAGAGGTAACTAGGTGAAATTCTCTGGCCTGGATTAGGGAGAAGATCAGACTAGATATACTAATAGCTCCTTCTGGCCTTAAAAATCTATGAACATAATGGATCTGAGTCAAGGACCAATGAAGTCAATAGAAAGAGTCCCATTGACTCAACATTCCTTGGGCCAGGCTTACAGCTCAATAATAGAAGCTCCTAATGCTGAGGATTCTGCTGTGGATTGAGTGACATTGGCCTCTGGGTTCTTGTACTAGCCTGCAATACAGTGGGCAGCACAGTAATACGTTGCACTGTCATCAGCCTGCAAGTTCCTCATTTCTAGGTGAACCATGTTGTTGGTGTTATCCCTTGTGATGCTGAACCGTGGCTGAAGAGACTGCAGCATGTTCGTTGCTATCCCATTTGTGCTGACTTCTCCGATCCAGGTCAGTCCAATCTCACCAGCTTGCCGGACCCATTACATCCAATATTTGGTGAAATTGGAGCCAGAGAACTTGCAAGGCAGCTTCAGGGACTCTCCTGGCCTTTTAACTTCTGCAATTGTTTGAACCAGGGACACTTGGCTCTGGGATAACTGAAGATATAAAGACACGTTTTGGAGGTAGACAGATAGTGCCGAAGTAATGATAGATATTTTAGAAGATTTCAGAGGGAGACTGCAGAATGATGGGTGGATGGATGAATGGATTGCACATGGCTAGAAAAACAGCCAGAAAAAGTTTCCTTAAAGAAAACTCATTAAGGGTCAATCTACACAGCATTTTGGAGTGAGCTTCCCAGCCCGGTTCTACAGACTAGGACTAGTGGGGTCCTGCACTAGGTCTGTAAAAATAGCTGTATAAACTGCACTTTGCAGGTGCACCTTGGGCCAAAGCTGAGTCTTTGAAGCCCCTCCTAAGGCTGTTTGTGGATCCAGGCTGGAAGGTTACTCCAAAAGGCTGTGTAGACATACCCTTGAAGATCCTAGTGGAGCTCAAGGTGCTGTCACCACTCGGATGTTGTAGTTCATAAATCCTTTATATCATTCAAAGCATTTGCTAGGAAAGAGACTTTTCTCCACGTGCCAGACAACTCTACCTACCCACAAAGCAGCTCAGCAGTATAGAGAGACAAACAAAGGTACACATGGTGGTGTATATGAACAACAGCAAAATATTTGGCAGCGGGAGAAGGCAATAGCAATGGGTAGCCTTCTTCAGAAAAAAACTGTTCCAGCCAGTCTTTAATATAGAAAAAGGAACTCATATTTGCATTAGGATGACTACAAAATACCCATCAGCCCCACCCTTATGAAATTCTGCTGTCTCTCAGGCTCATCATATCTCTAACTCAACCACAAGTTATGGGTTTGACATGGGAATCACTGGGTGAGGTTCTCTGGCCTGTGCTGACTTTTCAGCTTGGAAAAGAGATGACTAAGGGGGGATTTGATAAAGGTCTCTAAAATCATGACTGGTGTGGAGAAAGTAAATAAGGAAGTATTATTTATTCTTTCTCATAAAACAAGAACTAGCGGTTACCCAATTAAATTAATAAGCAGCAGGTTTAAAACAAACAAAAGGAAGTATTTTTTCACACAATGCACAGTCAACCTGTAGAACTCCTTGCCAGAGGATGTTGTGAAGGCCAAGACCATAACAGAGTTCAAAAAAGAACTAGATAAGTTCATGGAGGATGGGTCCATCAATGGCTATTAGACAGGATGAACAGGGACCATGGTGTCCCTAGCCTTTGTTTGCCAGAAGCCGGGAATGGGCCACAGGGGATGGATCACTTGATGATTCCCTATTCTATTCATTCCCTCTGGGGCACTGGCACTGGCCACTGTTGGCAGACAGGATACTGGGCTAGATAGACCTTTGGTCTGACCCAGTATGGCCATTCTTATGTTATTATGCTATGCAGAATGTCAGACTAGATTATTTTAATGGTCCCTTCTGGCTTTGAAATCTATAAATATCAGGATTCAGTTTTCAACTGTTCAGGTTGGCTTCAGAGGGTGGAATTTTCAAAGGGCTAGAAGAGATTTAGACATTCCATATGCAAAGTTAGGCATCTCCCACCCTTAAGCTCCTCTGGAAATTGAAGCTCAAGTTTCCAGGGCTTTATTTCTGGACTAAATCAAGGGCTGCTGACTTCTCTTCCCTTCCAGAAAGAGAAGAGGCAAGGCACCACTGTGAAATCTTGACATAGGATTCTAGGTCCTCCTGGCATCTTTCACAGCCTTCCTATATCTCTCAGTCCCCCATGGGCTCCCCAAAGGTTTTCCACAAATATTTCTATCTATTCTTCCTTGGTAATTCCCGCCCCCCTGCTGCCACATGCAGAAAAGCCATCACATTTTTCATTCTCAGCCCTCTGCTGCTATCATGTGGGCACTTCACCTGGTCAGAGATTTTTTTAGAAAAAGTCATCTATCTCTGTGATGTTTAAAAGTGAGTTACACTTATTTTTACCTTGCTGGTGTAAACAGCATTTGTTCTCTACTCAGTGACTTCTTTTTTCTGCCACAATCCTACCAAAAACCTTTCAGCTTCTTCAATATTTCTGCTCCGTCTCCCCTCCCTTTGCTAACACATGCTTGATGTGCTCTTGCAAGGACAATAATCTGGTTTTCCTCACTGTGTGTGGGAACAGTAACACACGGCAGTGGCTTCAGGTTTCAGGTTGCCTGTCTGTAAGGAACACCAGGCTGCTGGAATTGTCCCTGGAGATGGTGAACCTCCCAAGAACATCGGAGGAGTAGTAGCTTGGCTGCTGTCACTGGTAACTGTGGACACCCACTCCAAGTCCCTTCACAGGAGCCTGATGGACCCAATTCATCCAGTAGCTACTGAAGGTGAACCCAGAGGCTTTGCAGGAGAGTCAGAGAGTCTCCTGGTTTTCTCACATCCCCTCCTGAACTCTGCTAGTTGTACAACTGCCTTGACCCCTGTAAAGACAGATTATGGTAGTTAATATTCTAACAAAATGTATCCAAGATTTTCATTTCTTGGGGATGGGCGTGTCAAACTTCCGAAGAGTAGGATTTTGGCATCTAACTCCCTTGAGGTCTCTGGAAATCCCAGCATTGGGCCTAAAGTTAATTTCTAACAGCACTTAAAAGACTCAAAAGCCGAAATCCCATCGACTTTCATTGGAACTTGTGCACCTAACTCGTATAATCACTTTCAACCTTTTTACTCTAGCCTCCTTAAGGGTCTGATATTTAAAGGTCTTTATGGGGCTAAAGATGCAGTTAGAGACCTAGTGGGGTTTCCACCAAGGTGTCTAACTCCCATTGAAAGAAGTGAGGGCCAGGTGTTAGGGGCCTAGTGTGATTTTTCAAAGGTGTCTATCTGCACATTTAGGTGTCTAAATAGGTTTAAAAATCTGGCCCTAAATTCACATTGGGCATCTAAATAAGCAAATGTCTTCAGAACTGCTTGAGCCCAAAGCGGCTCTAGTATAAATCCGTGGAAGATGGTGCAGTCAGTTATAGGTCTAAATAAAAATTTAGCATTGGGCTATTTGAAGTGGTGTAAGGCATTTAGGCACCTAACTCTCACTGACTTTCAGTGGGGTTTGGGTGAATAAGTTCCCTAGGATCCTTTGGAAAAATACCAGCCCTAGGGCATGATTTTTCAAAGCTGCATATGGTGATAATTTGTCAAGCACCTCTCATTCATTTTAATGGCAATTGTGCTTCCAAATTAAGTCAAAATCTTAATCCTCAGCGCCAACATCTGAAAGTCTTTGCCGGAATTTCTGGTTTTGCATAAACTAAACTTTAAAAAAGGAAGAAAAATGCTGACCTGAAAAGATTTCTGAAAGGGAAAACCAGAGAATGATTGGAATCACATTGCAGATTTGGGATATACGCCTCTAACAGCTCAGATACACCTTTGTGGAGACTGACTTGGGTACCAGTTCTCCCAGCGAATATTCCTGTTTGCTTGCCTTTTAATAGGCTGGCTTATCACTGAATTTGCATAGACCACTTCAATTAGGTTTCAAGCAACCTCCAAACTAGAAATACAAGCCAATAAGGACTGTCTGTGTAGGAGTAAAATGATTACAGAGAACATGGAAAGTAGGGAGTGAATGGGATTCATTATCAAACTCTGGGCTTGTGGAGTAGGCAAAACCCCGATGACTTCAGGAGCGCTCTGTCGGTTGTGGGAAGCCTGTGGGGCTAGGAGAGGATGTGGTCAATGAGAGGGGGTTTCCTCGGTATGAATTCTGCTGCAGAACAAAAACTGGTGTGAATTGTATCATTGTGAAACAGAGCAGCCCCATCCTCTTCTCTAGTCCTTTGCCTCCCTCTGGTGTCCATTTAAAGCCAACAGTAATGTCAGTGGGTATGGAAAGGTTCACACGTGCACCTTTTCTATCTTTCTGCTGCAGGGAGGGGGGAAATAACCCAGTAACAAGCTGGGTAAGGGGATACTGTGATTGAGATTTGAAGTCAGATGAATCCTGTCTTGGTTTGAGATCTACCCAAGGGCTTGGGAGATGGGGAATGTGTTCCCTGTTCAACCCCCAACTCTGTGACCCTGGGGCTATGTGCCTCAGTTTCCCCATTTATTAAACAGGGATAGTAGGATTGCCTTACTTCCCAGGACTGTTGAGAGACTAAATGCACTCATGGCTGTGCAGGCACTCAGACACTACAGTGAAGCAGGACAGATAAATAGCCCAGCCTGCAAAAGACTCTCAGAACAGTAACTCTCTAGACTCATAGACTCATAGACTCTAGGACTGGAAGGGACCTCGAGAGGTCATCGAGTCCAGTCCCCTGCCCTCATGGCAGGACCAAATACTGTCTAGACCATCCCTGATAGACATTTATCTAACCTACTCTTAAATATCTCCAGAGATGGAGATTCCACCACTTCCCTACGCAATCAATTCCAGTGTTTAACTACCCTGACTGTTAGGAACTTTTTCCTAATGTCCAACCTAAATCTCCCTTGCTGCAGTTTAAGCCCATTGCTTCTTGTTCTATCATTGGAGGCTAAGGTGAACAAGTTTTCTCCCTCCTCCTGATGACACCCTTTTAGATACCTGAAAACTGCTATCATGTCCCCTCTCAGTCTTCTCTTTTCCAAACTAAACAAACCCAATTCCTTCAGCCTTCCTTCATAGGTCATGTTCTCAAGACCTTTAATCATTCTTGTTGCTCTTCTCTGGACCCTCTCCAATTTCTCCACATCTTTCTTGAAATGCGGTGCCCAGAACTGGACACAATACTCCAGCTGAGGCCTGACAAGCGCAGAGTAAAGTGGAACAATGACTTCTCGTGTCTTGTTTACAACACACCTGTTAATGCATCCCAGAATCATGTTTGCTTTTTTTGCAACAGTATCACACTGTTCACTCATATTAAGCTTGTGGTCCACTATGACCCCTAGATCTCTTTCTGCCATACTCCTTCCTAGACAGTCTCTTCCCATTGTGTATGTGTGAAACTGATTGTTCCTTCCTAGGTGGAGCACTTTGCATTTATCTTTATTGAACTTCATCCTGTTTACCTCAGACCATTTCTCCAATTTGTCCAGATCCTTTTGAATTTTGACCCTGTCCTCCAAAGCAGTTGCAATCCCTCCCAATTTGGTATCGTCCGCAAACTTAATAAGCGTACTTTCTATGCCAACATCTAAATCGTTGATGAAGATATTGAACAGAGCCGGTCCCAAAACAGACCCCTGCCGAACCCCACTTGTTATACCTTTCCAGCAGGATTGGGAGCCATTAATAACTACTCTCTGAGTATGGTTATCCAGCCAGAGTGGGTTTGCATAGAGTTATGCAGTTTAACATAAAGTGGGATTTTAAACTGAGTGAGTTAAACCATTGCAGAAGGGTTATGTAGTGGGGTGAGCATCCGCTCCAGCCCTGACGAGGCTGGAAAAGCCCTGCAGAGGGCTGGGGCTGGGGAAGGGAGCAAAGCCCTGGCTGATTGGGGGAAGTGGCTGCAGCTGGGGCCATGCCCCAAACAGACTAAGGGGGCCTCATAAGAAGGCCAGGGTAGGCAGAAGCTCAGGACCCTCTCTCTCTGCTTGTAGAGCAAAGGGCCTGGTTGCTAGGGAGCTGAGCAGGGTATTGGGAGTGGCACAGGGCTGGGGGAAGGCTGGAGTTGCTGGGGAGCTCCGGCCTAGGAAAGCCTCAGGCTGTGGGCATAGCTGAGGGCCTTAGACCAGTGCCAGGGCTGCAGAGGGTCAGCCCAGCTATAGAGAGAGGCAGCAGGTCCAATGCACCCTTGCCTGTGATGAGTGGCATATACTGCAGTCTGCCCCAGGGCACAGGGGCTAGATGGTGACTGGCAGTAGCCTTACACTGAGTTGAGGTGGGGTTAGTGGGTGAGGGTTCCCTGGGGAGGGCCCACAGTGCGGGGGGCGGGACTGTCAGGGGGACAGCAACCCAGAGAAAGGGGCACTGGGGTTCTGCGAGGGACATGGGGGTCCAGTGGTAAGACAGATCACCAGCCTGCACGGGGCGCTCCAGGACGCTGGAAGAGCTAATTCCCACTGGACTGACCAGCAGGAGGCACCGCAGGGGTGAGTCCACTCCCCTACAGGTTGTTAAACCCTCTGCCACCGCTCTGATTTCAGTTTAAATCAGGCTTGTTCGGGTTGGACATATGTTCCATCCTTGAGGTCTTCAGATCCACCTGGATGCTTTTCTGGAGGATGTGCCTCAGCTGAAAACAAACTGTTGGGTTAAATAACTGGGTATGCAGGCGGTTAGATGAGATTGTTTAACTGGTCCCTTCAGGCCTTAATATATTAAACTGATGGAGAATGTTCTATGTAGCATCTTGTTCGTCCTCTATAAACAATGTATGAGTGGGACCAGTCCTAACCTGTGATCTTTCCATCCTTAGCACTAATGAACTTGGGGGGTGGGAGGGAGGGAAATGACCAGAAAAGCTGGTGTGTGACATTTGGTACTGTAGTTACATGTAAAGGTTTGCACTATAGCAAGGCAATGAAACTGTATCAAACAATAATAAGACTTATCATGCAGAATCCAGGAAAGTCTGCTTCAGTGCTCAGTGAAACCCCCAAAGGGCAAAACTAGTACTGCAAGCTCATTATGGTTCTGCTCATTTTCTATCTGCAAATTGTCCAAGGGGCGGGGAGGGGGGAGTTCTTATCAACTGATGGTTCATAGTTTACTTATGTCAACCCTCAAATGCACGTTTGCTCCAATGCAAGATTTTCAGTCACTGATCCTCCCTCTTTCCCGTGGAGACTAAATTTTTACATTGTTTGTTTCTCCTAATACACAGGCAGAAAATGAGGATCTAATTTTCAATTCCCAGATGAAGTCTTCAAGCTGAGAATCAATGGTAATGAGGTGCCATATAAAGGTAACAATGATTGCCAGATAAAACGCACCCTAAATCTTCAGTGTTCTGCAAACATTAACAGCCAGAGTCTATCACTTTTACACAGGTCCATGCTATAGTCCAGTGTCCTAGGGTATCTAGATGTCCCGTTTTTACAGGGACAGTCCTGCTTTTTGGGACTCTTTTTTATATAGGACCCTGTTACCCCGCACCCCATCCCGTTTTTTCACAGTTGCTATCTGGTCACTCTACCATATCCTTACACTGCTGAGCAGCTAGATGAGCAGGTTTTTGTGGTACTTCTGTTGAGTTTTGCTGCCATAGTTAGTATTCACACCACATTAAGGATCTAATATATTGAGTGTCCAAGGACAACTTCAAGAAATCTGCAGCTGAAAGGTTTCCATTGCTGGTTCTCAGGTGAGTTATTTAAATGTATTTCAGCCTGACTAAAAATGAAATATTCTCAACAGATTCATGGGGAAACTCATCTGTTTGTACTCACTGTTTGCTTTACATGAGGCTTTGTATTCTAATCCTGATGCACTGAGAGAAGGATATTTCCATAAATCATGAAATTCAAGGATATGTTTAAAATAACCAGTTTGAATTTATCACCAGTTCACTGAAATAGCTCCTTTCAATCTGAAGGACATTTTCAACGTATTTTCTTCAAAGAACCATCTCGCACTTTGTGTGACTAGGTCTGAATTAAAGGTGGCAAAGAGATAACGTCTCAGGAAATTCTCTTCAATAAAGAGAAATGGAAAAGAATAAAGAAGAATATAATGTGAGTATATTGTGTTGAATTATTTTGCCATATTACAAGGAACAGAAAACACTTTGACTCTACGTGTTCATTCATCCAGA
This sequence comes from Gopherus evgoodei, assembly GCF_007399415.2. Classification (NCBI taxonomy): domain Eukaryota; kingdom Metazoa; phylum Chordata; order Testudines; family Testudinidae; genus Gopherus; species Gopherus evgoodei. The sequence continues at coordinate 1,669,761 of NW_022060060.1, forward strand.
CAGGTAAGTGTATATGGGATGGTGGACAGAGGTAGCTGAGTGTTTAAGGGGAATTTGGGCTGGATGGAAACCAAATTCTATTTTTCCAAAAAGAGAAAACAGATTTTATTTCACACTGAGATAACACTGAGATCTTGCAAACATTTCCATTAAAAATGGAGACCCAACTCAGAACAGTCAGGTGGCTGGAACACGCAGCTGAGAGACAGCTTTAGGTCCCAGCTGGGAATAAGGCCAAACAAGAATTTGCACTTAGGTGTCCTATATGCCCCCAAAAGTGTCCTAACCACTAGGATATTGGCTCATATTAGGCCTTGTTTTTGCCTTCTCTTATGGTTTTGACCAGAAATTCCATCCAGGACCTGAGAAATCTTCCCCATTAATGTTTAATTGAAAACTGAGATGCTTCTAATAAAAAAAATTCAGTTTGGTTAAACAGCATTCTCTGACGAAGAAAATTTTCTGTCAAGAAATTCCTGATCACCTCCGATGAGGGAGGATGGATAGATAGAGACACTCATTCCTCTCTTAGTCTATGTGAAGAAAGAGGAGTGTGTACTGGAAAAATAGGTGGATGGATTGTGTGTGTGTGGGGATAGACGACAGATCTGAGTTCTGGATTATCATATTTAAATAGTGTGGATCAGACTGCAGCTGGTATAAATCCACATAATTCCACTGCAGTCAGAGAAGGTCTAACCTATCCTTCTCCACCGCCAATAGCCATCCATTTACTGATAAGTACTGTCCCCTTTGAAACTCACCTGCTTTCCCACCTGTGACCATGCTGAGCTCAACTCCTGGAATGCCCTGATGGCAAGGGAAATCCTGGTGGGAATCGAAACCAAAACTTTGGGGTGGAATAAAACCAGAGGCCCTGAAACTCAAGAGAGAGAGGCAGAGGTCTCAGCCATTCCCCCAGTCCGGAAAGTGGGGGTGTAGCGAGGTGGTATGGCTCCTCTCCTCCCCAGGGAGGGTCGAGCCCCGTCAGACGCCAAAAGGGACGGGGCCGCTGAGCGGTAGTCCCACCCCTTAGAGGGTCAGGAGGCGCCCCGGAAGTATAAAAGCATGTCCGCAGCCCTCAGTTGGAGCCCTGCCGCCGTCGGGAGCGGACCTGCTAGAGGGTGCTCCTGACTGGGAAGCTGCGGAGGCCCAGGGCCATTGCCTTGACTGGCCAGAACTTCCCCGTTACGCTGAGGAGCTGCCGGAACTGCCTCGCGCCCGCTACGCTGAGGAGCTGCCGGAGCTGCCTCGCGCCCGCTACGCCGAGGAGCTGCCGGCGCTGCCGGAGCTGCCCCACGCCCGCTACGCCGAGGAGCTGCCGGAGCTGCCCCACGCCCGCTACGCCGAGGAGCTGCCGGAGCTGCCGGTGCTGCCCCGCGCCCGCTACGCCGAGGAGCTGCCGGTGCTGCCCCGCGCCCGCTACGCCGAGGAGCTGCCGGTGCTGCCCCGCGCCCGCTACGCCGAGGAGCTGCCGGTGCTGCCCCGCGCCCGCTACGCCGAGGAGCTGCCGGAGCTGCCCCGCGCCCGCTACGCCGAGGAGCTGCCGGAGCTGCCGGTGCTGCCCCGCGCCCGCTACGCCGAGGAGCTGCCGGTGCTGCCCCGCGCCCGCTACGCCGAGGAGCTGCCGGTGCTGCCCGCGCCCGCTACGCCGAGGAGCTGCCGGTGCTGCCCCGCGCCCGCTACGCCGAGGAGCTGCCGGAGCTGCCCCGCGCCCGCTACGCCGAGGAGCTGCCGGAGCTGCCCCGCGCCCGCTACGCCGAGGAGCTGCCGGAGCTGCCCCGCGCCCGCTACGCCGAGGAGCTGCTGGAGCTGCCGGAGCTGCCCCGCGCCCGCTACACCGAGGAGCTGCCGGAGCTGCCGGAGCTGCCCCGCGCCCGCTACGCCGAGGAGCTGCCGGAGCTGCTCCGCGCCTGCTACGCCGAGGAGCTGCCGGTGCTGCCCCGCGCCCGCTACGCCGAGGAGCTGCCGGAGCTGCCGGAGCTGCCCCACGCCCGCTACGCCAAGGAGCTGCCGGAACTGCCCTGCGCCCGCTACGCCGAGGAGCTGCCGGAGCTGCCCGCGCCCGCTACGCCGAGGAGCTGCCGGAGCTGCCGGCGCTGCCCCGCGCCCGCTACGCCGAGGAGCTGCCGGCGCTGCCCCGCGCCCGCTACGCCGAGGAGCTGCCGGAGCTGCCCCGTCCCTGCTACTACCCCGAGGAACCCCCGGACCAGGCCTGGCCGGACTTTCCTGAGGTACTACCGGACCTACCGCCCAGCCCTGGCCGGGAGGGGCCCATGCTACGACGCTTCCCAGGGACTGATGGCCCCGATCAGGTAGGACCAGAGGGGGAGATGGGAAGTAGCCCGGGAGCAGCTGACCCCAGTCAGACTGCAAGTGTACCTGGACCCATGTCAGTGTGTTGCGGTCAGGAGTCCCCACTGACCGTGAACGGCGTCAGCCACTGCTAGGGCCCCGGCTGGAACGCAGGGGAGAGGGAGGGCCTGCGTTCCCCCTGCCATCCCATGCAGGGGGCAGACTCCCCCTCCCCTGGCCTGAGGAGGCCATCCCCTGTGCTAACTGCTCAGCCCTGAGCCATAACGGCCTGAGCTACTGTAACTGGGGTTTGGTGCCCGCCCGAACCAAGGGCTGTGCCCCCTCTGACTGTGCCACTGCTCAGTCCTGCCTACAGGGCCCGAGCTGCCTGAACTGCTAACTGCTCAGCCCTGAGCCACAAGGGCCTGAGCTACTGTAACTGGGGCTTGGTGCCCGCCCGAACCAAGGGCTGGGCCCCCTCTGACTGTGCCACTGCTCGGTCCTGCCTACAGGGTCCGAGCCACCTGAGCTGCTAACTGCTCAGCCCTGAGCCACAAGGGCCTGAGCTACTGTAACTGGGGCTTGGTGCCCGCCCGAACCAAGGGCTGGGCCCCCTCTGACTGTGCCACTGCTCGGTCCTGCCTACAGGGTCCGAGCCACCTGAGCTGCTAACTGCTCAGCCCTGAGCCACAAGGCCTGAGCTACTGTAACTGGGGCTTTGGTGCCCGCCCGAACCAAGGGCTGGGCCCCTCTGACTGTGCCACTGCTCGGTCCTGCCTACAGGGTCCTGAGCCAGCCTGAAGCTGCTGGCTGCTCAACCCTGGGCCACAAGGGCCTGAGCTACTGTAACTGGGGTTTGGTGCCCGCCCGAACCAAGGGCTGGGCCCCCTCTGACTGTGCCACTGCTCGGTCCTGTCTACAGGGCCTGAGCCACCTGAACTGCTAACTGCTCAGCCCTGAGCCACAAGGGCCTGAGCTACTGTAACTGGGGTTTGGTGCCCGCTCGAACCAAGGGCTGGGCCCCCTCTGACTGTGCCACTGCTCGGTCCTGCCTACAGGGCCTGAGCCACCTGAACTGCTAACTGCTCAGCCCTGAGCCACAAGGGCCTGAGCTACTGTAACTGGGGTTTGGTGCCCGCTCGAACCAAGGGCTGGGCCCCCTCTGACTGTGCCACTGCTCAGTCCTGCCTACAGGGCCCGAGCTGCCTGAACTGCTAACTGCTCAACCCTGGGCCACAAGGGCCTGAGCTACTGTAACTGGGGTTTGGTGCCCACCCAAACCAAGGGCTGGGCCCCCTCTGACTGTGCCACTGCTCGGTCCTGTCTACAAGGCCTGAGCCACCTGAGCTGCTAACTGCTCGGCCCTGAGCCATAAGGGCCTGAGCTACTGTAACTGGGGTTTGGTGCCCGCTCAAACCAAGGGCTGGGCCCCCTCTGACTGTGCCACTGCTCAGTCCTGCCTACAGGGCCTGAGCCGCCTGAACTGCTGGCTGCTCAACCCCGAGGGCAGAGGCCCTCAGATGACGTGTAGCGAGGCAGTGTGGCTCTCCTCCTCCCCAGGGAGGGTCGAGCCCCGGCCGCACACCGTCACAGGGGGATACATGAGATGAGTTAGGGCTACCTAAGCTTTAGGGGGGGAAAGACGTGTAGATACTGTTCGTGTTGAAACCCCTTTTCTCTTTTTATGCTTCATTCCTACTGTTGAGTAGAGCAGGTCAGAGATTTCTCAGTGAAACAGCTTTTCATTGTAACATTCCAAGTTGTTGGAACCAAATCTTTTTGTGGGAAAGGGTTGGTTTCCACAGAAATTTTGCTGGGAAGGTTTCTCAGGTCCAGGAGGAAACTTCTGGCTGAAACCGCAGAACAGGAGACATGAGGCTGAGAACTGGTGGGTGTTTAGGGCACTTGGCTAGCATGTGGGACACTCAAGTTCAAGTTTTTGCTCTGGCTCATTTGGAGAAGGGGGTTGAACCAGGCACTCTTACATCTAAGGCAAGTGCATTAACCGTGGGTGTATACAGCCTCTCTTTTATACAAAGTGGAGCATTTCCAACAGGAGAGACAGGTTTCTCTCTCACTGTCTGCCTGTTTCTGTTTAGTTTAAAAACAACAAACAAACTTGAAACCTTGTGGCTTAATCTTTATATGGAGCCGAATTGTTTGTTAACTCTTGAAAATATTCATGTGATGGCAAAACAATTTTCTGCGCCGCTGTAATCCACTTGGATGAGGCCGTTTGAGTCACTGTACACACAGGCTGGTCACAGCTCCTGAATGGAAGGCTTGGAGGGGGGTTGCATCCAATCAATTGTGCTGAGCAATCTCAGACAGTGCATGGGATGGGGCGCTGTTCTGTGGAACTCAGGCCTGGCGGGTGCTAGAACATAAGGTCAGTTTAACTGACTTGGTCAGGGGTGTGAAAAATCCCCCCCCTCCCGAATCGTGGTGTTAAGCTGACCTATGTCCCCATGTTGACAGTTCTAGGTCAATGGAAAAATTCTTCCGTCGGACTAGCTCCTGCCTCTTGGGGAGGTGGATTACTCACATGGACAGGAGAACCCCTCTCAATGGCCTAGCTCGCGCCTCTCGGGGAGGTGGATTACCCACATGGATGGGAGAACCCCTCCCAACAGCCTAGCTCGCGCCTCTCGGGGAGGTGGATTACCCACGCGGACGGGAGAACCCCTCCCGTTGGTAGCTCGCGCCTCTCGGGGAGGTGGATTACCCACACGGATGGGAGAACCCCTCCCGTCGGCCTAGCTCGCGCCTCTCGGCGAGGTGGATTACCCACGCGGATGGGAGAACCCCTCCCGTCGGCCTAGCTTGTGCCTCTCGGCGAGGTGGATTACCCACACGGACGGGAGAACCCCTCCCTTCGGCCTAGCTCGCACCTCTCGGGGAGGTGGATTACCCACACGGACGGGAGAACCCCTCCCGTCGGCCTAGCTCGCACCTCTCGGGGAGGTGGATTAACCACGCGGACGGGAGAACCCCTCCCGACGGCCTAGCTCGCGCCTCTCGGGGAGGTGGATTACCCACGCGGACGGGAGAACCCCTCCCGATGGCTTAGCTCGCGCCTCTCGGGGAGGTGGATTACCCACGCGGACGGGAGAACCCCTCCCGATGGCTTAGCTCGCGCCTCTCGGGGAGGTGGATTACCCATGCGGAAGGCAGAACCCCTCCCTTCGGCCTAGCTCGCACCTCTAGGGGAGGTGTATTACCCACACGGAAGGGAGAACCCCTCCCGTTGGCCTAGCTCCCGCCTCTCGGGGAGGTGGATTACCCACACGGAAGGGAGAACCCCTCTCGTTGGCCTAGCTCGCGCCTCTCGGGGAGGTGGCTTACCCACGCGGATGGGAGAACCCCTCCCGACGGCCTAGCTCCTGCCTCTCGTGGAGGTGAATTACCCACGCGGACGGGAGAACCCCTCCCGACGGCCTAGCTCCTGCCTCTCGGGGAGGTGATTACCCACACGGACGGGAGAACCCCTCCCGTTGGCCTAGCTCCCGCCTCTCGGGGAGGTGGATTACCCACACGGAAGGGAGAACCCCTCTCGTTGGCCTAGCTCCCGCCTCTCGGGGAGGTGGATTACCCATGCGGAAGGCAGAACCCCTCCCTTCGGCCTAGCTCGCACCTCTAGGGGAGGTGGATTACCCATGCGGATGGGAGAACCCCTCCCTTCGGCCTAGCTCCGCCTCTCGGGGAGGTGAATTACCCACGCGGATGGGAGAACTCCTCCCGATGGCCTAGCTCGTGCCTCTAGGGGAGGTGGATTACCCACGTGGATGGGAGAACCCCTCCCTTCGACCTAGCTCGCGCCTCTTGGGGAGGTGGATTACCCATGCGGACGGGAGAACCCCTCCCTTCGGCCTAGCTCGTGCCTCTCGGGGAGGTGGATTACCCACGCAGACGGGAGAACCCCTCCCAGACGGCCTAGCTCGTGCCTCTCGAGGAGGTGTATTACCCACACGGATGGGATAACTCCTCCCCTCGACCTAGCTCGCGCCTCTCGGTGAGGTGGATTACCCACGCGGATGGGAGAACCCCTCCCGTCGGCCTAGCTTGCACCTCTCGGGGAGGTGGGTTACCCATGCGGACAGGGAGAACCCCTCCCGTCGGCGTAGTTTGTGTCTATGCTGAAGCGCTGCAGCTGCAATGTTAAATGTATACAAGCCCTTGGTTGAAGAGTGGAAGAACCACAGAGCTGAAAGCTTGAAAAAGCTAGTAGGGGGGAAGCTGCTCCTGGACTTGATTTTAACAAATAGGGAGGAACTCGTTGAGAATTTGAAAGTAGAAGGAAGCTTGGGTGAAAGTCATCATGAAATCATAGAGTTTGCAATTCTAAGGAAGGGTAGAAAGGGAGTACAGCAAAATAGAGACAATGGATTTCAGGAAGGCAGGATTTTGGTAAGCTCAGAGATGCTGATAGGTAAGGTCCCGTGGGAATCAAGACTGAGGGGAAAAACAACTGAGGAGAGTTGGCAGTTTTTCAAAGGGACGCTATTAAGGGCCCAAAAGCAAGCTATTCCTGATGGTTAGGAAAGATAGAAAATGTGGCAAAAGACCACCTTGGCTTAACCACTGAGATCTTGCGTGACCTACAAAATAAAAAGGCGTCATAAAAAAAATGGAAACTAGGTCAGATCACAAAGGACGAATATAGGCAAATAACACAGGAATGCAGAGGCAAGATTAGAAAGGCAAAGGCATAAAATGAGCTCAAACTAGCTATGGGAATAAAGGGAAACAAGAAGACTTTTTATCAATACATTAGAAGCAAGAGGAAGACCAAGGACAGGGTAGGCCCACTGCTCAAGTGAGGAGGGGGAAACAGTAACGGGAGACTTGGAAATGGCAGAGATGCTTAATGACTTCTTTGTTTCGGTCTTCACTGAGAAGTCTGAAGGAATGTCTAGTATAGTGAATGCTTATGGGAAGAGGGTAGGTTTAGAAAATAAAATAAAAAAAGAGCAAGTAAAAAATCACTTAGAAAAGTTAGATGCCTGCAAGTCACCAGGGCCTGATGAAATGCATCCTAGAATACTCAAGGAGTTAATAGAGGAGGTATCTGAGCCTCTAGCTATTATCTTTGGGAAATCATGGGAGACGGGGGAGATTCCAGAAGACTGGAAGGGGGCAAATATAGTGCCCATTTATAAAAAGGGAAATAAAAACAACCCAGGAAACTACAGACCAGTTAGTTTAACTTCTGTGCCAGGGAAGATAATGGAGCAGGTAATTAAAGAAATCATCTGCAAACACTTGGAAGGTGGTAAGGTGATAGGGAATAGCCAGCATGGATTTGTAAAGAACAAATCGTGTCAAACTAATCTGATAACATTCTTTGATAGGATAACGAGCCTTGTGGATAAGGGAGAAGCGGTGGATGTGATATACTTAGACTTTAGTAAGGCATTTGATACAGTCTCGCATGATATTCTTATAGATAAACTAGGAAAGTACAATTTAGATGGGGCTACTATAAGGTGGGTGCATAACTGGCTGGATGACTGTACTCAGACAGTAGTTATTAATGACTCCCAATCCTGCTGGAAAGGTATAACAAGTGGGGTACCGCAAGGGTCTGTTTTGGGACCGGCTCTGTTCAATCTCTTCATCAACAATTTAGATGTTGGTATAGAAAGTACGCTTATTAAGTTTGCGGACGATACCAAATTGGGAGGGATTGCAACTGCTTTGGAGGACAGGGTCAAAATTCAAAATGATCTGGACAAATTGGAGAAATGGTCTGAGATAAACAGGATGAAGTTCAATAAAGATAATTGCAAAGTGCTCCACTTAGGAAGGAACAATCAGTTTCACACATACAGAATGGGAAGAGACTGTCTAGGAAGGAGTATGGCAGAAAGAGATCTAGGGGTCATACTGGACCACAAGCTTAATATGAGTCAACAGTGTGATACTGTTGCAAAAAAAGCAAACGTGATTTTGGGATGCATTAACAGGTGTGTTGTAAACAAGACACGAGAAGTCATTCTTCCGCTTTACTCGGCGCTGGTTAGGCCTCAACTGGAGTATAGTGTCCAGTTCTGGGCACCGCATTTCAAGAAAGATGTGGAGAAATTGGAGAGGGTCCAAAGAAGAGCAACAAGAATGATTAAAGGTCTTGAGAACATGACCTATGAAGGAAGGCTGAAGGAATTGGGTTTGTTTAGTTTGGAAAAGAGAAGACTGAGAGGGGACATGATAGCAGTTTTCAGGTATCTAAAAGGGTGTCATCAGGAGGAGGGAGAAAACTTGTTCACCTTAGCCTCCAATGATAGAACAAGAAGCAATGGGCTTAAACTGCAGCAAGGGAGATTTAGGTTGGACATTAGGAAAAAGTTCCTAACTATCAGGGTAGTTAAACACTGGAACAAATTGCCTAGGGAAGTTGTGGAATCTCCATCTCTGGAGATATTTAAGAGTAGATTAGATAAATGTCTATTAGGGATGGTCTAGACAGTATTTGCTCCTGCCATGAGGGCAGGGGACTGGACTCGATGACCTCTCGAGGTCCCTTCCAGTCCTAGAGTCTATGAATCTATGAATCTAGCTCTAGCCTAAGAGATGAAGGCACAGGGCCCATAACCTGGAGGGTTTGCACCCCGAGGGCATGTCGTCTTTGCTGTTACAAATGAGAAGAGATGTATTCTTAACGCTAACGTAGCAATGGAGACACAACCAGGGCCGGTGCAACCACTAGACGAACTAGGCGGCCGCCTGGGGCGCCTAGTGGTTGAGGGCACCTAAAAGCCTGCTCATGCGAGGAGGTGGAGTGGAGGTGAGCTGGGGCAGGGGGGCGCGGGGAGGACTGCCTGCAGTAACGGGGGGGGGGGGTGCACAGGGGAACAGTTCCCTGCCCTAGATCACCTCCACTCTGCCTCCTCTGCTGAGCACACAGCCCCCGCTCTAATTCTCCTCCCCTCCCAGGCTTGCGGCGCCGATTGGAGGAGAATTTGAGCGAGGAGGTGAAGGAGAGGAGGGGCGAGCTCCCCAACTGGTGTTAGCTGCCATGGAGGGGGTGGGGTCAGCTTCCACATAGGGGGTCTCCCTGGGCGGGGTTAGCTGCAGGGGAGGTAGCTGCTGCTGGGGGGGCTCGCTGGGTTGGGGGCCGTGAGGGGCTGGGTTAGCTGCTGCAGCAGGTGGGGTTAGCTGCTGTGGGGGGTTCTCTGGTGGGGGGGTGGATGTGGTTAGCTGCTGCAGGGTGGTGGCAGGCGGGGTTAGCTGGTGGGGGGGTTGAGCAAGGTGGAAGTTTTGCCTAGGGCACGAAACTTCCTTGCATCGGCCCTGGACAGCAACTCGGCTTGAGTTAAAGCCTGTAGGTTTAATCAGCTTGTACCTTGGCCTTGAGCTGCTAAGCTGTGTCTTTGCTGTTATTTGAACCCAAGTTACTTAACTGAGTTAAGAACACACTAGATTTAAAAAAAAAAACAATGAAGAGATAACCCAGAGACTGAGAGGGGTCAAGTGCAGATCATGCTGTAAAATTTTATTATTATTTGTTACAGGCAAAGAGGATCAGAGTGAGAATTTCCCAACAAACAATGCATGTCAGAAACCAAACCTTAGTGACGGAGTTTATCCTCCGTGGGTTCCCTGTGTCCCTAGAGCTGCAGATCTCTCTCTTCGTGGTGGTTTTGCTCATGTATATACTCACCATTATCGGCAATGTTCTCATCGTTATTATTGTTATCCGTGAGCCTTGGCTCCACACCCCCATGTATTTCTTCCTGGGGAACCTCTCCTTCCTTGAGATCTGGTACATCACTACGCTGGTACCAAAGATGCTGGCTAATTTTTTGACCCAGAATAGGTCCATCTCTCTCCCATGCTGCTTGACTCAAGCCTTTTTCCACTTCTTCCTGGGTGCCACCGAGTTTTTCCTGCTGGCTGCCATGTCCTTTGACCGATACTTGGCTGTCTGTGACCCCTTGCATTATGGGGCTATCATGAGCCATGGGCTATGCCTCCAGTTAGCCCTGGGGTCGTGGTTGGGTGGCTTCTTGACTGTCTTCCTGCAGACCATCCTGGTTTGCCAGCTCCCTTTCTGTGGCCCAAACCTCATTAACCACTTTTACTGTGATGTGGCCCCATTGCTGAAGTTGGCTTGTGCCGACACCCGCTTCCTAGAGCAGATAGTGTTTGCAGTGGCTGCCTTCGTTCTCTTAAGCTTCTTCTCCCTCACCATGATATCGTATGTTTTCATCATATCGGCTGTATTGCGGATCCCTTCCAAGAGCGGGAAGCAGAGGGCATTTTCCACCTGTGCATCCCATCTCACGGTGGTCTCCATACTGTATGGGACCGTCATCTTCATGTACGTGAGGCCAAAGGCGGGTTCCTCACTGGAGCTGAACAAGGTGGCTTCTGTGCTGAACACGGTCATCACTCCCCTCCTGAACCCCTTTATCTACACGCTGAGGAACAAGGAAGTCAAAGAGGCCTTGAAAAAAGCAGAGTGTACAAAAACGTGCTTGACCAAGAATGAGATGGAAAGATGCTCAGCTGGTATAAATTAGTTTAGCTTCATTGGACTCAATGGAGCCGGACCCCAACTGATCTAAATCATAGATTTCCCAGGCCAGAAGGGACTTTTGTGATCATCAAGTCTGACCCCTTGTATAACTCAGCCAGAGAATTTCTGCAAAATAATTCCCATAGCAGATCATTTAAACAGATATCCAATCTTGATTTAAAAATTCAGAGATGGTGAATCCACCAAGACCCTTGGTAAATTGTTCTAATGGCTGATTATGCTCATGGTTAAACACAAATGCCTTATTTCTTTGTCTTGTTTCAACTTCCAGCCATTGGATCATGTTCTCTGCTAGATTGAAGAGCCCATTATTAAATATTTTTTCTCCATGTAGATATTTATATACTATAATCAAGTCACCCTTTAACTTCCTTTTGGTTAAGCTAAATAAATTGTGCTTTTTGAATGTGTCTCACACGATGTGTTTTCTGCTCCCTTAAACATTCTTGTGACGGTTCTGAGCTCTCTCCAATGTATCAACATCTTTCCTGAATTGTACACAGAAACGATCCCTTTCAGGGAAACTGTTGCTGGCAATGTTTCTCAGCTCCAGGAGGTGTTTCTGGTCAAAACCAGGAACCAGGTAGTTATAGCTCAGGCCAGGCTAGGATGTGAGACCACCCCTCCCAACCCCAGTTCCAGCTGGTGCCAGGCCTGATAGGAACAGGGATTTGAACTTGGGACTCCCGTGTAAGAAACACTGAACTGTTGGCTAGACTGAGTTGCACCTCTTGCTTTTTAAGGAAATTTTTTGAATACTCCAGTTATCATTCTGATGCAGAATCAAAGTAAATATCAAAACCTTGACATTTTTTGAGAAACAGAAATCTTGTTTTCCAGCCAGCCCTCAGTTTCCCCTGTGTGTTGAACCAGGTGGTGGGAAAGGGGGTTTGTTGTTGCAGAGGCCTATGTGTGACCCTGCCTAGCAGTCTGGACACTTGGTAACTGAGCAGCTGCTGACCCTAAGGCTCACCCCACCTTGGAAGCCAGCTAGTTGTAGCCGGAGGGAGAACAAAGAGCTGAGGAGAGAGAGCCTGGGAAAGAAGGCAAAGGAGGGAGGGGGTGCTTTGGGGAGGTGATATAGGGTGGTCATCTGGAAGAAGGAATGTTTCTATACTGGAGACAGAGGGATCTGAGCCCACCTGGACTTGGGACAGCCCCAGTTGGACTGTGCTCTAACTTTCTATTCTCGAGGGTATCCAAGAACTTTCTACGCTGTGTTCCAGACTTCCAATGAATACTTCTCTTTTACAGCGCTCTGGGAGGGTCACTGCAGCCTGAAAAGGGTTGGGTTCTGTTGCTCGCTGGGGGTGTGCAAGCCTTCCCCAGGGGCCCCCTTTGAGTGGACTCACAGCAGGGAGCTCATGGAGAGAGGCAGGCTTGCTGGAGGCCCACAGGTGCAGTCTCAGGAGGCAATGGCATCAAAGGGCTTATCCCAGTGAGATAGCGTGACCCTGCGGAGGGCTAACACTCTAAAGGGATCTTCCCTGGGTCTGTTACGGAGCTGTGGGAGAGCGCTGGACTGTGACTCCATGGCAGAAGGAAATGTTTCTGACACGTTAAATGGAAGAAAGATGGGATGCAAACTCAGCTGGGACAAAATGTACATGGTTTCAAAGAGTTTTCTCTGGTTTTCAGTGAGAAGATTCAGCCCAAACTTTGCATACTAAAAAGCTTCTGCAAGTTCATCCTGGGGGACATTCATAGGCTCTTTGCCAGCTAAGTCCCAAGGGAAAGCACTGAAATAAGTGGTGAAGAAATGGTTATATTTACACTGCAACAAGAAACATGAGAGAGAAATGAAGTTGAGGGAGATGTCTGGAAGCGGTGAGCAGGAACTTCTGTGTTGAAGTGGGGGACGGGAACTAGATTAGAATGAATAGAAATATTAATCAAAATGTAAATCTAACTATTCCACAAATTCTAGATCTACCAATAAAGAAGACAGAAGTTGAGACCAAGCCCCTGAGCTAGGGACACTATCTCTCCCATTCTGGCTAATAGCCATTTTTGGATCTGTCCTCCATGAATGTATCTAGTTCTTTTTTGATCCTTCTTGTAGTCTTGGTCTTCACAACATCCTCTGGTAAAGAGTTCTACAGGTTAACTATGCATTGTGTGTGTGTGGGGAAATACTTCCTTTTGTTTGTTTGAAACCTGCTGCCTATTAATTTAATTTGATGACCCCCAGGTCTTGTGTTATGAAAAGGAGTAAATTACACTTCCATATTTACTTTCTCCACACCTGTCATGATTTTATAGACCTCTGTCATATCCCCCGTTAGCCGTCTCTTTTCCAACTTGAAAAGTCCCAGTCTTATTTATTTCTCCTGATACGGAAGCCGTTCTATACCCCTAATCATTTTTGTTGCCCTTTTCTGAACCTTTTCCAATTCCAATATATCTTTTTTGAGATGGGGCGACCACATCTGCGTGCAGAATTCAAGATGTGAGTGTACCATCGATTTATAGAGAGGCAATATAATATTTTTGTCTTATTATCTGTTCCCTTCTTAATGATTTTTAACATTCTGTTTGTTTTTTTGACTGCCGCGGCACATTGAGTGGATGGTTTCAGATGACTGCCTCTGCACATTATGTATGTTCTGAAAATATGCACTCAATCATATATATACACAATAAAACTCTCACAGACACGAACACACACAACCAGATACAGTAACAAACACAATCAAGCAATCAAATAGAAATACACACATGAAGAGACACACTTGTCTGGCTTTTATATTGCACAATTTAAGCTGAAATTATCCCCTAAAATGTTCTGCCCTAGTTCACAAACAACCTAAATCTGAGTTTTTCAAAAGCTACCTAAGGGATTTAGATGCCCAGTTCCCATAAACTGTAATAAGGAATGGGCATCCAGATTTTCTAGGTTGGTTTGAAACTTCAGCTTCATTCCTTACATTTATTCCCTTTCGCGTCATCCCCCTCAGCTCTGAAGAAAATGGCAAACGAAACTGCCCAGAATGAGTTCATCATCATGGGGTTCTCCAACCTCCAGCAGCTGCAGTTGGTGTCTTATTAGCCACCTACCTGTGCACCCTGGTGGGGAACATCAGTGTCACAGGTACGTAATTAAAGGTTATGATTCAAACATCAGTATCTTGCTCTTTAAGAAGGGTGACAGAAATGGTTTGTATTTGTAATGTGAGCAGAGCAAGTGGGAAGATCAAGGACATCTTAACAGAAGAAAATGAGGTAGAGTTCTTCCACCCGGCGGAGCTGGTTAAACATGGATTGTCTCATTTATAAATACACAGGGTCAATGCCACCCCCGTCACTGGAGCACCTGGTGCAAAGCAGCGTAACTTTGGAAATCAGTTGGCCAGGTGCTGTGAATCCGAGGCGCCCCATTGATGTTCATGGGCAGGCCTCCAGTGGGTGTACATTGGCATAGTTCTTGGACTCTGACAAGAGACACTAACTGGAGGCCTGAATGCAGTTTTCAAAGGAGTTTAATGGCACCTAAAGATGCAGATAGGCACCCAGTGTGGGATTTTCAGAAGTGTTTACACATGCTAAGTACATGATCCCATGGACTGAATTAGGTCCCTAACAGGCTTCAGATACCTTTGAAAATCTGCACCCTGTCCCACATAGCGGAAGAAAGAAGGTTGAGTTTAGATTTGCTTTATTTCAACACAAGTTCGGATTCTATCTGAACAAATGGGAAAAAAGTTGAATAAAGGTGTCTGCAAGATACTATTAAGACCAGAGTTAGTGTCAGGGCCGGGCTGTGGGCAGACTGTGCCCACACATCAGCTGCAAAATCATAATCAGGTGGTGAGCATTGACACTGGGAGTGAGCCAAGTCAGAATGGCAGGAAGTCAGGGCCAGGCACCAGTTTATAGACAGCAAAATCACCAACAAACCAGGGACACAGGCCAGAGTCTAGGATCTACATCAGACTGGGGCTGGTGCAGGAGAAGACAGGCAGCCTGCATTGTTACTCAGCCAGCATCAGCCGATCACTGAGCTGTGAGGGGCTGCCACTCAGGCCCTACTGGGTGGTACTTCCTGCATTGCCTAGCTTCAGAGACTCCTTTAGCCTAAGCTTCCAGTGGCAATGTGGAACTGTCAGTAGCCCACTATGCCCTATGGGCCCAGTTCTAATCCCACAGGGCCTTAGAATTAAGGTTGGAAGAAATGGAGACTGCAACTGGGTGGGTGGCTAATGAAATGCAGCGGTGCATTTGTGGTTGCATCAGGAGATGCACATTCACTGGGTTCTCAGCTCCCACATGTGTTAGGGAAAGGGGGGTTCTGAATATTTATGGGTTTAATTATTGAGCCTGTATTAAAATTCTAATTTCATCAATTTTATAGGTTTTGTTTAATTTTTTCTACGTACAGTTCATAGACTTTGCAGAGTGGGGAAATCAAACAGTGATGGAATTCGTCCCCTGTGATTTGGGGGTTGCCTGGAGCTGCAGATTTTTCTCTTCCTGCTGTTTCTAGTGATCTACATTGTGAGTGTGGCTAGGAACGTCTTCATCATGGTCCTAGCTGTGGCCAATCAGCACCTTCACTCCCCCATGTGCTTCTTCCTGTGGAACTTGTCCTGCTTGGAGACCTGCTACAGCTCCACCATCCTGACCAGGGTGCTGCCCAGTCTTCTGACTGGGGACAGAACCATTTCTGTTAGCAGCTGTGTCAGGCAGTTCTGTTTCATTGCTTCTCTGGTGTGTGCAGGATGCTATCTCTTATCCTTGATGGCTTATGGCTGGTATTTAGCCATATGTAAACTGCTACTTTAAGCAGCCATCATGAATGGTAGGTTATGCCTAGATTTAGCAGCCGGATTTTGGATGAGTGGGTTTCTGGCTATCGCCATGGTGATAATATTGATGTCATCACTGATTTTCTGCAGCTAAAATGAAATCAACAGTTGCTTTTGTGATTTCACCCCAGTAACAAAACTCAGCTGCAGTGATCTCTGGGGGCTGAAGGTGGTGGCTTTCATATGCTCCTCAGCCTTCTCCATGGTTCCCTTTGTATTAATCCTGACATCTATGTTTGCATCATCAGCACCATTCTGAGAATCCTGTCCAGCACTGGGAAACAAAAGGCCTTTTCCATCTGCTCCTCTCACCTCACCCTGGTTACAATTTACCTCGATATGCTACCAGATACCAATTCACCAAGAGCCCCGAACAAAGTGTTCTCTGTCTTTTATACTGTCCTGACTCCCCTGGCCAACCTGCTCATCTACAGCCTGAGAAACAGAGAGATCAAGGAGGCCCTGAGGAAAGCTGTCAGTAAATTCATGGGTTTCTCAGAATTCACATATTCAAGCTAACGTGTTAAGGTGAAACCAGACTGCAGCTGGGGAGCCAACGCTGCATATTAATCTAATTTATCACATGCCTCTGCATTTCATTGCATCAGTGAAACCTCCATGAGTGTGCGTCTCTCTAGGTAGAGCAGTGTGTGCCTCTTGTTATAAATTCCTGCGTGAACGATCCTTGTGGACACAGTAAACGTGTTCGTACATAATATATGTGAATATTTCTTTAATTTGTATATGACTCCTCTTACTAGTACTACTAGATCTTCTCCCTTCTGGGCTCCTCCTCTGATGTTACCCACCACCGCCAGGCTCCATGTTCCAGGCTCCCCACTTCCTGGCTTCTTGTCCCAGTCTCTTAGCCCAGCAGGTCCCAGTTTTCTCCCTGAACCCCAGATTCTCATCAGAAGTGTTTTCCCTCCTCACCGAATGCTCTGCCTGTTCCCCACTGGCTCCAGGGTCTTTGTCCAGCCAGTCTGAGACTCCTACATCCTCATTCATGGTATCTGATCTCCCTGTTTCCTGCCCTTTGTCAGGTCCCAATACCAGTTTCTTTGTTCAGCTCCCAACCCCAATCTCTCCCCTCAGTTCTCAGACCCCGTCTTCTTTCCAAAATGGTCCCAGTCTCTCTTCCCTACCCCCAACTTTCCAGGCCCAGTTTCTATTCCCATCCACCCCAGTCCCAGACTCCATGTCCTTGTCTACTGCACTCTCTCATCCATGGTTTTTATCTTCACCCCTATGCGTTTGACTCAGATGGCATCCTCCTCCAGTGCTGTCTGGGAGTTGCGGAGGATGTCCATGAGAGCACAGGAGAGATGGGCTTCCTGCTGTCCGTTCTGGTGCCTGACATGAGTTAGGACAGATTGTTAAGCATAAGGAGTAAACACATGTTTTGGGAGACCGCTGAAAATTAAGTGGGCAAGTGAGGGTTAGATTGTTATAGCCTTCAAACAACCCCCCCAACCTTCCCAAAATCATCATCAGAAGCACGTTCACCACAGATCAGGACACACCAACTCAAAGAAGCACCAGATTCTGTCAGAACAACAGATGCAAAACCTGCAGCCATATCTCCACCGCAACAATGATCAATGTTCCCCACGACGAACCTGTCAAGATTCATGGGTGCTGCACACAACATGTGGTGTACCTCATCCAGTGCAGAAAATATCCAGACAACAGCTCTGACGGTGAAACCAGACAATCACGATGCTCGCGGGTGAACTCACACAGAAAAAGGGACAAAATCCATAAGTGAACACTTCTCACAATGCAGTCAGTCCAGTTCCAACCTGTCAGTACTCACCCCCCAAAAGGCAAGCCTGGGAACTTAATTCATAGCGCTGCTAGACACTAAATACCATGGACTCCACAGAGACACTGTAATGCACCCCGCTGCTTGTTAATCCTTAATTGTGCACTCAGTTTTAAGTGGTCTCCTACAGCGTGTGCAAACCCCTTATGCTTAAAAATCTGTCCTAGCTTGTATTTAGCTCAGGCACTCTGCTTTCCTTCCCCAGACCTGAAGAAGAGCTCTGTGAAGCTCGAAAGCTTGTCCCTTCCACCGACAGACATTGGTCCAAAAAAAGATATTGCCTCACCCATCTTGTCTCTCTCATATCCTGGGACGAACATGGCTACAACACCCCTGCAAACAGACAGACAGAGAGATAGAGCATGGCATAGAACTCACTCCCACAAGCCATAATAGTAGCTAGTGTCCTCATTTCATTCAAACAAAATGCGAAGTTTGATCTAATTAAAGAGCAACACTGACTAGATGATCCAGTCATGCCAAGTGCTAACTAGAGCTGCCTGGAAAAACAAGGACACATTTGGACAAAATTGCTTAGTGGTGGGGGGCGGGGGAGGAATGTTTCCTCTTGTTCAGTGAAAAATGTTTTGATGGAACTTTTTTTCAACCTGCTCTGGTGCTCAGCATTTCCTAAAAGGAACCAGGCCACATGTCTGTCAAGCATTGAACAAGGGTAAAGTTATGGACTTCCCTCTCCACAATGTCCCATGATCCACTGCAGCAGCTCAGCCACAGGGACAGACCACATTGCACCATGGGAGATGTAGTCTGGCTAGAGAGGAAGGCCCACGGAGGAGAATGAAACATGTGGGACTTGGAACCGCAGTTCCCATGGGATACTGCGGTGGCTCTGACAGACACAGAGGTCGATGTCACAAAACATTCAGTTTTGGGTCAACAAATGGAAATGTAACATTTTGATTCCAGAATTTAGAAATTCTTTGAAGTTCACATATCAGTTGTGGGTTGTTGTTTTTTTGGGGGGAGGGGGGCATAGAAGGTGAGAGTTAAAGTCTTGTTCTGTGAAAACTTTTCATATATCAATTTAACTATAGTGCCTTCACGTGAGTTCCTCTTGATTTTGCACCAGCATAACTGAGAATAAATTTGGGTCTGCTGATTTCATTAGGTACTCCTATTTCACAGTGTCTTGTGTGAGCGGAACACCAAGCCTCATGACTTTCAATGGTGTTACTCGTGATTTACATCAGGATGAGTGAGAGGAGAATATGGTTCACTGACTTCAGTGGAGTCACTCCGAATTAACACCAAGGTGAGCCCCCAAAGGATCAGCCTCCTTAACTGCAATGGGATTACTTCTGATTTGCACTGGGGCAAGTGAGAAGCAGGGCTGGCTCCAGGCACCAGCTTATCAAGCAGGTGCTTGGGGCGGCTACTCTGGAGAGGGGTGGCACGTTCAGGTATCACTGCTCTACAGCCCAAATGCTTCTGAAATAAATGTAGTCCAACTTTACTAATTCTGGGTCACTGAGAACGAAAATGATGCTTAAAATTGTTGATTGGCTCTAGTTTTCAAGATATGCTATTGGGTCTGTATATACGACCCTTGACTTGGGAATGGTGGAGGATAAGTGAGTTATAAAGGGAAGGGATCTCAATTTAAACCAGAAATGACTAAAATACATCTTTGACTGGATCTATGAATAAATCTATGACTGGGTTTGGACAGTACTTGCTTTTTAGAAAAACAATGAATGATGCAATCTGAAGCTGGTATTGTGTCATACATGATATAAATTGCATCATGTTATTCCTAGAAGTCATGGATGATGCAATCATAACAAAGCTTACATCACTGTGCTGAACAAATTGCCCTATATCAGCTCTAGAAATCATACAGTGTGGTGCTCTCTTATTTGTCAGTGTTTGATTTTGCAAAGGGACACATTTCTGTTTAGCCAAAGTGAGCAGAGATGCCTCGTACTTGTGTGAACAGTGCAGATAACTTCTGCTATGTTTGTGGTGAAGTGACTTTTGCATCACAAAAGCGCAGTATAACCACTATGGTTAAGAAAGCCTATCACCTTTATTTTGGCTGCAAAATTGGAGACCAGGACAAGAGGTGGGCCCCATACATATGCTGCAACACTTGTGCAACAAATCTTCGCCAGTGGTTGAACAGGAAAAGGAAATCTATGCCTTTTGCAGTGCCAACGATGTGGAGAGAGCCAACAGATCATACCAGCAATTGTTACTGCTGCATGGTGCCTCCAGTTGGGAAAGGTGTGTCAAAGAAGAAAAAGTGGACTGTGCATTATCCAAACATTCCATCAGCTATACGCCCAGTACCCCACGGAGAAGGACTGCCGGTTCCTGATGCACCAGAATCATTCTCACTTGAGTCAGACGAGGAAGAGGAAGAGGATGAAACTTCTGGTCCTGAACCATCAATGTCACAGGATCCACATCCTCCTCCTCTGAACCACGCCTCATAACACAAGGTGAACTGAATGACCTTCTCAGTGATTTGTAACTACCCAAGAGTAAGGCAGAACTGTTGGGCTCCAGACTACAGCAGTGGAATCTCCTGGCAGGCTATCAGGACAAATGGAGCCCATCAATGCTTGCAGACTATTGCTGGACAGTGACAAGAGATGCTCCATTTAATGAATACAAGAGACAAGCCAAGAAGTGCCGAGTAGACACTGAATAGGACTAAACTATGTACATAATAATTTTTTGCCTTTTGTTTCATAATAAATTTTAGTTATATAACCCTTTTGCTGATTTTTAAAGTGTTACATAAACAGGACAGATGAAATCTTATCATGTAAAGCAACTATAAACACATGAAAAGACCTAGGTGTACAATTTGTGATTAAAACTCTACTATCTACACAATATACATAGACATAAAATTTAAAAACGTAAATATCTTAGAAACAGTAGCCAATCAGTTGTTTTAATTGTCATATTTGAATTCAGCACATCAAAATACATAATAAATAGCACATTTTATCTCTGAAGCAGATGACTTCTCAAAAATTGTAGATCAGTGTATTCGGCAGCAATTTGGCGGCGGGTCCCTCACTCCTGCTCAGAGCGAGGGACCTCCCGCTGAATTGCCATAGATCATGATCACGGCTTTTATTTTTCCATCTGCTTGGGACAGCAAAACTGCTGGAGCCGGTCCTGGTGAGAAGAGTCCTAGACCCACCATAACTGTACACGTGGAGTGAGGGAGAGGAGAATGTAGCCAAACAGAAACCTATTCAAATGTCATTCCTGTTAGACTTCAGAGGTTCAATTCTTGCATTACACTAGTGCTACCCCATTGGGCTAGATCCACAGCTGACAACTCTGTGTTGCTTCACTGAAATCACTATCTGGGGACCTGGCCAGCTGATTCCATGTGTTATGCTGGGTATATCCTGACATGATTTTTTTTCTCCACAGAGTTCAAATTTCACTGGATTCAGTTACTCGTCCTGGACAAATAGCCACTGATCAATTCTAGCAGCAATTCACCACTCCCAATAGTGTCACTAATAAATGTGATTATCCCCATCTTACACCTAGAGAAGCCTAAAAAAAGAGGTCACCAGGGGACATTCCGTGCAGGCATTTTGTTGCATAACTGTCTTCTGCAAGTTTTCTAGTACCTTCATCGAATGCAGCAGATACTGGTCACTGTCAGAGACAGGATAGTGGTGAAGGCAGATGACTGATCACACCAAGTGTTCCATGGAATTGGAAAAGAGAAGGAGACTCTGGAAAAATTCCACCACGATTTCAACAGCTTCCACCCCACCATCAACCTCAGCCTGGACCAATCTACACGGGAGGTCCACTTCCTAGACACCACGGTGCAAATAAGTGATGGTCACATTAACACCACCCTATATCGAAAACCGACCGACCGCTATGCCTACCTTCATGCCTCCAGCTTCCATCCCGGACACATCACACGATCCATTGTCTACAGCCAAGCACTGAGGTACAACCGCATCTGCTCTAACCCCTCAGACAGAGACCAACACCTACAAAATCTCCACCAAGCATTCTCAAAACTACAATACCCGCACGAGGAAATAAGGAAACAGATCAACAGAGCCAGACGTATACCCAGAAGCCTCCTACTGCAAGACAAACCCAAGAAAGAAACCAACAGGACTCCACTGGCCATCACATACAGCCCCCAGCTAAAACCCCTCCAACGCATCATCAAGGATCTACAACCCATCCTGGACAATGATCCCACACTTTCACAGGCCTTGGGTGGCAGGCCAGTCCTTGCCCACAGACAACCTGCCAACTTGAAACATATTCTCACCAGTAACTGCACACCGCACCATAATAACTCTAGCTCAGGAACCAATCCATGCAACAAACCTCGATGCCAACTCTGCCCACATATCTACACCAGCGACACCATCACAGGACCTAACCAGATCAGCCACACCATCACTGGTTCATTCACCTGCACATCCACCAATGTAATATACTCCATCATATGCCAGCAATGCCCCTTTGCTATGTACATCGGCCAAACTGAACAATCTCTACGGAAAAGGATAAATGGACACAAATCAGACATTAGGAATGGCAATATACAAAAACCTGTAGGAGAGCACTTCAACCTCCCTGGCCACACTATTGCAGACCTTAAGGTGGCCATCCTGCAGCAAAAAAACTTCAGGACCAGACTTCAAAGAGAAACTGCTGAGCTTCAGTTCATCTGCAAATTTGACACCATCAGCTCAGGATTGAACAAAGACTGTGAATGGCTTGCCAACTACAGAACCAGTTTCTCCTCTCTTGGTTTTCACACCTCAACTGCTAGAACAGGGCCTCATCCTCCCTGATTGAACTGACCTCGTTATCTCTAGCTTGCTTGCTAGCATATATATACCTGCCCCTGGAAATTTCCACCACATGCATCTGAAGAAGTGGGTATTCACCCACGAAAGCTCATGCTCCAAAACGTCTGTTAGTCTATAAGGTGCCACAGGATTCTTTGCTGCTTTTACAGATCCAGACTAACACGGCTACCCCTCTGATACCTTTGAAGATAGAAAATTTTCTGTCTCCAACACCATCCCATTGAGTTCCCCTCTCTGTTATACCTGTTGAATGTAAGGACTAAAAATAACTATATTATTAACTCTACCTTCACAGCAGTTGAAAATTCCCATCAGCATTATTCTCTAGGGATACTTTTCTCCCTCATATAATGAAACAGGGCAGACATTTGCCTTTTGATAACAGATCCAAGCCAACTCTGCCAGGCCAGTGATCAGAATTTTTGTTGGAGAGTGACTTGTAGGAATATAAATCTCTTTCCTGAGATCCGTGAAGAATTTGGGGATCAGAGACAGACTGGAGAATCTGTATCCTGGGTCTCTGAAAGGTTACTTGAAAGGTCACCGCAGAGATCCCAAGTTTTTCTTATACCAGTTTTGGAGGAAAGACAAACTTATCAAATTTCCAGAAGGTAAAAGACAATGTAAGATTATGAGTGTTCTCGTTCCAATTCACCTCTGTCTAATAAATATTTTCTCCTTACATTATAGTACCTACTAGGGCTGCTAGAGAAAATTCTGTCAGCATTTAGTTGATGGAAAATTGGGTTCTCAAGGAAATAATAATTTTCACAAGATGTGTCCAATTTCGCTAAAATAATTCAGTATTTCATTGGAAAAAAATTAAAAAACAACCCCAAACAATTTTAAAAAATCATATTATGGTTGAGTAATTTTCAGTTTGGGCTTTAAATTTGGAGATTTATAACTTTGTCAGCCAAAAAACATTTGGTTTTAGGAATTTTAGTGAAAATGTTTGTTTGGTAGTTTTTTGAGCAGCCACTATAGTGAATAACATATAGCAGAACCACTGTCTTTCTAAGAGACATGCCCTGACAGGGCAGTTTTAGATTGTAGAACATCCTGGATTTGTTCAGGACTAGCCAGAATGGACGTGGCTGGTATCTGTGAAGATTTATGTGAATTTGTGTCTCTGCATTTGCTCACTGCATAAATAGTCCTCTAGATCAATGGTTCTCAAACTTGGGCCGCTGCTTGTTCAGGGAAAGCCCCTGGCTGGCTGGGCAGGTTTGTTTACCTGCTGCATCCACAAGTTTGGCCGATCGTGGCTCCCACTGGCAGCGGTTTGCTGCTCCAGGCCAATGGGGGCTGGAGGAAGGGTGGCCAGCACATCCCTCGGCCCGCGCCGCTTCCCGCAGCCCCCACTGGCCTGGAGTGATGAACTGCAGCCAGTGGGAGCCGTAATCGGCTGAACCTGTGGAAGCAGCAGGTAAACAAATCTGCCCAGACAGCCAGGGGCTTTCCCTGAACAAGTGGCAGCCCAAGTTTGAAAACAACTGCTCTAGTTTATTGTTAACTAAAGTTTGGAGGCAAGTCACTTCATACTCCCCCCACACACACACACACACTTTCTCTGGCTTATCTGTGTATCTATCTATCTATGCATATTCATTCATTCGTTTCTCAGAACGCTTTCTTAGTTCCAGACGATAAAAGAAAACCTATTATACGAGTTTATCGTTTGAGCCGAGTACAACAATTTTTTTTTCTCACAAATATGAAGAAGGAATAAGCAAGCACTAGAACTAATACAGTCATGCTTAACTAGACACTTGTATACTACTCTTTGCTAGCATAGACACTGGTATAAAAATCAGCTTTCCGTGTGACAAGGAGATGTGTTTGCCTTTACTCGTGAGTGTGTACAGAAAGCTGTCAATGGTCTCAGAGCACTGGGAAGACGTTAAATACTTATGTTTATTAGAAGATGACAAGCCACTTTACAGGGCACCATTGTTTTCACTTTACAGCTGTGGAAACTGAGGTACAGAGCTACATGGCTTTCTCAAGGTCACATTGAGTCAGGAATCGAACCCCGCTTTTCCGACTCCCAGATTTCGCCCACAGCACTAGACTACACAGGAGTAGAAAGCATAACAGCAGATAATCGAGGTACCAGCCCGGCTACAGGTTCCGGGTTACAGTATCTATGTTGATGGTTTTGGCAGGATAAAGGTCAGATGCCTGGAAAAGCAGAGATCCTGGAAAAACTCCTCCATGGCTGCATTTAAACTTCAACAAAATTACAATGACACCACAAAACCCCAAATTGCCTTTTTCATGTCATATTCCATAGATTATATTTATTTAATTATATGTCTTGATAGAGCCCATGGCAGACATGGAGAAGTGGACTGGAGACTGGAGAAATCAAACGTCCATCACAGAATTCATCCTGCTGGGATTCGGGGATTTCCCTGAACTGCAGACCCCACTGTTCCTGATGTTCCTGGTGATCTATGTTGTGACCGTGGCAGGGAACATCCTCATCGTTGTGCTAGTTGTGGCTGATCAACATCTTCACACCCCCATGTACTTCTTCCTGGGGAACTTGTCCTGCTTGGAGACCTGCTACAGCTCCACCATCCTGCCCAGGATGCTGGCCAGTCTTCTGACTGGGGACAGGACCATTTCTGTCCCTGGCTGTGTAGCACAACTTGATTTCTTTGGCTCCCTGGTAGCTGTAGAATGTTGTCTCTTATCAGCGATGTCTTATGATCGGTATTTAGCGATATGCAAACCACTGCATTATGCAGCCCTTATGAATGGCAGCATCTGCTTCCGCCTGGCAGCTGGGTCTTGGGTAAGTGGGTTTGTGGCCTGCACTGTCACGGCATGTTGGATATCACAAATGACTTTTTGTGGCCCCGATGAAATTGACCATTTCTTTTGTGATTATGCCCCGTTAGTAAAACTGTCCTGCAGTGACACCCACCCGATGGTTCTTGTGACCTTCCTGTTCTCCTCCATATTAACACTGCCTCCCTTTCTATTAACCTTGACATCCTATGTGTGCATCATCGCCACCATCCACAGAATCTCTTCCACTGCCGGGAGGCAAAAGGCCTTTTCCACCTGCTCCTCCCACCTCATTGTAGTTACACTCTACTATGGGACCCTGATCTTTGTCTATCTGCTGCCAGACACCGGCACACTGAGAGACCTGCACAAGGCACTCTCTCTCTTCTACACCATCCTGACTCCCCTGGCCAACCCGCTCATCTACAGCCTGAGAAACAGAGAGGTCAAGGAGGCTCTGAGGAAAGCTGCTAGTGAGGCTGTGAATTTCAGAACAAATAAACTATTTTGTGTGTAGTTATTGTACATTGCAATAAAGTCAAGCTAATGGGAACTCATCTCCTGGTGTGATGCTATGAACCACAGCTCGTCCAGGCAGCCCTTACCCACTAGATCAGTTCTGTTAAATACCGGGACACCTGCTGTCAGGAAGAGCTACCTGTATGAGTAAGGTGAGCCATGCCAAGCAATCCCTGACTCAGGGATGGATGGACCCTAGATCTGCCTGGGGAAATGGAGCAAATGGGGCAGAACCCATCCAGTTCCTACTGAACTCAACTGCATTTATAACCCATTGACATCAATGGAAGAAGTAGGGGGTTGGAAATGGTGAATTTCCTCACAGGGCGGAGGGTTTATCTAAGGCATCTGTATCACTCATTTCCCCACTGAGGCCGTGTTTTCAGCAGTGAAGTGTAAAAGAAGTGGCTTGTAGCCTGTGTGTAGACCTTTCACAGAGAGGTGGATTTCATCTTCTCTCAGAAGTTGTCTTTCACAGGGGTTGTATTAGTGGCATCTTTCAATACATGTTGAAGACTGATATTCACCTGTCTGTCTGGTTAATGTAAAAACAAGATGTGGTGGATTTTTTAGGCTATCCTAATTGCTCTTATCTCTCCAGCCTTGGCATCCACTGAGGTTACAACAGAAGCATTTGTCAATAAAAGTTGGGACTGCTCTCTCTCTCTCTCTCTCTCTCTCTCTCTCTGTCTGATTAATTCTCAAGGCAAATGTAGTGGGTTTTTTACACTACTAATGACGGTTTAAATGATGTCATAATCAGAAGATGTTATGTTAAAAATGTAATAATAATTATAATAATAACAATAATGTTTCAGTTGAAACTTTATTTTTCTTATTCTTATTATCCCTCAGTGTTCCTTCACGGGGATTTTCCTTAAACAAATAGCCTTCACAATATACAAGTTCTTTACGCTTAAAAAAGAGAAAGTCACTGTCTAAAATGTATCCCCACGAGTCACCAATAAATGCTGACCACAGATGAGCTCCATAGGTGTGGGTAGTTTGGAATTTCATTAAACCCTCTGCAGAATTCCTGTATTTTAACTGATCCTCTGCGCTCATTCTCCTTTGACTCTCCTAAAACTTCTCACAGTGCCTGTAGTGGGGCAGCTGCCCCACTCCTGGAGAGTGTGGGCTGTGGCAGGCCAGGATGCCTGCGCAGACAGGGAGCCAATCAAGGAAGGGCTTATTGTGAGCCAATCAGGGCCAGGCTCAGCCCTATAAGAAGGCTGCCCAGGGAGAAAGCAGTCAGTCTGTCCCAGGCCTTGCAGAGGGGGAGGTTGGTCTCTAAGGGTGGAGATTAGCACTGTGGACAGTGCAGTGCTGGCCAGGCTTGGGGAGGCTAGGCAGCTCTAGCCCGGAGCCTGCCAGGCTTCAGACCCTGAAAGGAAGGGCCTAACGGGTGCAAGAGGCTGTAGGGGAAGCGGCCCAGGAAAGCAGACAGAGGAGGGGAGAAAAGGAGGACAGCGAGGTTGACACCAGAGGGTCCTTGGGCCTGGACCCAGAGTAGAGGGCGGGCCTGGGTCCTCCCTTTCCCCCCTTGCAGTACACCCAGCCATTGGCTGTAGGGAGTGGCCATTATACTACGCCAGATTCCTGACAAGAGGGATTGTACTCAAAGGGTGTGGTTGGACATGGTGACTGGGGTGTAGGACTGCTGATCACTGACCCCTGGAAGGGGGTGCAGATGGGCTAAGGGGCACTGCCGGAGGGCAGTGGCTTCAAAGAGGACACCGATGAGCAGGGAGCAGCGTAGGTCCAGAGATGCCAAAGGAAGATGGAAAGATGGATGGGACACCACCAGGAGGAGGCTCTCGGCTGGACAGAGCTAATTCCTGGAGTCACCAGTGGGAGGCACCAGGTGGTGAGTCCCAACCCATTACAGTGCCCAAGAGTGCTGTCTTGTGGAGGTCATTGGTCATGATGTCTTGCACTCCTACTGTGTTCATGAGCAGCTCCTTTGTATCCAAGTGCTCCAATAATTGTTTTATTCTAGTTTTCCACAATCATTCCACTTCATGGCAGAGTTCTTCATACTTCACCCCTTCACTTCTTGCTTCTTTCTGCTGGGATGGCAACACCAATGAACATGGGCTTATTTGTCCTCATGATTTGTGTTTGTATAGTATTTAGCACAGAATCTCTCTCCTTGTTTCTGTATGAGGCTGTCATTCCCTCTCTCATGTGTTCCTAGAAATGAGAGAGCTTAATAACCTTCCCTTTCTTCAAAACGGGGCTCATAACAGCCTCGCCCCCGGTGACCATGTGAAGATTAATACATTAAGACTCAGACTGGACTTTGCATTTACTGGCCATGATACAACACCTTCCTGTTTAATGGCTTTGACTTTAGTGGGTCAACGGCTGTGTAAAGTCACAGGGACAGCTTTGTTTTGCTCCCACTCGCATGAGGATGTGGGTACATATTATGATAGGTGGTTATTTATTGGTTGAGTCAGTAAATCATTCGTTTGTTTGTGTGCACTTCAGTAACTAAAAGTATCTGTGTGTCTTTAGCTTCTATGTATAACATTTTCAAAGGAATGTACTTAAGAGGCTAAATCCTATTTTCAAAAATGATCTAAAAGTCTAAGTGTTGTAGAAAGTTAATGGGGTTTAGGCTCCCAAGCATCTTTTTAAAATAGGGCATATTCTTCTAAATGATTTTGTGTGCTTTTGAAAACTCTATGCTGGGTCTTCAATCATTTTTGAGATATAGAAATGAGATTTTAAAAAGCCATTTGCAGATTTAGACACACAGTTCCTATTCATTTTAAATTAATTTTTATAAAATTAAGATTTCTTTTGAAGTGTTTTTTCAACCCCATAAAATCTTCTCTCTTATTCCCTCATTTTTCATATCCATCCTTCCACAGGAAATACACTGAACATGGATATTCTCAACCAAACTGTGATGACAGAGTTCATTCCGTTGGCTTCTCCAGTCATCCTACAACTGTGGATCTTCCTCTCTATGGTCCCACTGCTGATTTACCTGCTCACCCTCATGGGGAACATGCTCATCATTTCCATCATATGGCTTGAATGTCGCCTGCACACTGCCATGTATTTCTTCCTCAGCAACTTGTCCTTTCTGGACATCTTGTTCACCTCGTTCATTTCCCCTACAATGCTGGTCAGCCTCCTTTCAGAGAGGAAGACCATCTCTGTCACTGCTTGTCTGGCCCAAACTTTCTTCTCTAGCTTCCTGTGCATGGTGCCGTTCATCCTACTGGCAGTGATGTCCTTTGATTAATATGTAGCCATCTTCAAGTCCTTACACTACACAGTCATCATGAATGGCAGGGTGTGCTCAAGGCTTCTCCTTAGCTGTTGAATGGCAGCTTCTCTATCCATGCTTGGACCAACCATAGTGTACACCAGGATACCTTTCTGCAGCCAAGAACTAGACCATTTCTTTTGTGATATCACCTCTCTGTGAAAAGCTGCCATTGTGAACACCATCTACCATGAAAAGCTGGATTTTGTTCTCTCCTCCATTGTATTACTGAGCTTCTTAATGCTGACATTGTGTCTTACACCTACATCATAGCCTCTGTCCTCGGTCCAAGGACACAAAGGCCTTTTCTGCTTGTGGGTCTCACCTCACCATAGTAACCGTCACCAATGGGAGTTCCACTTTTGAGTATGTCCGACCGCAGTACAGTCAATCCTTGGCTAATGGAAAAGCAGCTTCTCTGCTCACTGCGGTGGCGATACCCCTGTTCAACCCCTTCATCTGTAGCCTGGGGAATAATAGAGTTAAAGAGGTCTTGAGAGATGCTGTAGGGAGGCTTATGGGTTACTCAAACAAGGTTAGTTCTTGAAAATATTCATTTTAAAAAGAGACAAAATGGTATCTAAAGGCCAGGTAGGTCTGAATTACAACATCCTGTTGTCAAGCATGACCCAGGACTTTGCAGACAAAGTTACAAAGGAATTTAAGGGCTAGATCGACAAGAGATTTAGGCACCTAAGGCCAATATTTAGGCCCCAAAGAGCTGCTCAACACTTCTACTCAGCTGCTACCTAAATCTGGATTCACCTGAATTCCCAGGGTGCCTAAATTTCTGACGTTGAAGTCCCCATGGTGTTTATGTTTCTGTCCATGGGCAGGTGCAAAACTGCCTACATTCTGCCTACACTGCTCACTGCTGAAACCCCAGTGAGATTCTCAAAGTTGTTGCCTTTCATAATTCCTCTTTGTGCCTTCCTGTATTTCTAGGTCCCTAAATACCATTGAAAATTTGGCCCTACATCTCCTTGTGCCTCAGTTCCCCATCTGTACAATGAGAAGAGGAGTACATCCTTACTTCATAGTGATGTCATGACTATAAATACATTACACACTGAGGGGTGCTGAGATTCTGTGCTAGTGGGGGGTCAGATCTCTACCTTGGATAGATCCTCAGCTAGGGACCACCACGTCACCTAGTCTGAACTCCTGCATTTTTGGGCTTGGCAGAATTGGATTTTTTAAAATCTTTTTATAATTTCAATGAGTAATATCCATGTTCTTATTGTCATTTTTTAAAACTTTGACTTTTTAAAAAATGTCACAGTTGGGGGAAATGATAATAGTGGTGGGGGGGTCAGAGAATAAATTTTTAAGGATTGTTGACTTTGAGATTCAAAAACTTGAAGCTTGTTAAGTGTTAAAGCACAAATTGTCCACATAGCATCTCAAAAGGTATAAAACAAATATCCTGAAATCAAACTCTGTTCAAGAGCATTTTTCTTGTTGTGCTTATCTGTAAATATGGATTATTAGTGATGGAAATATTTTTTTTCATTTATATAGTGAAATTCACATTCATTTGCATTTCCAAGCAAATCCAAAAATCACGAATCCAATGGAGAAGGGATTGTAAAACTGTCTTGAAAGAAGGAAGTTAGAGGTCAGGAGCCAGGAGAAGAATTGAAATGAGATGTAATGTTAAAGAGAGACCTGCCAGGGAGATATCAGATGAACTGATATTTCGACTGTACGGACTGTCTCAGAATTCCATACCTGGACTGACAGTGGATAACTCATGTGTTCCTCTGTCAAAGAGGGAAGAATTACTAATGCCAAGTTATAACATTAACCCTACAGGACGCTGGCAGTGTGAGTGTGTTTAATTGTTGTATTTTGTTAGCTCAGTTTATATCTTTACTCAGTTTAATTTAAAAGAGAGAATTTATGGTTGTCAGTGGATCTAGCTGATTGACATCTGCCAAGGAAATGGCCTGTAGCAATTAATGTTCAGATCTATCGAATGATGATTCAAAATCATGTGCAAATTCACCCCAAACTATTTCAAAAGAAGTAAATAACAATTACCTACAATATCTGATATACTAATAAAGGAAATTCTGATTAGGATCCCATTTAATGTCACAAACAGCCCTGTCGTACAATCCCAGTCATCAATTAAGCCAACTCTCTCTTAAAACTAATTAAGACTCTAAGTCTAATTGAGAGAGACCTGGACATATTTATGACTGGATTTGTATGATGGGGTTGGTTGTGATGGTTGGGGCAAGGGGTCAGGGCTCAGTAGCCATGTGGGTCACTTCCCCTTTATGTATTGTGTTCATGGTCATGCTTCAGGATTTCAGCTGGTCACTTGTGGGGGTCAGGAAGGGATTACTCTCCACCTCACCCCAAAATGTATTCTAGTTTGTTTTTTTTCTTTGATGCCTTGCATATCACAGCTCAGAGAATTTCATGCTCTGGCTACTGCTGTGGTGGGAACACTTTTTTTTCCCTCTGATATCTGTCAGACCAATTCATTGAAATACAGCATATCTCTTAGGTAGCATAGCTCAGGGGCAGATTTTAAAGGTAGTTAGCCACCTAGTGGGATTTTCAAAAGCAAGACATGCCAAACTTGCTCTGATTTCATCTTTTGGTCCCTAAACATCTTTAGCAGTCAGACCCTGAGTGTCAATTTAAACATTTCAAGTGAAGCCAAATTTAAGTGTTGCAGAAGGTTTAAAAGTGTGTGTGTGTGTGTGTGTGTGTGTGTGTGTGTGTGTAAGTAGGATGGTGGGGTTATATAAGGAGTAGGGAGCATCAATAAGGGACAGTTGATTGTTTATATTTTCTTTAGCACAGCTGCCAGGATCCACAAGATGACATAGAATCTCAGCTGGAATAAATTGGAATAGCTCAGTTGAACTCAATGAGCAACACCAATGTACCCCAGCTAAGAATCAGGCTAACTGCTGCGGTGTGTGTGGTCTATTTCAGTTTGATGGCAGTGTTGCCTAGGGAGCTGTGATTGATGGATGGAACAATTAAATGTCACATCTATATTGTCAATTCTCTTCTTTACTGTGAGTGTTTCTGCAGAGGGACCCCAGGGGACATGGATATTCCCAGTAGGAACCAGTGACAGAATTCATCCTTCTTGCTTTTCCTGTCCTCTGAGAGATACAGATTTTCCTCTTTGTGGTCCTCTTGATGACTTACCTGCTCTCTGTGATGAGAAACGTGGTCATTATTTCTCTCATATGGACCAATTACCTTCCCCACACCCCCATGTATTTCTTCCTGAGCAACTTGTCCTTCCTGGATATCCTCTTCAGAACTGTCATTGCCTCAAAGATGCTCTCCAACTTCCCGGTGGAGAGGGAAAGCATCTCCTTCACTGGCTGCATCACCCAGACTTACTTTTATTTCTTCCCAGGAACAGTAGATTTCATTCTCCAGGCTCTCATGTCTTTTGATTGGCATGTGGCCATATGCAACCCACTGTGGTTCAAGGTCATCATGAACAGCCGGGCCTGCTTCCTCATGGTGTTTGGGGTGCCTTCCTCACCATCCTCTACCCATCATCGTGGTGTTCAGGCTGCCCTGCTGCAGCCATTCCCTCAACCATTTCTTCCGCGACATTGCTGCCTTTCTGCAAGTGGCCTGTGTTGAGACCCACGTCATCAAGCTCATCGACTTCCTCCTGTCGTCCCTTGTGGTGCTCAGCTCCTTAGTGCTGACGGCGGTGTCATACGGCTACACCATCTCCACCATTCTGAGAATCCCGTTGGGGCAAGGGAGGCAGAAAGCTTTCTCCACCCACATCTCACACATCACTGTGGTCACCAGCGCCTACAGGAGCTCCATCTTCATGTATTTTTGTCCCAACCAGAGCTGCTCCCTGGACTTCGACAAGGTGGCTGCAGTGTTCACAACAGTGGTGATACTCTGCTGAACCCCTTCACATACAGCCTGAGGAGCAAGGTCAAAGAGGTGCTGAAGGACACTGTCAGCAGGACACTTTTCTCCAAGGCTGCAGGTCCTTGATTCCACGGATTGATTAAGAGAAGGAAACAGGAGTAAGTCTGGCTCATTTCTTCCTCCAGGGACATTTGGGTTCTTGATTTTTTTTTTGTTTCTCCCACCTCTCAGGTGAGATCCCAAACTGAGCTATGGGACAGAGTGATGTGGGTCTCCCACAGGCTGTCCTGTCAAAGCTGTCCCACCATAGATTAAATAACAAAATAATCAGTTGGGAGGGGGGTAGAGAGAAAATGAGGCTATAGCTTGGTGGTCAGCTATTCAGGGTGTGTGGGATTTGGGACCCAATCCCTCACCTCTAATGGCTCTTTAAGTACTTATCTACGATGGGATATCTTCCATGGGAGAGATTGAGAGTGTTCCACATTGGAATAGCCACTGACTAGTGTCAGGTTATGCCTCTCTCCTTGACATCTCCCATCGGCTAGCTTAGGTGGCTCCCCCCCCAGCATACTGGCTTTTGGGAATCCCTGTCTCTCTCTGTTCACTGCATAGAGAGACAGCATCACAATGCCTTTAAATTCCTCTTTTAACCTAGCCCCTAGTGACATTTTCAAAAGCGTCTAGGCACCCAACTCCGCTAAGTGTTTTTGAAAATTGCACTAGATGACTACATACTTTTAAAAAACCAGCTTCAATTTCCCATCTTTATTCTGAGGATACTAGCACTTCCAACCTCTCATGGGTTTTGTGCGGATAAGTACTTTAAAGATAGTGAGCTGCTCAGAAACTGTGCTAATGTGGGGTGTAGTGGGGCACACTGCCCCACTCCCTGTGAGTGTGGGCTGCGGCAGGCCTGGGAGCCTGGTCAGACAGGGAGCCAATCAAAGAAGGGCTTATTGGGAGCCAATCAGGGCCCGGTTTGGAGACAGCCAATCAGGGCCAGGCTCAGCCCTATAAGAGGGCTGCCCAGGAAGGGAGCAGTCAGTGTGTCCTAGGCCCTCAACAGGGGAAGGTCAGTCTCCAAGAGTGGGAGACTAGCACCACGGACAGCACAGTGCTGGTCAGGCCCGGGGAGCAAAAGGAAACGCTAGCCCGGAGCCTGTCAGGCTGCCGGCCCTGAAGGGAAGGGCCTACCGGGTTCAAGGGGCTGTAGGGGAACAGACAGATGAGGGGAGAGAAGGACAGCAAGGCTGCCTCCAGAGGGTCCCTGGGCCAGGACCCGAGTAGAGAGCAGGCCTGGGTCCCCCTCTTCCCCCCTTGCAGTACACCCAGCCATTGGCCATAGGGAGCAGCCATTATACTATGCCATATCCCTGACAAGAGGGATTAGACTCAGAGGGTGGCTGGACATGGTGGCTGGTGTGTAGGACTGCTGATCACCAACCCCCAGAAGCGGGTGCAGATGGGCTAAGGGGCACTGCCGGAGGGCAGTGGCCTCGAAGAGGACGCCGCCGAGCAGGGAGCAACGCAGGTCCAGAGATGCCAAACGAGGGCAGAACGGTGGATGGGACACCACCAAGAGGAGGTGCTCCACTGGGCAGAGCTAATTCCCAGAGTCACCAGCAGGAGGTGCCAGGTGGTGAGTCCCCAACCTGTTACAGGGGGCCATACAAATTCCAGAGAAAGAGCAAACTCCTCGTGACTTACCCGGGGCTCTGTTGTTTACTTTGGGTCCTGATGCTATTTATCTCAGATCTGCTTCAGGCTTCATGCAGGGGAAGCATAAACTACAAGATTGAGCTCTCCAGTCCTAAACTGGAGTCACTCTGAATATGGACATTGGACTATAACCTGTGGACTAGTTCTGAAAGAACTCTTTGCAACTACAAAGCTCATCATCTCTGCTATGTATCTGAACCTCAAGAACTGAACTCATGTTTGCATGTATTTGATTCCTATAACCAGTTTTAACTCATCTATCTTTCATTCTTCCTTTTTATAAATAAACCTTTAGATTTTAGATACTAAGGGATTCGGAACAGTGGTGTTTTTGGGTAAGTTATATATTGACCTGGGCATGCAGCTGGTCCTTTGGGATCAGAAGAACCTTTTATTTGATGAGACTGGTTGTAAAGAACCACTCATCTCTGAATCCAGGGTTTTTGGTGAGGATATAAGACTAGAATGCCTCAGGAAGCTGCTTTTCTGATTTCTTGTTAGCCAATATGGTGAAACAGAAGTTTAATTCTGTTGCTGGTTTGGTATATCTTACGGAAGAAATACTGCCAGTATTTGGGATGTATCTTCCTTATTTCTTGACAGCTTGTCCTGAATTTGATATTTCTTAGTCATGACCCACTAAGGCACAGTTACACCATCCAATGACTTTGAGGATTCATTACTACAGTCTAAGATATTCCAGGGTCCACTAGACCTCCCAGCAGATGATCATTTGTAGAGAAATGGTTCCTTCTGGAGTTTCCTGTAGAAGGTCATCCCATGGGGCCATTCCTTGGGCTCTTCCCACATTTACGCAACCAGAGAATCTTTCATATTGTTCTGGCCACACCTAATACCTTATGCACATACATGAGAGTTTCAATCCTCTGTTCATTATTTGTACTTTAACACCCCATGAATATTGGGGTGCCCTGTTTTTCATAGGTTGTTTCTTAGCTCCATTTATTCTCATTAGCATCTATGCACAACATATACCCTGCTGTCAGGACATTCCATGATGATACTATCAGATGTCTACTGATTTTGGATAATACGTTACTGTTTATTGCAATCTAAGGTCTGTTCTACACTACAAAGTTAGGTCAACTTTACAAATGCCTAAACCTACATTTCACCACCACTGACATAGCTGCCTTGCTACACTGTCTTAATACCTCCACCTCCATGAGCAGTGTAGAATCAACATCAATGGAGATAGGTTGACGCAGTGTGAATGTAGATACTGTTGCTTACGGACTGTTACTGGCTTCCACAATGCCCCACACTGACCGTACAATCGATACAAGCCCTGCTGGTGTGGACGTGCAACACTGACACAAAGAGCAAAGTGTAGACCTGCACAAGCAATGTAATTACTGTGGTGGCTATACTCCCACGTCAGTTAGATCAACTTAATATTGTAGTGTAACTGTAGCCTGGTTTTGTGTGGCATCACTTATTGGCTCATCTTTTACAGTAATCTTGTGACCTAACTACCATAGGGTTATTCTGAGGTCACCTACTCATGTCAAGCATTTTTAAGCCTACGGCCTAGTCTGGCTAAGCTTAAATCTTACAGGCCTCACCCCATAGGCCTTTCATTCCGTATATACCTAATACACACTTATAAATACTTGTCAGTCTTTTACTCCTATAATCCTACAATTTAAATTAATGGAACGTACATTGATTAGATATGAAAAAACAGACGAATTGACCATAAGACCAAATAACACAATCATAAGTGAATGATAAAATACAGTAATTGGCTACAACTGCCAAAACACAGACAGACAGACACACACACACCAATCTGAGGGCTGATGTCCCACTGATCAGTCTAACAGTGTGAATGAGACTCAAATCCATTATCAGTGTGACAAGTTAGAAGCTGCCTTTTTCTTTACAAGAAAATAAACCTTTGTATGTTTGCATCAGTTTGCAAATACAATCCCCTCTGAGATTTCTTAGCTGGTTCTATTATCTCCCAGGAGTCTTGCCAGTCTCTCAGTGACAGAACACTCCCCCAATATTATTCATAAAGGGAGTGAAAACCAGCCTGAGAAGGAGAAATGTTTGTTTACTTGTAAGATCACAACTTTCAAGTTCAACTGCAGCAGAAAGGTAAATCTTTCAGATGTAAATCATTAGGCTTAAACAATGACATTTTATGTTGTTTGTCTTATATTTGTTTACATTCTCTATGATGGAAAAAATTCTCATAGGAAAACGAATGTAATAGGAAAAATACTTTTTCTTATTATATGAAAGAAGTTAATTATGCCTACATTACAACAGATCTTTGTTTGCTACAGGCCTAATACCCTGTGAAGGAAATGATTAAAACAAGATAACTGCACAGTGTAAGTTCCTCAAAGTTCTGGTCTAGTGACTAATTTATCTTTGATTCATTTGGATGCCCCATTCCAACAAACCATGTAAGCAGCTTTGAAAAATGTCATCCTAAGTAAGAAAAGATCTTTCTCCTTTTAGCTCATCCACAAGTTCTCTGACTCTTTGCACATTTAAGTGACTTTGGAAGACACAGTTTGTCATTCTACCTATAGGGAGTCTTGCTGATGTCAACATCTTTTTACCACATTGTTGCCAGCATTGGCTGAGATTTACAAAGCCCCTGAGACAATACAGAAGTCCATTAAAATTCATAGTAGTTAAGCAAGAAGATTCCCTAGGTGAGCATCAAAATCCAAACTTGTCATTATATCTTCTGTGACAAAGGATCTTCAATTTTTACATGCTAGATCTTGATTCTCCATCCTGGGAACATCTTGGAATCCTACTCCTAGATAGTTGGGATGTAGCGAGAAACCCTGCCCATTTAGCAATATGGGAATGGCAGAGACAGGGGGAGTCTTAGTCCAGGGATAGGAAAGGTTGCTCAATAGATAAGAGTGTATCTTATGATTTGAGAGATGTGGAATTCAGCGCCTCCCTCAGACAGAAACTTCCTGTGTGATCTTGGGACAGTCACTTCGTCTAAGCTGATCCCATCTGTAAAATTCAGATAATACCTCCCATGGGTGCTGTGAGAATGCAGTGATATTAATGAGGATCTGTGATATAAGAGTGATGAGGCCCATGTAATTCCTCTATAGCAGGGGTGGTCCCTTTTTTTTTTTTTTGGTCAAAGTCAAAGTTTCTTGGTCAAGGTATAGTCAAGGTTCATATGCCAGAGAAAATAATAACAAAATAACAATAATAAGAAGTAAATAAAAAAGATTTTCGGGTGCGTTCATAAGCGTCCTATGGTCTGGATTTGGCCCTCAGTCTGAATATTGACTGTATAGTGTCTAGGAAAAAGGGTAATGTTTCTGTAACTAGTTTGGGACCTCTCTAGTTGTGCTCACTGTGTTCTAAGAAAGCGATGGGAGGAGTTGTACATATATACCCAGGTGTTGGTTGTTTGTGAATATCGAGCAAAGACAATTATTTGGGGACCAGCTCTTTCCCCAAGTTTAGTTTGTTATATAAGCAGCAATAGACACATCAAACTAGTTATCCTGGGAAACCATGTTCTCTACCAATCTCAGAAATTCTCTATCTCCTTCATTAGCTTGTGAGCTTACCATACTCTTTCTGAGTGTACATCTTTTCTGTCTCATAGGCCTCCAGAACATTGCGGTTGAATCCATAAACCTGATAAATAAAGGTTCATGCTCTTATTTTGTATTGTTGCTCTTTTTACAGGGGAATTGGAAATGGAGGAAGCAAACGAAACCACGGTGGCTGAGTTTGTTCTGCTGGGGTTTTCTGGGGTTGGTGACCAACTTCAGATGTTTCTCTTCGTTGTTCTTTCACTGACCTACTTGGTCACACTAACCGGGAACTCATTAATCATTCTGATAGTGTGGGTGGATCACCGACTCCACACCCCCATGTACTTTTTCATCAGCAATCTGTCCTTCTTGGAGATCTGGTTCACCTCGGTCACAAGCCCAAAGATGCTGCTCAACTATCTCTCAGACAACAAAACCATCTCATTCCTTGCTTGCATGGCCCAGTCCTACTTCTATTTTGCCCTGGGGTCTACAGAGTTCACCCTTCTTGTGGTCATGTCTTTTGACCGCTATGTTGCCATCTGCCACCCATTGCGATATGCTGCCATCATGAAACAGAGACTCTGCATTCAACTAGTTTTTGTTTCTTGGGTGGGAGGTTTCCTGGTTATAAGTTTACGGATGGTCCTGGTGTGCAAGCTGAGATTTTGTGGACCGAATGTGATCAACCATTTCTTTTGTGACAGCATTCCGCTTTTCCAACTCTCCTGCACTGATACCCAAGTAATTAAGAGGGTGGATTCCATTTTGCTGTCAGCCATAGTGTTGATTTCATTATGTTTAACCATGATGTCATACGCTTGCATCTTATACTCTATAGTGAGAATCCCATCTGCCAGAGGAAGGCAGAAAGCCTTTGCCACCTGCGCTTCCCATCTTACTGTTGTAACATTGATCTACGGGAGCTGTATTTTTATGTACACCAGGCCCACCCATGGCTACTCCTTGGATCACAACAAAGCCATGTCAGTGCTGAACACTGTCGTGACCCCGTTCCTTAATCCCTTCATCTACAGCCTAAGAAACAAGAGTGTTAAGCTTGCACTGAGAGATGTCTTCAGTCACAGCAAGGCAAAGTTGTTCCCAAAGTTACGATGTGCTTCTTGATGGAGGTAAGAACAACAAAAACACAGTGGAAGAGGAGACATCAGTCTTGCAACAGACTCTGCAAAATAGCCTCTTCTCCATCTGAACCAAAGTTCACTCAAATCTATTGCTCAGGGAATTAATCTGAATAGCACAATGGTTAGAGCGATGTTGTGGGAGGTGAGACACTCAGGTTCCTTGTTTGGTTTGATTTGGAGACAGGATTTGAACCTGTGTCTTTCATATTCCCTGCAGCTCCCTCCCACCTTAGCCTTGTGGAGTTAAATCAGAACATAAGAGCTGCCACAGTGGGTCCAATCCATGGTCCAGCTAGTCTAGTCTCCTGTTTCTAACTGTAGCCTGTAACAAAGCTTCTGGGAGAATGTACAGAACATGGAAATTTTGCAGTGATCCACACCTAGCTTCTGTCATCAGAGATTTAGAGTCACCCCAAGCATGGGGTTGCATCCCTGAGCATCTCTGCTAATATCCACTGTTGGCCCTATCCTCCATGATCCTATCCTCCATCTAGATCATTTTTTCAACCCATTTGCACTTTTGTCTAGCCCAACATCCCATTGGCAAGAAATTCCGCATGTGAATTGTGTGGAAAAAGTACTTCCTCTTGTTGTATTAACCTGCTGCCTATTAATGTCTTTAGGTGTTCTCTGCTATTTGTATCATGGGAACGAGGATAGAACACTTCTCTCTTGGCTTTTTCCACGCCATTCATGTTTTTATACAACTCTTTCATATCCTATTTGAATAATCTCTTTTCTAAACCAAAAAGCCCTAATCTTTTCACACTCTCGTATTATGGAAGTAGTTCCTTTCCCTGGACATCTTTGTTGTCCTCCTCTGAAACCTTTGGAGTTCCGCTATAACCTTTTCAAAATGGGGAAACCAGAACTGATCACAGTATTTATGGTGTGGGCATATGATGGATTTATAGAGTGGCGTTATGATTTTTTTTGTTTCATTATCGATCCCTTTCCTATTGGTTTCTAGCCTTCTGTCAACTATTTTTTTTAAATCCACTGCTGTGCACTGAGCTGACACTTTCAGACAAATATCTGTGGAGTCCTGAGGGTCTTTTTCTTTAGTGCTAACAGCTCAATAGCCTAAAATCTGAAGTCAAATTAAAGACTTTCTTCTGCTCTGTCAGCAGACATAGAATATTAGTTACAGTGTCGCAGTTTCTCAGGTGCAGAATGGAATGGACAGAGATTTTTGGCCCATACAACCTGCTGGTTAGGCACTAGCCCAAAATGGGAGACACCCAATTTAAATGCTGGCTCCAAGCAAGGCAGTGCAAGGATTTTAACCGTGTCTTCACATGTTCTAACACTGTACCCTACACACTGGGCTCTAGGCTAGAAGAGATGCTCCTTACCACTGCCCAGAAATGCTAGATGGACCGGGTCATCTGTTTCACAAACAGTTTCATGAGTCTTGGTTTCATTCTGATGCAGAATGAAAACAATTTTTGAAGCCCTGAAATGGAATTGTTTTCTAACCAGCATCTCACTTTCTTCCCCTAGCCTGGTACCAGATTGCTTACGTGTTTCAGACACTAATTTTTTACTGTGGTTTTCTATTTCATCTGCAGTTATAAGGACTTGGAGAAAAAAATATTTTCCTCTCTACTGTTTGAAACACAGACCAAAAGTAATTAATCCTAAGAGAGAAGGTGCTGAAATAAAGACACACAAAGTTGTTGACTTCGATTTTAATGTTGCAAAGCAGATATCAGCCCTCACCCCCTGAGAATGTTTTTGTTGATGACCCTTGCTGAAATCATTCTCTCTGGTCAGGAAAAGAGTCTTCTTTGGCCCATCCCCTTCTACTATCACACTGGGCCATTGGTGTCAGCTGTGACTCACCAGAAATTGTACCTTATTCTGTCACAAACCCTGCTGCTTAAAGCACATGGCCCCATAAGTATGAGCTCGGACATCAGAGTTCATGCTGACTGCCAAAGAGAGGACCGGTACTGAACCCCCATACCCTGCAGCAAAGCGCTCCCTAACACACTGCTTAGAGATTAGAGGTCGATCTTTTCAAAGACAGCTGGGGTTGGGGGTTGTATTTTCAAATGCATTTTGTCAGCCAACTATTTAAAACAATGAACGTCGCCACCTCTGCTTCCCATCTTGCTCTTCTAACACTGACCATGAAAGGTGTATTTTTATGTATGTCAGGCCCACAGGAAACTTATCCCTGGATCTCAGCAAAGAGATGGCTCTGCTCAACACCATAGTTCATGCTTTCCTCAACCCCTTTATCTACAGCCTCCAAAACAAGGGTCTTAATCCCACCTTGAGAGATACTTTCAGTCTGAGCAGGACACAATTATTCCCCAAGTTCTGTTATGCTTCTTGATGGAGGCCAAAAAAAAAAAATGGAAAAGAAGAAATCAGTCTTGCAGCATGTAGATATATTCTGTGCACTAGCCTCTTCTTCATCTGTATATTTTTACAATAAAAAGTCAGTTGGTCAAGTCTATTGTTTGGGGATTGAATTCAAATTCTTTATTTTATATTTTTGAAAAGCTCTGGATTAGGACACATTGGATACCAACCTTCTTCTCTATCTTCTTGGGCATGGTGAAGTTCATCCAACAGACCATGGTGTCCTACAATCTAGACGTGGCCATCTGCAACCCCTTGCCCTTGCCCT
The DNA here is from genome assembly GCF_007399415.2 of Gopherus evgoodei. Lineage (NCBI taxonomy): Eukaryota > Metazoa > Chordata > Testudines > Testudinidae > Gopherus > Gopherus evgoodei. Next base: position 1,711,614 of record NW_022060060.1, read on the forward strand.
ACGCAGTCATTATGAATGGCAGGGGGTGATACGTGCTTGTCCTTTCCTGATGGCTAGCATCTTTCTGTTCATGCTTGGTCCACCCATTGTATATGCCAGGATTCCATTGTGTGGCCAAGAACTAGATCTTTTCTTGTGTGATATCACCCCTCTTGAAAGCTGTCTGTATGAGCATCAGCTACCTTGAAATACTAGATTTTATTCTCTCCTCCATTGTATTACTGAGATCCTTAACATTGACCATAGTGTCTTACACCTATATCATAGCCTCTATCCTCAGGATAGCCCCTGTTGAAGGGCACATAAAGGTCTTTTCCACGTGTGTGTTACACATCACCGTAGTAACCATTGCAGCCTACGGGAGTTCCGGTTTTGTGTCTGTCTGGCCACAGCAGAGCCAATCCTTGGCTTATGATAAAGAAGCATCTCTGCTCACCCACAGAGGTGACATCCCTATTAAACACCTTCATCTCATCTATAGCCTTGGGAATGTTAGCATTAAGGAGGTCTTGAGAGGTACTGTAGCTAGGCTTATAGGTTACTCAAAGAAGGTCCATTCTGAAAATGACTTTTTAAAAGAGGAGAAAAGAGTAAATAAAAGGCCAGGAGAGCCTGACTTATATTCCCAGGAGTGACTGAGGCCCTTAGAGGCAGAGTTTCAAAGGAATTTAGGGGCTAGATGCATAAAGAGATTTAGGTACCTAATGGTCACTTTATGCCCCACTGAGATCCTCCCAACCTCTACTCAACTGTCACTTAAACCCGGGCTCACCTAAATTCCCCACGTGCCTGTCTTTGTGACACCAAAGTCCCCATCGGTGGGCATGTCTGAAAGCACTGTGCGCTGGTGTCACCAAGCGGGTCTCTGCCCTAGCTCATCACTAAGCCCCACTGAGATTCTCAAAGCAGGTGTTTCCTCATTGATCATGCATGTGGGCAGGGGGGTAGGTTTGTAGAAAGTTTGGTGGTGCCCACAACGCTCAGAGCTCACCCCCCCGAACTCTGCCCCCCAACTGCCTAAGGCTCTGTGAGGGAGTTTGGGTGGAGGGAGGAGGTCTGGGGTGCAGGCCCTGTGTTGGGGCAGAGGATTAGGGTGTAGGACGGTTGAGAGGTTGGGCTCTGGGATGGAGTCTGGGATGCAGGCTCTGGGAGGGGCTACGAAGGGAGGGAGTGCAGGCTCTGGGAGGGAGTTTAGGGATGGGAGGGGCTGCAAGATCTGGAACAGAGTTTGGGTGTAGGCTCTGGGCTGGGGTAAGAGATGTGCAGGCTCTGGGACAGAGTTTAGGTGTAGGAAGGGGTGTGGGAAGGGGTTGGGGGTGCAAACTCTGGGCAGGGGCATGGGGTGGAAGTGCATGATGGGTGGAGAGGTGCAGGCTCTGGGACAGAGTTTAGGTGTAGGAGGAGGTGTGTGGGAAGGGGTTGGTGGTGCAGGCTCTGGGATGGAGTTTGGGTGCTAGGTGCAGGCTCCAGGCTGGGGCATGGGGTGGGATGCAGGATGGGTGGAGGGGTGCAGGCTCTGGGAGGGAGTGTGGAGGGCTGGGTCAGGCTCTGGGCAGGGGCTAGGGGTGTAAGAGAGGGTGAGAGGTGCAGGCTCTGGTACAGAGTTTAGGTGCAGGCTCTAGGCTGGGGGTGCAGGTTCTGGGAGGGAGTTTGGGGGCCAGAAAGGGGATGTGAGCTCTCGGAGGGGGTGGTGGGTGCTGGGGGGCGGGATTGCCATCACATGTGGCTTCCTTCCTCCCCTGCTGGCCCTCACCGTAGCCTCGGTGGGGGTGGGGATGGGGGAGGGGGCTACGCCTTGCCCAGTGTTTGCAGGAGTGGGGACTGTGGGTGTGTATGGGGGGTGGTGGTGGATCACAGGGTCAAACACCACTGAAGCCCCAGCAGCTGCTCAGGTGAGTCACAGAGGTCCACTCCAGATGTCTCCAGCCGGAAGCCCCTCGGCGTCTGGTGCGGGGGGTGGGGAGGGCTGTGCGTGCCCCTTCCCCCTCACGAGGTGCAATAGCAGCAGCAGCTGCCTCAGCCTGATGCCAGTGGCGTTGCTCTTGTGCTGGGCTGTAGCTGCCAGCAGCGGAGGCCAGGGAGAGCCATGCTGCTTTCACTCAGGCAGGGGCACTTCAGGTGTGTGTGTGTGTGTGTGTGTGTGTGTGTGTGTGTGTGTGTGTGTGCTAAAGGCAGGGCCAAGGGAGAGACCCGGCTCCAAACATTGGTGGGGCTTGAATCTTCCTGGAGCCTGGGCACCCCAAGAGAATATAACTTGCTGCCCCTGTGGGGCCTAATCTGGTAGCCATTCTCAAAGGCACCGAACAGATAGCTGGGGGAAAATAGATTGGGAACCTTCTGGGCTAGGAAGTGTGTGCCCCATAATTCCCAATGCCTCAGTGTTTAGGGCTATTTACATCCCTTCTCCAAATTAGGCAGCATGGCAATTTGAAAACAGGTCTTTTACACCCCAGATGTGTGCCCTAACCACTGGGCTTTTGGGTAGAGTAGAGTAGGATCTAATGGTTAGTGTAATTTTTTCATGAGAAAGACCTGATCTGCCTTAGTTGCTTATCTCCAGGAGAGGGTTCATGGCTGTGAGTCCTGAGTGGAAATAGGTTTATCCTTCTAGTCCAATCCCCTGCACTGATGCAACACTATGTATTATCTAGACCATCCCTGACAGGTGTTTGTCCATCTTATTCTTAAAAATTTCCCGTGATGGAGATTCCACAACCTCCCTAGGTAAATCGTTCCAGTGCTTAACTAGCCTGACGGTTAGGAAGTATTTTGTAATATCTAATCTAAAATGTCCTTGCTAATAATTGACCCCATTACTTCTTGTCCAGTCCTCACTGGTAGAGGAGAGCAATTTATCACTCTCCTCTTTGTAACCTTTTATGTATTTGAAGACTATTGTCACGTCTACTCTTCTCCAGACTAAACATACCCAGTTTCTTGAACTCTTTCCTTGCAGGTCAGGTCTTCTAGACCTTTAATCATATTTGCTGCTCTTCTCTGGACTTTCTACAGTTTGTGCAGATCTTTTCTGAAACGTGTTGCCCAGCACTGGAGACAGCACTCGAGCTGAGACTTTTTCAGTGCTAAGCAGAGTTTGTCTCTTGTCTTAAACTTGGTTTGAAAGTTCTTAGGGCAGATCCCATCCTGTTGTTGGGCTTTTTAGAGTACCTAATGCAGTGTTCACCTGATTTATGATTGGGGTCGCTAGGCACTACCAAATATAAGTTCTTCTTCTGATCATTTCTTTATTAACATTGATAACCTAAGTGTTGCTTCTGTATTCATTCTGCCAAGCAGTAGTGGGTGTAATTGACTTAACATTGTAGCTCTCACCGAGCAAGGATGGTCCAGTAGTTAGGGTGGAAACCTGAGAGTCCTGGCTTTACATTTTTCCCACACCACTGGCCTCCTGCCTGAGTTTGGGCAAGTCCCTCCCGGCCAGATTTTTAAAGATATTTAGGATCCTAAAAATGGAGATCAGAACCTGGTGAGATTTTCAAAACTGGAAAGATTCCTAGCTCCTTAGGAAGGGACAACCCCGTCATCTAGCCTGGCCTCCTGTGTATCACAGACCATGACATTAAAGAAGGACGGAAGGGAGGGCTATCACAGGACAATTGAATGCAGCATGTGAGGTAGGTGTAGAGTGAGGGTTCAAGTGATTAAGGCACCAAATTCCCACAGACTCTTAGGATCAAGTTTTCAAAGGTATTTAGGTACCTAAAGATGCAGCTGGGCACCTACTGGGCTTACACAAAGCACTGCAATGGGGCAGGTGGCCCACTACGTGCACGTGGGAACAGCTGTCCTGTTGAGAGGGCTGGGCAGCACCTAGGCGGCAAAAAAGGTCAGATAGAAGGATAGCAGATGATTGCTGCCAGAGATGGGCAGACCCCGGCCACAGAGCCAGGGTCAGAGGGCTAAAGAGTGCTGAAAAAAGGGTAGCCACTGATGGGGTGACCCACTGATGTCTCCTGGCCAGACAGCTTAACCTCCAGGAACAATGAGAGGGCCAGGGAGAATGAGGGATACTCCTCTGGCAAAGATTGGCTGAGCCTTACTCAGTGAGTGGGGCTATCAACAAGGCCAGGGCTTTATAAAGCAGTGAGCAAGTGACCAGGAAGCTTTGTGACCAGGGGCTGCTAGCAGGGAGTTTTGCAAGGCAATTTGGAAGGGGAGTGGGAAGGGGGAAGGTTCACTTGCTGTTCTTTAAAACCTGTAAGCTAATCTATATTCAAAACTTCTTGATTTAAACAAAACCCTTCATTAACCTAGGTAGCTGCAGGAGACCATGCAGGCAGAAGCCCAGCAGCAGAGTGGAGGCTATCCAGTTTATTGTGCTGAGTGCAGCATGTATGATTCCCTTCCCTGTGGTTGGGTGGCGTATGTGTGCAGTCGATGCAAGGAGCTCCTGGCCCTCAAACCGCGTACGGGCTTTGGAGGCCAGGGTGGCAGAACTGGAGGAGCTAAGTGAGGCAGAGAGGTATGTTGATGAGGCTTTCCAGGACACTGTAGAATTGTCCCACCTCCGGTCAGACAGTCCCTGCGCTGTTGAGGAGGGATAAAGGCCCAGGGAAACAGAACAGTCAACGGGAGCAGACGGAAACCTTCCCATAGTTGGGACCCTCCTTCCAGATGGTGCTGGGGTTGCCTCTCGCACTGAGGTTACCTCTCCGGGGGAGGGAACTCCAGTTGCTAGGAAAAGGCAGGTGTTAGTAATGGGAGATTCGGTCTTTAGAAACATAGATAGCTGGGTTTGTGATGATCAGGAGAACCGTATGGTGACTTGCCTGCCTGGTGCGAAGGTTGCGGATCTCTCGAGGCATCTGGACAGACTTACATGTAGTGCTAGGGAGGAGCCGGTGGTCGTGGTACATGTAGGTACCAATGACATAGGAAAGAGTAGGAGAGATGTCCTGGAAGCCAAATTTAGGCTGCTAGGGAAGAGACTGAAATCCAGGACCTCTATGGTGGCAGTCTCAGAAATGCTCCCAGTTCCATGTGCAGGGCCAGGTACGCAGGCAGAGCGGACGATAGAGGGCAGACAACTTATGAATTTACCCTGTATAAGCTTTATACAGATAAAAATGGATTCATTTGGGGTTTGGATCCCACTGGGAGCTGGGTATCTGGGTGCTAGAGACAGAGGCACTTGCTAAGTCATTTTCAGTTAAGTCTGCAGCTTTGGGGTGTGAGTCAGACCCTGGGTCTGTGTTGCAGCATGTCTGGCTCAACGAGACAGAGTTCTGAAGGCCGAGACTGAACCCGAACATGTCACATTGGGGATGAGGGGCTTGGGGTGCAGGAGGGGACTAAGCGCTATGGCAGGGTGTTGGGGAATGCAGGGTGTGGACTTTGGGAGGAATTTTGGATGTGGAAGGGGACTCCAGGTTGGGATAGGGGCTTGGGGTGAGGGAGGGGTGTAGGAGGGGGTGCAGGGTCCCGGCAATGCTTACCACGGTGTGCCTTAGCCCTGGGACCCTCCTGTGCTGCCGACCAGACTTTTAACAGCCTGGTCACTGGTGCCAAAGGGAGCTGCCAGGGCCTCCTTTTGACCAGGTGTTCTGGTTAAAACCAGATATCTGGCAACACTACTGGAAGTGTTAGCTGCCTTTCAACTCTGTGTGGGCAGGAAGGGACAAGCTGCTTCCAGCCACACATGTGGGATGGGGAGAAAGAGATGAAATCTGCAATGATACGGGCCAGGTCATCTCTTCCCCTCCCGCTCCTCCCCTGTGGCTGGAAGCAGCTCCTGTCCCTTCCCTCCTGCACAGTGACAGAAGGCTGCTGCTGGCCACATTCTGGTATGAACCCTGGAAGAAATCGGGGGGCGGGGGGGTAATGTGACCCTGTATGCCCCCTCCCCTGTGTGATGCCTCAGGAAGACATGGTGCCAGGTACCGGGAGAGGCGGTTCTGTCCCGGGGGCCCAGCCTGGCATGCAGGGTGGAGAGTACTGGGCAGGGAGGGTTGGGTAGGCCGGTCACCACCCCCACTCCATGTGAGAGAGGTGTACAGAAGTGTGTGCACATCACCTCTCCCTGTGTGTGTGTGTGTGTGTGTGTGTTGGGTAGGGGTGTGTGTGTCATCCCTCCACATGTGAACCTTAAAGCCTTAAAGATAAGAAGGTAAGTACAAAGAAGTCAATTATGCAGTATTTCTTTTTAACAGGGTCTCAGGCAACTTGATGTTAATGTGAATATTTGTACTGCATAGTTCTGACTGATTGCCATTGAACTCACTTGAAGACAAGTAATTTTACCAGGTGTTCCATATTCAGCATAGGGAAATGGTCACTCTTGTCAGTGTCGACACTGCATTGCTTACGGCAACTGTTATTGGCTTTCAGGAGCCATCCCACAATGCCCCACAGTGACACAACAATGAATACAAGCACTCCTGATGATGACGTGCACCGCTGACACAAGAAGCAAAGTGTAGACATGCATAAGCGTTGTAATCGCTGTGGCAGCTGTATGTCAATGTAAATTAGGAAGTCTTAATTTTGTAGAGTGGACATGGCCTAGTTCTCCGTAACATCACTCTTGGCAAATTGTTTATAGTAATCTTGTGATCTACTGGCATAGGGTTATTCCTAGGTCACCCACTCACGTCAAGTGTTCTTAAACCTATGGCAGGGTTTCTCAAACAGGGGTCACCGCTTGTGCAGGGAAAGCCCAGTCTGCAGGTCCGGCCGATTGTGGGTCCCACTGGCCGCGGGTCACTGCTCCAGGCCAATGGGAGCTACTGGAAGCGGTGGCCAGTAAGTCACTCGGCCTGCGCCGTTTCCAGCAGCTCCCATTGGCCCGGAGCAGCGATCCACAACCAGTGGGAGCCGCGATCAGCCGGACCTGTGGACAGGGCAGATAAACACACCAGCCCAGCCCACCAGGGGCTTTCCCTACCCTGCTCTATTTCATTGTATATGGCACCTCTAAACACCAGGTAAGTGTTCAGAGGAACCATATACACTCTCTCACAGACACCCCTACGCACACCCCTCAGGGCTGAATTCCCATTCATTGATCTGGCAGGGTAAAGTGTTAATAAGAATTAATCCCGTTTTCCAAGCCATGTGACAAATTAGAAGCTGCCCATTTCTTTAAAGGTGACAAACTTCTGTATGTTCAGTTTGCACCAATTTGCACATATGAAACCCTCTGAGATTTCTTAGACATTCTTATTTCCCTTAGGTGGTGCCAGTGAAATGATAGCACTTCTCCGACATTGTTTATGAAATGAGTGAAGACAAGACATGTTTCTCCCTAAACAGAACAGAGAAGGAGACATGTGTGTTGTTTGTTTTCTTTTGTTGTAAGATCACGGCATTGAAGATTCAGCTGAATGAGAGAGGTAAATCTTTCAGGTGTAAATCATTAGACTTAATGTAGCAAACCATGACATTTCATTTTCTTTTGATTTATATTTTGATTACATTTTCTATGCTGGAAAAACATTCTATTAGGAAGAAAAATCTAGTAGGAAATATTACCGTTTCTTATCTGAAAGAAGGTAATTAAACCTATGTTACAACAATCTTATGTGCCTAATTCAGTGTGGAGGAATTGATTAAACCATGATAGATTCATGGTATGATTGCTCAGTGTTCTGATTTGGTGGCTAATTTATCTTTAATTTATGTATTTGGATGCCTCATTCCCATCCCATCCTCTAGGCAGCATTGGAAACTGTCACACTACGTGAGAAAGGGTCTTTTTCCTATGAGCTCTGTGAACTCATCCTCAAGTTCTTCTTACTCTCTTCACATTTAAATGACTTTGGAAGACCAATATGTGTCATTCCACCTACAGGGAATCTTGCCGATCTTAATTTCCTTTTGCCTTGCTGTTGCATGCAATGGCTGAAAAATGCAAAGCCACCTAGATGATACAGATGTCCTTTAAAATTCGTAGGAGTTAGGCAACAAGATCCCTTAGCTGAGCATGAAAATGCAGCACATTAGCTCTTCCATAATAGGGATCTTAATTTTTTTTAATGCTAGTTCTCCCTTCTCCATCCTGGAATCCTTCTCCCCTCTAGCTGGGATGTAGCCAGGAACCCTTCCTGTTTAGCAATATGGGAATGGCAGAGACGGGGGGAGTCTTAGTCCAGGGATAGGAAAGGTTGCTCAATAGATAAGAGTGTATCTTATGATTTGGGAGATGTGGAATTCAGCGCCTCCCTCAGACACAAACTCCCTGTGTGATCTTGGGACAGTCACTTCGTCTAAGCTGATCCCATCTGTAAAAGTCAGATAATACCTCACACGGGTGCTGAGAGAATCCACCAATATTCGCGAGGTTCTCCAATACGAGAGTGATAATGGTCCCATGTATCAGAGGGGGAGCCATGTTAGTCTGGATCTATAAAAAGCAACAAAGAGCCCTGTGGCACCTCATAGACTAACAGATGTATTGGAGCATGAGCTTTCATGGGTGAATACCGACATGTGTCTGATGAAGTGGGTATTCGTCCATGAAAGTTTATGCTCCAATGCATCTGTTAGTCTATACGGTGCCACAGAACTCTTTGTTGCTTTTTAAAGGCCCCATGTAGTTTGTGAGTACTTTGTAGAAACGGAGTAAGATCTCTTTAAAAAGTCGGTGAGCTCTCTCTGGTTGTGCTCACTGTGATCTAAGGCACCAGAAAGCACTGAGAGGGACTGTATGTGTATATCCAGGTGTTGCTTGTTTGTGAATATCAAGTAAAGACAATTATTTGGAAACCAGCTCTTTCCTCAAGTTTAATTTGTTATATAAAATACAATAGACATATCAACCTAGTTACCCTGGGAACCCATGTTCTCTGTCAAGCTCACTAATTCTCTGTCTCCTTCCTTAGTGTGTGATGTTGAGTGTACAGCTTTTCTGTCTCACAACCCTCCAGAACAGGGATCAGCAACCTTTGGCATGTGGCCCGCCAGGATCAGGCTGGTTTGTTTATCTGCCACATCGGCAAGTTCAGCCGATCGTGGCTCCCACTGGCCACAGTTCCCCACTCCAGGCCAATGGGGGCTGCAGGAAGTGGCGCGGGCCGAGGGATGTGCTGTCCGCCGCTTCCCTCATCCCTCATTGACCTGAAGCAGTGAACTGTGACCTGTGAGAGCTCCGATCGGCTGAACCTGCAGACACGACAGGTAAACAAACTGGCCCAGCCCACCAGCGTGCTTACTCTGCTGAGCTGCATGCCAAAGGTTGCTGATCCCTGCTCCAAAACATTGTGGTTGAATCCATAAATGTGATAGATAAAGGTTCATGCTCTTGTTTTGTATTGTTGCTCTTTCTACAGGGAAAACTGAAATTGGAAATGGAGGAAGCAAATGAAACCACAGTGGCTGAATTCATGCTCTTGGGATTTTCTGGAGTTTGTGACAAATTCCAGATGTTTCTTTTCTTTGTTCTTTTACTGACCTACTTGGTCACACTAACCGGGAACTCATTAATCATTCTGATAGTGTGGGTGGATCACCGACTCCACACCCCCATGTACTTTTTCATCAGCAATCTGTCCTTCTTGGAGATCTGGTTCACCTCGGTCACAAGCCCAAAGATGTTGAACTTTCTCTCAGACAACAAAACCATCTCATTCCTTGCCTGCATGGCCCAGTCCTACTTCTATTTTGCCCTGGGAGCTGCGGAGTTCATCCTTCTCGTGGTCATGTCCTTTGACCGCTATGTTGCTATCTGCCACCCATTGCGATATGCTGCCATCATGAAACAGAGACTCTGCATTCAACTAGTTTTTGTTTCTTGGGTGGGAGGTTTCCTGGTTATAGGTTTACGGATGGTCCTGGTGTGCAAGCTGAGATTCTGTGGACCGAATGTGATCAACCATTTCTTTTGTGACAGCATTCCGCTTTTCCAACTCTCCTGCACTGATACCCAAGTAATTAAGAGGGTGGATTCCATTTTGCTGTCAGCCATAGTGTTAACTTCATTATGTTTAACCATGATGTCGTACGCTTGCATCTTCTACTCTATACTGAGAATCCCATCTGCCACGGGGAGGCAGAAAGCCTTTGCCACCTGCGCTTCCCATCTTACTGTTGTAACGATGGCCTATGGAAGCTGCTTTGCTTTGTATGGCAGTCCCTCAGGATACTTATCTCTGGAAATCAACAAAGGGGTGGCTCTGCTGAACACCGTAGTGTACCCATTCCTCAACCCCTTCATCTACAGCCTCAGAAACAAGAGTGTTAAACTTGCCCTGAGCATTGCTTTCAGTCATGACAGGACAAAGTTGTTCCTCAAGTTGTGTTATGCTTCTTGATGGAGGCAAGATGTGTAATAATAATAATAATAATAATTAAAAAAGCATAGTTCAGTGTTGCAACATGTAGCCAAATTCTGTGCAATAGCCTCTTCTGCATCTGATTTATTTATTTATTTATTTCATTTTTTTTTTTAAATAAAGTTTCGTCAAGTCTATTGTCTGGGGGAATTAATTCAAATTCTTTATTTCATTCTTTTGAAAAGTGCTGGACTAGGAAACACTGGATGTCCATGTGTATTGCTCCACAGAACAGACACAACATTGAGAGAAGCAAGTTACACTTTGTTTATAACCACTAAGTGCCTCATAATCATTGATGGGTTTTACCTTCACAATCTCACCCCCCAGCTTCTATAGATGGGAAAGCAAGACACAGCCTAGACTAAGTGCCTTGCCCACATTTACATATGAAGTAGTTAATTTGGTCTGGAATTTTCAAACGAGTTTTTTTATTTTGGATTCATTGGAAGTGTGGTGCCTTCCTCAGGCTTCTTTGAAAATCTCAGCCTAGTTTCTTATCTCTCCATCTTACTTCTAGTTGGAAAGTTTTTAATTAAGGCCCAGATCCTTCTCAACAATTCTAACACTTACTGCTATGTTGTCCATTTTGTAGTTGTGCAATTGTTTTTTTCCCCTTCCTAAGTGTACTGACTTGTAATTGTCTTTCTTTAATTTCATCTTGTTGATTTCAGACCAATCCCCTAATTTGTCAAGGTTATTTTGAATTCTAATACTGTCCTCCAAAGTATTTGCAACCCCTCACAGCTTGGTGTCATCCATAAATTGTATAAGTACTCTGTTAATTATCCAAGTCATTAATTAAAATATTGAGTAGTACTGGACCAAGGACTGATGCCTGTGGGACCCCCACTAGATATGAACCATTCATATCTATTCTCTGCGTACGGTCTTTAAACGAATTTTGTACCCATCTGATAGTAATTTCATCTAGACCACATTTCCCTAGCTTGCATATGAGAGTGCTATTTGGGATTGTGTCAAGGGCATTACAATCTAGATACATCACCTCTAGAGCCTCCCCACATTCGTTAAGCCAGTAACCCTCTCAAAGAAGGCAATTAGGTTGGTTTGGCGCAATTTGTTCTTGACAATCCATGCTGGCCTCTGAGTGCGACCTGCCCACCCCCTTATACATTAAAAACACTTTTAAATATATTTAGCACCTTTATAAATGCTGGATGCAAAGCAGGGTTTGGGATGGAGGCTGACAGCTTGTGACCCCCCGTGTAATAAATTTTGACCCCCTGAGGGATCTCGACCCCCAGTTTGAGAACCTATGATATAAACCTTAATTACTACTGCAATAATACCAGTTGTCTTGACTTGGTGTTGCTTATCTTTGGATAGAAGTCTGTTCTCTCTTCTTCTTTAGTAGCGGCCTCCAAGATAATACTATTCGCAATCTTCTATTGGAACAATAGGACAAGCTTTCCATTTGATGTGGTAAAGAGAATGTCATTCCGACCCATCTCAATATCAAGAAATTCACACAAAACCACGGTATAACGCACATACAGATCCTCAATTCTTTCAATCTAAAACACTGATTTAGCAACACTGAAAGGTTTTGGAAATTTCATGTTGGTTTCACTGAATTGGGTCAACCACATTAAAAAAAAATCAAAATATTTCATTGCAGCATTTTCCGCATGAAATGTTTCAGGTTTTTTGAGCAAAACAATGTTGCCTTAAAATGTTCTCACTTTTATTTTTAAAAAATAGAAATATTTTTAAAGAGTCAAAATGGAAACAGTGCATTTTGGTTGTGTCATTTGACACAAAAGAAATTTTTTTTTTACTTTGGCATTCGCAAAAAAATATTAATTTTTGGTTCAATCTCAAACCATTTTTTTTCAATTGCAAGCTAACTGAAAGTCATTTTTCACTCAGCTACACTCACAAGCACACACTAATTTTCTATTCCACCTATAATCTGTTTGTTTAAGAATATAACCAATAGAAGTGCTTTCAAACTGGGTAAAAAAATTGTGAATATTTAAGAGAAATATGTTTCAGTTTGTTTTAATAGCAACATTCCAAATGTTGATGGAAAAAATCATAAAAAAAATCTAAATTTGGGAAATTCAAAAAACCTGAATTAATCACCCAGTTCTACTTTAAAATTTTATAGTAGGATTTTCAAAGATTCCTGAGGGAGTTAAGCACCTGAATCCCATGGGCACTCTGCACCTAACTTCCTTAAGCTTTTTTGAAAATTTGAGCCATAAAAAGATGACCATTTTTGTATTCAATTTGGGCACATATCTCATGATGTCCTTTGAGATTTCTTGCATCTGGTAATTTCCCACTGGTAATGCTGGAGCTCAGATGACATTGTAGCACTTTGAAACCCCTTATTTATAGAGTGGCTGAAGGCAAAGTTTATTTCCCAGATGGACAGAGGCAACATGCTGAGAAGAGCAACAGAGAGAGAGAACAATTCAGTGAAAGAGAGAGAGGTGTTTCTTCATTTCTAAATGGCAGCATCCATTCCTCAGCCAGTCTGAAAAGGTAAAGGTCTGTAACTGAGGTGCACTTATTCTTATTTTCTGATGTTCCACAGTTTAGAAATTCATAGATTAGTAGGGACCAGTTTGATCATCTTGTCTGAAATCCTGTGTAACACAGGCCAAGAACTTCACAGGAAAAACTCCTAGAGCAGATCTTTTGTAGGAAAAAAAAATCAATCTTGATTTAGAAAATGTCAGTTATGAAGAATCCACCACAACCTTTGGCAAATTTTTACATGGTTAATTATCCTCACTGTTAAAATTTATACCTTATTTCCAGTTTGAATTTGTCGTATTTCAACTTCCATCCAATGGCTCATGTTATGTGCTTCTCTGCTGCATAGACGAGTCCATTTGCTCCTCATGTCAGTACTTTGGACTCCAACCAAGTCACCAGGATGTTAAACTTCTCTTTGCTAAACTGAATAGATTGAGTTCCTTGAATTTATCACTAGAAGGCATATAGAAGTGGACCTTTAGGTACTGCATTCATGTCACTGCTCTACAAAAGGGGTGGTAAAGATTTGAGCAAGGAATGCAGAATGGTGGAGCAACAGAATATAGTAGTGAAATTCAGTCGATTTTTAGATTATTGAAGAAAAGCATCAGAGATGACTTTGTGGTGTACAAGTGCCTACATGGGGAAAAGATAGTAGAAGATTCCTTCATTTAGCAGAAAAAAATATCCCATGGTTGGAAGCTGAACTTAGACTTATTCAAACAAGAAGTAAGGTGCACATTTTTAAGGGTGAGAGCTATTAAGTATTGGGGCAATTTACCTAGAGATGTGGTGGATATTCCATCACACAAAGTCTTTAAATTGAGTTTGGATGTCTTCCTAGAAGATATCCTCTACTTCAACCACAAGTGGGCTAAATGGCAAAATTACTAGATACGATTGTATGTTTTGTGGGATGCTGAGGGCAGATTAGATCTTTCTTTGGCAACTGATGAGTTGTGTGCTCTGGGGTAGTGACATAAATGGCAATTGAGGGTAAATGTTAGGCACTGAGTTTTTATTATAATTCTGATGCAAAAAAAAATAAAATTTCCCAAGTAAATAAGGGGTAATTAAAAGCTTAAGTTTCTGAGCTCAAATGCAGCAGTTATATTGAATAGGCTTATCATTGTTATCATTGATAAATATTTTACTCTCTATAGTCAATATAATGGGGTTTATAATAAATATAATGGTGTTGTGAACATTTTTTATTTTAAGTGTTCAACTATGAAACATTGAAAAATATGACTCCAGAACAAGCATAAGTGCGGAGATGGGACTATATTAACTTGAAATTGCATTGTTTGAGATGTTATAGAGCAGGGCTTCTCAAACAGGAGTTGCCACTTGTGTAGGGAAAGCCCCTGGCTGGCCGGGCTGGTGTGTTTACCTGCCCAGTCCTCAGGTCCGGCCAGTCGTGGCTCCCACTGGCCGCAGATCGCTGCTCCGGGCCAATGGGAGCTGCTGGAAGTGGCAGTCAGTAAGTGCCTCTGTCTCCGCCACTTTCCGCAGCTCCCATTGGCCATTTTCTTCGGCAGCGACCGCGGCGGCCGGATCTTCGGCCACCTCAGTTGCTGCTGGCATTTAGGCGGAGGGAGCTGGGGCAGGGGAGTGTGGGGAGGCCTGCCTGCAGCAAGTAAGGGGGGGGAGCAGCACGCAGGGGAACTGCTTCACTTCTCCCGCCTGCCAGGCTTGCGGCACCAATCAGCTTAGGCAGCACAAGCCTGGGAGGCGGGAGAAGTGAAGTGACAGCGTGCTCGGGGTCCTTGTGCTCGTGTGCGGAGCACGGGTGAGCTGGGGCAGGGGGTGTGCCTCAGGGCAGAGAGTGAGGAGCTGCCGCAAGGAGGGACGCCTCAGGATGGAGGTGGGCAGCTGCCACAGGGAGGGCGCCTCAGAGCGGAGGGGGGGAGCTGCCGCGGGGGGGCACCTTAGGGCAGGGGCGGAGGGCGCAAGGTGGAAGTTTCGCCTAGGGCGCGAAACATCCTTGCACCGGCCCTGAGTAACAGAGTTACTAGGTAAAATCCCGTGTCATATGTTTTGTATAAAGTGGAGCTAGAAGATCGAAAGGGTTCATCTGGCTTAACATGTATGAATCTGTGAAAATGCCATTACCTTATTTTCACTGTTACTCTTTCTACAGCCCAGGCTGATGTCGGCCATGGAAGAAAGGAATGAAACGGCTGTGTCTGAGTTCATCCTTCTGGGATTTTCCAGTCTTGGTGAGAAACTGAAGATTTTCCTCTTCCTGATTCTTCTCCTTATCTACCTGATCACAGTGACGAGCAATGTGGTCATCATTTTCATAGTGTGGGTGGACCACCGACTCCACTCTCCCATGTACTTTTTCATCGTCAATTTGTCCTTCTTGGAAATCTGGTTCACCTCAGTCACAAGCCCTAAGCTGATGCTGAACTTTGTGTCAGTCAGCAGAACCATTTCATTCCGTGGCTGCATGGCCCAGTCCTTCTTCTATTTTGCCTTAGGTGCAACAGAGTTAGCTCTCCTAGTGGTCATGTCCTTTGATCGTTATGTTGCCATCTGCCACCCTTTGCAATACGCCACCATCATGAAGCAGAGACTCTGCATCCAGCTGGTCCTTGGTTCGTGGGTGGGAAGTTTCACAGTTATGAGTTTACAGATGCTCCTGATTTCAAAGCTGAGAGTCTGTGGGCCGAATGTGATCGACCATTTCTTCTGTGACAATTCTCCCCTCTTCCAACTCTCCTGCACTGACACCAGTGGGGTTAAGAGGGTGGACTCCATTTTGATCTCAGCTTTAGTACTGACTTCATTATGTTTAACAATGTTGTCTTACATGAGCATCTTTTTCTCTATTCTCCAAATGCCAACAGCCACAGGCAGACAGAAAACTTTTGCTACCTGTGGGTCCCATCTCACAGCTTTGACAATTGCTTATGGAAGCTGCATTGTTTTATATGCCAGGCCTTTGGGAAATTCCTCCTTGGACTTCAACAAAGGGGTGGTTCTGCTGAACACCATAGTGTACCCTTTCCTCAACCCCTTCATCTACAGCCTCAGAAACAAGACTGTGAAACTCGCCCTGAGAGAAACGTTTGGTCGTAGTACTGTAATGTTATTCCCCAATCTGTGCCATGCTTCTGGATAGATATAAGATAAGCAAAACAAACAAACTGACTCTTTCATTATGGTGAATCTGTTATGATTAGAAAATTATCTCTAATAGTCTTTTCCCAATCTGCATTTTTTAAAAATTAAAGTTTAGTCAATTCTACTCTTCAAGGAAATAATTAGATTTATTCAGTCTCTCTTGAAAATGCTGTTTTATCACATGCTTGATAATTATCCACTGATCAAACACTTCACAGATCGTAGCAAGGCAAGCTTCCTTTGGGCTGCACAAAAGATATAAGCTAGGCACACTTTTATTCTTTCTGTCTGTAGTTTGTGAGCAATCACAGCACCCTAGTGGAATAGGAAAGCGTTGTCCTGTTTTTCAGCAAATAGAGAACTGAGGCAAAGGATATAATAAATGAATTGCCCAACGTCTGACAAAAGGTCTGTGGACATGCTTGGATTCGGAGTCTGGCTCCTGAGTAAAGGTCTTACCCTTTCAGTGGACCAATAGCCCAGTCTGTACAGGCAAATACTCAGTACCCAAATACAGCTGAGGTCCGATTTCAGACTTTTGTGATTTTTATCAGTACATGTGGACTGTTAGTTGCATTATGGAGATTTCTAAAATACAGAATGAATTGGTAGAGAGAGGTTCTCCAATTATTGAGCCTGGTGGTTAGGCTATGTGTATGGGATATGGAAGACACCAGTTCAACTCCCAGCTTCAAATCAGACCATATAGTGATTGGAACCTGCATCTCCCATGTACCAGCCATGATCCAAGCCATGGGGCCGTAGGGACAGAGATGAGCTCTCCAGCGTGACCAGTAATACCTCCCTGGAAGAGAGGAACTGTTTCACACAAACTGTCACAAGGACTTGGTTTCATTCTGATGCAGGAGGAAATAGGGTGACCAGACAGCAGGTATGAAAAATCAGGACAGGGGGAGGAGGGTAATAGGAGCCTTTATAAGAAAAAGACCCCAAAATTGGGACTGTCCCTATAAAATCGGGACATCTAGTCACCCTAGAAGGAAAGTGCGCTTTGAAATCATAAAACTGAATTCAAGATTTCCGACTAGAATCTCTCTCTCCTTCCTCCTCCCTTTCATTGCCATAGTACAAGCTCAACGAAGATCAGACACACTAATTTTTACAGTGCTTTTCCATTTCACCTCTCATTATAAGTGTTGAAAAAAAATCACTGTGAAAGATGGAACACAAATAATTAACCTCAAGAAAGAATGTGCCAAAATAACATCAAGTGAGGCACAGATTTTGCTTTTACTATTTAAAATTAAATATTCCCTCAACCTCCCACTCCCACTGTGTATCAGAAAACAATTTAACCAATTAATCTTCCTGAAAACATTTTCTCTGGTGTGGCGAAAAGGCCGCTGCAGGCAGCCCACCACTTCCTAGCACTGCACCGGGGCAATGGCCTCAACCTTGACTCAAAGACAACAGCAGCCTATATTGAGTCAAGCACACGGCTGCCTGATGCACATTGTCCCATAGTGATGTTCGTGGGATCAGTGCTGACTCTGAGAGGAAATCCGCCCACCATTTCTTGCAGCACAGTGCAGCCCAGCACTTTGCCCTAACTTTCCTAGTATCCTAGAAAGGTAGGGCTGTTTAGCCTTTATTACCTTCAGCTGTAATGCACGGAGCCTACAGGCTTGTATGCTGTAAGACATTAGATTAAGTAGGTTAGCATAAGTATAGTGAAATATAATAGGCCTGTAACCTTTGGCATAGATAAGTGGTCTGAAAGTTACCCTCAGATCTGGGGGATTTGGGCTAGCTTGTTCAATGGCAGGAGCTGGAACTTAACGGTACACAGAAACGGCAGGAACATGGCAAGAACATGCAAGTAATAACCATAAATGGGCTTAAACAAGAAGTGACAGGTATCATAGTGAGCTGCAATGGCTTTAATATGTATTGCTGTGTTAACCTGTAGAATAAGTACATCTCCGTATGTGGCGGAGGAAGTTAGCTGAGCATTAGCATAAATATTCACAGTGGTGCACAGGCCTTATAATAGGGCAGACCACCATGCCGAGAGTTCATTTTCTGGGCTTAGCTACCTTTTGACCCTTTAGCTCTGTTGTTATCTGCCATCCGTCTTCGGCATTGAGGAACTTGGGACATTGGACTCATTGGGCAGACCAGGGCTGGTCTTCCGTCTCTCATCACCAGGTCCTCAACAAAGGCTGTAAGTAGGCAGGTTTAAGAGCTCATGTCAAGAATGATACCCCAATACTGTGCTACTCCTATCTTTTCTGTGGCTCAGAGTTTTTCTGGCTTTGTTCATTATTCTAATAAAGATCTATCATCTTTACCATACACCCCAAGGCTCCCAATAAGATATTGAACTCACTGGGTTTAATTCTCTATAGCCTGATTCTTGAGACAAGAGCCTTATGACCTTCTGATCAACCGCCAAATAGGATTAATCTTTAAAAGAGTCAAGCAACAGCTGCAAGGGGCCTAGAGAGCTCATTTAATTCAGCGCCCTGCACCGAGGCAGGCCGAAATAAACAGAGCCCAGCCCTCACAGGTGTTTGTCCAACCAGTTCTTAAAATCTCCAGTGAGGGGAGGGTTTCCACATCCTACCTTGGAAACTATTCTAGTTCTTAACTGTCCTTGCAGTTAGATTTGAAACTAGGGAAATCGTTCTCAATCTCCCTTGCTGCAGATGGAACCCATTACTTCTTGTCCTACCTTCCATGTACTGGAGAATGGGTCTTTATTCTCTTTATACCAGCCCTTAACACATGTGCAGACGTTAACAGGTGCCCCTTGGTCGTCTGTTCTTGAGACTAAACATGTCCCAATTTTAACCTTTTCTTATAGGTCAGGTTTTCTAAACTTATTTGTTTATTTTTGTTGCTTTCCTCTGGCCTCTATCCAATTTGTGCCCATCTTTTCTAAAGTGTGGCACCCAAAACTGGACGCAATACTCCAGCTGAGGCCTCACCAGTGCGAAAGAGAGCGGGACAATTACCTCCTGTGTCTTGTGTGCAACACTCCTGTTGTTCCTCCCCACCCCCTGCTGAATGATATTAAGCTTTTTAGCAACAGCCTCACACTGTTGGCTCTCCTTCAGATTGTGATCCACTCTAGCCCCCAGATTCCTTTCAGCAGTATTTTCACCTAGCCTGATAGTCCCCATTTTGTGGTTGTGCATTTGATTTGTCCTTCCTAAGTGTAGTACCTTGTAATTGTATTTCTTGAGTTTCATCTTGTCAGTTTCAGACCAATTCTCTCATTTGTCAAGGCTGTTCTGATTACTAATTCCATCCTCTGAAGTGTTTGCATATCCTCTCAGCTTGGTGTCATCTGCCAATTTTATAAGCTCTCCATTATCAAAGTTATTAATGAAAATATCGTATAGTCCCAGACCCAAAATTGACCCCTTCAGGACATGAGATAGACCCTCCTGGTTTGACAGAGAACCATTGGTAACTCTTCTTTGATTTATCGACTTTCACCAGTTGTGCACCCAACTTGTAATAATTTCACCTGGACTGCATCTCTTTTAGCTTGCTTATGAGAATGCCATATGGGGCAACGCCAACAGCCTTACTGTAATCTAGATATATCCTGTCTACTACTACTCCCATATCCGCAGGGCCCGTAAGCATAGAAGAGGACATTAGGTTGGTTTGGCAACATTTGTTCTTGATAAATCCATGGTGGCTATTCCATATATTCCAATTTTTTCTCAAGGTGATTACACATTGATTGTTCAACAGTTTGTTCCACTGTGTTTCCAGGCATTGAAGTTAGGCTTTCTTGTCTTCAATTCCCTGGCTCCTCTTTCTTTCCTTTTTAAAGATAGGTACTAGGATTGCTCTTCTCAATCGTCTGGGAGACTGGGGAATAGGTGCCCAAATATCTTAAGTAGCTTGGAAAAATCTAAGCCACAATGTGGACAGGGCCTAATAGCTGTACCTGGGATTTCATTACACAGAACAAAATTGTAGAACTCCATCATTTTCTTAGATTATTGCTCTATGTAAGTGATGAATGTTCAGGTAAGCCCGTCTCATACCAAAGCTCCTATACCACATCAAATAATTATTGCTACAATAAAATCACTAGTGTTGACTGGTGTTGCCTGTCTTTGGATGGAAGTCTAGTCTCTATTCTTCCTTAATCGCGGCCTCTAAAATGATACTGCTTACAGTCTTGTATTAGAAAAAAAGTCTAACTTTCCCATTTCATCTGTTAAGTGGAATGTTATTGTGGCACGTCTCAAAATCAAGGGCTTCATACCAAAACCTAATGGAACACACACAAATGTTCATAAGTAGAAATAGGTGAAATTTTTCTGTAGAAACTCTTTTTGGTCGAAAATGCTGAAAGGTTTTGCAAGTTTTTGTTGGTTTCACTGAGTTGTGTCAACCATTTTTTACAAAAAATCAGAACATTTTATTGCTTTGGGATTTTTTAGTGCAAAACAACTTTTTTGTCTGAAAATTTCCTTTGCTTTTGTTTGGAAAACCTTTAAAAATGGACCAAAGTGAAACAATTACATGTCAATGTTTTCATTTGACCCAACACAAATTTACTGTTTCTGTTTAACTTTTTCATTCACTGCAAATTCTTTAAAAAAATTATTTCAACCTGAAACAATGTTCAATTTTTTAAAAGGTCACCTTACTGAAATAGGTTTTATTCACACATTAATTTGCCAATCTGTCAATTTAAGATCATAATCTTTAGAAGTGTCTGGGAAAAAGAGTAAATAATTTTGTGACTGTTTGAGGAAGATGTTTCTTTTCAGAGCATGAATACAAATTCTAATTAAAAATAATATAAAACCCCCCAAATTTTGAGAAATCACAAAAAGATGAATTCATTTTCCTAGTCTGCTTTAAAATTGTGTGGTAGGATTTTTAAAGATTCCTAAATGTTTAAGCACCCGGATCCCATGGAAAGATAATGAGAGTGCTGCACCTAAGTACTGTAGATTTTCTGAAAATCTTAGCCTTAAAGAAGATGATAATTTTAGGGTTCAATTTGATCAGGTATCTCAGGATGTCCTATGAGAGTTCTTGCCTCTGGTAATCTCCTGTTGGTGTTGCCAACACTCAAATTAAATCATTGCACTTTCAAAACCTTATTTAATGCGTGGGTGAAAGCAAGACTTTTCCCCGGATGAACAGAGGAGAGATGGTGAGAGAGCAACGGCTACTGAGAGAGAGATTCAGAGAACAGATCTGGTTTTTGTTTCTTTTCTAAATGACAGCAGCCGTTCCATCACTAATCTGAAAAGGTAAATATATAACACTATAATATGACTATTCATATGCTTTGGTGTTCCATAGTTCATTTATTTGTAGAATAGGAGGGACTGTTGTGATAATGTAATATGATTTTCTGTGTAACACCGGCCAGAGAACATCTCAGGAAAAAGTTCCAAGAGTATAGACAAAAGTATAACAAGATCTAATGGCTGGGAGTTGAAGATAGACAATTTCAGATTGAATTTAGTGTCTATTTTTAATAGTAAAGACACATGCCCATTGAAATAACTTAGGAAGGATGTTGTAGCATATTCTCCATCCCTGTATCAGAGGGGTAGCTGTGTTAGTCTGGATCTGTTAAAGCAGCAAAGAGTCCTGTGGCACCTTGTAGACTAACAGACGTTTTGGAGCATGAGCTTTCGTGGGTGAATACCCATCCAACGAAGTGGGTATTCACCCACGAAAGCTCATGCTTCAAAATGTCTGTTAGTCTATAAGGTGCCACAGGACTCTTTGCTGCTTTTCCATCCCTGGTTGGTTTAAAATCAAGATTGAATGTTTTCCTAAAAGGCAGGCTCTAGTTCAAAAGAAATTATTTTGTGGAAGTTCTGTGTCTGGAGTTAGACAGGAAATCATACTAGATGATCACAGTGGTCCCTTCTCACCTTGGAATTTATGAATCTATTATGGTGGATGTTGTGGGACAAAAACCAAAAAGAACGTATGCTGCTGAGTGCTCAGAGACAGAGAAGTTTAGACTCCTGGAGGGGGGTTCCACCTAAATGGCTTATTCAGATTTTTTTTTCATTGAGAATGGTCATCGGTTTTCTCCAGAGTGGAGCAGGAGCAGCACCACAGAGAGGATGTGGGAGCTGGACCCTGAGCAGGAATGAAGAATGGTCATGCTTTGATAGATCAGGGTCTCTCTTGAGATGTAGGAAGTGGAAGGGTCACTAAATGCTATATTTATGTTTATGTTTAGCTTGGTTAAATAAAAATATAATGTTTTTTTAAAGCCAGAAATCAGAGGTTTAGTATCTATAGTTTGGAAGAGACCTTTAATGTCCTTGACATAGAAGAAGGAAAACAGCCTGGATCACTGAATATTTACGGCAAGTGTCCTGAGAGCAATATTAAAGGAGTATAAGGCTAGTAGTACCAAAGTTGAGACAGCGGCGTTGAATCAGGGAGGGGCAGCTCATGACAAGTGAGAGAATGAATGGTGGCATTACAAGGTAAAATGCTATGATATATGTTAGGCAAAAAAACCTGACTAGAAAATCCAAAGGGTCTCATTTGGCTTTAAAATGTCTGAATCTATGAAAAATGTCTGAATCTATGAAAATAGCATGTTCTTCTTTTCACTATTTGAGCATTAGCTTTCGTGGGCTATTACCCACTTCATTAGATGCATCTGATGAAGTGGGTTATAGCCCATGAAAGCTTTTTGTTGATACAGACTAATGCGGCTACCCTCTGAAACTTATTTTCACTGTAACTCTTTCCAGAGCCAAGGCTGACGTTGGACATGGAGGAAAGAAATGAAACGGCTGTGTCTGAGTTCATCCTACTGGGATTTTCCAGCCTTGGTGAGAAACTGAAGATTTTCCTCTTCTTGGTTCTTCTCCTCACCTACCTGTTCACAGTAACAGGGAACGTGGTCATCATTTTCATAGTGTGGGTGAATCACCGACTCCACTCTCCCATGTACTTTTTCATCGCCAATCTGTCCTTCCTGGAAACATGCTTCACCTCAGTCACAAGCCCTAAGATGATGCTAAACTTTCTCTCAATCAGCCGAACCATTTCTTTCCATGGCTGCATGGCTCAGACCTTCTTCTATTTCGCCTTAGGTGCAGCACAGTTAGCCTTCCTAGTGGTCATGTCCTTTGATCGTTATGTTGCCATCTGCCGCCCTTTGCAATACGCCGCCATCATGAAGCAGAGACTCTGCATCCAGTTAGTTCTTGGTACATGGGTGGGAAGTTTCACAGTTATGAGTTTACGGATGCTCCTCATTTCGAAGTTGAGTTTCTGTGGGCCAAATGTGGTCAACCATTTCTTCTGTGACAACACACCCCTTTTCCTACTGTCCTGCACTGACACCAGTGGGGTGAGAAGGGTGGATTCTATTTTGATCTCAACTTTAGTGCTGAGTTCATTATGCCTAACAATGTTGTCATATGTGAGCATCTTATTTTCTATTCTCCGAATCCCAACAGCCACAGGCAGACAGAAAACTTTTGCTACATGTGGGTCCCATCTCACATCTTTGGCAATTGCCTATGGGAGCTGCATTGTGTTGTATGCCACACCTTCAGGAAATTCCTCCTTGGATGTCAACAAAGGGGTGGCTCTGCTGAACACTGTCCTGTACCCTTTCCTCAACCCCTTTATCTACAGCCTCAGAAACAAGACTGTGAAACTCGCTCTGAGAGACACATTTAGGTTGAGCACTGCAAAGTTGCTCTCTGATCTGTGACATGCTTCCAAATAGATACAAGAAAAGCAACAGAAAGCTAATGGAAGGGCATGAATCAATCCACTAATCTGTAGGCCAATTTTGCATAATACTCTTTCCTTCACATGTATTTGTTATGAATAAATGTTCAGTCAATTCTACTATTAATAAAAATAATTAGAATAATTAAACCTTCCTTTAGAGTGCTGAACTGTCACCCACTTGAGATCAATGTGCAATTATCCAGAGAAGAAACACTGCATTGATAAAAAGCGACAACGAATCCTGTGGCACCTTATAGACTAACAGACGCATTGGAGCATGAGCTTTCGTGGGTGAATACCCACTTCCTCAGACTCATGTAGTGGAAGTTGCATCTGATGAAGTGGGTATTCACCCACGAAAGCTCATGCTCCAACAGGTCTGTTAGTCCAGGGTTTCTCAAACAGGGGTCGCCGCTTCTGAAGGGACAGCCCCTGGCGGGCCAGGCTGCTGTGTTTACCTGCCCCGTCTGCAAGTCTGGCCAATCGCGGCTCCCACTGGCCGTGGATCACTGCTCCGGGCCAATGGGAGCTGCTGGAAGTGGCGTTTCAGATGTGAAACAGCATGAAGGTATTTAAGAAGCCAACTTAAAGAGTTCCTTCTACACAAGCATTCAGGTCTTGAGCAGTCCCGGCAAACAATACATGTTACGACAAAGCTTAAACTTGTTCTTCATAATAATTTTAAAAACAACACTAGCTGCCTATTTAATTTTAAAAACAACAGAAAATACCCACCTTCCTTTCCATTTTTTACAAGGAGTCTTGAAATTTAAATCTCCTCAGTGTGATAGATAGGCTGGCTTTGATCTTCTTAGCTCTTGGAAGTCCAGGGTCTCCGGGCCGCTAGCCCTGTGCTGCCCGGGGTCCCTAGGGACAGCTCTGTCTGCCATTAGGGATTTTTTTTCCTCAAAAACCCACTGTAACATTTTGTGAACCCCAGGTGTTCACAAACCCCAGTTTGGGAACCACTGACCTAGACCATCCCTCACAGGTGTTTGTCCAACTGTTCTTTAAAACCTACAATGAAAGGGATTCCAGACCCACTCTTGGAAGCCAATTCTAGAATTTAACTACCATGGTAATTGGAATGTTTTTCCTAATATCTAACCTGTATCTCCCTGTCATAAACAGATAGTTAAGGGTTAATGTCTCTTTTACCTGTAAAGGGCTAACAAGCTCAGTGAACCTGGCTAACACCTGACCAAAGGACCAATGGGAGGACAAGATACTTTCAAATCTTGGTGGAAGGAAACCTTTGTTTTGTGCTTTTTGGGTTGTTCTTTGTTCTCTCTTGGGGCTAAGAGAGGCCAGACATGCAACGAGGTTCCTCCAATCTTTCTGAAACAGTCTTCCATGTTCAAAATAGTAAGTATTAGCTAGAAAAGGTGAATTAGATTTATGTTTGTTTTCTTTATTTGCAAATGTGTATTTTGCTGGAAGGATTTTACCTCTGTTTGCTGTAACTTGTATTTTATACTAGTGGGGAGTGAGTCCCTCTGGTGTATGTAAAGCTGAGACCCTGTAAACATTTTCCATCTTGATTTTACAGAGATAATTTTTACTTTTTCTTTCTCTAATTAAAAGCTTTTCTTTTTAAGAACCTGATTGATTTTGTCTTTGTGTAAGACCCAAGGGGACTGGGTCTGAACTCACCAGGGACTGGTGGGGGGAAAGCAGAAGGGGGAAGGTGAATTTCTCTCTGTTTTAAGATTCAAGGAGTTTGAATCACAGTAATCTCTCAGGGTAACCCAGGGAGGGGAAAGTCTGGGAGGGGAAAGGTAGGGGAATGGTTTATTTCCCCATGTTTTAAGACCCAAGGGGTTTGGGTCTTGGTCTCCCCAGGGAAGGTTTTGAGGGGACAAGGAGTGCACCAGACACTAAAATCTCTGGTTTGTGGCAACGCTATCAGATCTAAGCTAAGAATTAAGTTTAGAGGAGTACATGCAGGTCCCCACTTTCTGGACGCTAAAGTTCAAAGTGGGAAAAAGACCTTGACACTCCCTTTCTGAAAATTAGCCTATTACTACTTTTCCTACCTTTAGTAGACATAGAGAAGAATTCATCATGGTCCTTTTTCTAACAGCCCATAACAGATTGGAAGGCTGTTATAAGGTGCACCCAACTCTTCTTTTCTCAAGACAAAGGAAACCCTTTTTAAAATGTCTCCCCCCCATAAGTCAAGTGTTCTCAACTTTTTATCACTTTTGTTGCTCTCCTCTGGACTCTTTCCATTTTATCCACCTCTCTTGTGGTGAGTAAGAACTGGACCCAGTACCGAGCTGAGGCCTTACCAGTGCAAGTAGAGTGGGACAATTACCTCCAATTTCTTAGATATGACATTCCCATTATTACACCCCAGAGTGATGATACCTTTATAGCAACCGCATCACATTATTGACCCATATTCAGATTGTGATTCACTATTATACCCAGATACTTTCCAGCACTTCTACCCCTTAGCCAGCCACTCCCCATTTCGGAGTTCTGCATTTGATTTTTCCTTCCTAAATGAAGTACTTTGCACTAGTCTTCACTAAATTTCATCTAGTTGAATTCAGACCAATTTTCTCATTTGTCAAGGTGGCTTTGAATTCTAATCCGATCACCCAAAGTACTTGCAAAACATCAAAGCTTGGTGTTGTGACTGTATCTCCCATAAGGCTTTATGGAAATATGCTTAGAATGTGTTTGATGCTGCATATACCATGCAACATATCTCTGTAAAGGTTATGATCTACTGAATCTATTAATCCTATTCATCTGCATGTATCATTTTTGTATTCAAAGTTTTGAATGTTATCAATGTTGGTGGACTACTAGCTTGATTTCTAAATAACCTTAGTAGAGCATTTGGTCAGTTCCTGGAGAAAGGAATGTTGAAATTAAGTACCTAATCAAGAAACACTTAAAGGACAATGGATCTTGGAATGCTCCAATCCACATCAGAAGTCTACTTGCGGACGTTCAAGGTAGCATGTAAACAATGGCTGCTACCTGTAAAAACTGAGAGTTATGCATGGACATGTGACTTGCCCAGGTGACTCCTAAACTCCATCTTGTAGCTGGACTTTGTCGTGGAAAGGACCACCAACGAGTTGAGTTGATCAGACAGCCTGAGGCTCCTTTATTGATTAATTAGAGATTACAAGCATATATGCAGGGAGAGACGACAAAGTCCCCTAGCAAGGGGAAGTTGCTCTACCTTACAGCAGAGATACCTGTGTTTATAAAGCCTAAAACCGCAAATTATCACATGAGCTTGTACATCTGTTATTACCTTATTTGGGTGATACATGACATGTTCTCAAAACAATTATTACAAAAAAGAGCTAAAAATTGCTAAGCTGTTCTTTTGTACTTTCTTTTAGGAAGCTCCTTCTTTTGCCAAGACCTTGGCACCCCGGTTATTCTTCTTTTGCGGTTTGAGCAGCTGTTTTTTTAAGCAAATTTTGAGGAACTTGGGTCCAAAAATACATGTTTGTTCTTTTGGCCAAGTTATTAGGGGTTATCTTTTATGCTTGCATGAGCTACTTAATAAACTATAATGACCTAGCAGCTGTTAGTCTATTCCGGCGTGATGGATGGGTTATTTAAGGGAGTTTATGTTAGTTTTAACCCCTTATAGTAGCATTTTTATTGTTTAGCAGCATTTGGTGGTGATTGTAGTGTTAGCAACATTTAATAACATAATAGTGTTATAATAATGGTGTATAGTAAAATCAGTGAGTGAGCCTCAGGAGAGTTAATGGAAAATCAATGTTTTTACTTTACTATATGTTAGTATGATTGGGGCCTAAGGCCTTGATGTGATTACGACCCTGATTACGACCCGGCTTTTGGGCCGGGGGTTAGTTTTCTTTATTACATAGGATTGAGGAGGGGGTCTCCACCCACAAGAGAGAGTCTATTTAAACCCCTGTCTTCAGCTGGCTAAAGAAGAGGCCTCTCCACCTCCCATGATACTTGAAAGAAACTGGAATAAAGGACAGCAACTGCAGGGGGTTGAGTAATTGCTCAACCCAGGCTAATAGGAGATTAGTCTGTAAAAGGGAGCATTCTGGAACTGGTGAGAGTCTTATCTGCATTCAGTTTGATTAGACATAGATTTGTGCATTTAATTTATTTTTGCTTGGTGACTTACTTTGTTCTCTCTGTTACTACTTGAAGCTACTTAAATACTACTTTCTGTATTTAATAAAATCACTTTTTACTTATTAGTTAACTCAGAGTATGTATTAATACCTGGAGAAGCAAACAGCTGTGCATCTCTCTCAGTGTTACAGAGGGTGAACAGTTTATGAGTTTACCTTGTATAAGCTTTATATAGGGTAACATGGATTTATTTGGATTCAGACCCCATTGGGAGTTGGACATCTGAGTGTTAAAGACAGGAACACTTCTGTTAGCTGCTTTCAGGTAAACCTGCAGCTTTGGGGCAAGTAATTCAGACCCTGGGTCTTTGTTGGAGCAGAGCGGTGTATCTGGCTCACAAGACAGGGTGCTGGAGCCCTGAGATGGCAGGGAAAGCAGGAGCAGAGATAGTCTTGGCACATTGAATGGCAGATCCCAAGGGGAGTTCTGTGATCTAACTCATGACAAGTGTCATCTGCAAATTTTATAGACACACTTTCTACTCCATTATACAAGTCAGTGAAAATAATCCCAGCACATCCCTCATCCCGCGTCCCTTCCTGCAACCCGCATTGGCCTGGAGCAGTGAACCTGCAGATGTGTCAGGTAAACAAACCACCCAGCCCTCCAGGGTGCTTACCATGGCAGGCCATGTGCCAAAGGTTGCTGATCTCTGTTTTAGAATATGAGCAATAGAAAGGTTTTCAAAAAGGGCAAGGAACTTCATGCATGTTTAAGAATAATATTTTTCAGTTTCCTTTCACAGCATGATTCCAAGCTATGATGGAAATAATCATGAAAAAAAAGAAAAGTTGGGAAATTAAAAAAAGCTGAATTAATCACCCAATTATGCCTTAACAGTTTATGGTAGGATTTTCAAAGATCCCTGTGGGATGTGAGCACCTAAATCCCATTGAAAGATCATGGGAACTCTGCATCTAACAGACTGTCTTCTTAAAAATCTTAGAGTTAAAGTTGATCATTTTTGTGTTCAATTTGATCATGCATCTCAGGTTGTCCTAGGAGATTTCTTGTCTCTGGTAATTTCCCAGTGATGTTGCAAGACCTCAGATGAAAACATCACACTTTCAAAATGTTATTTATAGAGTGAATGAAGGCAAAGACTTTCTCCAGATGCACGGAGAAGGAGAAATTCTGAGAGAGCAACAGAGACAGAGAGATTTTCAGAGAAAGAGAGAGGAGTTTTCTTTTGTTTTTCTAAATGACAACATCCATTGCTCAGCCAGTCTGGAAAGGCAAAGATTTGAAACTATGGTATGGCTATTCCTTGCTTGTCCCATGGTTTGTAATTCATAGATTAAAAGGCTAGAACATTGTGATCATCTTGACTGGTCTCCTTTATAAGACAGGCCATAGAAATTCCTGGTAAAATTCCCTAGAGCAGATCTTTTATATAAAAATATTCGATCGTGATTTTAAAATGGTCAGCGATGGAGACTCCACCATAACCCTTGGCAAGTAGTTCCAATTGTTAATTATCTTCTCTTTAAAATGTCCACCTTATTTCCAGAGTGAATGTGTCTTGTTTCAACTTCCATCCAATGGATCGTGTTATGCCTTTCTCTGCCAGAGGGAAGAGCTCATGTGCTTCCCAACTTCATACTTTAGCTTTTAGACCCTAGACTCTAACCAAGTCACCCCTTACACTTCTCTTTCTTAAGCTAAATGGATTCAGCTCTTTGAGTCTATAAGGCTTATTCAAACAGGTTTTTAACTACTGCTTTAGTTATGTCACTGCCGTAGAAAAGGGGTACAAGGAACGTTTTTGAAAGGTAGCTGGAATGGTGGAGCAATAGAAGATAGCAGTGAAGTTCAGTCTATTTAGATTATTGTAGAAAAGATTAAGAGATGAGCCACAAGAATGATTAAAGATTAGGAAAGCATTTCTTAGAGCATTACACTTCAGGAGCACAAAATTCTCAGCTGAACAGAGAGAAACTTAAAGAGTAACTTGATCCTAGTGAGTAAGTATCTACATGGAGAACCAATATTTCAGTATAGCAGAAAAAGGTTTAACAAGGATAGATGACTGGAAGTCAAAGCTAGAGAAATTCAGTGTGGAACTGAGGTGCACATTTTTAACTGGTAAGGGGAATTAACCATCTGAAGAAGTGTGTTGGTGGATATTCCAGAGCTGTTCATTTTTAAATCAAGATTAGGTGTTTTTCTAATAGATGGGCTCTAATCCAAAAGGCATTATTTTGAGGAAGTTAAATGGCTGAAGTTATATAGGAGGTCAGACTAGATGACCATAGATTCCAGGGCCAAAAGATACCACTATGATGAGTATGTTGTAAAAAAAGCTCTCCAAAAGAATCTATTCCGCTGCATGCTTAGACTCAAAGGCTTGGGTTTCTGGATGACTGATTTGGATTTTTTTTAAATGTATTTAAAGGGTCATTGGTTGTCTCCAGAGGACAGAGGGAACTGGATTAAAGAGATTTTTCAGGGAGCTGGACCCTGATCAGGAAGGGAATTGCTGCCAGACTCTGATAAAATCTGGCTTTCCTAGTAGTGTGAAAATAGAAGGTGATGGAATTCTATGTCTATATTTATGATTGCTCAGGCTAAAGACAAGGTTACCAGTTTTTCAAACACAGAACTCAGAGACTCAGTTTGTCAGTGGGATTTAAAATGACCTGCATTTAGAATTATGAAAAAAAACCCACATCCTTTATTTACCTGAGAGGAACAGTAGAGGAGTAAAGGGGCTGTAGTACCAAATTTGGGATGCTGCTGTTGAAAAAGAGTGTGTTCCCAGGGAGGAGCAGCTTGTGGCAACAAGTTAGGAGATTAATAGAAGAGTTATTAGGTAAAAGCCTATGTCATATGCTATGGACAGAGTCAGAAGATTACAGGCTTCCATCTAATTCTAATATCCAAGAATCTGTGCAAATGGCGTGCTTCCTCAGATGCATGTATTTTCACTGTTACTTTTTCTACAGACAAGGCTGATGTTGGACATGAAGGAAAAAAATGGAACGGCTGTGTTTGAATTCATCCTACTGGGATTTTCCAGCCTTGGTGAGAAACTGAAGATTTTCCTCTTCCTGATTCTTCTCCTCACCTACCTGATCACAGTGACGGGCAATGTGGTCATCATTTTCATAGTGTGGGTGGATCGCCGACTCCACTCTCCCATGTACTTTTTCATCGCCAATTTGTCCTTCTTGGAAATCTGGTTCACCACAGTCACGAGCCCTAAGATGATGCTGAACTTTGTGTCAGTCAGTAGAACCATTTCACTGAATGGCTGCATGGCCCAGACCTTCTTCTATTTCGCCTTAGGTGCAACAGAGTTAGCTCTCCTAGTGGTCATGTCCTTTGATCGCTATGTTGCCATCTGTCGCCCTTTGCAATACGCCACCATCATGAAGCAGAGACTCTGCATCCAGCTGGTCCTTGGTTCGTGGGTGGGAAGTTTCACAGTTATGAGTTTACGGATGCTCCTGATTTCGAAGTTGAGATTCTGTGGACTAAATGTGATCAACCATTTCTTTTGTGACAATTCTCCCCTCTTCCAACTCTCCTGCACTGACACCAGTGGGGTGAGAAGGGTGGATTCCATTTTGAGCTCAACCATAGTCCTGAGCTCACTATGCCTGACAATGTTGTCATATGTGAGCATCTTATTCTCTGTTCTCCGAATCCCAACGGCCACAGGCAGACAGAAAGCTTTTGCTACCTGTGGCTCCCACCTCACATCTTTGGCAATTGGGTATGCAAGCTGCATTGTTTTGTATGTCAGGTCTTCAGGAAATGCTTCCTTAGATGTCAACAAAGGGGTGGCTCTGCTGAACACCATAGTGTACCCTTTCCTCAACCCCTTCATCTACAGCCTCAGAAACAAGACTGTGAAACTCGCCCTGAGAGAAACCTTTAGCTTGAGCACTGTAAAGTTGTTCCCCAATCTGTGACATGCTTCCAAACAGATAAAAGAAAAGCAATGGAGGGATAATAGAAAGGCATGAATCTAGCTGCTAATGTGTAGCCAAGTTATGTGTAATGATTCACATGGTGTTTTTTTTAATAAATAAAGGTTCATTGACTGCTAGTGTTCAAGGAAATGGTAAGAGTTATTAAGCTGTTATTGAAAGTGCTGAATTGTCAGACCCTGGAACTCAATGTGCAATGATCCACAGAACTCAAACTTCATTGAGAGTAGCAGAGTAAACTTCCTTTAATTACGCGACTTTCAGTAGCACTTGGCCCTAGGGATCTGTAAGCCACTCCTTTAGTTATCACTGCAGCTTCTGAAAATTTCATAACACTCTTGTGTGGTAGGACAACACTGTCTGAATTTTTTATATCTAAATAACTAAGGAAAGGGTAAAAGAACTGAATTGCCTAAGGTCTGACAAAAAATCTATGGCTGACCTAGGCTCTGAAGTCTGGATTTTTGAGTCCAAGGCTTGCTCATCAATCCAATGGATCAATATCCTAGTCTGTAGAGAGAAACATGCAATAGCCTACTGTCTCTGAGGTGAGAGTTCAGATTTCCACCCTGTCTGTCAGTAGCAGTAGAATGTTAGTCACGGTTTGGAAGTTTCTCAGATACAGAAAGTTTTGTTAGAGAGAGATTCTTCAACTGCAGATCCTGTGAAAGACACCTGTACAACTCCCAACTTCAAATCAGGCCAAATAGTGATTGGAACCTGAGCCTCTCCAGTTCCAAGCCATAATCCAAGACATTGGCCTCTAGGATCAGTGCTGTTTTTCTTTCGAGAATTGACCAACAACACTATCCTGAACAGCAGAACGGTTTCATAATAAATGACTCAAAGACTCATAGACTCTAGGACTGGAAGGGACCTCGAGAGGTCATCGAGTCCAGTCCCCTGCCCTCATGGCAGGACCAAATACTGTCTAGACCATCCCCGATAGACATTTATCTAACCTACTCTTAAATATCTCCAGCGATGGAGATTCCACAGCTTCCCTAGGCAATCTATTCCAGTGTTTAACTACCCTGACAGTTAGGAACTTTTTCCTAATGTCCAACCTAAATCTCCCTTGCTGCAGTTTAAGCCCATTGCTTCTTGTTCTATCATTGGAGGCTAAGGTGAACAAGTTTTCTCCCTCCTCCTGATGACACCCTTTTAGATACCTGAAAACTGCTATCATGTCCCCTCTCAGTCTTGTCTTTTCCAAACTAAACAAACCCAATTCCTTCAGCCTTCCTTCATAGGTCATGTTCTCAAGACCTTTAATCATTCTTGTTGCTTTTCTCTGGACCCTCTCCAATTTTTCCACATCTTTCTTGAAATGCGGTGCCCAGAACTGGACACAATACTCCAGTTGAGGCCTAACCAGCGCAGAGTAAAGCGGAAGAATGACTTCTTGTGTCTTGTTTACAACACACCTGTTAATGCATCCCAGAATCACGTTTGCTTTTTTTGCAACAGTATCACACTGTTGACTCATATTAAGCTTGTGGTCCAGTATGACCCCTAGATCTCTTTCTGCCATACTCCTTCCTAGACAGTCTCTTCCCATTCTGTATGTGTGAAACTGATTGTTCCTTCCTAAGTGGAGCACTTTGCATTTATCTTTATTGAACTTCATCCTGTTTACCTCAGACCATTTCTCCAATTTGTCCAGATCATTTTGAATTTTGACCCTGTCCTCCAGAGCAGTTGCAATCCCTCCCAAGACAAAAGGTCTTGGTTTCATTCTGATGCAGAAGAACACATTTTGGACCCATGAAATGTAATTCTAGATTTCCCATCAGCCCCCCCGTCTTCCATTCTCATTGTACCAGATTAACTAAGCATTTCAGATGCTCTAATTTTCACATTGCTTTTCTGTTTCACCCATAGTAATAAGTACTGTGAGGAAAAAATATTTTCACACTTACACTTGAAATCTGGAACATAAATAATTAATCCTCAAAAGAAGAAGGTGCTGAAATGAAAGCACCAATTCTCTCATGTATCAAGGTCACATTGAATTCTAATCCTGTCCTCCAAAGTACTTGCAACACCTCCTAACTTGGTGCCATCTACAAATTATATAGTCACACTTTCTACTGCATTATATCCACCCTTTGCTACCATGTGTTGGGTCAGAACTGGACACAGTATTCCAGCTGGGCCTCACCAGGCAAGTAGAGTGGGACAATTGCCCCCAGTTTCCTACGTACAGCTCTCCTGTTACTAGGCCCCAGAATGATATTATCCTATCTAACAACTATATCACACTACTGACTCATATCCAGTTTGTGATTCAGTATTAGCCCCAGATACTTTTCAGCACTTCTATCCCCTAGCCAGTCACTCTCCATTTTGGAATTCTGCATTTGATTTTTCCTTCCTAAATGAAGTATTTTGCATTTCTCTTTATTGAATTTCATCTTGTTGAATTCAGTTCAATTTTCTAATTTGTCAAGGTTGTTTTGAATTCTAACCCTGTCCTCCAAAGTACTTGCAACACATCATGGCTTGGTGTCATCTGCAAATGTTATAGACATACTTTCTACTCCATTATGCAAGTCATCAGCAAAAATAATGAACTTTACCAAAGCCAGGTTTGACCCCCTGGAAACCCCACTAGATACTCCCTCCGAGTTTGTCAGTGAACCACTGATTACCACCCTTTGGATATGGTCATTCAACCAGTTGTGCTCCCACCTTAGAGTAATTTCACCTAGACCCCATTTCCCTAGTTTGCTTATGAGAATGTCATGTGGGACCGTGTCAAATACCTCCCTATAATCTAGATACATCCTGTCTACTGCTTCTCCTCTATCTACAGCAAGGTTTCTCAAAGAGGGGTCACCGCTTGTGCAGGGAAAGCCCCTGGCAGGCTGAGCTGCTGTGTTTACCTGCCCCGCCCACAGGTCCGGCTGATCACAGCTCCCACTGGCCGCGGATCACTGCTCCGGGCCAATAGGAGCTGCTGGAAGTGATGCGGGCCCAGGGAGTTACTGGTCGCCACTTCCAGCAGCTCCCATTGGCCCAGACCAGCAATCCGCGGCCAGTGGGAGCTGCGATGGGCTGGATCTGTGAACAGGGCAGGTAAACACACTGGCTCAGCCCGCCAGGGGCTTTCCCTACACAAGCGGTGACCCCTCTTTGAAAAACGCTAGTCTACAGGGACACTAAACCTCTCAGAGAAGGAAATTAAGTTTGTTTGACAAGATTTGTTCTTGATAAATCCATGCCAGCCATTCCTTATCTCACTAGTGTCATCTCAGTGCTGGCACTTGGGTTGTTTAACCAGTTGTTCCAATATCTTTCCAGGTGTTGAAGTGAGGCTGACTGGTGTACAATACTCTGGGTTTGCTACATTCCCTTTTTTAAAAACGTAACAATATAGACAGTCGCCCTTGGACTATTCTCTGGGAGACTGCACCATTCTTCCTCAATCTTTCTGTACATCTTTGGATAAAAATCTATTCTCTGTTCTTGGCCTCTAAAATACACTGTGAGCAGTCTGCTATTAGAGCAATATTCTAACTTTAAATTTGATTTGCTAAAGGGAATGGCATTCTGTCCCATCTCAATATCAAGTGATTCACGTTGAAAAATGGCACAACAAACATACAGAAGCTCAGCCTTTTGTGGCTGAAACTATTTTTGGTCTCAAATGCACATTTAGCAACACATACAGGTTTTGCAAATTCATGTGGGTTTCACTGAAGTGTATTAGCCATTTGTTTAAAAAAAAAATCAAAACGTCTCTTTGCAGCATTTTCCACTGAAATGTTTCTGTTCTTCAGTGCAAAATTCCATTGCTTTGATTTAAAAAAAAATGGAAAACATTTTATGGGCT
Source organism: Gopherus evgoodei (assembly GCF_007399415.2). NCBI lineage: Eukaryota > Metazoa > Chordata > Testudines > Testudinidae > Gopherus > Gopherus evgoodei. The sequence goes on from NW_022060060.1 coordinate 1,747,202, forward strand.
CAATAATTCAAAGCTATACACTTCAATTTTTTATTTGCCCCAAAAGAAATGTGCAGATTTTTTTTTAGCATTTGCATTCACCAAACTTTTTTTCCCATTAGTTTCAAATTGCAACAAAAATTATTTTTATTTTTTTCAGTTACCAGCTATCTGCAAAAAACATTATTCACACAGATATACTCTCAAATAAACATTACTCTGTTATTCTACCTACAATCTGTTTATTTTAGAACATAATCAACAGAAAGGTTTGCAAATGGGTAAAGAACTTCATGTATGTTTAAGAATAATATATTTCAGTTTCCTTTGACAGCATGATTCCAGTCTCTGACAGAAATAATCATGAAAAAAATGAAAAGTTGCGAAATTCAAAAAAGTTGAATTAATCATCCAGTTCTCTCTCAACAGTTTATGGTGGGATTATCAATGATTCATAAGGGATATGAGCACCTAAATCCCATGGAAAGATTATGGGAGCTCTGCACCTAACTGCCTTCGTCATCTTAAAAATCTTAGCCATAAAGATGACCATTTTTGTGTTCAATTTGATCATGCATCTCAGGTTGTCCTAGGAGATTTCTTGCCTCTGGTAATTTTCTGTTGGTGTTGCCAGTCCTCAGATGAAATCATCACACTTTCAAAACTTATTTATAGAGTGAGTGAAGGCAAAGATTTTCTCCAGATGCACAGAGAAGGAGAGATGCTGAGAGAGCAACAGAGACACAGAGAGAGGGAGAGATTTTCAGAGAAAGAGAAAGGTGTTTTCTGTTTCTTTTCTAAACGACAGCATCAATTGCTTGGTCGGTCTGGAAAGGTAAAGATATGAAACTATGGTATGGCTATGCCTAGGCTTTTCTGTGGTTCATAAATTCATAGATTAGAAGGCTAGAAGGGAGCTTTGTCCACATCCAGGCCAGTCTCCTTTTTAACACAGGCCATAGAAATTCCCAATAAAAATTCCCAGAGGAAAAAATGTCACTGATGGAGACTCCACTATAATCCTTGGTAAGTTGTTCCAGTTGTTAATTATTCGCCCTCTTAAACATGCACTTCTTTTTTCCGGAGTGAATTTGTCTTGTTCCAACTTCCATCCAGTGGATCCCGTTATGCATTGTTCTGCTACGTGGAAGAGCCCACCTGCATCCCAAATTGGTATGCTAGACTCTAACCAAGTTTACACTCCTTTTGGTTAAGCTAATTAGATTGAGCTTCTTCAGTCCATACGGCTTGTCAAGTGGGTCTTTAGCTACCGCATTAGTTATGTCACTGCTGTAGAAAAGGTGTACAAAGGTAAAAGTCAGGAAGATAGATGTAGCGCTGGAGCAATAGAATATAATAGTGAAGCTCAATCTATTTAAGCAGCAAAGGATCCTGTGGCACCTTATAGACTAACAGACGTTTTGGAGCATGAGCTTTCGTGGGTGAATCCCCACTTCGTCAGATGCATATCAGTGAGTATTCATCCACGAAAGCTCATGCTCCAAAACGTCTGTTAGTCTATAAGGTGCCACAGGATTCTTTGCTGCTTTTACAGATCCAGACTAACATGGCTACCCCTCTGATATCAATCTATTTAGATTATTTAAGAAAAATTACATATGTGATTTTTGCATAGCATGCAAGTATCTACTTCGGGAAAACAGTTCTGACAGTAGAAGACTCTTTGAACTATCAGAAAAAGGTATTCAGTGATTTGAAGCTGAGGATAGAGAAATTCAAGCAAGAAGAATGGTGCACATTTTTAAGGGTGAGAATTATTAACTATTGGGACAATTTACCTAGAGATGTGGTGGATATTCCATCACATAAAGACTTTAAATGGAGTTTGAATATCTTTTTAAAAGATATTCTCTACTTCAGCCGCAAGTTGTGGACTTAATTGAGAAATTACTAGATACAATTTTATGGTTTGTGATGCTGAAAGCAAATTAGATCTTTTTTTGACAACTAATTGGTTGTTTGCTCTGAGGGTGCTGACATGAAAAGCAGTTGGGGGATTTGTAAGGGAGTGACCTTTTTATTATAATCCTGATGCAAAGAAAATAAAATTTACAGACTATATCTGGGGTCATCAAAAGATTCAGCTTCTGTGCTCAAATGTGGTAGTTGTATTCAATAGGCTTATTGTTATCATTGATAAATATTTTACTCTTCCTAGGAAATATAATGTGGTTGTGAATATTTTTTACTTTTATTAAAGGTTCACCCACTTTGAAAGGTTGAAAAATGTTGCTTCAGGTCAAGCACAAGTGTGAAGATTGGACTATGTTAACTTGAAATTGCATTGTGTGAGATGTATTATAGAATAAATCTTAAGGAAAATTGACTGAGAAGAGTGAGAGGTCATGGTGAATAATCAGTTGAATATGAGCACCCAGATCGGTCCTGTGGCCAAACAGGTGAATGCCATCTTTGGGTATAAACACGGGGAGTCCTGAGAAGGAGAAGAGAGGCTGTTTTTCCTCTGTATCTGGCTCTGCTGCAACCACTGCTGGAATACTTGTGTCTAGTTTTGGAGTGCACAGTTGAAGAAGGATGTTAATAAAGTGAGGAGGTTCAGAGATGAGTCATAAGAATGATTAAAGATTTGGAAAACATTCCTTAGAGTGTTATATTCAAGGAGTACAATATACCCAGCTTATCAAAGAAGTAATTTGATTACAGTCTGTAAGTCCCTACATGAAGAATAAATATTTCAGTATAGCAGAAAAAGGTATAACAAGGTCAAATGACTGGAAGTCAAAGCTAGAAAAATTCAGACCACAAAAAAGATGCACAGTTTTGAAAAGTGAGGGGGAATTAACCGTCTGAACAATTTACAATTCTCCAAACACTAGTAGTTTTTAAATGAAGATTAAGTGTTTTTCTAACAGATAGGCTCTAATGTCCCAAAATAATACATTTTGAATTCAACAGCTAGAGTTATATATGTTGTCAGATTAGATGATCAGAGTGATCAGAGAGGTTCCCTCAGGCCCTGGAATCTATGATGGAGTACACTGTAAAAAAAAAAAAGTCCAAAAAGAATCTATGCTGCAGAATGCACAGACTCACAGAGGCTTGGGCTCCTGGATGGCTTATTTGTTTTCATTCATTTATTTAAAGGGTAACCGGTTGTCTCCAGAGGACAAGGGGAGCTGGATCAAAGAGGTCATTCAGAGGCCTGGACTCTGATCAGGAAGGGAATCGCTGCCAGACTCTGATAAAATCTGACGTCACTAGCAGCGTGAAACTAGAAGGTGACCAAATTCTTTGTCTATATTTACGTTTGGTCAGGTAAATACAAGATTACTGGTTTTTCAAACAGAACTCAGGGCACAGTCCATCGATGTTTTCTAAAATGACCTGCAGGGCTCTTGAAATAGAATTATGAAAAAATTGGCACCTTTTATTTAGCTGCAAGCATCAGTAGAGGAAGTTTAGAGGGGTCAAAGGGCTGCAGTACCAAATTTAGTGTTGAATAAAGGTGTTCCCAGGGAGGAGCAGGTCATGGCAACAAGTTTGGAGATTAACAGAGGAGTTACTAGGTAAAATCCTATGTCATATTAATATGAACATAGATTAGAAAATATCAAGGTTCCATCTGGCATTAATATCACTGTATCTGTGAAAATGCCTTTTATTTTCACTGTTATTCTTTCTACAGCCCAGTCTGATATCGGACATGGAGGATAGAAATGAAACGGCTGTGTCTGAGTTCATCCTTCTGGGATTTTCCAGCCTTGGTGAGAAACTGAAGATTTTCCTCTTCCTGGTTCTTCTCCTCACCTACCTGATCACAGTGACGAGCAACGTGGTCATCATTTTCATAGTGTGGGTGGATCCCCGACTCCACTCTCCCATGTACTTTTTCATCGCCAATTTGTCCTTCTTGGAAATCTGGTTCACCTCGGTCACAAGCCCTAAGATGATGCTGAACTTCATGTCAATTAACCAAACCATTTCATTCAATGGCTGCATGGCCCAGTCATACTTCTATTTCGCCTTGGGTGTTACAGAGTTCTGCCTCCTAGTGGTCATGTCCTTTGATCGCTATGTTGCCATCTGCCACCCTTTGCAATACTCCACCATCGTGAAGCAGAGACTCTGCATCCAATTGGTCCTTGGTTCGTGGGTGGGAAGTTTCACAGTTATAAGTTTACGGATGCTCCTGATTTCGAAGCTGAGATTCTGTGGGCCGAATGTGATCGACCATTTCTTCTGTGACAATTCTCCCCTCTTCCAACTCTCCTGCACTGACACCAGTGGGGTTAAGAGGGTGGACTCCATTTTGATCTCAAACATAGTCCTGAGTTCATTATGTTTAACCATGTTGTCTTATGGAAGCATCTTCTTCTCTATTCTGCGAATCCCAACAGCCACAGGCAGACAGAAAGCATTTTCAACCTGTGGCTCCCATCTCACAGCTTTGGCTGTTGTCTATGGAAGCTGCATTGTTTTGTATGCCAGGCCTTCAGGAAATTCCTTCTCGGATGTCAACAAAGGAGTCGCTCTGCTGAACACCGTACTGTACCCTTTCCTCAACCCCTTTATCTACAGCCTCAGAAACAAGACTGTGAAACTCGCCCTGGGAGAAACCTTTAGTCAGAGCACAACGAAGTTGTTCCCCAATCTATAATGTGTTTCTGGATAGACAGAAGCAAAGCAACCAAATGATAATGAATGGGCATGAGTCAATCTTCTTATGTTTAGCCCAATTATGTCTAATAATCCTTTCTCCATCTGTATGTTCTATGAATAAATGGTCAGTGCATTTTATTTTTCATGGAAATAATTAGAATAATGAAATCTTTCTTCAGAGTGCTAAACTGTCAGACAATTGCGATCAATGTGCAGTTATCCACAGAGCAAACACATCACAGATAGTAGCAGGGTGAGCTTCCTTCAGACCACACCACTTTCAACAGGACTCGGGTATCACATATGCAATACTTCAGCTGTGGCTGAGCAGAGTGAGGGCAATTAGCTGCTCGGTTTTACCTACAAGACTCCTATTGTTACACCTTAGAACAATATTAATGTTTTTTCTCAGCTGCCTTGCATTGCTGACTCGTACTGAATTTGTGAACTGCTGTTATCCCCAGACCTACCACCTAGCATTTTCTATTCCCCATTTTGTAGGTGTGCATTCAGTTTTTCTTTCCTAAGTATAGAATCTTGTAATTGTCTTTCTTGAATTTCATCTTGTTGATTTCAGACCAATCCTCTGCCAAAGTCATTTTGAACTCTTATCCTTTCCTCCAAAGTGCTCGGAACCCCTCACGGCTTGGCATCATCTGCAAATCTGATAAACATTCTGTGATCAAAGTTATTAATTAAAATAATGACTAGTACCAGACAGAGGACTGACACCTTCCCATTTCACAGTGAACTATTAAATGGTTTAAACACAACAAATCCTGCATCTTGGCAGGGGTTAGACTGGATGACCCTTGCAGTCCATTTTCACCCTGTGAGTCTGTGATTCATAACTACTCTTTTTGTATGGTTTTCCAACCAGTTGAGCACCCACCTGATAGTAATTTCATCTAAATCACATTTCTGTAGTTTTCTTCTGAGAATGTACTGTGGGACTGTGACAAATGCATTATTAAAATCTAATATAATAATGTCCCGCATTCATTAGGCCAGTAACCTCCTCAAAGATGGAAATTAGTTTGGTTTGGCCTGATTTGTTCTTGACAAATCTATTCTGGCCAGGCCTTCTAACTGTTATTCTCTAGGTGCTTACACATGAGTTGTTTAATATTTTTTTCCAGTACCTTTCCAGGTACTGAAATTAGGCTGTATGATTTATAATTCCTTGCTCCCATTTCTTCCTCTTTTTAAAGATGGTTTCTATGGCTACCCTTCTCCAATCCTCTGGGACACTGCAGAATCAAGTGTCCAGATCTCGAAAGTGGCTTGGAACGTCTTAGCAATAGTGTAGATGGGCAGGGTCAGTGCAACCATTTAGGTAACCTACGTGGTCGCCTAGGGCACTAGGATTTGGGGGGCGGCATTCTCTTTGGCAGCAACCTCGGCAGCCGGATCTTCGGCCACCCCGGTTGCCGCCGGCATTTAGGCGGAGGGAGCTGGGGCAGGGGAGAGCGGGAAGGGATGCCTGCAGCAAGTAAGGGGGGGCAGCGGCATGCAGTGGAACTCCCTGCCCCAGCTCACCCCTGCCCCACCTCCACCCCGAGCACGCCGTGGCTGCTTCACTTCTCCTGCCTCCCAGGCTTGCAGTGCCTAAGCTGATTGGCACTGCAAGCCTGGGAGGCAGGAGAAGGGAAGCAGCAACGGCGTGCTCGGGGTGGAGGCAGGGCAGGGGTGAGCTGGGGCCTGGCGGTGCCTCAGGGCAGAGGGTGGCAGGTGGGGAGCTGCTGCAGGGGAGGCACACCAGGGGGGAGGGGGGAGCTGCCATGGGGGGGGACCTCAGGGCGAGGGCTTGGGGACAGGGGAGGGTGCAAGGTGGAAGTTTCACCTAGGGAGCTAAACATCCTTGCACTGGCCCTGTACATGGGGCCTAATAGACATACCTGACATACCATACTCAGAGAAAAGCTATAGAATCTTCTTAGATTATAACTGTGTGTGTGTGCAGTGAATGTTCAGGTTAGCATGCCCCACAGTGAAACCCCAACACCCTATGAAACTCAAATCATTATTAGGACAATAACATCAGTTGTCTTGACTGCTGTTGCCTGTCTCTGGATGGATGTCTAGTCTCTTTTCTTCCTTGATCTTGACCTCTAAGATTATACTGGTAGCAGTTTCCTATTAGAAGAATATTCTAAATTTCCCATTTGATTCGGTAAAAGGAATTTCATTTTAGCCTATATCAATATCAAGAAATTCACTCACAAGCCTGGTGTAATATGTACAAATGCTCATAAATGGAGGGGGGTGAACTTTTTTGGCGGAAACACTCTCTGGTCTAAAATTCTGATTCAGCAGCACTGAAAGACTTTCCAAATTCATGTTAGTTTCACTGAACTGTGTCAACCACATTTAAAAAAAATCAAAATATTTCATTGCAACATTTTCCAAGAGTTGTGTTTCAGTTTTTCAGCGCAAGCAATGTTTGGTCTCAAAATTTCCTTTACTTTTAAAAAAAACATAGAAAATAATTGAATATGCCCAAGACTGAAACCATATATTTCAGTTTTGTCATTCGACCCAAAATAAATTTGTTTTATTTTTTCCCTTTTTAATTCACCAATTTATTTAAATGAATTTTTGGTTCAACCCAAATCAAGGTTTATTTTTTCAATTGCCAGCCACATATGAAGTTGTTAAACACAGAGCTACACTCACAAATGCACACTGATTTGCCATTCCACTTAAAATCTGTCTATTTTAGAACCTAAATCAGTCGAAGTGTTTGTGAAAGAAGTAAAGAATTCTGTGAATATTTAAGAGTAACGTTTTGTTTGTTACCTTTCACAAAATGATTCCATACTTTGATGGAAAAATCATGAAAAAAAATCAAAATTTGAGAAATTCACAAAAGCTGAATTAATCACTGAGTTGTGCCCTAACAGTTTATGATGGGATTTCAATGTTTCCTAAGGCATTTGAGCACTTGAGTGCAACGTAAGTAACGTGAGAGCACTGCATCTAACTCCCTTAGTCTTTTTAACAACCTTAGCCTTAAAGATGACCCTTTCTGTGTTCAGTATGATCATTCATTTCAGATTGTCCAAGGAGATTTCTTGCCTCGGTAATTTCCCATTGGTGTTGCCAGGTCTCAAAGGAAATCATAGCATTTTCAAAACCTTATTTACAGAGTGTGTAAAGGCAAAGGTTTTTTTCACCAGATGGACTCAGCAGGAAAGATGCTGAGAAAGCAACTGAGAGAGAATTTCAGAAAAAGAGATGTGGTTTCTGTTTCATTTCTAAACTACAGCATCCAATATTCGGCCAGTCTGAAAAGATGAAGATATAAAATTGTGGTGTCTACAGATATGCTTTGATGTTCCATGGCTCAGAAATTCATAGATCAGATTGCCAGAAGGGACCATTGTGATCATCTGGGCTGGCCTCCTCTCTAACACTGGCCCTGGAACTTCCCAGAAAAAAATTCCTAGAGCAGATCTTTTAGAAAAAAAAATCTAATCTTGATTTAAAAATGGTCAGTGATGGAGACTGCACCACAGCCCTCGGTAAGTAATTTCAATAGTTAATTATCCTCACTTTTAAAAAATTATACTTTTATTTCCAGTCCCGCATTCTTCTAGCTTCAACTTCTGGCCAATGGATCTTGTGACACCAGTCTCGGCTAGAGGGAAGGGCCCATTTGCTCCCCCTGTACCTTTGGCTGCAATCTTCCCCTTTTTAAACTAGAAAGAATGAGCTCCTTGCGTCTATCGTGAGTTGTGTTTCAGTGATCTTCAGCTGCTGCGTTTGCCTTGTCCCTGCTGTTGAAAGGGGAAAAAGGGAAGGATTGAGGGAAGGGAAGGTGGAGCTATAGAATACGGTGGTGAAGTTCAATCTATTTAGATTATTGAAGACAAGGTTCAGAGATGACTTGATGATGATTTAGAAGTGCCTACATGGGGAAGAGATTTCTGACAGTTAAGGACTCTTTAGCCTAGCAGAAAAAAGTAGCCAAAGATTTGCAGCTGAAGAAAAACAAATTCAAACAAGAAGTAAGGAGCACATTTTTAAGGGTGAGAGTCATTAAGTATTGGGACAATTTACCTAGGGATATAGTAGATATTCTGTTAATTGTAGTCTTTATGTTGAGTTTGGAGCTCTTTCTAAAAGATATCCCCTACTTCATCCACAAATTGTGGGATTAATGGAGAAATTACTAGACAAACTCCTATGATTTATGGGATGGCCAAGAGCAGATTAGATCTGTGTTTCTAAACAGATGGGTGTTGTTTCTGGGAGTCTTGGCATTAAAGGGAGGGGAGGCACTGAATTAAAGGGAGGGGAGGGGAGGCACTGAATTTTTTATTACAATCCTGACACAAAACAAATCAAATTTCCAGAATAAACTTGGGGTGGTAAAAACCTTCAAAGTTTCTGAGATCCAATGTAGTACTTGTATTCAGTAGGATTATCACTGTTAACATTGATAGCAGTTTTACTCTTTATAGTAAATGTAATGGCATTGTGAACACTTTTACTTTGATTAATGATTCACCAACATTAAAAGCCTGAAAAGCACTGCTACAGGTCAACCATGAGTCTGGAGAAGGGGCTATGTTCACTCAAAATTGCATTGCCTGAGATATTGTTATTAGATGTCTTAAGCAAACTTCACTCTGAAAAAGACTCAGGGGTCACAGTAAATAATCAGCCGAACATGAGCTCCCGGATCAGTGATGTGGCCAAATAAGTCTAATGCAATCCTTGGGTGTGAAAACAGGAATACTGAGGAGGAGAAGTGAGGTGTTTTTCCTTTCCATTTGGTGCTGGTGCAACTGCTGCTGGAATCCCGTATCCAGTCCTGGTGCCCACAGTTGGAGAAGGATGCTGATAAACTGCTGAGGGTTCAGAGATGAACCAGGGAAATGATTAAAGCTTTGGAAAACATTACTGATTGTGATAGACTGAAGGAGTTCAATATAATTATCTTAACAAAAAGAACTTTAAAAGGTAACTTGCTCGTAGTCAATAAGTACCTACATGGGGAACGAATATGGTCTAGCAGACAAAATGTAGAACAAGACCAAATGACTGAACATGAAGGCTAGAAAAAATTCAGATTGGAACTAAGGTGCCCCTTTTTTAACAGTCAGGGGAATTAACCATTTGAACAACTCACTAAGAGTGATCGTGGATTCTCCATCACTGGCAATATTTAAATCAAGATGGGATGTTTTCCTAAAAGCAAGTTTTCCTCATGCATCCGACGAAGTGGGTATTCACCCACGAAAGCTCATGCTCCAAAACATCTGTTAGTCTATAAGTTGCCACAGGATTCTTGGCTGCTTTTCCTAAAAGATAGGATCTCGTTAAAAGAAATTATGTTGAGGAAGATCAATGGCAGGAGTTATACAGGCAATGAGACTACATGAACTCATTGGTCTCTTCCAGCATAGGAATCTATAATGGAATTACATTGCAAAACAATGACATATGCTTCTGGGTGCTCAGAGACACAGAGGCTTAGAGGCCTGGATATCATGCTCTTCTTTTCACTGTTAGCTTTTTTGACTGCCGCTGCACAAAGATGGCAAAGTTCACAAACGAGTCAAGATTACATAAGATAGTTAAGTTGATTACATAAAATATTTACAAAAGGCTCTGACAAAACAGGGTGATTGGGAAATAAAATGGCAGATGAAATTCAGTGTAGACAAATGCAAAGTAATGTATATGAGAAAACATAATCACAACTTCACATGCAAAATTATAGAGTCTAAATTAGTTATCACTCAAGAAAGAGATCTTGGAGTCATTGTGGATAGTTCTCTGAAAACATCTACTCAATGTGCAGCGGCAGTCAAAAAAGTGAAGAGAATGTTGGGAATCACTACCAAAAGGATAGATAATAAGATTGCAAATAACATAATGCGACTATATAAATAGATCTTTTCTGCGATGGGGTAACCAGAACTGCCCATAGTGCTCTAGGAGTGGGCATATTATGTATTAGAAATGGAAAAGGTATAGAGAAAGGTAACAAAATAATCAGGGGTATGGAACAGCTTCCATATGAGGAGAGATTAAAAAGACTGAGACTCTTCAGCTTGGAAAAGAGATGACTATGGGGGGATATGAGAGAGGTCTAGAAAGTCATGAATGGTGTGGAAAAAGTGAATAAGGAAGTGCTATTTACCTGTTCATGGAATGCAAGAACCAGGGGTCACCTGATGAAATTAATAGGCATCCAGTTTAAAACAAAGAAAGGAAGTATTTCCTCACACAACACACAGTCATCCTGTGGAACTCATTGCCAGGGGATGTTGTGAAGGCCAAAAGTGTAACTGGGTTCAAAAATGTTTTAGATAAGTTCCTGGAGGATAGGTCCATCAAGGGCTATTAACCAAGATGGCCAGGGATGCAATCCCATGCTCTGCGTGTATGAACCTCTGATGACCAGATGCTGGGAGTGAATGACAGGGTATGGATCACCCAATAAGAGCCCCCTGTTTTGTTCATTCCCTATGAAGCACCTGGCTTTAGCCACTGTCAGAAGACAGTATACTGGGCTAGATGGACAATTGGTTTGACCCAGTATGGTTGTTCTTATGACAACAAATTACAGGATTAATGGAGGAGTTATTAGGTAAATTTATGTCATATATTATGTACAAAGTGGGGCTTGAAGATCACAATGGTTCCATCTGGCTTTAAAATCTATGAATACATGAAAATGCCATTCACTTATTTTCATATTTACTCTTTCTACAGACAACCCTGAAGTCAGACACGGAGGAAAGGAATGAAACGGCTGTGTCTGAGTTCATCCTTCTGGGATTTTCCAGCCTTGGTGAGAAACTGAAGATTTTCCTCTTCCTGGTTCTTCTCCTTGCCTACCTGATCACAGTGACGGGCAATGTGGTCATCATTTTCATAGTGTGGGTGGATCGCCGACTCCACTCTCCCATGTACTTTTTCATCGCCAATTTGTCCTTCTTGGAAATCTGGTTCACCTCAGTCACAAGCCCTAAGCTGATGCTGAACTTTCTCTCCGTCAGCAGAACCATTTCATTCCACGGCTGCATGGCCCAGACCTTCTTCTATTTCACTCTTGGGGCTACAGAGTTCACCCTTTTGGTGGTCATGTCCTTTGATCGCTATGTTGCCATCTGCCACCCTTTGCAATACGCCACCATCATGAATCAGAGACTCTGCATGCAGCTAGTCTTTGTTTCATGGGTGGGAAGTTTCATAGTTATAAGTGTACGGATGGTCCTGATTTCAAAGCTGAGATTCTGTGGGCCAAATGTGATCAACCATTTCTTCTGTGACAACACACCCCTTTCCCTACTGTCCTGCACTGACACCAGTGGGGTTAGAAGGGCAGACTCCATTTTGAGCACAACTATAGTGCTGAGTTCATTATGCTTGATAATGTTGTCATATGTGAGCATCTTCTTCTCTATTCTGCGAATCCCAACAGCCACAGGCAAACAGAAAGCTTTTGCTACCTGTGGCTCCCATCTCACAGCTTTGGCTCTTGTCTATGGAAGCTGCATTGTGTTGTATGCCAGGCCTTCAGGAAGTTTCTCCTTGGATGTCAACAAAGGGGTGGCTCTGCTGAACACGGTACTGTACCCTTTCCTCAACCCCTTTATCTACAGCCTCAGAAACAAGACTGTGAAGCTCTCTCTGAGAGAAGCCTTGGGTCGGGGAACAAAAAGTTGTTCCCCAATCTGTGAAATGCTTCTGGATAGCTACAAGTAAAGCAACAAAACGATAATGAGAAGCCATGAGTCAATCTGTTAATGTCTAGTACAGTTCTGTGTAATAGTCCTGTCTCCATCTGTATTCTTCATAAATAAACATTTAGTCAATCCCAATGTTCATGGAAACAATTTAAATAATTTTGCATTTCTTGAAAGTGCAGAACTGTCAAACATTTGAGATCAATGTACAATTATCCACAGAACAAATGCAGCATTGACAGTAGCAGAGCAAAGTCCAAGACTAGCACACCAATCCTCTAAAACCGATTTTCCTTCCTAACAAGATTCAGGATAGTAAGAACAAAAGCTGAGCTTTTCATATGAGCTAAGAGGTTTAGGTGCCCAAATTCCAATGAATCTTAATGTAGCTGTGTAACTTAAGACCAAATTTTCAAAAGAATTTAGGCACCAAAAAAACAAGTGTATATCTAGTGGAATTTTCAGAAGTGCCTAGGCACTGAACTACCATTGATTCCCAGTAGGCATCATAACTAATCAATTATTTTCCCACTGAACATCTCTATGGGATGGAAAATAGAATTTCACCCAGTAATTCTGTGCTGGGCACAATACTTGTGTTTGAGTTACAAAATATGTTCTTTCGAAAGTCATCCAGTCTTTTTTATACCCTCCAAGAGTTGGAGAATTTTTTACATTTTTATGCTAGCTTAAAGAGCCCTGTGGTGTCTGATCTAACTTCTCCTTGTTATGGTAGGTTCAGTTCTCTTTCTCCTTTCTGGGAACATAAGAGCAGCATCCAACAATTGATGAAAAAGCATGAATCAGTCTCCCAATGTTAAGTTAAATTCTTTGACATTACAATCTTTTCTCCACTCATATTCTTTCTAATGACTGTTCTGTAAAACATACCCAGGAAATGAACCAGAATCTGTCTATCTCTGTAATATTCTGTCAGTCTGGTAGTTTAAGTAGATTTCACGCTTTTCTAAATTCCTGTCTCTTAGTCCATAGTTTAGAGCAAGTCTTGCTCTGTTGTTAAGAAGTCTGAATTGCTCTCACACAAATCACCTTAGAGAATTGAAGCCTGTTTTACAGAAAGGTTGAACATTCTTCATGAGACTGAAGTTCTTCCCCATTTTATTTTGGAAAAATATAAATAGGCTTAATCATGAGTTGTGTTTAAATTGAGCAATGAATGTGAAAACTGCTACCAACTTTTCATATTTGTATATCAAGCTATGCTATTCATTTAGGGGAGATTTAAAACAACACCTAGGGGATTTAGAAGCACAAGTCCCATTGAAGGTCAATGGGAGATTTTTGCTCTTAAATCCCTTAGATGCTTTTGAACTACCAGCACCCTTAAGATGTCACTATACTGAATGCTCAAAGCGTGCCTATACTATGGATACACTTCTCCACTAACGTTCTCCGGTGTAAACTGGTGCAGCTCCTGTGAAGCAAATGAAGAGGTGCCAGTTTACACAGGTTGAGGATCTTGCCCATTCCTAGATCAAGATAAAGAGCAAGTAAGATATGATTCCACGTCTCATTGGATCAGATCATCATCTGGGGTGACTCAGTTCAGCTCCATTGACTTATGGTGAACTGTGGGCAATTTACACTGTCTGGAATCAGGCCCACTGACTTGGATCAACTCCAATTGACACTAGCTGGAGATATGATCCAGTAACTCTAGGGATGAAGGGTCAGATTCCTTCACAGTGTTGAGTAAGAACAAAGGGCCAGGGTTTTAAAGATACTTTAGCATCTAAAGATCCACATCAGTCTTTATTTGGATTTTCAAAAGTGCGTAATTCCCAATCGGACTTAGGTGCCTTGGTACTTCTGAAAATCCCTATAGGCAGCTATCTACAAATTTAGGCAGCTAAATACTTTCAAAATCTAACCCCAGATCAATCTCCAAAGGTCACTGGATCCTTTCATTTGTATATGAAATGATAATCTGGATCTGTGTGACTGAAATTGCTTTTGGTTCAATCTAGGACGTGTCTATTGATCTTAAGAACATGATGCAAAGATGTTGCTTCCCTGAGCTTTAGAGAAGTGCAGAAGATGGTGAAGTTTGGGCATTTGAGGGATGATAAAGTGTTTTTGTTTGCGTATGATAACCTTTGTCTGACCTACAACTGCCAAGCTATGGATATCCTTTTAAGAGTGGTATGTTTAATGCATGTAAACAGGTGCTTAGAACAAAGGTGAGTTTTAAAAAGTTATAAATCCAAAGAAATAAATATATAAAAGCAAAAATTATCTTGATTTTTATTTTTACATGAGAGCTCCAAGGAATAGAATTTGTACTTAAATATTTGGAAAGTTGGGTTTTTTTGTATGATTGCTGTTGTTTTTTTTAAACAACTCATTAGTTTTCTGTTCAGAAAGAAAGAAAGAGAAAGAACAAAGATTTTTTAATAGTAAAGTCTAAGGATTTGATGTAGTCATTAGAATGAGTGTGAGCTATACCTCCTCGGCCAGGATATTATTATAAAAGCTTGTTGAAAAATCAAGTTCAGTGACATGCAATGCTTAACACATAATGACACATGCTGTGAATATCCGACAGCATCTAAAATATGGAACATTAGCTCATTTGTCCTCTGAGAATTAACAGAGGAGTCCGTACAGACAAGATGTTGAGCAAATGCAAAATAACTTTTCTTCCTCAACAATAAATACTGCCAGCAAAGAAATTAGGCTTAAAATAGAACATTCTGTGGAGATGTAATAATTAGCTGGAACTAGTTGGATTCAAATCCACATTGCACATTACCTCCATGTCATTATATATTTTACTTGGTGTTGGCAACATCCTGAACTGGTTACTGTGAGCAGAGAAATGGTGTTAACATTGTTGAGTTCAGAGGGATGTTTTGCAGAGATTAAAATTTGCCGGAAGTAGTTTAGGAGCATTAGATCTGAAACAGGCTTTCTTTATATCAAGGAAAACACACGTCTTTGCAAAGGAAAAGCTGTATCCTGTAATATTTCAAATGGGCAGTTCCAGTGTTCTTCACCTTCTTCTCCTAGACGGAATTTTCTCTTAATCCTCCAGTCTGTCTATTTTTCTCTTTCTCTCTGACCTATCCATCAGTCTGTCTATCAAGCTACATATCTACCCACCTATATAGGCAGGTGAACCACAACCACTAGGAAGCTATATAAAAGCCGTACATATTCATAAACGGAGCACAGCACACTGTAGTCCCTTCTTTCCCTATTTTATGAGAGGTTGTCGTTTTCTTTGTTTTGCTTCTTAAATGTCTGATTTCAGTCGAGTTACCGACAGACTCAGGGCTGGCTCCAGCTTTTCTGCCACCCCAAGCGGACACAAAAAAAAAAGACCAGCAGTGGCACTTCGGCGGTAGCTCAACCGCGCTGCTTCTTTGGAGGCATTTCAGCAGCGGCTCAAAGAGGAAGAGAGGGAATGAGGGACCCGACGCCGAATCTCCGCAGAACACCAGGACGTGCTGCCCCTTTGAACTGGCCTCCCCAAGCACCTGCTTGGTAAGCTGGTGCCTGGAGCTGGCCCCGGACAGACTGCAGAAGTGGAGATTATATCTTTGGTAGGCTCTGAGCATCCCATCCAATTCCAGAGGCAAGTTCTCCAGCCATGGCCCAGTTCCTGAGAAAGCTGTCTCCCCGGCTCCCAGATATCTCATTCTGGAGGTTGAACGTTCTATCACTGATGTGAGTAATTCCTTTGTGCTCTTCCTGGAGATTGTGAGGATAGACTCATCGATAGTCTCTGGCTGGTTTGTGCCATTCTGGTGATACACAGCAGCCACAGGGTACAGTCTGGTCATTCACAACTGCCCCATATCACTGGAGCTCCGCTCTGTCTACACTGCAATCAGAGGTATGATTTCAGCATCAGTAGACATATTCACGCTAACTTTGATCTATCTAACTCAGGTACCAGCAGCAGTGTCCCGTGAGTCATTACTCAGCATCCCGGGTGGACTTGTAGGGCCCACGCTGAGGTCCATGCTGCCTGGGTTTCACTGCTATTGGTACCCAAGATTGGAACTCCTAGAGGTATGCCTACGCGTGTTGCCATCAGATCCCTCATTTGCAGAGCAAACTTACCCGAAGTAGCTAGAGGTTACCAGCGAATATAGCACACGATTCCTAACTTCTTGTTTTAGCTAAATAAGTTAGTCACCCCTTCCTCTGCAATTTAAACCCAGGGTCAGAGTCACTGGATACATCCCAGATGCTTTGTGCCTCTCTGATCAGATAGATCAAGAATGAACACAATTTAACAGGGCAGTGAAGCTGAGGATACAGCAGCTACTTTGTCTCTCTGAGACCGTGCAAAGAAGTGAGAGTGTACCCAATGCGGCGAAAGGCTGAGGGTCGGAGGCATTCCAGCTCATGCTTAAGCCAGTGGAAGTTTGGCTACTGGTATATAAAATGATACAGTGTTCAAAGGTTATAGAAATGCCAAGTTATTTATTAGTATTATTTAATCTCTTTTGAAGTAAACACCCAGATACTACACATAATTAACCCTATAGATCTAAGATCCCGCTTTATCAATCTAGATTCTCGTATCACTCTCAGTGCCATAGGATCTGAGTGCCACACAAGCATTAATTGTTACTCATCCCCCATTGACTGCAGTGATAGAAAATCTAGTCCTTAGTGCCGTGGTAGATAGAGCGATATGGTCAACAATTCATCAGCTTTGAGAGAGAGAGAGAGAGAGAGAGAGAGATGCACATAGAGTGATGGATAGATGGTGATTGGGAATTGCATATATATATTCATGAGAAAATGTTATAGCAGAAGCCCTAATCTCCTTTGCTAATTCCAGTATTTCTGAGACACCAGCTAATGTCTGGAGACCTGCTTGAAATATTTGAGACAAAATAGTTTATTCACCCTAAAATGCAATTTTGATCAACCTCGAAATAATTTGCCTCCTGGATATGCGTTTGCCAAATGGTTTCCCTGTAGTAGTAGTACTATTACTAATTATAACACATTAATAAATCATGCCAGATTCACAAAGGGATTTAGGCAACACACTCAAAATAGGGGAGGAGGAGATGGTGAGGGCCCTATTATAACCGTACAATCAGCAGGCCAAGAAGAGGCAGTCGAAAGTTGGCTTTGAACCTTCGTGGTAGGTGAGCGCTTAGGTTGTTGTAGACTTAAGTTCAAGTCCCTGCACCAGTGGCTGTTTAATTTGTTATACAAATTGGAACAGCATCAACAGGAAATATTAAGAACAGCCCTACCCCCCATCAGGCAGTGCCCCATTGTCCTGTGGTTACTCAGGAAGAGGAAGACTTAAGTTCAAATCTCTCTTCCAAAGCAGATTTTAACATGGGTCTGTTGCATCCCAGGTGAGTGCTTCTCCCCTGAGCTAAAGGACACTTAGGGAATCTTGCTCTGGTATTTATAACTTGGGTATCTCCTGGTCACCTCCTCTAGGCCAAGGTTTCCAAAGCAGCCTAAGAGATTTATGCACACTAACGCCTTTGAATTAAGGTGTATTACTCCCTTAGGCTTCTTTGAAAAATCCAGCCCTAGCAACTAGGTATTTTTCACCAGAGAAAAGCAGTCAAGCTTCAGAGAACCCCCTACTTTTTTTTTCTGCTCACTGCATTCCAGAAGGCTGCCTTCACCTTCTTGTTTCTTATTACGTAAATCAAAAGGTTCAACATGGGAGTCAAGACTGCATTTAGCCCGGACACCATATTGGTCAGAGGAACATCTTCCTTGAGTGTTGTGAATCTAGCCCAAAATGTTTTGCATCTAACAAAATACTGTAGTAAGATGAGATCCTGAGACATAAACCTTTGGTATCAGAGGCCTGGTATGAGGCCTGAGATCTGAACTAAAGTAATGGTCAAGACATTGCTAACATAAAGCAAAGGAGGCTGCGAGCCTGAGGCAGGCCCTGCTCACAGAAGTTGGCAAGAGGAAGACTGCTCAAAGAACATGTGCCAAGATGGCACCAGAACTGCCAGGTGCGAATACATCCCACACAGATAGCAAGGAACAGGCAGACCCAGTCTAAAGACAGTATAGAAGGACAATAGGATGGATAGATGATATGATGGATAAACAATATGAAAGAACAATATGATGAATAGACAGTATGATAGATAGACTTATTTGTACACCATGAGAAAGGCATAGAAGGGCTGTACCTCAGTGCGTTCAATTATGCAAAACCTGTTTGTACCTGTGTATAAGAATGCATCCCTGGGATGGTGTTTTTGTCTGGCCTACGGGGCAGTGGAGAGTCCCACCACTGACTGAGCCGGTCCATTGTCAGGGGCATATATTCGGAATATGTCCTGTAGAGTCTGCAGGGAACTATTACTGTGCTTTGTTTGACAATAAACCTGGCTGGTGCCTTCATACCTTATCGGAGTCTGTTGTCATTGGGGGTTCTCTCATGGTTTGCTGTGCCAGCGATCTGCAGAGCCGGGGCAGCACACAGGGGAACACACGCACGCAGCCGACTGTTATCAACATTGAACAGAGCAGAGCGCCACATCGGTAGTGTCTGATGACAAATATATTCTTTGACCCAAACAGAAATTTTTGATAACTTTTTTAATTCCCCACTAATTCCGAAAAGGGTCAGATTTGGTCAGATTTGGTCCAAACCAATTTTTGCTTCCCCTGACACACCACTGAACTGAACCCCCACCTCCAAATGACTGCATCTTTCACCGTCCCTGCGAGTCGTGGCTCGAAGGAGGAAGGAAACAGAGACCTGATGTGCAACACTGCAACAGTGAACGAGTTCATTCTCCAGAGTTTCCCCATTGGTCAGCTTTCACATTGTGTTCTTCTCATCATTTTACTCACATACATGCTGACCATCGTGATGACCTGTCATAAGCTGCACACCGCAATGTACTTTTTCCTGAGCAACCTCCCATTCCTTGAGATCTGGTACACCACCGCCATGGTGCCCAAAGTGCTAGAGACCTTTGTGGCAGTCGAGACAAAAATTTGCATGTACTGTTGACTCATTTAGGCTTTCTTCCATTTCTTCCTGGGCAGCACAGAATTCTTCATCCTGGCCCTGATGTCCTTTGACCACTATTTGGCCATATGCAAATCCTTGCTATATGCCACAATCATGACCAGCAAGGTCTGCCTCCAGCTGTCCATAGGGGCTTGGTTCAGGGGCTTCATGTCTATATTCTTCCAAACTATTCTGGTCTTCCAGCTGCCTTTATGCGACTCCAACATTATCAACTATTTCTATTGTGACATTGGGTCAATCTTAAAAATAGCTTGCACTGATATCCACCTCATGGAGTTTCTGGGATTCCTGGCTGTGATCACAGTTATTCTTAGTTCCTTGATGTTCACTGTGGTATCCTAAATCTGTATAATATCCACCATCCTCCACATCCCCTCCTCAACAGGGCACCAGAAGGTATTTTCTACCTGCGCTTCATATCTGACTGTAGTCTCGATACTCTAGGGGCTGTTCTGTTTATGCACCTGAGGCTGAGTGTGCATTCCTCATTCAGTCTCAACAAGGCAGTGTCAGTGCTAAATACCATCTTCATCCCCTTGCTGAACCCTTTGATTTACATGATAAGAAAGAAGGAGGTGAAAGCGGCCTTCTGGAATGCAGTGAGCAAAAACATGGGTTTCCTGAAGCCTGGCTGCTTTTCTCTGGTGGAAAAAAACCTAGTTGCTAGGGCTGGAATTTTCAAAGAAGACTAAGAGAATTAAGCACATTAATTCTAAGGTGTTAGTGTGCATAAATCTTTTAGGCTGCTTTGAAAATCCCAGCCTACCTGAAGTGACAAGAAATGCCCAAATTATAAATACCGGAATAAGATTCACTCGCTCTGCAGAGGGCCAGCAAACATTAATCAAACCAATGCATCCCCCTACGCAGCCAGCGCTGAGGATTTAAGTGAGACAAAGAACCCTACAGCTCAGAGGGGCAGCACAAGACATGTGTATGGGATAAACATTAGAGTTGGTCAGGGATTTTTCAATTAATTTTTTTCTTTGTGGAATGCCAATTCATCAAAACCAAACCATTCTGTGAAAATACATTTGTTCCAATGAAACTTTTCTGGGAAGGTTTCTGACATCAGAAGTTCTCCCAAGCTAATGGCTCATCCGGCTGACTCAGTTAAGGCACATCAGTTCTATAGCTACAGTACACAGAGGAGTGATGGGGCCAGCATCATGTCAACCTGCCTTTGAATGACCAAACTGAATGGATCAGGTACCCTTCTGCAGATGGGTAAACCAGACATGGCCTTTCACTATGAGATCAAGCAAGACTCAAGCCCATGACCTTCAGGAGTGCAGTCAAACAGACTGAATGCATGTCCAGGCTGGAATTTCTGAAAGCAAGCCTATACTTTCCAGCTAGGAAAAGAAACAAGGAAGGAGGGATATGATTCAGGTCTGTAAAATCATGACTGGTGTGGAGAATGTAAATAAGGAAGTGTTATTTACTCCTTCTCATAACATAACAACTAGAGGATCACCCAATGAAATTAATAGGCAACGGTGTAAAACAAACAAAAGGAAGTATTTCTTCACACAATGCACAGTCAACCTGTGGAACTCCTTGCCAGAGGATGTTGGATCATTTGATGATTCCCTGTTCTGTTCCTTCCCTCTGGGGCACCTGGCATTGGCCACTGTCATACTGGGTTAGAGAGACCTTTGGTCAGACCCAGTATAGCCAGTCTTATGTTGTAATGTTCTTACAGAATAGCAATTAGCAGGGTGATAAGTGTACTTACCAGTGATATGGAAGATCCTGATTCAGATCACGGACTTGAAGCTGGTGCTCCCAAATTCCAGGTGATTGCCAAAACCTCCAGACTATAGAGTAGACCTTGTGCTGGCCCTGTACATCAAGGGGAATTTCTCCCTTGGAACACTCTTTAGATTGGTAACTTGGATGTATTTTTCAGTGAAATCACCAGTGTTCCTGTGAGGAAGCTACAGAAACCTTCCTGGTGGCTCCATTACATTGCTCAGTCAAGATTTTTATTTGCTTATTTGTTTTTAATTGGGGGATAGGGGTAGACTCAAGTCCTAGGTTTGCTCGCGGTTTGCTAGACTCATAAGCCCATTGTGTATCTCCTGGTAACTGCCCAGCACCCAGCTACGCCTCTGGAGGTAGAAGTTGCACTTTCATGGTAAAACCCCTCTAGGATGGTCACTGAGGTTTGAAACAAGGACTATCATCAGCTCTAAACCCAGGTACCTAGTGTCTACACTTAGGGCAGCATGTGGGGTACAGGCACTGTATGTATAGCCATCTGCCACAGTAAAAGGCAGGCTGAGTTTAGATTTGCCACACCACAGTGACAGGCTCCAGCACAGGGGGGGCAACAGGACACGACACTGCTACCAACAGCGGACGGCACTGCCTGGGTGTGTTTAGAGCCCACGTAGGGTATATGCCCTGGGGGTGAAGGTATGTGGGGAACTTTCTTCTTCTCTGCCCGCCAAAGCTGGGCCTCACCATCTACACTGCTGCTAAACCTGAGTTAGCTGGGCATGCATGTCTGTATGCTGCATGATGTCATAAGTGGAGAAGTACAGATAGGCTGAGATTTTCAAAGCTGCTAAAGGGGATTTGGACACCCAATTTCTAATAAATTACTTAAATTGAATCTATCTATCTATCTAGCCCATACATCCTGTCTGTCTGTCTATCTATCCCCATCCATCCCATACACCTATCTATCTATCTATCCCCATCCACCCCATCTAATCTATCTATCTATCCCCATCCACCTCCTCTATCTATCTATCTAGCTATCTATCTATCTATCCCCATACACCCCATCTAATCTATCTATCTATCCCCATCCACCTCCTCTATCTATCTATCTATCTATCTATCTATCTATCTATCTATCTATCTATCTATCTATTTCCACATACACACCCTCTCTTTCTCTCTGTTGTATCTGAATTCTTCCCACATGACTTTACACAAAATTCTCTCTCTCTTCTCTAATTCCTGGAATAGCTTGAGATTGTTCACATTTTCTCTTTTCTCCAAAGCTGTCTCTCCTGTACATAGCCATTCATAGAATCCAGAACCATAGTTCTTATTACTGTTTGTTAGTCATTCAATACATGCATAATTGCCTTGTTGGTATTCCCTTGCAATGCTTCGAATCCTAAATTTCTTAATCATGATTAAAAAACAATCAAACTGTGGGACAAGTCCCTGAATTAATATAAACCCAACTAAAATGTATCTGTGTCTATGGGATGAGTCTACACTGAACCCTAGTGGGGATGGAATAGACATAATCCAACTAGATTTTCATAAGTCAGAAGTATATGAATTAGTGCTGTCCTCACACTGAGCGTTTTCGCATGGTTAGAACTAGGTTTCTTTTCACTGTGTCTCTTGCACAGTAATACACAGCCGTCTCTTCCACTCTCAGGCTGCGGAGTTGCAGATACACGGTGCTGATGGAGTTATCTGTCGAGATGGTGACTCTGTTATTCACGGAGTCGTCATAGCTAGTAGCATAAACACTCATCACCATCAGAAACAGAGGGGAATAAAAGCAGCACAACACCTGGGCCCAGATTCTGACCCATCTGCTCATGTGGGGGAGTCGCTCATCCCTCCAGTGGAGCCTCTGAGGACAATGAATTAGGCTTCTATTTTAGACAGAACCCTGAAAGGATCTGCTCAAACCCAGGGCTAACCCTGGCAGGCGTTGTGCCTCAGCTCTTCCTTTGCTCCCTTCGCCTTCCCAGGGTGTAATCCAATTCCTCCTAGGCCAGTTATGGATGGATTCTCATTTATTTCAGTGGGTTTGGATCAGGCCTTAACTGCTGGAAATTACCAGCACTAAATAACTCCCTGTCCCTAACATCAGCTACAATGACCTTTGAGCAGGGGAGTGGAGCCAAGACTCTGCCAATCCTCAGTCCTGCTTTTCCACCTCCTCCCGGGGGAAGGAGTAAGCAGCTGATTAGCCCTGCCTCATACCTCTGCACCCAGATCGGGCCACTTGAGATGTATTTTCTGTTGCCTAGATTCATCGTTTCCAGGGCCAGGCTGGACCACTGGGATCGTCTAGCCTGACCTCCTGAGTAACACAGGCTGGAGAATTTCCTCCATTTGCTCCTGCATTCAGCCCAGTTCCTTGTCTTTGATTAAAACACATCTTCCAGAAAGGCATCCAGGTGTAACTTGACTTTCAACAGAGGGCTGAGATTTCCAAAACTCCCTTAAGGATTTGGATCCCCAACTCCTCTGAATGGGAGCAGATCCCATAGGAATTTTCAATATATCAGTTGTGGATTCTGTTCATGAAAATCATGACAGTTGAGAGAGTCTATAATTTAAAGCAATATAAGCTAGCAACAGCTGTCTTTATGTAAGCAGAGTCCGAACAAGCTCTCCCCTGACATCTGGCGGTGAGCTGCTGAAAAGGACTTCAGGGGCTGATCTCGTTTGCATAGGCACTCCCAGCCCGCCTAGCATGATGGGATTGCCTGCCCAAATGGTCACTTTGGCTGCTATGGGATCCCCACTCTCTTTGTTATTGAGGCAAGAGTAATAAAGGGTTGTTATTCTGCTTATGTGAAACAAGGACTGTAGAAAAGTACTTGGCATTTTATGATGGAAGGACTTGCCCTCAACATTGTAGCACTCGCTAGGCAAGGGACATGGGTTTCAAAACCCAATGAAGTCAGGCAGTGTGGGGTCAAATATTTGGACTTAGTAATATGGGCTGTTTTCCAAAGCCCCCAAACACCATTTTTTACTTTTCTTCTCTCTACTGTGTAATAACAAAACTAATTTTGACTTTTTTAGGAGTCTTGTTACATACTACAGAGCTGAAATTGTTGATGCCTCGGTCTAAGCATTAGATCTACTTTGAGCAAGTGGTGCAACTGTGCTGAGGCTCCCCAACTACCAGATAAACTTACTGAGAGCTGAGATCACTGACAGCTGTATTAAGTGGGTGGGGGCGCTGCAGGCAAGTTGGTGAGTGGCTAGCGGAATGGCTAGTGGAGAGAAGTGGATAGCAGGGCAGCTGTTAGGCAAGACTGCAGCAGAGCCCCATGAAGAGGCATGGCAATCAGCTCTCAACCTGAGCAGCAGCGGAGCATGCAAGTTATCCCCCATGCCTCCCCCCACTTCCACCCAGGCTGGGAGGTAAACTCTGCAGAGGAACTTCTGAACTCTGGGGAAGGTATGTAATTGTCACTGGTTGGGGGCTCAAGCTGGTTTTTCATTGTGTTATTGAAACGGAACCTCTAGATACTGAACCCGACCCTTGTGGCTGCCAAGTCTGATGGGCAGAAAGGTTACATTTATTGACACTAATTTTTGTGATTCTGTGGCCTGCATTGTGCAGGAGGTCAGACTAGATGATCATAATGGTCCCTTCTGACCTTAAAATCTATGAGTCTATGAGTCTAATTTTCTTTGATGATGGACCGACTTTAAGTAAAATGTTTTCCTCACATAAAAGAACTTTGTGGGAAAACTTTAAAAGTATGTTAATCTTTCTGTACATTCCCTCAGTTTCATACTGATGTATCTTTCCTTAGGTCTTTTTCAGTGCACTCAAGGAAAAAAGTCTTACTTCGGAGATGTTTTAAAGGTGGAATGATCTTCCACGGAAAGTGATGGATTCCCCATGATTACAAAGGAAAGGACAGATAAGAACAGAATAGACTAGACTAGAACGATGTAGAGTGGAGAACCCTCCACTGGCTTACAGGGGAAAAGCAGTAGATATGACTTAGCAAGGCTGTGCACATGTTCAGTCTACAATACAGCGTTTCCTGTCTACTGAGAGTTTTTGCATGGCTTTAAATAAGCTTCTCCTCACTGTGTGTCTAGCGCAGTAATACACAGCCGTGTCTTCTGTTCTGAGGCTGTTGAGTTGCAGATATGTGGTGCTGATGGAATTATCCGTGGTGATGGTGAACCTCCCTTTAAAGGACTCGGAATATTTTGTTTCACTATTTTCAGGGTCAATTCTTCCTACCCAAACCAGACCTTTCCCAGGGGCTTGCCTGATCCAGTGCATGTACACAGAAGTGAAGGTGAAGCCTGAGGTTTTGCAGGATATTTTCACAGACTCGCCGGGCTTCTTAATTTCTGCCCCAGATTGGACCAGCTGAACCTCTGACTGGACACCTGTGGAAAAGAATATCATAAATATTAACATTCCAGATTCACCTCTAATACCCTAGAATCACACGAATCCCCTGTGTTTGCCATTTACCTGGACAAGCTGCCATCAAGCAAAGATAAATTAAAATATGCCTCATATTTACTGTCCTCTGCAGCCAAGCCAAATGCTAATATTCGGAGCAGTAAAAGCAGGTGGCAGCCCCACTATTTTGACGGGATTATTCCAGCTGGGGAAAGAGGTTGGCTTTTAAACAGGAAGTGCCCCACAGACTTTGCATAAACACTCACTGCAATCAGAAGCAGAGGGGAATAAAAGGCAGCAAGACACTTAGGCCCAGATTCTCATCTGCTTGCTCACGTGGCACAGTCTCTGACCCTCCAGCCATACCTTCAGGGCAAAGGGCTGCAGGGGTTCTTATTCAAGGAATGACAAGCAGCAAGACTGGCCTGATTCAGGAATATACATGGAAGGTTTTGTGTCTCAGACATAGGCCTCTTTCATAGAATCATAGAATATCAGGGTTGGAAGGGACCTCAGGAGGTATCTAGTCCAACTCCCTGCTCAAAGCAGGACCAATCCCCAACTAAATCATTTATCCACATCCTTCCACTTTTTCCTTCTTCCCATGGTGAGGCATAAAGGTTTTGATTCATTTCCCATTCAGATCAATGGAGGGAATCCACTGACTAGAATGGAATTTGGATTGGGTTTTAACAGATTAAATAACCTAGCGGAAAGCAGCATATTTTCAAAGGCATTTAGGTGCCGGTAAATTGCATGTAGGCAGCTGGGGGGGGGGTTTCCAAAGGGCCTAGGGCCATGATCCTCCAAGGTATTTAGGGGCCTAACTCCCATTGACACTTAGGGACTTAGGTACCTAGGCCTAGATTTTTTAAGGTATTTAGGCATTTCTGTGCTCAGCGTCGCAACACCTAACGGATTGAGGGGTCTAAATCTCACTTTCAAAAGGGATTTAAGCATTTAGGAATCTAACTCCCTAAATCCCTTTTGAAAATGAGATTTAGGCTCCTCAATCAGTTGGACGTTGAGATGCTGAGTGCAGAAACACCTAAATATGTTTTAAAACCTGGCCTTAACTTGCTACTTACCCCAATCTGTTCTGGCTCAACTACTCTGACCATTGACTCAGAAGAGGAAAAAGCCAAAGTGATGCCTATTCTATAACCCACCATCCCAATCTACTCCTGGCCTAGTGTATGAGGAAGTAAATGGTCCCATTTACTCTGATACACCCAAATCTAACATATATTCAAGATCCCCTAGGGCTGGCTAGGAAGTAGATTCAGACACCTAGTGGAATTTTCAAAAACTTCTAAGTGCCCAACACCCATTGATATCCATGAGTTTTAGGATCCCAGGAACTTTTAAAAATTCCACTGGGTGCCTAAATACCTTCCAAAAATCTGGCCCTTTAGTGATTTGGATGCCAGTTCCTACTAAAGAGACATGAAAATCCTTTTGGTCCCTGTGAAAATGTCAGTCATGGATTCTCATTATGAGATGAAGATAAGCCATTACATAATTCAAACCAAGTGTTTAACCCAGCACCATGCTTTGAATTGCAGCAATTTTCATTTCTTTGATGACAGCCAGACTTTAATTTAAATGCTTTTCTGGCAAAAAGGAAGGAGGTGGAAAACTTTAAAAAAATATTTCTCAGTCTATGACATTCCTTCAAGTTTTTGCTGTTGTTAAATATGATGAAGGGAATTCTGCTTATGAAAAGCTTTTAGAGCTTAAGCTTCCAAGGGAAGGGGTGGATGCTCCTAAATTAAAGAGCCATAAAGTGGGAAAGTTCTGGATCTATCAGAATCTGACTAATTAGAATAGAACTGAATTTGTATAAGCGACAATCCTACATTGCCCCCAAGTGGATATAGTGTAGACATTGTCTGACAGGTCTATTGCATGCAGCAGGGTTTCTCAAACAGGAGTCACCGCTTGTGTAGGGAAAGCCTCTGGCGGGCCGGGCCGGTGTGTTTACCTGCTGCATTCACAGGTCTGGCCGATCGCGGCTCCCACTGGCCGCAGTTTGCTGCTCCGGGCCAATAGGAGCTGCTGGAAGCAGAAATCAGTAAGTGCCTTGGCCCACAACACTTTCAGCAGCTCCCATTGGCCCGGAGCAGCAAACTGCAGCCAGTGGGAGCCGCGATCGGCTGGACCTGTGGATGGGGCAGGTAAACACACCGGCCTGGCCCGCCAGGGGCTTTCCCTGCACAAGCGGTGACCCCTGTTTGAGAAACCCTGGCATACAGCCTATGCTACTATGCTGCCTTCCCACTGAGCGTTTTCACATGGTTAGAACTAGGTTTCTTTTCACTGTGTCTCTTGCACAGTAATACACAGCCGTCTCTTCCACTCTCAGGCTGAGGAGTTGCAGATACACGGTGCTGATGGAGTTATCTGTCGAGATGGTGACTCTGTTTTTCAAGGAGTCGTCATAGCTAGTAGCATCATCTTCAGGGTCAATCCCTCCAAGCCAAACCAATCCTTTCCCAGGAGTCTGCCTGATCCAATCCATATAGTAGTCAGCGAGAGTGAAGCCTGAGGTTTTACAGGATATTTTCACAGACTCGCCGGGCTTCTTAATTTCTGCCCCAGATTGGACCAGCTGAACGTCTGATTGGACACCTGTTGGGAAGGCACATTATGAATATTGGAACAGCAGATTTATCCCCGTTATCCGAGCATCCTGTGAATTCCCCATGTTCTCAAATTACCTGGATAAGCTGCCATCAAGCAAAGATAAATTAAAATATGCCTCATATTTATTATCCTCTGCCCTGATATTCTGAACTGGAAAAGGAGGTGACAGCTTTGTTGTTTCGATGTGGTTATTCTAGAGGGGAAAAGAGGCTGGCTTTTTAAACAGGAAGCTCCCCACAAACTTTGCATAAACACTCATCACCATCAGAAACAGAGGGGAATAAAAGCAGCATAACACTTGGGCCCAGATTCTGATCCATCTGCTCACGTGGGGGAGTCGCTCACCCCTCCAGTGGAGCCTCTGAGGACAATGAATTAGGCTTCTATTTTAGGCAGAACCCTGAAAGGAACTGCTCGAACCCAGGGCTAACCCTGGGAGGCGTTGTGCCTCAGCTCAGAGATACGGTTCTGAGTCACACCTCTTCCTTTGCTCCCTTCGCCTTCCCAGGGCATAGTGACACAGGGTCTAATCCAGTTCCTCTTCTTACAATTCCAGAAGGATTCTCACTGACTTTAGTGGGTTTGGATCAGGACTTTATGGTTGGAAATTACCAGCACTAAATAACTCCCTGTCCATAATTTCAGCTACAGTGACCTTTGAGCAGGGGAATGGAGGCAGGACTCTGCCAATTCCCAGTCCTGCTTTTCCACCTTCTCCCAGGGGAAGGAGTGAGCAGCTGATTAGCCCTGCCCCCAGATCGGCACACAGGAGATATATTTTCCATTTCATAGATTCACTATGTCCAAGGCCACGACAGACCACTCTGATCGGCTCATCTCACCTCCTGTGTGACTAGGTAAATGTCAACAAATGTCAATTTGACCCCACTCAGGGAAACCAACCAAAAACATTTCCCTCAATAAAAACTGAAAATTGCAGACAGGCAAAGTAAGAAAAACACCACTCAAGAACTCTTGGAGTTTATTTTAAAGACATTTCCTGTGCATACATTGACAATTCGTGTATTAACAGTTATAAAGGTTTACGTTTTTGAATCTCGACATCTACTGTCATTCACACCTTCTCGTTAGCTGACGACTTATAATTTCTCACAACTGTGAAAATATAAATAGATGAAAATCATAAAAAATATTTAAAATCCAAATTTTTTTCAGCTGAAAGTTTAAAACTATCTGTGAGGAACTGGGAATGTTCTTAATGTTTTCTCTGAATACTGTGTTGGTGCCTCAGTGTCCCCATGGCAGTTCTTAAGTATCTGGCAGAGCAATGGCCAGTGCACCTAAATGCCTGACACTCTGTCTCCTAGCAACTGATGGCCTGGGCCCCTCCCCTGCAAAGGTGCCAGCTGAAGGTGTTGGAGACAAAGAGATCAGGTGAGCTCCTGGCCCAGGAAAGGGGCTGAGGAGAGAGGAGGGGCTGGGAGGGGTTGTTAGTCTGGAGCTGGCTGGGGTCGAGGGTGGAGGGCAGACCTGGGGGTCTGGCTCACTGCCCCCCAGAATGGACCCAGCCGAGGGGGCCGGTTCGCTGTATCTACAAGCTCTGTTTTAGACCCTGTTCCTGTCATTGAATAAACCTCTGTGTTACTGGCTGGCTGAGAGTCACGTCTGACTGCAAAGTGGGGGTGCAGAACCCGGTGGCTTCCCCAGGACCCCGCTGGGGTGGACTCTCTGTGGGAAGCGCACGGAGGGGCAGAGGATGCTGAATGCTCCAAGGAGAGACCCAGGAGGTGAAGCCGTGTGAGCTTCTTGCCCTGAACAAGTCTGCTCCAAGGGAGAGCAGGCTCCCCGAAGTCCTGACTGGCTTGGTGGGGAGCAGTTCCAGAGCATCGCCCGGTGACTCCGTGACACTATCACTATATTTTAAAATGCTTAAAAATAAATATTGATATCCACCATCAATATGATCAAAAAGTAAAAATTGAATTCAGCCAGGCCTATGTATTATACGGGCCACAGAATTTCATCCTGCATTGAGCCCAGTGACCTGAGTCTGATTAAAACAGAGGGGCAGGCAGTCTTCTCTTGACTTTCACAGGTGTGCTGAGTTTTCCAGAACTCATGTGGTCAGCGGATGGCCAACTCCTAAGAAAGTAGGGGGGGGGGGGGGATCCTTTAGGGAATTTTCAGTTTATCTGTTGTGGATTCTGTTTGAGACTCATGACGTGAGTTGATACATAATTTTATATGGGGTAAATCATCCCCTGTCTGCTGCACTGGGGCAGTCTTTGTCTCCTCCCTTCAGTGTTGCTTGGGCTGTATTTTCTGGGTAGCCTCAGGGGAGGTCTAAGGGCTGATCCTCCAACACACAGAGGAACTATTTCACTAGAGACCAGTACAAAGGGAGATCCCTTCCCCGCCTCCTCGCTGGAGTGGGGCATCGTCCTGCGGTTTGCCCAGGGGAGTCAGTTCTTCCTCTAGCGGGGGCTCAGATTGTCTGTTTCCTCTCTGGGAAGGAGCACGGCCTCTCCTCCTGGAGACTCTTATTTCCCTGCTGCCAATAGCCTAGAGACAGCTTGTCTCCCGCTCTCTGTCCTCGGGAGAGGGGCTTTAAAAGGTCTCAGGCAGCCTTTAATTGGATTCAAGTGTTCCTAACTGAAGATCTGGACTTTGCAGATGATGTTGCTCTCCTATCACATACCCAACACCATATACAAGAAAAAAACAACTCGACTCAAAGCATTCAGCCAGCAACTTGGACTGAAAATCAACCACAATAAGACAGATCTCATGACCTTTAATATTGCCTCCCCATCACCAGTACAGCTAGAGGATCATGTTCTCACCAGTGTAGAAACATTCACATACTTGGGCAGCACCATCAGCCAGGACGGTGGAACAAGCCAGGACATCCAGAACAAAATCTGTAAAGCCAGGAACACCTTCAGGAGTTAAATACAGTCTGGAAATCATCAAAATACAACACAAAAACCAAATTCAAGATTTATCAGAGCTGTATACTTTCAACCCGACGTTATAGTGCAGAATGCTGGGGAATGAGAAAGTATGACATATCCAAACAGTCTTCATTCCACATAACCCAGAATAATCCCAAACAAAGATCTATTGACACAGAGCAGCCAAGAGGATCTGAGTGCCATCATTGCCAGGAGGCACTGGAGATGGATCGGCCATGTGCTTTGGATGCAAACTGATTCCATCACCAGAGTAGCAATAAGATGGACACCTGAAAGCAAGAGAAAATGAGGCTGCCCGAAAACAACCTGGTGAAGAGCTTTGGAAGCCATGCCGAAAAACCTGGGGCACAGCTGGGGAGCCATTGAAAGACTTGCCAGAGACAGACAGAAGTGGAAGAGTTTCTCACTGCCCTAAAGACCAAAGGCGTAATAGGAACATGATTATATATATATAAACCCTCTCACCCCTATGGGTGGTATGTGTCTTCCTCAAACTCAGGTCCTCTACCAGAGGCCTGGGAGTTTGAGGGTTCTGCGCAGTATCTTAGCTGTTCCTAGCACTGCACTCTTCTGGACAGAGAGCTCTGATGTTGTTCCTGGGATCTGTTGGAGCCACTCACCCAGCTTAGAAGTCACAGCCCCGAGTGCTCCTACCACCACTGGGACTACTTTAGCCTTCACTTTCCACATCCTCTCTAGTTCCTCTTTCAGGCCCTGGTACTTCTCCAACTTCTCATATTCCTTCTTCCTGATGTTGCTGTCACTTGGCACTGCTATATCTATCACCATCACTGTCTTCTGGTCCTTATCTATTACCACGATGTCTGGTTGATTGGCCAGTACCTGCTTGTCCGTCTGGATCTGGAAGTCCCACAGAATCTTAGCCCTGCTATTCTCCACAACCTTCTGTGGAATCTCCCATCTGGTCTTGGGAGGATCTAGCCCATACGCTGTACAGATGTTCCTGTACACAATGCCAGCCACTTGGTTGTGCCGTTCAGTGTATGCTGTTCCTGCCTGTGTCTTATGTCCTGCCACTGTCCTGTCTCTGAGGCCTCTCTGCACAGTCTGCACCTTGGGTCTCTCTAGTGTGGTAGACCACTGCTTCAATGGATCTGGTGCTCAGTTCCTATTCCTGTGCTGCTATGATCAGTGCCTCAGTGCTGTCTTTTAGAGTCCAGCCCTTTCCAGCCACTGGTAGGATTTCCCAATGTCAGCCACCTCAGCTATCTGTCGATAGTACATCCCATGCAGGATCTTGTCTTGCCATGGCACTTCTTCTTCTTGGTCTTCCTCCCATGTCTGCTGCTGCCTCAGGCATTCTCTCAGCAGCTCATCTTTGGGGGCCATCTTACTGATGTACTCCTGGATGCTTTGGGTTTCGTCCAGGACAGTGGCTTTGATGCTCACCAAGCCCTGCCCGCCTTCTTTCCTGCTGGTATACAGTCTCTGGGTGTTGGACTTGGGGTGGAAACCTCCGTGCATTGTGAGGAGCTTCCGGGTCTTCACATCGGCAGCCTCCATGTCCTCCTTTGGCCAGCTCACTATACCGGCAGGGTATCTGATAACCGGCAAGGTGTATCTGTTAATGGCGTGGATCTTGTTTTTCCCACTGAGCTGGCTCATCAGGATCTGTCTTATCCTTTGATGATACTTGGATGTTGCTGTCTTCCTTGCCTCCTCATCGTGGTTTCCATGTGACTGTGGGACGCCAAGGTACTTGTAGCTGGTCTGTATGTCTGCTATGTGGCCCGCTGGTAGTTCCACCCCATCAGTCTTGACTACCTTCCCTCTCTTCGCTACCATTTGGCCACACTTCTCCAGTCCGAATGATATCCCGATATCCTCACTGTAAATCCGCATCAGGTGGTTTAGCGAGTCGATGTCTCGTTCATTCTTAGCATACAGCTTGATGTCATCCACGTAGAGGAGGTGGCTGATGGTAGTTCCACTCCTAAACCCATACCCTTATCCAGTCCTTGTAATTATCTGGCTGAGGGGGTTTAGGCCTATGCAGAACAGCAGTGGAGACAGTGCATCACCTTGGTATATGCCGCACTTGATGGCCACTTGTGCAAGCTGCCTTGAGTTGATTTCCAGTGTCGTCTTCCATAGTCCCATTGAGTTCTTGAGGAAGGTCCTTAGTATCCTATTGACTATGTATAGCAGCAGACATTCATAGATCCACGTGTGCGGCATTGAGTCGTAGGCTTTCCTGTAGTCAATCCAGGCTGTGCTCAGATTGGTCTGTCTAGACCTTGAGTCTTGGGTGACTGCTCTATCTATGAGCAACTGGTGTTTTGAGCCTCTGGTGTTATTCTCAATGCCCTTCTGAACTGTGCTCATGTACTGGCCCATATGGTCCTGTAGCTTGGCGGCTATGATACCTGATAGGATTTTCCATGTTGTGGGGAGGCAAGTTATTGGCTGGTAGTTGGATGGTTCTATTCCCTTGCAGGGGTCTTTCATGATCAGCACTGTCCTTCCTTGTGTTAGCCAGTTTGGGTAGGAGCTTGCTGCCAGCAGCTGGTTCATCTGTGCTGCTAGGTGTTCATGCACTGCTGTTAGTTTCTTTAGGCAGTGAGGTGTGGATCATGTCTGGTCCAGCTCTTCATGTTCTTGACCCGCTGCTGGATGTCTTCTACTGTGATGGTAACTGATTTCTGTGCTCTGTTCTCAGGTCCTGCAGCCACTTTGCACTGGTGTTATGAGTCTTCTCTTTCTCCCATATGTTCTTCCAGTACTGTTCAGTTTCTGCTGCTGGTGGCTCTGCTGTTATTGTGTTGTTGCACTGTAATTGGGAGTACACCTTAGATGGTTCTTTAGAGAACAGGGCATTTACTGTTTTGGCCTCTGCTTCTCTAGTGTATCTCCTTAACCTGGTAGCCAGTGCTGTGAGCCTTTGTTTAGCAGTCTCTAGGGCTTCAGATGGAGTCAGGCCCTTGTATTTTTTCAGTAGCCGAGTCTTATCCTTAATCTCTACACCCTTCTGTAGTTCCACCAGCTGACTAACTTCTCTCCGAGTCACCTTGGTCTTATCCTTCAACCTCATTTTCCAGGGTGGGTATATACTGTTGTTCTTCTTGATCGTACCAGCCGAGCATCTCCAGGATTACAGAGGCTGTAGCGTATACCAGTTCATTGGTTTGAGTTATGGTGGTAGTAGGGATCATCATGAGGGCCCTACTGGCATCTTCTAACATACTATCTGATGGTACTTCTCCACTGAGCCTTGGTAATTGGTCTCAAGGATTGACTGTAGCTAGTTTCTCCATGATTTTATGCCTCATATCAGCTGCTGTGCTCTGCAATGGAGGGGGTGGCAGTGAAGTTTCAGCTTCAGGAGTGGGCTGCACATCCACTTGCTCTTCCAGGCCTTCTTGAGTCTGGGATGTAATGTGGAGTTGGTCTATCTCAAGCTGTGAGAGCAGCTTCCTCTTTACTATGTTGAAGCGTTGGGTAACTAGCTGTTTCTCAGTAAGTGTGGATGTAGGTCTTTTGTCTATCCATAGTCCCCTCATACATTTCATATATCCCCTCTCCTTAGGTCTACTGTTATGGTAGCATTCCATCAATTCCAGGTTCTCTTGTCTCATCCATGAATGGTTTGTTCCAGTAGCCCACTTATCGTCAGATTATCCTGGTTCCTCGACATCTGGCACGGACCTTGTTAATCCGGGCAACGTCCGAGCCGGTATGGCTCTCCTAATTCGTATTGCTCTCATATTTGAGGTAGGCAGGTGACGCATTAGGGGTACCAACCGGGATTTGAACCCCGGTCTCCCATATCAAAGGGCGGCGCTCTTAAGCGCTACACTATGTCACCTGCATATATATATGTATATATATAATCATGTTCCTATTATGTAAACAAATAAACTGCTTATAAACCTCTTTAATGAATAATTTTTCTTTCTTTCCTTCTTTCTTTTGATAACAGGCAGACTCTGATTGAGCCAGCATGCTAAAAATGAATGTAGTCACGGCAAAGCAAGGAGCAGGAGGGACTAGCTGCCTCAGATATTTGCCTAGCATTTTGGATAGGTACGGACTCAGCGCGGTTAGTGCATCCCATGACTTGTCTCACACCATGGCTACATTCTATGTTTAGCACAAGAGCTCAATCAGCACTAGCAAGGATACATCCCCTCTGGCTTGGAATGCACACGTACAGTTCAAAATGAGACATTCATACCTTAAATATTCTTTCTTTCTTTCTTTCTTTCTCTCTTTCTCTCTTTTTGTGGTGTTCAGTAGATTTTTGTAATATTTTCTTCCTGGTGAGATGTTTCTCTTTGTGCAATGATATGTTGGTATGTTTCTCGAGTGCAAGGACATTTCAGGGGAAGTGGTGCATACTACATAATTAGGAACAAGTAACATTTTGAGATACGAAGTCTTGAACACATACGAAAGTGACTAGAACAGAACAGAATAGAAATGTGTACAGCAGATATCCCTACAGCAGATTCCCTGCAATGGAAATCGAGCGGACCTGGCCTGGAAGGGCTGCATCATATGTACAGTCTGTGATCCAGCCCTGCCCTCGCGCTGAGAGTTTTTGCGTGGCTATGAATTGGATTCCACTCACTGTGTGTCTAGCTCAGTAATACACAGCCGTGTCTTCTGTTTTCAGGCTGCTGAGTTGCAGATACTCAGTGCTGATGGAATTATCTGTGGTGATGGAGATTCTGTCTTTAAATGACTGAGAATAGCCGGTAGAGCCATCTTCAGGGTCAATTCTTCCTACCCAAAGCAGGCCTTTCCTGGGGGACTGCCTGATCCAGTGCACATACACAGAAGTGAAATGAAGCCTGAGGTTTTACAGGATAGCTTCACAGACTTGCCGGGCTTCTTCATTTCTGCTCCAGACTGGACCAGCTGAACCTCCAACTGGACACCTGTAGGAAAGGTAGATCATAAATATTGACATTCCAGATTTATCCCCATTAACCCAGTTTCCTATAAATTCCCCATGTTTTCAATTTACCGGCATAGGCCGCCATCAAACAAAGGTAAATTAAAAAATGCCTCATAATTATCCTCTGCCTTGAAGCCAAGTGCTAATATTCTCCACTGTACAAGGAGGTAACAGGGCTGGTTTTTCAATGTGGTTATCACTGAGTGGACAAGAAGTTGGCTTTTTAAACAGGAAACTTCCTGCTGACTTTGCATAAGCACCCCAGACCTTCAGAAGCAGGTGGGGATAAAAAGTAGCACGACTGGCCTGGATTCTGTTCAGCTTGCTCATAGTGTGGACTCCCTCATCCCCTCAGCATCACCTTTTAGGGCAAAGGGCAGGATCCCTAATTTAGGCAGAGCTTGAAATGAAACATCTACCACAAAGGAATAGCCCCAGAGGTCATTGTGTCTCAGAGATAGATGTCACAGAGTGTGCGGGAGTCCAGGCCCTGCAACCCCCACTTCCTGTGATTCACCGTGACTCTCAGCCAGCCAGTAACACAGAAGGTTTATTAGACGACAGGAACACAGTCCCCAACTAGAGCTTGTAGGTACAACCAGGACCCCTCAGTCAGGTCCCTCTGAGGGCAAGGAGCTTAGACTCCAGACTTGGGGCTCCCTGCCTCTTCCCAGCCAGCCCAAAATCAAAACTAAAACCCTCTCCAGCAGGCTCTCTTCCTTTGGCCAACTTCTTGGGCAAAGGTATTGACTCCCCCCACTCCCCTACCTGGCTCAGGTTATAGGCTCAGGTCCTGTCCCTCACCTAAAGTCATCCCTTGCTCTCCCATCCCCCATGCAGACAGTCCCTACTGCATCACAATAGGCTTCTTGATCAACATTTTTCACATTTATCCTTCCAGGGTTGTGGCATAAAAAGACTGATCAAACTCCCAGCGGGGTCAGTGGAAAGACTCCCTTTGACTTTACTGGGGGGGTGGAGTGGGTTTTTTTCTGCTGAAATATTAGAGCAGTAAACATTCCCTCCCCCTGGCCTGAGCTGACTCAAACTGTGTTCAAGGGATATGGAATTAAGATTCGTGGATGCAAGATCTTGGAAGCAGAAATGAAGTCGTAAGTGAGTTCTCACTCCCTCTTACTAAGTGACGTGCCTGGGGGAGGGGTTAAGTTACAATCTAGCACAATAGGACAAGTTATAGGGCAAGATACACTTCTCAGCGTCATAGATTATAGGCTAGAAGTGATCATCTTGTGACTGCCTATATAACACAGGTAGAAGAACCTCACACAGTAATCTCAGCAGGAAGCCCATAATTTCTTTTTGGTTCAGAGCTGTGTCATTTAGAAAACATCCACTGCTGACTTCAAGGGATGGAAAATTTACCCCAGGCCTTTATAGGTTGTTCCAATGGTTAAGTACACTCACTGTTACAACTTTGCACCATAATTCTAATCAGAATTTGTCTAGTTTCACCTGCCACTCACGCCTCTAGTTAGGCCTTTTTCTATTAGATTAAAAACGCTATTGATACCAGAAATAGCTTCCCTGTGTTGGCAGTTGTAGCCCGTGATGAATGCACCTCTTAACCTTCTCCTGGATAAACTAAATCCATGGAACTGCTTGAGTCTCTTAATATAAGGCACGTTTTCCAGACACCAGCTCATTCTCGTGGCTCTTTTCTGAAGCCGTTCCATTTTTCAATGTACTCGTTGAGGCGCAGACACCAGCAAAGGGCACAGTATTGTAGCTGGGAGTCTCAAGAACTTTCACAGTAATGGTGGCAGAATCAACCAGTTAGAAAATAATAGACAGAGGCATATGTGCCGCCCTGATGGACCAATCATTCCTCACATTGGGAGGTGTCATAAGTATAAAGGGAAGGGAACCGCCCTCGTGTGAACAACACTATAAAATCCCTCATGGCCAGAGACACCAAAATCGTTTCACCTGTAAAGGGTTAAGAAGCTAAGGTAACCTGGCTGACATCTGACCCAAAGGACCAATAAGAGGACAAGATACTTTCAAATCTTGGTGGGGGGAAGGCTTTTGTTTGTGCTCTTTGTTCTGGGGGTTGTTTGCTTTTGGGACTAAGAGGGACCAAACATCAATCCAGGCTCTCCGAATCTTTCTGATCCAGTTTCTCATATTTCAAACTTGTAAGTAACAGCCAGGCAAGGTGTGTTTTCTCAACTTGTAAACGTTCCTTTTAGCTGAGAGGATTTTACCTCTGTTTGCTGTAACTTTGAACCTTAGGCTAGAGGGGATTCCTCTGGGCTCTTTGAATCTGATTACCCTGTAAAGTTATTTTCCACCCTGATTTTTCAGAGATGATTTTTACCTTTCTTTCTTTAATTAAAAGTCTTTTTTTTAAGAACCTGATTGATTTTTCCTTGTGTTAAGATCCAAGGGGTTGGATTTGGACTCACCAGGAATTGGTGGAGGAAAGGAGGGGGGATGGTTAAATTCTCCTTGTGTTAAGATCCAAGGGGTTGGATCGGTGTTCACCAGGAACTCGGTGAAAAAGTCTCTCAAGACTATCCAGAAAAGGGAGCTAGTACTTGAAAGTGGTGGCAGCAAGAGCAGAGCTGAGCTGGTAGTTAAGCTTAGAGGTGTTGATGCAGGTCCTCACATCTGTACCTTAAAGTTCAGAGTGGAGGAGGAACCTTGACAGGTGGTATATTGTAACGTTCACTTACAGAATCACTGGGATTTATTGGAACAATGTAATTACCAACTCAAGTACACATAAGGCAGGACTGAACTTCCTGCTAACACACAACCCCCATCACAAGCTCAAATATGACAATATAACAACATACAAGGCAACAGTTTAACACTAACATTCACTGGTGGAAGTGCTCTCTTGTGCGAGCACTACAGTATAACTCTTTACCTCAGTGGGAATATTTGCAGTACAAAGTACCACTTAGTCAGTAAAAGAATGGAGATTCTGACCTTTTAAGCATGAATGTGAGTTTTGATTAAGTGGTATTGAAATATTTGGTTTCTCAGCTAATGCAGTTTTAGGGCTGTTAGGTTTATGATTCATTGCTGTTTTTCTCATATTTTACTACATTTGTGTTTTTAGCTGAGATTTTCAAAACTACCTAATATATTTGAACACCCAACTCCAATTAAAATGAGTGGGAACTGGTCAGCCACATACCCTAGGCTGCTATAAAATTCTTATCTTTGTTGCACTTGGAAGAGAAGTGAGTATTTTATGAATGACATGACAAACCAATGGGATAGATTATGACATTTCTTTGTTTCACTTCGGCGTCCAGTGTCCATTGACCCAAAGTGGGTATTCCTTGAAAATCCCAGGATTAGTATCACTGTACTGAATTATCAGTTCTATTCCCTTTCACAGCCCCACCCATGGAAGGAGGTATTAACCAATCAGAGTATCAGAACCTGCTCCTAACAGCTCTGCACATTAGGTGTCCTTGACACCTCCCATGAATGTTCTGTCGATTAAAAGTGTGAAATCTGAGGCACTGTGAACATTTAAAAATATTGAAATGAAGATCAATTGTTGAACTGCTCTGACAGCTTTGTTGAAGGATACAGGTTGGAATAAAACACAACCTAAAGGAAGGATCATCCAGTGGTTAGAGCCAGGTGCTAGCCTTGGTCTTGGGAGGTGGAGGTACAATTCTTTGTCCCCTCGCAGACTTCATTGTACTTTGGGCACATCATTTAGCTTCTCTGCCTGTGCAAGGGGGATGACAACACTTCTTTACCTCACAGAAGGACTGAGAGGTTAAATACGTTAAACATTGCTTAGTCAGTGATTTGGGATCTACAGCTGAAAAGTGCTCTTTACGAGTTAGGGATTCTTATTAAAGATTTTCTTCTTAAGAAGGAAGTTTGTGGCAGCCTTTCACATCATATGGATTTAATCTGTTACGTTCTCTCCACATATCTGAATTTCTTCTTGCGCACTTCAATTAAAAAAAAAAAGTCTTCAAGTTACTATTGAAATGTTTTGTAGGGTTACATACTCTCCCAAGAGGAGTGGTGGATATCCCCATAACTGGAGATATTTAAAAATGAGGGGACAAAGTCCTGAATGGATCAGTCACTGAAAGGAATTGAATCAAATTGAATCAAATAGAGATTAGCCGAGTGGAATAGAACAGACAGGTATATCTGTGACAATCCTGCACTGACCCCTAATGGGTTTGCTGGAAATGACCTTTTAATTTTGCAGCATAATTAAGGCCTCTGATTCCCTGTTGCTCTCACACTCAGTTTTTGCACTGCGATGTCTGGGCTCCCTCTCACGGTGTGTCTGGCGCAGTAATACACAGCCGTGTCGTCTGCTCTCAAGCTGCCGAGTTGCAGGTACATGGTGCTGATGGAGTTATCGGTGGTGATGGTGAATCTGTCCTTAAAGGACTGGGAGTAGATGGTAGCACCATTTGCTGGGTCAATTCTTCCAACGCACACTAGTCCTTTCCCAGGAGCCTGCTGGAGCCAGTTAACGTAATAGCTAGTGAGCGTGAACCCTGAAGTTTTACACAATATCTTGAGAGACTCTCCGGGCTTCCTAATTTCTGCCCCAGACTGGACCAGCTGAACCTGTGATTGGCCACCTGGAAGGAAGGTACAATGACTATTGACACATCTGGACTCATTCCCATCATCCTGGTAACCCTCAGCCACCTTCCCATCCTCTTCATGCTCCCCTTACCTTGGAAAGTGGCTGCCAAGCAAAGATAAATTAAAAAACACCTCATATTTGTTACTCTTTGCAAGAAAACAGCGCACTTGTGTTGTCCATTGTAAAAGCAGGTGATTGTGGTGCTGTTTGGATGTGACCAATCCAGAGAAGAAAAGAGGTTGACTTTTAAAGAAGAAGCTCCCACACTGACTTTGCATAAGCCCTCAAAGCGTACAGCAGCAGGGGATATAAAGTGTGAAGATACTGAGAGAAGTATTTCCTCCCTGCCTAGCCCAATGGGATTCTTACCTAGCTGGGGCTTTCAGGGGCTACACAAATTGTTTTCAACAGTGAGTCTCTTCATCGACTTCAGAGGGCTTTGGGTTAGACCTTAAAGGGTGAACATGAGTTTACAATAACTTTTGTGTTCAACTGAGATAACAGTAGGAGTGAAATTCTGCCAGATGTAGAGGGTCAGAACAAGATCAATGTACTTCTGAACATCAGAACATAACATTCTTCTAAACAATGAGAGAATGGTGGACTTAACTGCTTATGAATGACTAATAATTAGAATGCTGATGTTATTGAAGTACTCCCCAAAGGTAATGCTTTGGGAATTCTAGGGCAGTTCAGCCGATGAAGTGGGTATTCACCCACGAAAGCTCATGCTCCAATACGTCTGTTAGGGCTTGGCTACACTGGAGAGTTGCAGCGCTGGTGGTTGGTTTACAGCGCTGCAACTCACACACCGTCCACACTTGCAAGGCACATCCAGCGCTGTATCTCCCTGGATACAGCGCTGGCTGTACTCTTGCTCTGCCTGGGGTATAACGATTGCAGCGCTGGTGATGCAGCGCTGCTCCGCCAGTGTGGCCACCAAAAGGGCTGTAATTGGCCTCCAGAGGTATCCCAGAATGCCTGTTCAGCCACTCCCAACAGTGCTGCAAATGCTGCAAATGTGGCCACACTGCAGTGCTGGTAGCTGTCAGTGTGGCCACACTGCAGCGCTTTCCCTACACAGCTGTACCAAGACAGCTGTAACTCCCAGCGCTGTACAGCTGCAAGTGTAGCCATACCCTTAGTCTATAAGGTGCCACAGGACTTTTTGCTGCTTTTACAGATCCAGACTAACACGGCTCCCCGTCTGATACTCTAGGGCAGTGGTTCTCAAAGCGGCGCGGGCCTAGGGATCTGCTGGTCACTGCGTCCTGCAGCCCCCATTGGCCTAGAATGACGAACCATGGCCAGAGGGAGCCGTGATCAGCCAAACCTGCAGATGCTGCAGGTAAACAAATGTCCCAGCCCTATAGCAGATTTCCCTGACAGGCTGCGTGCCAAAGGTTGCCCATCCCTATTCTGGGCGCATTTGAATTAGGTTGATTTAAAAAATATATAGTTTTCTCTTTGCAATGAAAAGGTATGATTTTTATCAGCACACAATTCAGGTTAAGCTGTGTTAAACTACCCTTCAATTTTTCAAAATCCAAGAAACTTAAAAAAAAGGCTTCTGGAAATCTGAAAACATGAAAAAATCAGTACATTTTCAAATTGCAAAGTCGTGTTTCAAAGTTTGACAAAACATTAGTATTTTTTTTCCAGCTATCTCTGGTAGTTCCTCATTGATTTGTGTGAATTTAATAATTAATTACAGAGTTTACAAATCATATTTTTAATTTAGTTACATGTTAATAGTAACATAAGTGCAGTCACTGTATTATACAAGGTTAGACTTTACAGATTGGTTTGCATAGCATAATTAGTACTGTTAGTTTGAGATTTTGACCCCCACTCCAACCCCCAAAGTAGATTTGACAAGAAATCACCAGACTTTAAATTCTCAGGCTGAGTGTCAGTCAGGTAAAACCTAAAGCCAAAAACGTCTGAGAACACGTGTATATGTGAGTGACTGGGTGGCTGTGGTTCTCTCAGTTTGTTCATTGGAACGATTTATGTGCATTAAGCCCTCCTACGCACAAGTGTTTGCATGGTTGGGAACTGCATTCTCTGATTTCTGTAGCTGGTTGTCTTGTTTTATCTAAGTAATTACGTAAATGCATTTTGGGGAGTTTTGACTAATATGAAATGTTATTCCCAAAGAATGGGATTTTTCAGTGACCTTAAGGGAGATAGATAGGGTCAGATTTCTAAAGCTAAGGGCCTAAAATGCAGCTCGGCACCTACAGGGATTTTTAAAAGTGCTTAGCTGCTGAACCCTCCTAGATTTAAATGATGTTAGGTGCCAGAATCGCAAAAATTGGCTCCGAAGTCCATCTTTTAGGCATGACTGGCATTCACGAAACACTTTCCCAGCTGCTGCCTAGCCCTGTAGGTGCCTAAATCCCCTACATAGATTACTTTCTGTGCATACAATCAGTTAGGCACCTAAGGCTGGTCAACACTGCAATAAAAAGCCAGGTCAATGACTCAGGCTTCTGGGGCTAAAAATAGCTGTTGTAGAGGTTCTGGCAGGGGTTGGACCCCAGGCTCTGAGAACCTCCCTTCTTGGGGCCTTTCAGAGCCCTGGCTCCAGGACAAGCCTGAACATCTCCCTGCCTATTTCAGCCTGCAAGTCTGAGTCGGTTGACCGAGACTCTGAGACTCTGTGATCTGTATCTTTTTATTGCAGTGTAGACATATCCTAAAGTTCCACTGGTGGACAGCAAAAAAATCTGCAGCGGTCCCGAGAAAGCTAGGCTCCTCAATGCCCTCATTTAC
Organism: Gopherus evgoodei; assembly: GCF_007399415.2. Taxonomy (NCBI): domain Eukaryota; kingdom Metazoa; phylum Chordata; order Testudines; family Testudinidae; genus Gopherus; species Gopherus evgoodei. Next base: position 1,790,590 of record NW_022060060.1, read on the forward strand.
ACTGAAGGACTGGAGGAATTCTCCAGCTAGGCACCCCATCACCTATCTCACCCATGGCCCGCCGATCCAGTGGGGAGCCCCCAAGCATACTTAGCCCCTAGAGAAGGCAGCGTTTTTTGGCTGAAGAATGGTGACTTTTAAGTCTGTTATTGAGTGTCAGCCACACCATCAAGGGCTCATTCACCTGCACATCTACTAGTGTGATAGATGCCATCATGTGCCCATCTGCCATGTACATTGGCCAAACTGGACAGTCTCGACGCAAAAGAAGAATGGACACAAATCAGACATCAAGAATTGTAACATTCAAAAACCAGTAGGAGAGCACTTCAATCTCCATGAACACTCAATAATAGACTTAAAAGTGGCCATTCATCAACAAAAAAACCTTCAAAAACAGACTTCAATGAGAAACTGCAGAACTGGAATTAATCTGCAAAGTTGACACCATCAAATTAGGCCTGAATAAAGACTGGGAGTGGCTGGGTCACTACAGAAAATAATTTTCCCTCTGTTGATACTCACCCCTTCTCCTCAACTGTTGGGAATGGGCCACACCCACCCTAACTGAACTGGCCTCATTAGTACCGACTCCCTGCTCGGTAAGACAACTCTCATCTTTTCATGTGCTGTGTACCTGCTTACTGTTTGGGGCGTTTCGTTTTTCACTCCATGCATCTGATGTAGTGGGTTATAGCCCATGGAAGCTTGTGCCCAAATAACTTTGTTATTGTAAATAACTCTAAGTTGCCGCAAGGACGCCTTTTTGTTTACATTGTATGTGTGTTAACTATATGATTTTGTATCTAGATTGTGAAGCTATCATATTGGTGAAAATATGCTCACTCAGGCTGGGAGGTAGTGTGACATCCCCCAGGGGACAAGCTAGACTTTAGAACAGTGGTGTCCCCCTTAAATATCCAGACAGTGGCCTCATGCCTTTCCCAGCTCTCGAGTAATCTTGTTTCAGTAAAGACTTTGAACTGGAGGGATTGATCACAAGCTGGGAAGGGAATCCAGCCGGTGTACCCAGAACTGTGAACTGCCTACAACAGCCAAAGCGGTGAGCAAAGTTGTTTTATTCAAAGTTTACTTAGCTTGGTAAAGGTTTAGGACTAAGATTGCATGTTTATCTTTTATTCTTTTAACTGATGACAAATTTTAAGTGATACAGGCAGAAAAAGTCAGAATTGGCTAAAAAACCCAACAAGTTTATTAAGTGATTATATCTGACGCAGTTTTGTTGACGTGTTTGGGGAATCTCTGCTCAGGTTAACGAGGCTGGTGCAGATTGGTTTTCTTTGATAGAATGACAGACGTCTGAGTGTGCACTTTCCAAGGTGGGATGAGCAGCGTAAGGCAGGTTTCTGAGGTGCGAGGCTGGGACTGAGGGCTACGCAGATGTTGCATGAGAAGCTGGGAGAGCATTCATGGAACTTTAGATGTGCCTTTACATGCTAATGGCTCTGTGAGGCAGAGCCCGGAGAGGCTGCTTTTCCTTAGCAAAGCAGCATGAGAGACACCCTGGACTGGAGCATTAAGAGGACATCGCTGTTCAAAAGTCCAGCTTGCACCCTAGGAGACGTCACAGTCAGGCACCTAATGCTCAGCCTAGAGAGGAATCTGCTGTGTTTTAACGCTTACTGCCCAATTATCTTCCATCCCAATTTTACAGAGGTGCTTCTTTTACTTTTTCTTTATAATAAAGTTCTGCTTTTAAAAACCCAAGGGTCTGGTCTGTGCTCACCTTGGTTACCTATTCGTTTAGTAGATTATTCTCAAGCCTCCTCATGAAAGGGGGTGAAGGAGCTTGGGGGGATTTGGAGAAATAGGAACTCCAAGTGATTCTTTTCCTGAATCTTTCTCTAACTCACTTAGTGGTGTCAGCAATACCATCCAAGGACGAGGAAGAATTTGTGCCTTGGGGAAGTTTTTAACCTAAGCTGATAGAGATAAGCTCAGGGGGTCTTTCATGCGGGTCCCCACATCTGTACCCCAGAGTTCAGAATGGAAAGGGACCCTGACAGGCCCCAATGTCATTAAACATTTCTTCTGCAGCATAAGATCCATTTTGAAACTGGCTTGTACAAACCCACATGCCTCATTGAATGGGTGAGCTCCCTGTACTCTTCCACTGTGGTACTTAGCTCTTTGTTCCTAGCAACAGTGGTGTCCATCTTCTCCAGCTGCTCCATTTTCACGTACATATTATCCCAAAAGAGCCACTCGTCGGGGTTGTGCAAAGCAGCAGCAGTGCTCACTCTTTGGTTAACCCCACTCACATGCCACCTCGGGAATGAGAACGTAAGAGATGTTTTCAAAGACATGCTCAGACGGGAAGGCTGGTTCTCTTCAAAAGAGTCTGAGAAACTTGACATTGTGATTCGTAATTTGCAAAGATCAAGGAATGAAATGGAGGTCAAAGACGGAGTCATGGGGATAATATTCAGATGCATCACAATGACTTAGGATCCTAAATTCCATATTTACAATTGATTTAGGGCCAGATTTTTAAAGAAATGTGGCATCTAAAGATGCATATACATGCCTAGTGGGACTTTCAAACGGATTGCAGTCTGAAAATCCCATGAAGTGCCTATCTGCACCTTTATGCACACAAATACTGGGAAAAAAATCTGTCCCTTTAGACAATTAGGAGCCTGAATTTAACTGGGAAAAAAAAGAATTTAAGGTTTCAAATGCCCAAGTCATGTTTGAAAATGGGATTTAAGCACTCACTTGCCTTTACTAATCTGGCCCTAAATCCCATTAGGAGTTGAAATCCATGGGAGTTAACAGCAGATTTTAAAGGTATTTAAAGGTATTTAGCCAGCTAAAGATCTCAAGTGACTTAGGTGCTTTTCAATTTTCACATGGGTCCCATTTTCAAAAGCATCTGAGGGCACCTCAGTCCCATTGACTCAGTGTGACTCTGGGAGAGGGGTTCAAATGCTCTCTGCTGTAAGAATAGGAACATTATCACCCAAGCACTTTATGAATAACGCTGGGATTTAGTCGTCGCAGTCATGGATTCCGTGGCTTTACCAGATGTAAGTGATTTCTAGGGTTTCAGGAGGCAGAGGTGGGACTGTGCAACCTGCTCCTGGGGCTGGCTGGAGCCAAGACCCTGCAGCCCCATCCCTGTCACTGCATCAGGGGCCATGCGCCCTGACAAGGCTTCCCAGGGCCATACTGCCCCTCTCCCATGGCTGCAGCGGGTGCTTGGCAGGGGCTGTAGCTGGGGCCATGCACTCCAGTCCTGCAGCCAAGGCCAGCTCTGGAGCCTGGACTGTGCCCCCCATGGCTGCACCTCCTCTGGGGTCCCTGGAGCCGGGTCTGTGCCCCCTGTGGTTGGACCACCACTGGGGTCCGTGGAGCCAGGGCTGTGCCCCAAACGGCTGCAACCCGCTGGAGTCTCTGGATCAGGGGCTGTGGCCCCCGTGGCTGCCTCCTCCCGCTAGGTCCCTGGAGCAGGGGCTGTGCTCCCCGTGGCTGCCCCCCTGCTGGGGTCCCTGGAGCCGGAGCTGCACCCCCCCAAGGCTGCATCCCCACCAGGGTCCCTGAAGCAGGGGTTTGTGCCCCCCATGGCTGCATACCCACTGGAGTCTCTGGAGCAGGGGCTGTGTCCCCCAATGGCTGCACCCCCGCTGGGGTCCCTGGAGCCGGGGCTTGTGCCCCCCATGGCTGCATACTCACTGGGGTCCCTGGAGCAGGGGCTGTGGCCCCCAATGGCTGCACTCCCACTGTGGTCCCTGGAGCCAAGGCTGCAGCCCCGCTGGGGTCCCAGGAGCTGGGGATGTCCCCACCCTGGCTGTGCCCCCGCTGGGGTCCCTGGAGCTGGGGCTTGAGCCCCCAAGGCTGCACCCCCACTGGGGTCCCTGGAACTGGGGCTGCAGCCCCGCTGGGGTCCCTGGAACCGGGGCTGTCCCCACCCTGGCTGTGCCCCCGCTGGGGTCCCTGGAGCAGTGGCTGCGCCCCCTGTGGCTACTCCCCTGCTGGGTTCCCAGGAGCCAGGGATTGGGCCCCCAAGGCTGCACCCCTGCTGGGGTCCCTGGAGTCAGGGCTGCGCCCCCATGGCTGTGCCCCCACTGGGGTCCCTGGAGCAGGGGCTGCGCCCCCCATGGCTGCACTCCCACTGGGGTCCCTGGAGCCAAGGCTGCAGCCCCGCTGGGGTCCCAGGAGCTGGGGATGTCCCCACCCTGGCTGTGCCCCCGCTGGGGTCCCTGGAGCTGGGGCTTGAGCCCCCAAGACTGCACCCCCACTGGGGTCCCTGGAACTGGGGCTGCAGCCCCACTGGGGTCCCTGGAACCGGGGCTGTCCCCACCCTGGCTGTGCCCCCGCTGGGGTCCCTGGAGCAGTGGCTGCGCACCCCGTGGCTACTCCCCTGCTGGGTTCTCAGGAGCCAGGGATTGGGCCCCCAAGGCTGCACCCCTGCTGGGGTCCCTGGAGCCAGGGCTGCTCCCCCCGTGGCTGCACCCCTGCTGGGGTCCCTGGAGCCAGGGCTGCGCCTCCCCATGGCTGCGCCCTTGCTGGGGTCCCTGGAGCTGGGGCTGTGCCCCTCTGCTGTGGCAGGGAAAGGTGGGACTCCATTCCTCCCCCCCACCTCTCCCCACCACCCCGTTATCTTTTAGTAAAGTCAAGGACAGGTCACAGGCTCCATGAACTTTTGTTTATTGCCTGTGACCTGTCCATGACTTTATTAAAAGTTACCATGACAAAAATCTTAATATTTTATAATCTCTCTCATATGGTAGGTTAGTTGAGAAGGCAGCAGGCAGTGGGGAAACCACAGACTCTCAGCTGGAATTTCAAATGAAAGAGAAACGCCATGTGGTTTTCACAGCTGACCACAGCTGCAGGAGGAATGAAGAGCTGCCAGATCTCTGTCCTTCGCAGTTCTGCTACCGTCATTTGCTCAGTAGCGGGTGTAGCAGCTGCTATCTCATTCCCCTACCTGCGTTATCAACTCCCAGTCAGGGCACCACATGATCTCACTTCCTGACCATTCACTGCTTCCACCCGTCACTATGCAATAGACTTCTCTGTCTCGTTCCCCAAGTTCTGCTGCCCTCTGGACACCACTGCACCAAAGGAATTTGCGTTCACTCTTGGCCAGTGCAAATTGGTGGCATATTAGGATTAGAATCCAGATCACCTCCCTCCCTGTCCAGCATTGTCACCAATATCAGAGATATACTGTAGCTCAAAAGATACACCGTGGCTCAAACACAAATGGGCCTTTCTGCCATTCAAATCCACAGGCCATTAATATTGATGTTTCCGTAACACCTTACAGGTGGGAACCGGCAGGGTTCCAGTGTGGCAGGTGCTGCCCATACACACCACAGGAGACAGGCCTTGTACTCAAGAGGTTTCAGTCTACACAGATAAGCCTGACAAAGGAATCAGAGACATGAGAAGTCAATGGCTTGACTTCACATTGTAGATCAATGTCACAGCCAAGAACAGAACCAAACTTTCCTGATTCCCCCTGCAGTGGAGTACCCAGCAGACCATGCTGCTTTCCGATCCCGATTTGATTTGAAGACCAGACATTAAAATTGCAGAGACCAAAGCCCTAAAAATCTCAGGGTAAAATTCAACCCTTTGGAGAGGCAGGAGAACACGGCTTGTTCCCCAGGGAACCCGTACTCTGAACACTGATGTGGGACTCCACTGACGCATAGGGCCTGTTACTGTCCTTATGGCCCGGAGTGCAGTTCATGGAAGACAGAGATGGGGAGTGAGATGAGGCCAGTTCCAGGGAGATGCTGTAGGAGAGGAAGCCAGGCAGCGATCACTGTGCATTTGTGGCACAGTAGTAAGTAGCCATGTCTGCAGCTGTGAGACTGTTTATCTTTAGTTTGCCAGTGGAGCCGCTGGTGGATGGCGTGACCCGTCCTTTGAATTCATCAGCGATGTAGGTGGCGAAACCTGTTCTGAAGGCTGCTAGCCAGATCAGACCTTTCCCAGGGGCTTGTCGGATCCAGCTCAAACGGTGGTCATCGATGTTATACCCAGAGACGACACAGTTCAGGGTAAGGGAACTGCCTGGCTCTGCCTGGGCAGAACTCAGCTGGGTTAGAGTGATCGCGGCCCTGCAGCCTGTAAAAGAAACAGAGCAGAGATATCGTTACATCGCACCGGAGCAGGGGTCCCTGTAATCTCCAAAATACATGCAGAGGAAGGGGCAAGACCCCCTCCCATGGGCAGTTACAAAATGACCTTTCCAGACAAAACTGATTTTTCCCCTTCACCCCAGAGTCACAGATTTGGTTAAGTATCAGAGCCTTGATCCAGTGCTGTCATTAGTTCCTTAGAGGCATGAAAGAACCCAACACCTTACAAGAGTCTGCATTTCCCTGCCCACCTGACAGGCTGCACCATGAGATAAGGCAAAGACAATGTAACAACAGCAGCATGACTGCCCACAACCTTTGCTTCAGCACAATGGCGTTATGTGAAATATTCCCTGTGACGCTTTCACCCTAAGTTCTTATATCCTCCGAGGAAGGCAAGCAATTTTGCATATCAGAAGCTTTGCATCTTCCTTCTGTCTTTCCCCACCTACTCTCCACCCACCCATTGGCTAGTGGAGTGGGACTCAGGAGATCTGTGGTCAGGCTGAAGTTAGCTACTGAACTCCCTTTGGAAGCCATGTGCCTAACTCCCTTAGGCCCCCTTGAATAGCTCAGCTTCTATTACCAGTGCTGCCACATGCTCACCATGTGATGGGCGCAGAGGAACTGCTGCAGCGGATCCCTCCTGTCCATCTAGCTCAGCTCTTCAACAGGAGCCAATACCAAGTGCTTGAAAAGAAGGTGCAAGATTGACTCTAGCAGCAACCTATGGGATGCCTTAGCCATAGGGGAATTTTCTTCCCAACCACATTCAGTTAACGGTTGACGTGCTTGCTCAAAACAACAGAGACCTTGGGCCATCCACTCTTGCTTTAACTCCATTCCCCATCAAATAACAATGGTTTCCTACCATACATGGCTGTCCTGGGGATAAATACATTATTGTTCATGAGGGGCTCAAATACTGCCAAGGTGGGAGCCATGGAAGATCCTAAACTGAAGGTTATTTTTTTTGTTGGTCCAGCCATGTTTGAAAGCGTTGGCTAGAAATGCAAATGTTTTTCTGTCACACGTCTAAATGGTGAGGACTTCTGAACACGTACGGAGTAGGAACTAATTCTCTGAATTCCAACAGTGGAATCAGCAAGGCAGAGCCCTCCTCCCACACTTCAGCGTAAAGCAGAAATGATTTCACAGTAGTCAAAGGGCCTGATTTTCTTCATCACTCTGCTGTAAAGCAGAAGGACGTTCACTGTACTCAATAAGACAGGATCTCATCTCACTCACCAGGGTGTTAGTCAGGACTAACTTCGCTGGGGTCATGGGGCTGATTCTCCTTTCACGTTCTCCTGTGTAAATTAGAGAGACTCCAGTCTACAGCCACTGTTACTGAGAGGAGAATCCTGTGCAATGGAGCTACTCACAGACATGAGTAATGGGAACAGAATCTCACCCCATGCTAGCATTGCTCTGCTTTGGAACAAACAAACACACAATGTAAAGATTTAGTGCTGGATCATGTGTGCAGTGCTAATAAAGTCACCATGGCTACGCTGAATTACATCACCTAAGAATCTGCCTCTTTCCAGTTTCCTCTTTCTAGCAAAGCAACCGGGCTAGATTTTTAAGTCTTTAGGAACATGATGGTGTGAAGTAGGTGCCTCCTGGGATTTTCAAAATAGCGTAATCAGGTTTAGCACCCAATTCCTATTGACAATAATGGGAGTTAGGCACTTAACTTACTTTTTTGACATCTAAATATCTTTGAAAATAGGACCAGTTTTCTTGAACGTCAGTCGTAAGTAGGGTGAAAACCCCTCAGGCCCAGCAAGACACTTCAAAGCTGTTAATTGCATGACAGTTTTATTCTGTTAGGATCTTTCATGCAAACTCTCATCCCTTAAAACTGTACACCATACTGCAACAGGACACTAGCTCTTCAAATCTTTTTCTGTCTGGTGCTGTTAGTTAAGAAGGCAGGAGACAGTGAGGAAACCACAGACTTTCATCTGGAATTTAAAATGAAAGAGAAACTCCGTGTGGTTTTCACAGCTGACCACAGCTGCAGCTGGAATGAAGAGCTGCCAGATCTCCGGCCTTCAAACACTCTGTTACCGTCACTTGCTCAGTAGCTGGTATAGCAGCTTTTATCCCATTCCCCTACCTGCATTATCAACTCCCGGTCATTGCACAGGGCACTGCATGCTTTCACTTCCTGACCATTCACTGCTTCCACCTGTCACTACGCAATAGACTTCTCTGTCTCATTCCTGTTCTGCTGCCCTCTGGAGACCACTGCACTAAAGGAATTTGTGTTCCTTCTTGACCATTGCAAATTGGTGGCAGATTAGAATTGAGATCACCTCCCTCCCTGGCCAGCATTGTCACCGATAGCAGATAGATATACTTAGCTCAAATGATACGCTGTGGCTCAAAGAAAAATCATGGGTTTGTTAAAGAAATGACTGGGGTTGGATTCTTTGCTGTGTGTCACGCAGAGGGGCACAATGTTCTCTGAATGGTATTTCTGTCCTCAAAAATCTGTGACTCTGTCCTCCATTCTTCTTAAAACTCGAGTGCTTCAGTTCAACAATTCTATTGCATACAGGACCCACTAGGTGGGACGGTCTCACATAATGGACCTTTCTGCCATTCAAATTCATGGGTCATTATTATCAGCATTTTAGTAACACCTGAAGGATCCCAACCAAGATCAGGGTTCCAGTGTGTCAGGCGCTGCCCTTTCACACGGCGGGAGACAGGCCTTGCACTCAAGAGGTTTCAGTCTAAACCAACAAGCCCAACAAAGGAATCAGAGACAGGGGAAATCGCTTGATTTACTTCACAATGTGGCAAAGCCTGGAGCAAAACCAAAATTTTCTGATTCTCCCTGCAGTGGCCTGACCAGCAGACCATACTGCTTCTGGATCACAATCTGATTTGAAGAACATAAGTTAAAATTGCAGAGACCAAAGCCCTAAATCTCTCAGGGTAAAATTCTACCTTTGGAGAGGCAGCAGAGCAAGGCCTGTTCCCCAAGGAACCGATACTCTAAGCACTGATGTGGGACTCCACTGACCTTGTGCCCCAGGATAAAGTTTGTGCAGGACAGAGATGGCCGGCAAGCTCCATGAGGGATATGGTAGGGGAGGAAGCCAGGCAGCCATCACTGTGTAGTTCTGTCACAGTTCTAAGTAGCCATGTCTGCAGTGGAGAGTCTGTCATTTTTAGCCTGGCAATGGCACTGCTGGTGGATGGGGTGCCCCGTCCTTTGAATTCATCCATGGTGTAGGTGGTGTAACCTGTTCTGAAGGCTGCTAGCCAGACTGGACCTTTCCCAGGGCCTTGTGAGATCCAGCTCAAATAGTGGTCATTGATATTATACCCAGAGACGACACAGTCCAGGTGTGACAAACTGGGAATGTTCTTAATGTTTTCTCTGAATACTGTGTTGGTGCCTCAGTGTCCCCTATGCAGTTCTTAAGTATCTAGGTGGTGGGATAAGGGCATGTGATTGCTGAAGAGCAAAGGGCCAGTGCACTTAAATGCCTGGCACTCTGTCTCCTAGCAACTGATGGCCTGGGCCCCTCCCCTGCAAAGGTGCCAGCTGAAGGTGTTGGAGACAAAGGGATCAGGTGACCTCCTGGCCCGGGAAAGGGGCTGAGCAGAAAGGAGGGGCTGGGAGGAGTTGTTAGTGTGGAGCTGGCTGGGGTCGAGGAGTGAAGGGCAGATGTGAGGGATCTGGCTCACTGCCCCCCAGAATGGACCCAGCCGAGGGGTCCGGTTCACTGTATCTACAAGCTCTGTTTTAGACCCTGTTCCTGTCATCGAATAAACCTCTGTTTTACTGGCTGGCTGAGAGTCACGTCTGACTGCAAAGTGGGGGTGCAGGACCCTGTGGCTTCCCCAGGACCCCGCTGGGGTGGACTCGCTGTGGGAAGCGCATGGAGGGGCAGAGGATGCTGAATGCTCCAAGGAGAGACCCAGGAGGTGAAGCTGTGTGAGCTTCTTGCCCTGAACAAGTCTGCTCCAAGGCAGAGGAGGCTCCCCAAAGTCCTGCCTGGCTTGGTGGGGAGCAATTCCAGAGCATCGCCTGGTGACTCCGTGACACCAGGGTAAGGGAACTTCCTGGCTCTGCCTGGGCAGAACTTGGCTGGGTTAAAGTGACTGCGGCCCTGCAGCCTGTAAAAGAAACAGAGCAGAGATATTGCTATATCACACCCTACCAGGGAATTCACCTTATTTGTAGTAGACTTTTCAAAGGACACTGCAAGATGCTGCCACTTTGCAATGAGCAATTGCAAAATAATCAGCCTATATGGGAAGCTTTTCCTAAACCTCCTCGTTGAGAGATTGGTTTGGTGCTTACACCAATGTCTCAATGATGTCATCAGTTCCTGGTATATAACACAGAACCTCAACACCTTACATGAGGCTGTATCTTGCTGGTCACCTAAGAAGATGCGTCACAAGATAATGCAAAGACAAAGTCACAACAGCATGCCTGCTGATGACCTTGGCTTTAGCATAATGGGTTGGTGCCAATGATTTTATCCAAAGCTACAAGCCAATTATCACCCCAAGTTCTTATATGCTCCAGGGCAGGCAAATGATTTTGCATTTTAGAAATTTTCCTTCTCCCATCTGTCTTTCCTCTCTGCCCTCCACTCACCCTTTTGTTTGTGGTTAGAGCAGTGCAGTGGGACACTGGTAATCTGTCTTCAGGCTGGGATTTTTCAAAGCTGCTTAAAGAACTGCGGTCCCCAATGCCCTTTGAAATTCAGTGGGAATTGGGTGTCTCACTCCCATAGGCTCCTTTGAAGACCTCTATTACTAGCGCCCCCAATTATTCAGGGTGTGACTGGAACAGAGGGAGGGCTCTAATGAATCAGAGCTGGACATCCAACCAACACTGACCAATGCAAAATTCTTGAAGGAAAGTGCACGACAGACCTTACTTGTCAATTATAGAATAACTAATCTACAGGGGAATTTTCCTCTAAACCCTGGTGAATAAGAGGGTGGTTTCTTCATACGGAACAGCAGAGACCATGCAATTCATTCATTCTTAATTTAACTCTCTATTCCAGCCACAAACCACAGCCAGCATTGGCTTCCTACCACTCATGGTTGCTGTGCCTATAAATTCATTAATTGCTCGTGAAGTGCTCAGACAATACTGTGATGGAAGCCATGGGAGATTCTAAACATAAGGTTCACTTTGCACTTAGTTTACAAATTAACAAATTAATTAACAAAAAAGTTTCACCATAAAAGTGTTGTAAATGATGAGGATTTCATATACACTGAGTAGTGATTTAACTCCATTGAGACTATTCGAAGTGTAGCAGGTCCAATTCTCCTCATTCATTCATAAGAACAGCCAGACTGGGTCAGACCAAAGGTCCAGCTAGCCCAGTATTTGGTCTTGCGACAGTGGCCAATACCAGGTGCCCCAAAGGGAATGAACAGAACAGGGAATCATCAAGTGATCCATCCCATCACACATTCCCAGCTTCGGGCAAACAGAGGCTAGGTGTGAGTTAGGAGTAAGTCCCCTGGTGTAATTGGGCTTCTCTTCTCATCCTATTGCAAATCAGGAGTAAGATCCAGATTTTCAGAAGGTATATAGATGACTAGTGGGATTTTCAGAAGGTATATAGATGACTAGTGGGATTTTCAGAAGCATCTGAGGAACTAAAACTCGATCACTTCATTGAGCATTAGGCAGCCTGGCATTTCCAAATGCTTTCAAAATTGCCTGAATCCCTTTAGAAATAGAGCCGCAAATGCTTTGGAATCAAGATGAGTTATTCTTTTCTCATTCACCTCAGCGTAAAGCAGGAGTAACTCCACTGGGGGTCAATGAGACTGAGTCTCCATGGAAACTCCATTGACTCGTCAGGGCTAATTCTCCAGTCACACATTCTTGTGTAAATCTGGAGTAGTTCTACTGGGATCACTTAGGCTGATTCTCCTCTCCTTCATCCAGGTGTAAATCAGGAGGAGTGCTAGAATAAAGCAATGTAGGTGTGAGAAACATTAGCTCCAATGGACCTACTCATGGAGTAAAGCACGACTCTGACACGAGTAACAGGAACAAAATCTCACTTGCGTTGTCTTAATTTGAAATATTAGAGTAGTTCCAGGGAAGCCTATGTCTTTGAGCCAGTTTACCATCTGACCCTTTAACTTCAAATCCTCTTATTACAATAATTTCTCTTTAACCAAACTCGATATAGCATGAAGTCTCACGCTTAGCCAAAACTCTGCAATGCACTAAAGTGTTATTTCGTAAGGCCTTTTATTCATCCTTCCAAAATGGTACAGTAAAAAACAGAATAATATTTGTGAATATCTTTTCTCCTTCTGGACGGTGCTGGTTACGAAGATGGCAGTCAATGGGAGAAGTTCAGAACTTCAGCTGTGACGTGGAATGAAATGGAAAGGCCACATGGTTTGCAGCGATGACAGCCCCTGAAATCCCAGAGATCCATCCTGGAGAACTTCTCTGCCACTGCGTGCGCATTGATAACGATAGAGGAATGATGTAGAAATAGCTATCTGTGCCCACAAATAATTCAACAGGACAGCCAGATGGGTGAAGTTCTTTGGCCTGTGCTCAATTGAAGGTCAGACTACATGGTCCCTGCTGGCCTTAAAATCCATTAATACCTCTTCCACGCTCTCTAACATCAGCGCAGTCGCTCAGCCACAAGCTCTGGTGCTGGCGCAGGAATAGCTGTGCTGCGTTCTCTGGCTTGTGTTAAGCAGGTGATTAGAGCAGATGATTCTAATGGTCCTCTCTGGCCTTAAAATACATGAATCTACTAATTACTATTGTTCCTTGTGGCAAAACTGTCATGGCCCAATAGTGCAGCAAGCAACAGGTCTGGCTCTGACGAGCTTATCATATAAAACCAACAAGAGACCCGAGGGTGGGAAAGGAAAGGGGCAGGTAGGTAGCCGTGAATGACCTCAGGCCACACCACAGAGCAGTGGGTCAGAACTCAGCGAGCCGGACTCCTAGCCCAGAGCTCAAGCCAATAGATCATGGTGCCGCCTCAGGCAGTCTGTTATGGGAAGGACACAAGATTAATTGTTGAGGGTGAAGTTGACCCTGTGCAGGGGGCTCACCCCATGGCCTATTTAACCCCAGGGTCTCATTTTGAGGGCTGCATTGGGACTCTTGCAATGTGCAGGCTGTGGCAGAGGGCTGAATTTCATGCAGAGAGATGTGCTCAGTGAGACGAACCCCTTGCCCCAGAGGTTACTGTAGGAGAGGAAGCTGGGAAGCGAGCACTGTGTTTCTCGTGCACAGTAGTAGGTAGCCGTGTCTGCAGCTGTCAGTCTGTCTATCTTTAGCCTGGCAGTGGAGCCGCTGGTGGAGGGGGTGACCCGTCCTTTGAATTCGTTAGCGGTGAAGGTGGTGAAACCTGTTCTGAAAGCTGTGACCCAGACCAGACCTTTCCCAGGGGCCTGACGGACCCAGTGGAGATGGTGGTCATTGATGTTATACCCAGACACGACACAGTCCAGGGTAATGGAACTCCCTGGCTCTGCACGAGCAGAACGTGGCTGGGTTAAAGTGACAGCTGCCACGGAGCCTGTAAAAGAAACACAGAGGAATTATCCTATCCCATCACAGCAGTGAGTCAGCTAATCTCCGATAGACCCTTCAGAGGAAGGTGCAAGACACCCTGGAAGTGGCTGTTACAAAATAAAACTGCCAGAGATCGGCATAAGCACAAAAGCATCAACCTCCTGATGTCATCAACCCCTTGGAGACCTGAAAAACTCCCACCTTACAAGACGCTGCACCTCGCTGCTCACCTGACAAGATGCACAAGGCCATAACGCAAAGACAACGCAGCCACAGCATGACTGCTGCTGACCTTTGCTTTAGCACAACAGGTTGGTGTCAAATAGTCCCGCTGACAAACAAGGCAGGTATCACCACATGTTCTTATATCCCACAAGGCAGGCAAATGATTTTGCATTTCAGAAATTTCCCTTCTCCCATCTGTCTTTCCGCACCTCTTTCTCTCCCCACCCTGTTTCTTGTGGTTAAAGCACAGGACATGGCCTTTGCAGATTTGATTTCACACAGGAACTTTTAAAAGTGCCTAACGAAAGATGCTCAAACCACTTTAAAATTCAATCACAGCTGGGTATCTAAAATCCAGTTATACTACTTTGAAACCTTCAGCCCTTACATAAGAACATAAGAACAGTCACACTGGGTCAGACCAAAGGTCCATCTAGCCCAGTATCCTGTCTACTGACAGTGGCCAGTGCCAGGTGCCCAAAGGGAATGAACAGAACAGGGAATCATCAAGTGATCTGTCCCCTGTCACCCATTCCCAGCTTCTGACAAACAGAGGCCAGGGACACCATCCCTGCCCAGCCTGGCTAATAGCCATTGATGGACCTATCCTCCCTGAACTTATCTAGTTCTTTTTTGAACCCTGTAATACTCCTGTCCTCCACAATATCATCAGGCAAAGCGTTCCACAGGCTGACTGTTCACTGTGTGAAAAAATGCTTCCTTTTGTTTGTTTTAAACCTGCTGCCTATTAATTTCATTTGGTGACCCCTAGTTCTTGTGTTATGAGAAGTAGTAAATAACACTTCCTTATCCACTTTCTCCACACTAGTCATGATTTTACAGATCTCTATCATATCGCCCCTTAGTCGTCTTTTCTCCAAGCTGAAAAGTCCCAGTGTTATTAATCTCTCCTCATATGGCAGCCATTCCATACCACTAATCATTTTTGTTGCCCTTTTCTGAACCTTTTCCAATTCCAATATTTCTTTTTTGAGATGGGGCGACCACATCTGCACACAGTATTCAAGATGTGGGTGAACCATGGATTTACATAGAGGTAATATGATATTCTCTGTTTTCTTGTCTATCCCTTTCTTACTGATTCCCAACATTCTGTTAGCAACATACTCTGAGTGTGACCAGAACAGAGGAATTGCCCAATGCGTTAGATCAGCCCCTCTATGCCAACATACAAGATGATTCCAAGAAAGGTTAGACCCTAGTTGTCACTTAAGAAACAGCCCCACTGTAGGTGAATTTTCTTCCAAACCCTGGTCAGTTAGAGTTTGGCTTCTTTCCACCGAGCAGTGGAGACCGTGGACAATAAATTTCCGTCTACGAAGTGGAGACAGCCATAGTTTCCTACCACCCCAGGGAGTTGTAGAGATAAATTAATTAACATTTGTGAGGTGCAGAGATAGTGATGGACAGGATGGATGTTCCAAAACATCAGGTCATCTTTGAGGTCTGTTAAACTGGGGAAAGGTTGGGTAATTAATGGAAGAAAAAGCTTAGCTACAAAAAAAGTATCGTAGAAGTCTTCATAATTCAGAACTGAGTAGTAACTTGCAACTCCTCATTTTACTCAGCCCAGTTTGAACTAGGAGTAACTCCATTGGTGTCAGAGGATAGGAGTCTCATTTCAGCCCAGTGTAAATCTACCCAAAGTCCTATTTGACATGAGTAATGGCAAACAGAATCTCACTCCATATTAGCATTGTCACAATTTGAAGTGTAAAATCAACATGAACATTTAAGTCCAGAATTTCTACTCGCCTGGAGGAGAAATGTAGTTGTACTGAAGCCAATGGCACTACACCCATTTACTCCAAGCGAGGATCTGCTCCCTTAACTCCCCTTCAATTCCCCTATCAGAACAATTTTCCTTTTAACCTTGATGACAAGGGAGGAAAGGCATCCCCTTGCTGAGCCAGACTCTTCAAAGCTGTGCAGTGCCATCCAGTTCTATTTTGGAGGGGTTTTCATTCAAACTCGCCATTCCCGAAATTGTTTTCAGCACAAAAACTGTGTAGTGCCTGGAAAATCTCTCCCTGCCTGACACTTGGTTAGGCAGTAGGCAGGACATGGGGTTAAGACAGGCAGGCCTTCAGCTGTGTCTTTCTAAGAAATCGAAAGTCCCTGTGGTTTTCAGAGCTGACCACAGCTGCAGAGGAAAATGAGAACTCCAGCTAAAGACACACAGAGCTCTGCTGCCATCATCTGCTCATTAATGGATGTTGCTGTTTCTGTCTCATTCCTCTGCATTCGCCAAGTAATCACGAGAGACCATTGTGAAGAACAGCCTGGTGCTGGCCGTTCCCACCCCGTGGCTGAAAGCATGTGTGGCATTACACAATATCATCCCCTGTCTCATGCCCTGGAGCCGCCATTGTACAGAATGGCCGTACGTTATTCATTCTTGGCTATTACACGATGAGGGTAGAATGGGGATTAAACCCCAAATTCCTTACTCCTAATCTAGCAGCATCACAATATCAGACGCACCTGCCATAACTGGAAAGATACCCTGTCGCTCTAACAGAGCACAGGCCTTGATGCAGAAATTATGGGGTTAGGTTCTCAGGGGTGTGTTATGCAAGAGAACAGACCATAGATATTGTGAATGGTTTTTCCTGGCCTCAGACTGCGCCCATCCTCCATGTGCTCTGACACGAGTGCTCTAGGGAATTCCCAAAGGCTGCCCCATGGCATGGTGGCAAGGCTTGTGAGTTCCAGTGAACCAGAGAGTTACAATGGCAGGAGTTTCTCTACTGCTAGGGCCCTCCCAGTGGGACAGGTCAAAGAGTAGGGACCAGGCAAAGAGCTGCCATTGTCAGGGAAGACCAGACGCCTTATCCCTGGGAGACAGCTGGGTAGGAGAAGACAGGCTCTGTATTCAAACCAGGGCTGGCTGGCTCGCTAGTTTGTCATGGGCCAGGCTTCGGTGGAGCAACCGTTTTCTGCTCCAGGCTGCAGCACCGTTAGCAAGTCAGCACCGGCTCTGGGCTGCGGTTGCTTTGCCCTTCAGTGGGTTCTGTGTGCGACTGTGAGGTGGAGGCACAACAAAGGGCGCATCTGTTGGTCAGACCCACCACTACAACCTTCTGCAGCAGTGGGCAAACTGGCCAGCAAGGCCGAGAGCATGTGCCTGGCCTTTAAACGTCTCCTTGTGCAGGTCTGCAGGCCTTACCACCCACTATCCTCCTAGGAGTCGCTGCGTGAGACAGGCTGGCCTGGTTTATGCAGGAGGTCAGACCAGATGCGCGTAATGGTCCTTTTTACAATTGAAAACCCCAAATCATTATCATTTGGGTTTCAGCAACAATTGGAGGCTGCAAACAAACTCTGTGCTCTCCTGTGCCAGAGGCTACACACACAGTGGTTGATTAGCCACTGGGCCAATGGGGACCATGCCCGGGGGCTCAGCCAACTGGGGGGCCCTAGCAGCAGAAACCCAGAGTCCCAGCTGCCAAGCAGGTGGAACCAGCCACTGTTCCTTAACCCTGGTCCCTGCCAAAGCTGGGAGGGGAGAGAAGCACCATGGCCCCGACCCTGGTCCCTGCAGATGCTGGGAGGGGAGAGAAGCACCAGGGCCCCGACCCTGGTCCCTGCAGATGCTGGGAGGGGAGAGAAGCACCAGGGCCCCGACCCTGGTCCCTGCCAAAGCTGGGAGGGGAGAGAAGCACCATGGCCCCGACCCTGGTCCCTGCAGATGCCGGGAGGGGAGAGAAGCACCAGGGCCCCGACCCTGGTCCCTGCCAAAGCCGGGAGGGGAGAGAAGCACCAGGGCCCCAACCCTGGTCCCTGCCAAAGCCGGGAGGGGAGAGAAGCACCAGGGCCCCGACCCTGGTCCCTGCCAAAGCCGGGAGGGGAGAGAAGCACCAGGGTCCCGACCCTGGTCCCTGCAGATGCCGGGAGGGGAGAGAAGCACCAGGGCCCCGACCCTGGTCCCTGCAGATGCTGGGAGGGGAGAGAAGCACCAGGGCCCCAACCCTGGTCCCTGCCAAAGCCGGGAGGGGAGAGAAGCACCAGGGCCCCGACCCTGGTCCCTGCCAAAGCCGGGAGGGGAGAGAAGCACCAGGGCCCCGACCCTGGTCCCTGCAGATGCCGGGAGGGTTGAGAAGCACCAGGGCCCCGACCCTGGTCCCTGCAGATGCTGGGAGGGGAGAGAAGCACCAGGGTCCCGACCCTGGTCCCTGCCAAAGCCGGGAGGGGAGAGAAGCACCAGGGCCCCGACTCTGGTCCCTGCAGATGCTGGGAGGGGAGAGAAGCACCAGGGCCCCGACCCTGGTCCCTGCAGAAGCCGGGAGGGTTGAGAAGCACCAGGGCCCCGACTCTGGTCCCTGCCAAAGCCGGGAGGGGAGAGAAGCACCAGGGCCCCGATCCTGGTCCCTGCAGAAGCCGGGAGGTGGGAGAAGCACCAGGGGAAGCCCCAGCACTGGAACCCTGCGACTGGAGGAGCTTTCACCCCCCCATTGCACCATGAGGCTGTAGTGTGGGGCAGGGCCGGTGCAAGGATGTTTCATACCCTAGGCCAAACTTCCACCTTGCACCTCCCTCCCCCACACCATCGCCCTGAGGTGCCACCCCCGCTGCAACTCCCCCCCTCCACCCTGAGGCGCCCCCGGCTGCAGCTCCCCCCTCCCCCCTGAGGCATCCCCCTTGCGGCAGCTCTCCACCCCCAACCGTCCACCCTGAGGCACCCCCCCCAGTTCACCCTTGCCCCACCTTGTCCCCGAACACGCCATAGCTGCTTCACTTCTCCCACCTCCCAGGCTTGTGGTGCCAATCAGCTTAGGCCCCGTAGGCCTGGGAGGTGGGAGAAGTGAAGCAGCTATGGCGTGTTCGGGGATGAGGTGGGGCAGGGGTGAGCTGGGGCGGGGAGTCCCCCCTTACTTGCTGCAGGCAGCCCTCCCCATGCTCCCCTGCCCCAGCTCCCTCTGTCTAAATGCCGGTGGAACCGGGGTGGCCAAAGATCCAGCCTCTGCTGTTGCTGCCAAAGAAAATGGCGCCCTCCAAATCCTAGCGCCCTACGCTACCGCCTGGGTCGCCTAAATGGTTGCACCAGCCCTGGTGTGGAGACAGAGCTTCTCCAGTCTTGGTGCTGCAGTGGGGGTGGGGGAGAGAGGAGAAAAAGGGGCTGTTGGGCTGCCGGGGGGCAGAATGGGGGGGCTGGTTGGAACATGGGTGGGGCCTGCCCCTGGGGAAGGGACAGAATGGGGGGGCTGTGGGGGAGGGAGGCATCAGGTCGAACAGGTGCAACTGGGGCAGGACCATAGGCAGAAGGGAATGGTGAGAGGCTTCCCACTGTCTCTGGCCTACGGCCCCAGGAAATCTTAATCCACCTCTATTCCTCTGTGTGTGTGTGTGTGCGCGCATGTAGATGTGTGTGTGCGTGTGTGCATGTGCATGCATGTGTGCGTGTGTGTAGGTGTGTGTGTACAAAGAGACAGTCCTGTCTGTGAGGAGTCAGAACACACAGGACAGAGAAAGGAAACTGAGGCAGCTGAGGTCAAAGCCACACTCTGGCTCAGTGGCTGAGCCTGGAACAGAAACCAAATGTCCTGATCTGCCAGGCAAGGATTCAGCCAGCAGGTCACGCTGCCTCCAGCTTGAAGCAGTTGGAAAAACTGGAGGTTAACATTGCGGCCCCTGAGCCTGAAATGAAGGCCGGGCCCCACTGAAGATGTCTTTGGATTCCAGTGGCGCACAGACCCTTTGCTGAGCCTTCTGCCCGGGGCGTCTGAGGCCAGTTCAGGGGATATTGTAGGAGAGGAAGTGAGGCGGTGCTCACTGTGTCTGGAACAGTAGTAAGTGGCCGTGTCTGCAGCTGTGAGCCCGTCTATCTTTAGCTTGCCAGTGGAGCCGCTGGTGGAGGGGGTGATGCGGCCCTTGAAGTCATTAGAAATGTAGGTGGTGCCCCCTGTTTTGAAGGCGGCTATCCACACCAGGCCTTTCCCCGGGGTCTGGCGGGTCCAGTGCATGTGGTGGTCATTGATATTGTACCCAGAGGCGACACACTCCAGAGTGACGGAACTGCCTGGCTTCGCAAGTGCAGAACTCGGCTGGGTCAAAGTCACGGCGGCCACCGAACCTGTTAAAGGAAGAGCAGGGAATGATAACACAACTGGCTCATCAGATAGCCCCATGGGGGCCTCCCAGGCCAGCCTCCTGTCTGGCAAGTCTCAGCGTTCAGCTCTTCAGGGGCTGCTCCTCAATTCAGCCAAGGTACTAAAAATCCCCACACTGCACCTAGTGCTGGCTACTGCTCCCTACCTGGCACGGAGCACCACACGAGGACACAAGTGCAGCCGAACAGCAGCATGCCTGCCGATGGAGCTAAGCTTAGCACAGGTCATGAATCCTTGGTCAGTTCTCCCCCAGGGGATCCAGCGCATTTTAAATAATCAATGACAGGCAAATTCATTTGCATTTACATATAATCCCAGTGCTTTTTTCCCCTGTGTCGGAGAGTGAGAAAAAATAAGCCTCCTTATTTATTATTTATCACATGCACCTAAGCGATGCTATTCGGTGCTTGTGATATTAATAGTAAGGCCTCTATCAAAAACTGACTAGAATAGGATTCCAAAGCCAGAAGGAACACTGATCATCTGGCCTGACTTCCTGTATTATACAGGCCAGAGAACTGCCCCCAAACAATTCCTTTAGAACTAGAGCATATCTTGAAACAAAACCCAACCTTGGTTTTCATCTTGCCATTGATTGAGAATCCACCACTGCCCTTGGTAAATTGTTCCAGTGGAATTACATGATATAAGAACATAGGACTTGCCAGAGTGGGTCAGAATGTTAGTTCAGTCTCCCGTCACCTACACCATTGACTACTGGACACTTTAGAGCTGGGTGGAAAACTATCAGTGGGAACTAGAGAGTTCAGACCCTTAATAAAAAGTACTGTAACCGATTTAAACAGAGATGGTTAAAATCACTCCCCCATCCCCCAGTGAATCTTGTCACCGAAAAACATTGCATTCGATTTGTTTTTCAGTATCCCAAAAAGTGAACTGCAAAGCATTCTTCTAAACACAAATAAATCAGTGTTTGCTTTCTATTTTTTATTAAGAAAACTATGCTATGGAGGTTGAGAAAATGGATATATCCTTTTTTAAATGTCACAAGCAGAAACAATGAATAGATTTCAAGGCAAGAAAGGAGCATTGTGATCATCTGGGTTGACCTCTGTCATAACAGCCCTGATCTCCCACTTTTCATTTCTTTATGAAAACGCTCCATTATACCTGGCCGACCCAGCATATATTGGAGGAAGCTAGGCAATCTTGATTAATAATGTTCAACTGCAAGAATTCACTATATCCCTTAATGTGTATCTCCCTTGTTTTAAGTTGTGGCCAGAATTGGGCATTCCTTGCACCATATCGCATTTGCATTGCATGTGTCCCATTAAACAACTCGATGTACCAGGAAAAGAACACAGAAATTAGCACTCCCACAGTTACCAATACATTCTTTCTTTCTTTCTTTCTTTCTTTCTTTCTTTCTTTCTTTCAAAACTGGAGCTTTTTACTGCAGCTTCCAGAGAGACTTCTGGTTAAACAAAGGTGAATGTGAAGATCACTCAGACCACCTCTCAGTCATGAAATAGAAGAAAATAAAACTTTATTTTAGTGGAATGCTTTCCTTCAAAATTGTTAACATGATGAGAAAAGTAAGGGAGTAGCTGAGATAAAATTTCTCTCTCCTCCTGATACAGGATTATTTACTGATATTACCACAGCAGTGAGGGGAGACAGTCATGGACCAGAACTCCACTATACCAGGTGCTGTACAAATATCGAACAAGCCGATGGTTCCTCACAATCCAAGACAAGAGATAACCTCTGGATGCACAGCGACCGCCAGGCCTGTACAAAGAAACCGGTTGGAAAGGATTCACTTTTCGTGGTGACTTAGAGCGAGATCGAAAGTCCTTGTGGTAGGAACTGCAGAGGCAAATGAAAGCTGGCAGTTCTCTCTCTCTCCGCTGTAACCTTGCTGCCATCATGTGGCAGGTATAAACATCTTCTGTCTCATAATATAATAACAACTAGGGGTAAGAGAGAGAAGGGCCTCATCAAACCCTGCTGTTCCCTTTTTGCCACCACAGCCCTTGCACTGTGCATCCTTTAAGTCATTCTGTGTTCCCATTACTCAGCCTCCACAACCGGGTTCCTCTTTAAACCTCTGCGGTTATTTGCTTCCAAATCTGAGACAGCTGTTCAGGAGATGAGAGATAATGGATGGCTATAGAAGACATTAAAACAGGACTGATATTTTAGCATAGTCTGCAAATGTTAGCGTTCATTTCTACAGCGTTTGACATGTGCCCTGCACCCCAACGTAGGAAATTAGCGCAAAACATATTTTAAAATGTAGCAAAGGAAGAAGATCAAGGAGGGCTCCTCTAACGGCCTGATGTAGAGTGTGTTGCATCGTCTCCTGAATCACTGATAGTGACTCTGTTGTAGGAAGGAGACTGAACTAAGTGGACAAATCTGATCCCACCTGGCAACGTTTATGTTCCTAAATACATCACTTCACGTGGCTGCATATCAAAGTTTTCCAGGTCATTTCCTTCAATCTTAACTTTTTCAAGCACCTCTGGAAACCCCATTCCTATTAGCTATTCTGGTCCTATTCATGGACCAGGATCCCATCGCACCAGGTGCTGTACAAACACAGGAGAAAAAGATGGTCACTTCCCATAACTATGAATCCAAATGAGATGCTCTTGTGAACAAGGCAAATTCCATTCTGGAGCGTGTTCACATGAGCGTTATATGTAAGACAGGAAGTAATTGTCCCGCTCTACTTCATAAAGAGGAGGCCTCATCTGGAGTAGTGTCCAGTCCTGGGCACCACACTCTAAACAGAGAGATGTGGATAAACTGGAGGTAGTCCAGAGGAGAGCAACAACTTGTTCTCCAGGTCCACCAAGAGAAGGACAAGTGGTCATGGGCTTAATCTGCAGCAAGGAAGATTTAGGTGTTTGGGAATCCGAGGAGGGAGATTTAGGTGCTTGGGAATCCGAATGAATTCAGTCACCCTGGTGCAATAGGTCACAGACATGCCCAGTCATTCGCAAGCCGAGAACTGCAATACTAAAAGAAGGGAGGAGGTTAATTGTTGTCTCAGGAGGCTTCTCTGTTCTGTTAGTGGAGTGTATTCTAGTCTAAGTTAGAATAGACTACAATAGGCTCATTTAGTCTCCAGAAGACCATGGCAATTGCCAGAGCAGATAAGATGTCCATCCATTCCTATCTCCTATCTCCGAAAGTGTCCTTGGTGAGGTGTCTGTTACTCAAGTTATAAGACGACCTCTGATTATGAAAGAACCTTCCCATAAGACAACTCTGTCTGGGGTTTTCAAAGAAGTCTACAGGAATTAGGAGTCAAATTCACACACACAGAAACTCCAGGAGAAAGTGAATCATATTTGCTTTTAGTTTAAATGATCCAGGAAAAAAATGTCCTACCACCTTATCCTTTATAGCGCAGAAATTAACAGAACTGGACCCTGGGTAAGTAGTGGAAAACATACTTCACACCACCTGTGAACCGCCCTCACTCCACAATTTGATAACCCAGCCTAGCAAATAATTTGTGTCACACTTTAAAAGGAAGACTTCCTATCTATTATTATATTCCAAGGGCCGTGGCAATGTATGTTAAGTGCCTGAAAGTCTCTCTGCCGGCTAATTACTGTTCTCCTTCTGCAACATCTAATCTGTCTGACCAAATGCTAGAGAACCTGGAGCCATCAGTCCTGAGAGAAAATGCAATGCCTGGGAGTTGCAGAAGCTAAGTATTCCATACCTATGTTTTGAACTGCTTTACGCTGCCACTAGAAGTTGTTTTCTTACAAGCTCTATTTCAAGTACTGCAATCAACTTAGTACATAAGACCATAAGAACAGCCCTACTGGGTCAGACCAAAGATCCATCTAGCCCAGTATCCTGTCTACCGACAGTGGCCCAAATGGAGTGAAGAGAACAGGGAATCATCAAGTGATCCATCCCCTGTCACCCATTCCCAGCTTCTGGCAAACAGAGGCCAGGGAAACCATCCCTGCCCATCCTGGCTAATAGCCATTGATGGACCTAGCCTCCATGAACTTATCGAGTTCTTTTTTGAACCCTGTTATAGTCTTGGTATCTAGGTATCTAGTCCAACCCCCTGCTCAAAGCAGGACCAATCCCCAACTAAACCATCTCAGCCAGGGCTTTGTCAAGCCTGACCTTAAAAACCTCTAAGGAAGGAGATTTCACTACCTCCCTAGATAATCCATTTCACTGCTTCACCACCCTCCCAGTCAAAACGTTTTTCCTAATATCAAACTTAAACCTCCTCCACTGCAACTTGAGATCATTGTTCCTTGTTCTGTCATCTACCACCACTGAGAACAGTCTAGATCCATTCTCTTTGGAACCCCCTTTCACGTAGTTGAAAGCAGCTACCAAATCCCGCCTCATTCTTATTTTCTACAGACTTAATAATCCCAGTTCCTTCAGCCTGTCCTCATAAGTCATGTGCTTCAGCCCCCTAATCATTTTTGTTGCCCTCAGCTGGACTCTTTCCAATTTTTCCACATCCTTCTTGTAGTGTGGTGCCCAGAATTGGACACAGTACTCCATATGAGGCTTCATCAATGCTGAATAGCAGGGAATGATCATGTCCCTCGATCTGCTGGCAATGCTCCTACTTACACAGCCCAAAATGCCATTAGCCTTCTTAGCAACAAGGGCACACTGTTGACTCATATCAAGCTTCTCGTCCACTGTAAACCCTAGGTCTTTTTCTGCAGAACTGCTTCCTAGCCATTCGGTTCCTAGTCTGTGACAGTGAATGGGATTCTTCCATCCTAAGTGCAAGACTCTGCACTTGTCCTCGTTGAACCTCATCAGGTTTCTTTTGGTCCAATCCTCCAGCATATCTACCACTCCTCCCAGTTTAGTGTCATCTGCAAACTTGCTGACAGTGCAATCCACGTTATCCTCCAGATCATTAATGAAGATATTGAACAAAAACGGACCCAGGACCAACCCTTGGGGCACTCCGCTTGAAACCGGCTGCCAACTAGATATGGAGCCATTTATCACTACCCTTTGAGCCTGATGATCTAGCTTTCTATTCATCTTATAGTCCATTCATCCAGCCCATACTTCGTTAACTTGTAGGCAAGAATACTGTGGGAGACCATATCAAAAGCTTTGCTAAAGTCAAGGAATAACACATCCACTGCTTTCCCCTCATCCACAGAGCCAGTTATATCATCATAGAAGGCAATTAGGTTAGTCAGGCATGACTTGCCCTTGGTGAATCCATGCTGACTGTTCCTGATCACTTTCCTCTTCTCTAAGTGCTTCAAGATTGATTCTCTGAGGACCTGTAACATGATTTTTCCAGGGACTGCACAGGTTGACTGCACGTTGTGTGAAAAAATACTTTCTTTGTTTTGTTTTAAACCTGATGCTTACTAATTTCATTTGGTGACCCCTAGTTCTTCTGTTATGAGAAAGAGTAAAAAACACTTCCTTATTTGCTTTCTCCACACCAGTCATGATTTTATAGACATCTGTCATATCCCCTCTTAGTCATCTCTTTTCCAAGCTGAAAAGCCCCAGTCTTATTAATCTCTCCTCATACAGAAGCCATTCCATACCCTTTTCTGAACCTTTTCCAATTCCAATAGATCTTTTTTGAGATGGGGCGACCGCATATGCACACAGTATTCAAGATGAGGGCGTACCATGGATTTATATAGAGGCAATATAATATTTTATTTCTTATTATCTATCCCTTTCTTAATGATTCCCAATATTCTGTTGATTTTTTTGACTGCCACTGCACATTGAGTGGCTGTTTTCAGAGGACTATCTACAATGACTTCAAGATCTCTTTCTTGTGTGGCAACAGCTAATTTAGACCCCATCATTGTATATGTATAGTTGGGATTATGTTTTCCAATGTATGTTACTTTGCATTTATCAATATTTTATTGCCCAGTCACTCAGTTTTGAGCGATCCTTTTGTAGCTCTTTGCTGTCTGTCTGAGATTTAACTATCTTGAGTAGTTTTGTGTTATCTGCAAATGTTGCCACCTCACTGTTTACCCTTTTCCAGATCATTTAGGAATACATTGAATAGGACTGGGCCCAGTCCAGACCCTTGGGAGACCTCACTATTTACCTCTCTCCGTTCTGAAAACTGACCATTTATTCCTACCCTTTGTTTCCTATCTTTTAACCAGTTACCAATCCATGAGAAAACCTTCCCTCTTATACTGTGGCAGCTCACTTTGCTTAAGAGCCTTTGATGAGCGATATTGTCAAGGGCTTTCTGAAAATCTAAGTACAATATATCCACTGGATCCCCCTTGGTCCACAGGCTTGTTGACCCCTCAAAGAATTCTAGTAGATTGGTGAGGAATAATTTCTCGTTACAAAAACCATGTTGACTTTCCCCCAACATATTATGTTCATCTAGATGTATGACAGTATTGTTCATTACTATAGTTTCAACCACTTTGCCTGGTACTGAAGTCAGGCTTATAGGCCTGTTTTTGCCATGCTTGTTAGTGGTTGTGAGAGGATTTCTCCCCAAGCTTTCTTCCAAGCTTTCACCTCAAGCTTTTTAGGGGACCAACTGGCTAAGCATCAGTTCTGCAGAAAAGGACCTGGGGATTACAGTGAATGAGAAGCTGGATATGAGTCAGCAAATTGCCCTTGTTCCCAAGAATGCCAATGTCATATTAGGCTGCATTAGTAGGAGCATTGCCAACAGATTGAGGGAGGTGATTATTCCCCTCTATTCGGCACTGATGAGGCCACACCTGGAGCATTTCATCCAGTTTTGGTTCCCCCACTAAAGAAAGGATGTGGACAAATTGGAGACAGTCCAGCGGAGGGCAACGGAAATGATTAGGGGGCTGGAGCACATAACTTACAAGTAGGGTGACCAGATGTCTCGATTTTATAGGGACAGTCTCGATATTTGGAGATTTTTCTTATATAGGTGCCTATTACCCCACCATACTCTGTCCCGATTTTTCATACTTGTTATCTGGTCACCCTACTTACCAGGAGAGGCTGAGGGATCTGGGCTTGGTTAGTCTGCAGAAGAGCAGATTGAGAGGGGATTTGATAGCAGCCTTCAATTACCTGAAGGGTTCCAAAAAGGATGGAGTTAGGCTGTTCTCAGTGGTAGCAGATGACAGAACAAGTAGCAATGGTCTCAAGTTGCAGTGGGGGAGGTTTAGGTTGGATATCAGGAAACACTATTTCACTAGGAGGGTGGTGATGCACTGGAATGGGTTACCTAGGAAGGTGGTGGAATCTCCAGGTTTTTAAGGTCAGGCTTGACAAAGTCCTGTCTGGAATGATTCAGTTGAGGATGATCCTGCTTTGAGCAGGGGGTTGGACTAGATGACCTCCTAAAGTCTCTTCTAATCCAAATCCTCTATTATTCCATGATTCTAAAGCCATGGGATTCTTCCTCTAATGAATTTCATAGTAGTTTCCCAGAGGAGACATCCATCAAGCAACTAAATACTTTTCTGTAGTCTTGCAGAAAACATCTAGCTACCTAGGGTTTGCCAGGAGCTTGCACATCTTCTATGTGGATAAAAAGTACTTGGAGATAAGGGACCAAGTACACAGCTGGTATAAATCAGTTTAGCTCCATAGAAAGCCATGGCCCTTTAATCCAATGAAAGACACTGCTAGATATTGGGCTGGATTCTCTTCTCATTTACATCTTGTACACTGGAACAACTCCATTGATCCAAATGGATTCATTCCTTATTTATGCCAGGGTGAATGACAGAGGGTAAGAAACACACATTTCATTCCTGGCACAACCACATCTGAGAGACTTGGGAAAGATTTCTTAAGGGTATTTGGATACCTAAGTCCCAAAGGGGACCTATACAAGTCAACAATGGCTGAGACAGGAATGGAACCTGTCTTTCTTAAATCCCAGTCAAGTGTCATATCCATTAGACCACAGAGCCCTCCTCCTGGAGCAGCCCTCCCTGGTATTAAGCTCTGTACAGAACACCTCTGAATCGAAGGAGGCTGCCCAGCTCTGAAAATCTCAGCCATAAAGCTACGATTCTGCCCGAAAAGGGAGTCAGCAAAAACAGCAGCTGAAGTTTTGCCATGTCTGTAACCAGGGGGCCGCACGCTTTGTCACTCATACCATTGCCATGCTCTGTGTGCTACCCCACTTTTTCCCAGTTAAAAAGCAGACTTGGCTGGGGAAAGTTGGCTGGAGTTGGGGTGAGGGCCTGGGGGAAGAGCATACAGCTAACTCTGCATGAGTAATAAAAACATGCAGCCCTCTAGGAAGCTGCTGCCAGCGAGGTCTGAGGGCAGCAGAGGGAGTCACAGAGCTTTCTCTGCCCGCAGTGCCAAATGGGCACTCTCTGGCTGGCTGGTTTTAGGTTTGTCTGGGTTTCACCCAGCTCAGAAGGGTGCTGTGCATTGAGGCCTAGGATGCTTCCTGAAATCGTGGAATTGGTGCGAGGCAGTTTGCAGAAGTAATCAGGTGACACACAGCTCTTGGCATTTCCCGAGAAGCCAGGGCCAGCAGTCACTGCAGTGAAAAACGTGAGGGTGAGAAGGC
Source organism: Gopherus evgoodei (assembly GCF_007399415.2). Taxonomy (NCBI): domain Eukaryota; kingdom Metazoa; phylum Chordata; order Testudines; family Testudinidae; genus Gopherus; species Gopherus evgoodei. Next base: position 1,819,144 of record NW_022060060.1, read on the forward strand.
AGGGAACGGGCACTGAGGTGCGTACGTGGCAGAGCAAATGAGAAGGGTGCTGTTCCGAACACAATCGCTCTGTTCACATTTGTTCCACACTAGAGCGAAGTCTGAGAACCCCCACCCTGAGCGTACCGTAATAGAGGAAACAGTCCTGGGATTAGACCCTGTTGGGAGCAGTAGTAAATTGTGTCAGTTAGTCTAACTTTAACCTGCCTGGCTAACTATGTCAGCAATCACTCACACCCCCTGTGGCTACTGTCCTTTGTTCCAGTCTCTTTCAGGTATCTTTGGGGTTGGAGAGGCCATCTCTTGAGCCAGCTGAAGACCAAATGGAGGGGTCTCCCTGGAGTTTAAATAGACTTTCTCTTGTGGGTAGATACCCCTCCCTGCCCCTGTGTAGAATCCCAGCTCCAAGATGGAGTTTTGGAGTCTTATGTGGATTGGAGCCTTCCAAGATCCATTGTCAGTTAATTGTTTCTTGATTGGGCACTTAATTTGCACATTCCTTTCTCAAGAAGCTGACCAAATGCTTTGCAAAGGCTACTTAAAAATCAAGCAAGTACCCAGCCAATATTCATAACTTTGAATATAACAAGGACACATGCATAGAACTAGGATGAATAGATTCAGTGGATCATAACCTTTACAAATATATGTTACAAGTCATATGTAGCATAAAACATATTCCAGTTATATCATATATACATTCATAAGTATATTTCCATAAAGCCTTATAGGGTGCACCGTGACAAGCACTTCTCTCCAGACCAGACTCCACGTGCCAGCAGGATAGACACTACTATGACAGCTTCTTCTATTGGTGTCTGAGTGGAAGTAACGGCTGGCATGCTGCAACCTACTAAAGACATTGATTTCTGGACAAACATATTGGGGAATGCAAAGCAGCTGTGAACATAGGAAGCACCAAACTGGATAGGACAACTGGTCCATGTGGCCCAGTACCCTGTCTCTAACCATCAGCAGATATGTCTTAAGAAAATAGAATTCCTTGCTAGTTTGCATCAGTTAGAGAATGATTGATGAGGGATTAAATCCCTTCCAAACTTTTGGAGATTTTTTCCAAGTCCTTGCGATTTTTAAACCACCCAGTTAAAACCACATTGACGGCTGCTGGTGTGGTTGAAAGCAATTGAGACATAATACTGGATCACAGCCACAGCCATGTAAAGCCCACATTTACATAGTAAGTCAAAGGGAAAAAATACAAACATATTTTATCTGCACATGGCTGCTGATCAAGCCTTATGCCTCTATCTGTATATGATCCCATACAGATAAAAGTCAAACAGAATCAAGGTCCTAAATTCATTTTAAATAAAACAGGAGGTGCAAAGTTGGTTGCATCTTTCCCAAATAAATGAAATATGGGTTCCTCTACCCACCTTCCGATGGGTCACATGATCTTTCATTCCAGTGCAAAGTTTTTACTTTAATGATGACATTTCATTCCAGCTCTTGGCCTTGATTCATAGCTCTGGTTCCCCAGTTCCATGCTCGTCTAAGCCTTTTGATTTCAATGGAGTTAAACCAAGGTGCACTGCAATAACAGTGGGAAATAAAGCCCTTCCTACTTAATATGCTTTGTTATATGTAAAAATCCTTCCGTTCTCAGAGAGTAGAATCATATACCAAACACGCGATGTATTTCCTTGGCATTTTGATAAACAATTACGATCATCTAGACCAGGGGTTCTCAAGCTGTGGGTCAGGACCCCAGAGTGGGTCACAAACCCATTTTAATGGGGTCACTAAGGCTGCTGTTGGCCTAGGCCACAGCAAGTCTGAAGCCCAAGCCCAGGTCCCACTGCCAGGGCTATGGTTACAGGACCCCTGCCCAGGTTAGAAGCCCTTGGGCTTCAGCTTTGCCCCACTCACACACACCTGAGGCGGTTGGGCTCAGATGGGCTCCGTCTTTGGTCCCCTCTCCTGGGGTCCTATAGTAGTTTTTGTTGTCAGAAGGGGGTCATGATGCAATGAAGTTTGAGAACCGCGGATCTGGTCTGATCTCCTGTACAACACAATGCACTGACTGTCTCCTGGGGCGCTTAGCTGGGGTTCAAGTGTCCTGAGTCCTGTTCCCAGCTCTTCAGCTGAGCTGTGTTGGACCTCAGATGAGTCACAATGCCAGACCTCCTGGTTTTCCTTGGCCTACTGAGACTGCAAGCTCTTCGGGGGCAGGAATGTACAGCCCTTGGTACAAATGGGCCTTGATCACATTTAAAACTTCTAAGCACGGTTGTAAAAACAAACAACAGAAACACCTGAATTTGACAATGGACATCCAACCTTGATGTTAAGACTCCAAGTGATATATCGTGGTTAATTCTTCTCATCTCTATCTATCCATCTCTTACTTCCCATTTGATTTTTTTTCTAGCTTCAACTCTCAGATATTTTTTGTTCTTACGCCTTTTTTTCTACTAAATTAAAGAACACTCTTGTACCAACAGTCCTGAACTCCCCTGCTCAACCTTTTCTCCTAGCACAGGTGTCTGTGGCTGACTCATTTTTTTTAGTTTCTTGCTTCCTTTCACATTCCCAGTTTAGCTCTTCTAAGTCAAACTGAAACCTGAAATCTAGAATCCATCAGATCTGAAAGGAACAGCTGTGCTTTTTGGCATGGGGGAATTTCTCACCGATTTCTAGTTGTGCAAACTGGACTCTCAATTTAACTTTACCCATAGAAAATATTGAATAAAAGGGGACATGATGGATAAAAAAAATGGGTACTGTATTCATAGATAATCATTGATAGTGCTCCCTTCTGGCCTTAGACTATTGACCTTCTTTATACACAGGCCATAGTTTCCCTCCCCAAAAACCTTGGGGGTCCAAGCTACAGAGAATCCACCACCTTTCCTGGGAAGCTGTTTCAATATTTAATTATACTTACTGCTCGGAAACAACATCTTACTTCAATGTTGAATTTGTCTAACTTCAAGTTCCAGCCCTTGGATATTTTAATGCCTTTGCCAGCAAGATTAAAAAGCCAGCACAATCAGGTATCTTTGGCATGGGTAAGAAACAATACACAGTGATCAAATCACCTTCCAAACATCTCTCTGGAAAACTCAATAGATTCAGCTTCTTCAGAGAAGGTAGGACAGTAACCTCTGTTCACCTTGTCCCAGTATAGAAGAACCAGGGGACATTGCTAAAACTGAAAAGCAGTCACTGTAAAACTAATAAAACATGCTCCACAAGATATCATAGGGCCTAAGCCTGAGATTTTCCAAGATGTTTGATAGATTTGGCACCCATTCCCCAATAATTTTAATGAGAGCTGATTGTTCCATCCCAGCTATGTAGCTTGAAAAAAAAAAGAGCAAAAAAATCTTAGAAAGTTTCAAAGACAGGACTGGACTTCTGAATGAATAATGAAAGCTACAAGATGTAAAAAACCTAGGTGATTTGGAAGGGGCATACATTCTGTTGCTTTGTGGCATACATAAAAGTCAAAGTCAGAGAGGTTAGGAAGAAACTTTGCCATGGAAAGATTATCCCATAATTATCCACTAAGGAATTTATTGCAGCTTCCTCAGAGGCAGCTGGTAGCCTCCATGGTCAGAGACCGGAGAGTAGAGTGGTTGGACCAGTCTGAGCCTGGACGGCTTGTGAAATTGTGAAGAAAAAGGCTGAGATGTTCAAAGGATCCTGAAAGGGAGTGAGGTGCTAAATTCCCTTTGAATTGAGTTGAGCCCCAAACTCCCTTAAGCACCATTGAAAGACACCCCAGGATCCACATATTGAGGCAGACACTGAAATAGGTTTTAAAAGGCCATAAAAATGTAGTAATTGCCCAACTGAATCAGAGCCAGGCTCTAGTCCAGAATCCTGCGTCCAGCACAGGCAGGAATATGCTTTAGAGGTGCAAGAACCCCAGAGGAGGCAGATGTGGGATACTGTGCCACCACATAGGTCTCAGCCTTGTCTCTAATTGGCTCCAAATCCCAAAGTGGGAGATTTAATGTCCCTTCCATTAGTTGTTGTTTTTATAGTTTAATTCTGATAACTCTGGATATGCTGAGAATGACACAGTGGGGGAGGTAATATCTTTCACTGGAGCAACTTCGGCGGGTGACAGAGGCATGCTTGCAAGCAAAGTGGGCCGGGTAGATGGGCCCTTCTGGCCCTACCTCCTATGTTCCTAATCTGTTGTGCATGGACATTAACAATTGTGAGCCAGGTGTGTATTGGCCAGATTTAAGGGGGTTAGGTGGTGTGACAAATCTCCAAGTCTGTATTGGTGGGTCCTGCACTTCCTGGTGGATTGAGTGTCCTCAGAAACTCACTAAGGCCCTCAGTATGATCTTCCTTTCCCGGTATGGTGGCCAAGGTTACAGCTGATTGAGCTATTTTCATCACAGACCGGTATGGGAGGTGGGAAGGTGGAATACCCACAGTGTCTGTTGCTTCTTAGAGCTCCATAGGCACCGTTTGGTCTCCTGCCTGGACCAAAGTCTGTTTCCCCTCTCAAAGGGATCTCTGTAGATCATGTGGGGGAAACCCGGGCCTACCCTCTACTCCGGGTTCCAGGCCAGGGACCCTAATGATAGCAGCTGTTAGCAGCTTCCCTCCCCCACTGACGCTGCTTTGATTCTCTGGGCCACTTCCCCGTGCTCCCCTTTCCCAAGCTTCACCCTTACCTCAGGGCTCAGCACTGCTTCCTCCCCTCCAGCTCCTTTCCCCTGGGCTCCTCTCAGGAGAACTGGAAGGAGAGCTTTTAAAGCAGTATAAGTGGGACCTGAATTGGTCCCAGCTGTCTCCATTAGCCTATCAGCCTTAACTGACTCTTTCTCAGTTAATTGAGGTCAGGTGTCAGCATTAGCCTAACGACCTTAACTGGTTAAATTGGCCTCAGGTGTCTTGACTGGCCGGGAGTAGCCCTTGTTTGGCTATCCAGGGAACAGGGACCTGCTCATTCTGAGGCTGATCTACCTGCCATCCACTACCCTCTTACATCCCTCTGGCCTGAGTCCGTCACAATGCCTAGTGGGATTTCCAAAAACAACCTGTTTGATTCAGGTTAACAAAGGTCCATTGAGCTAACCCAGCTGGGAGCTGAAACCAGACAACTTCAAATGAGAAATTTAGGCTCAATCTGTGCAAATGAGGGATGATTGGCCATTGGAATAAACTACCAAGGGAAGTGGTGGATTCTCCATCTCTTCTCATCTTCAGATCAAGACTGGAGCTTTCTGGAAGATACTTTAGTTAAATGCAAGTTATTGGGTTCAGTACAGGGTTAGCTGCATGACAGTTAATACCTGTGATATACATGATCTCTTTTGGCCTTAAACTCCATGAAGCCATAAAAATCTACTTAGGTGCTTTGGTAACTCATACAATGTACCTAAATATCTTCCAAAATCTCACTGTGAGCCTCTCCATGCCTCAGGCCCCATCTGTAAAATGGGAAGAACAGCACTTCCCTACCACCAAGGGATTTGTTTAGAATAAATACAATGACCATTGAGATGTTTGGGTACTACGATAATGAGGGGCATATAAAATATGAGAGAGAGAGAGAGAGAGAGAGAGGGAAAGAGAGAGACCAACTCCTACTGAATGACAAAGGGACCTGGGTCTTCATTTCTTAGACCACTTTGAAAACCCCATCCAACAGGCCTCACGGGGAGGCAAGGAGTCATCACCAGCTATGAAGGTTGGTCTTCTGGTGAAGGCGCCGTCCTGGAACCTGGAAAATGTGGCTTTAAGTCTAAGCTCTTCCACCTACTCGTGTGACCTTGAGCAAATTGCTTAGACTGGGATCTTCAAAAAGACCTAAGAGATTTGGTGTCCAAATCCCACTGAATACCAGTGGCACGTTGGACACCTAACTCTCTAAAGCACCTTTGGATATCCCAGCCTAGATTTTCAAAAGCCTCAATTGCACTTAAATGCATCAGTTCCTAATGGAAGTCACTGGAAGTTAGATTTCTAAGTGCCATGTGTACCTGTGAATACTTACCCTGTAATCTTTTCATATCCCCTCTCTGTATAATCAGAATAATCTGGGTTGCAAGGAATATGGAAGAGTTTGTTTAAAAGATGGAGGAAATTTCATTGTCAAATTTTGACATTTTAATGAAAAATTAAATTGCAATTTCAAACGTTCAAGATATTTTGCCATCACTGTTATTCAGAGATTGTGGTGAACGGGCCATCTAATAATCTAGATTAAAAATAAAATGTCAATACCTAGACCCTGGAGGCAAATGTAAAACATTAAACTCAATCTGAAGTCTTATTCGTTTAACTGACAGGAGGATAAATTCTGTGACACCTAAAGTTATTGGGCACTATCCTGACCTAGTGTAAATGGAAGTGTTGTTAACTGAACATTGGGGCTTTTATTAAAAATAGAAATGGGTTGTGACTACAGCAGAGTGACTGTTTTCATATAATATATTATTCACTGAAATTCAGTTCTGAATTGACCAAAATTTAGTGAATTCAGCCTGAAATTAGCCAATAGTTTGGGGGGGAGGGGGATTCCAAAACTTTAAATTTAAAAATGTTTAAATTAAATTTAACTAAAAACATCTCAAAGTTAAATAAAATGTTTTGTTTTGGGTCAAACAAAATTCTTACTGTTACCTGAAATGAAGTGTTTTAGTATTTTGTTAGAGTGACCAAAAAAAAAAAAAGGAAGTGATCTCAGATTGACTTGATATTCCCACCACCCCCTTAGGATATTACATATTGACCACCAAACCGAAAAATCCAACAATAATTCACCCAGCGCTAGTTCTGAATACTTTAAAACAATAATCTTGTTTGATCAAAGTCTTCTTGTGATTAAGGTACAGCTCTTCAAGGCAAGACTCTGTAAGGGCCTCCTCTGAGAAGACAGCTGTTGAAGACTCATTCCTGTCCCTTGTCAGTTGATTTCAAAGAAACCTGATGTCTTTCCCCCAAGCCACCGTAATTCAAACCTCTGCTTTCTCAGAACTCCAATATAGCAACAATGTTGTCCTGGGTCTTTCAAACGACGCACATCTTCCATTATTGAAACTTGCAGGTGTCTTCATTCTGAGAAAGACAAACTAAAATATCTCAAACTCATTCTCTAAAACTAACTGTCAAACACTGCCATTTTGACCAGAAGAGCTTTTTAGGGATTATTCTGACTTATTTTAAGCATCTAAAAATATAGAGAGATGATTTATTTTGCTTATGGTGTTAAGATGATATCTGGATTGATGTGAGTTATCAAAGCTTTGCTAAATTCAGTAGATTTATGGTCAGCATAATACCTGAGGATCTGGTCTCTTTTTTTAAGAAAAAGGAGAAGAAAGAGTATGGTGAATGGAATGTGCATCAGCCCCTAAACAAGAAAAGATTATTATTAAAAAGAAGAAGCCTACATAACATGAAAAAATATTCATACTGGCCCAGATCTCCAGCTGTTGAAAAATCAACCCCAGTTCCAGTGAAGTCAGTGGGTCAGATCTCCAGCTGACGTGCATTGACAGAGCTCCACAGGAGTCTATGGGTCAGACTCACTAAGCGTAGCTTCACAAAAGTCAACGAGCCAGATCTTCAGTTAGTGTAAATCAACCCTGGAGTGAATAGACCAGATCCCCAATGGGTATAAATCAGTGTAGCTCCATTGGAGTCAATGGAACAAGGGCAGTTTATCCCAGCTGAGCCTATGGGTAAAATTCATCTCTGCAGAATGGCAGCATAAAGCCTAAGTAACGTTGAAGTCCCACATCAGTTCTATATTGAGGGATTCTGGGGGCCATAAGTGGTGCATGGGGCTTGTGTTGTTCCTTTGAAGAACAAATTTTCCCCTATATCAAGAAAAGGATTCTTTCCCTCCCCTCCACCCCCCACCCTCACAACATGTGTCAGGAATGCCTGGGAACTCTTTCAAATTATGAGCCAAAAAGAAGGCGTTGAGACAGTCCAAGGGCAAGTTTTGCTCACCCTAACTCATCTTGAGTGGCATTTTACTCCAGGAGTAGGTGCACTGAATTCATTGGAATGGCTTGTGGTGTAAGATGCTACTCAAGATAGAACTGGCAGAATATGATACATAAGGTACTACAATTATCTAGACAAGCTAGACCAATTCCGACTAGAAATAAGGTTGAGTTACCCTCCATCTGCAACCTATCTAGTTGTTCATAATCCAGCACTTTAAGTCTTTAAATCAAGACTCTCTAAAGAGACAGGTTCAGCAAAATAGGAGCTTGAGGCAAGAGTCAGTGGCTGACGTTCTCTAGCCCGTGTTCTGCAGAAGGTCAGACTGGGTGGCTATATTGGTCCCTTCTGGCCTTAATTCCAATTGATCTAAAAGGTGAAACATGATTTAATAGGGCAAAGGGGAAGTCCACATTTTTCACTCTTTATGCTGGGTGGCAATGAGATCTGTGGAACTGGAATGGTGAGCTGAAGAAAATGGAAGGACAGTCATCACTTGGGTCACCTAAAACGAAGCCAATGTTTGTCCAACCTGCTCTTAAAAAAAACCAGTGATGGAGATTCCACAACCCTCCTAGGAAGCTGCTCTAATTCTTAGATACTGTTACACTCAGGAAGTTTTTCCTAGTGTCTAACCTAAGTCTCTCTTGCTGCAATTGAAGCTCATTACTTCTTGTCCTGTCCTCAGTGGATAAGGAGGACAATTTATCACCCTCCTCTTTATAACAACCTGCTACATACTTGAAGATTGTTATTGTCCCTCCAGTCTTCTCTTCTCCAGACTAAAACACACCCATTTCTTTCCAATCTTCCCTCATAGGTCATATTTTCTAGACCTTTAATCATTTTGTTGCTCTTCTCTGGACTTTCTCCAATTTGTCTACATCCTTCCTGAACTGTGGTGCCCAGAACTGGACGCAGTACTCCAGCTGAGGCCTAATCAGTGCTGAGTAGAGTGGAAGAATTGCTTCTTGTGTCTTGATTACAACACTGCTGCTAATACATCCCAGAATGATGTTCGCTGTTTTTGCAACAGTATTAAGTTGTTGACTCATATTTAGCTTGTGATTCACTATGACCCGCACGTCCCTTTCCACAGGACTCCTTCCTAGGCACTCGTTTCCCATTTTGTATTTGTGCTATTGAATATTTAGCCTCAAGTATAGTCCTTTCAATTTGTTCTTATTGAATTTTGTCCTATTTCAGCCCATTTCTCCAGATCATTCAGAATTCTAACTCTGTTCTCTACAGCACTTGCAACCCCTCCCAGCCTGGAATTATCCACAAACTTTAGAAGTCTACTCTCTATACCCTTATGCAAATCACTGATGAAGATATTGACTAGAACCAAGGCCAAGACAAATCCCTGTGGGACCCCACTCGATGTGCTCTTCCAGTTTGATTGTGAACCACTGATAAACGACGCTGAGTACGCTTTTCCAGGCTGGTGCGCACTCACCTTATGGCGGGTGCCTCTAGGCTATTTTTCTCTAGTTTGTTTATGACAATGTCATGTGAGGCAGTATGAAAAGACTGGCTAACATTGAGCTATATCTCATCTACTGCTCCCCCTCATCCACATGATTTGTTACCCTGCCAAAGAAGGATACTGGATTGGTTTGACAGTCAACATAGAAGAAAATAAGATGGTTTTTGGCTAGTTCCTTAAGTATTCTAGGGCGTCCTTCATCTAGCCCTGCTGACTTGAAGACATGGCATTTGTCTAAGGCCTTGTCTACACTGCCACTTCCAGTGCTGAATCTTTCTTTGCTCAGGAGCATGAAAAAGCACCCCCCTGAGAGAAGCAAGTTTCAGTGCTGTAACGTGGCAGTGTAGACAGTGCCCCAGCACTTGGAGCTACTCCCCTCGTGGGGGTGGTTTTATTATAGCGCTGGGAGAGCTCTCTCCTGGCACTGGAGCTGTGACTACACAGTCACGTTGAAGTGCTGCCACAGCACTGTTGTTCTTTGCCTATGCTAGCCTCAGAGCCTACCCCATTTACACAGGTGTTCGGTGTTAGTTCTGATCACTGTTAACTTTTTGGTGAAAGTTGCAGCCAAAAAAGGCATTTAACACTTGGGCCACTGCTACGTTTTCTGTTATTGTCTTTCACTCTGAGTACTGGGCCTACCTTGTCCTTTGTCTTCCTCTAGCTCAGGGATAGGCAACCTGCGGCACGCGAGCTGATTTTCAGTGGCACTCACACTGCCCGGGTCCTGGACACCGGTCCGGGGGGCTCTGCATTTTCATTTATTTTTAAATGAAGCTTCTTAAACATTTTAAAAACCTTATTTACTTTACATACAACAATAGTTTAGTTCTATATTATAGACTTATAGAAAGAGACCTTCTAAAAATGTTAAAATGTCTGACTGGCATGTGAAACCTTAAATCAGAGTGAATAAATGAAGATTCGGCATGGCACTTCTGAAAGGTTGCCGACCCCTGCTCTAGCTTTGCAAGTATTTGTTAAATGTTTTCTTATTACCCTTTATATGCCTACCTGGTACAAGCTCACTTTGTGCCTTGGCTTTTCTAGTTTTGCCCCTACATTCTGATGTATTTTTGTCATTTGACTTAGTTTTCACTTCTTGTATGACTGGGTTCAGCTCTGTCCCACTGGTGCTCTCCTGTTTAAGAAGCTCCATGTTAAGAAGTTGTGTATTTCAGAAAACAAACAAGCAAACAAACAAAAACCATGAGTGGAGTAAGGAGTTATTCATTGCAAGCAGGCAGGGCTGGCTCCAGGGGGTTCGCTGCCCCAAGCAGCCAAAAAACCACAAAAACTCTCTGCGGCAATTCAGCTGGACATCCTTCGCTCCGAGCGGGAGTGAGGGACCCTCTGCCGAATTGCTGCCGAATACTGGACGTGCCACCCCTCTCTGGAGCGGCCGCCCCAAGCACCCACTTGCTAAATAGGTGCCTGGAGCTGGCCCTGCAAGCAGGGTAGCAAAAATTTTGCACCAACAACCAGATTTTTGAAGGATTTATTTTAAGGTATTGTCACTCTGAGTAGAGCAACTCCTGGCTGATTTAGGAGCCTGGTGGTATTTAGATTCCTAAAGATGCAGACAGGTGCTTAATGCACATTGATTTCAATGGGCATAAAAGTACTTTTGAAAATCCCACCAGGTGCCTAAATACTGCGAAAAATCGAACCCTGAGTGCCTAAGGCCTAGTCTACACTTGGGAGCTTCACCTACGTCCCTCTGCCACTTAGAGGTGAGATTTCCTTTTGAAGGGACACAGCTATGCCAGTAAACTCTCTTATGGAGACACAGTTACACAGTATAAATACCAGCCTGGGACCAGGAAAAGTACCAGCCCAGCAGGTCCAACTGCGATGCACTTGGTCTGAGATTTCTACCCTCTTCAAGCACCAATGCGCCTCAGCAAGTATTTGCTGTGACGGCAGGCAGCGTTTTCAAAACAGTAAGGTTTGTTAGTCAACTGGAACACAGTGTGGGAGTCCTGAGTTAAGCACAGAGAAACAGAGGTTAAGATCTAGTTTATTGTGGCCAAGCCAGCACTTCATTTCCTGCTCTTTTCCTCTGTCTTTGTCAGTTCCAGCTGAGAGCTGCTCAGTCCAACCAAAGCCAGCTCTTAGCCTCTCTCCCATGCTGAGTTCACATGTTCCACCTGCCAGAGATTCCCCGTGGATTGGTGCCAGCTGCTCAGTTGCTGGGGCTCCCACGGTCTTTCTGGGTCCTTCATTGATATGGGTTAGTTTTCAGCCCTAGACAGGCTAGGAGACATGTCTCCTGTTCTGTCACGTCTCCTGTTCTGTCCCAAGAGCAGGTTAGAACCCTTTTGCTGCACCCACTAACTAGCAATGCAACACAGAGGGAAACTGAGGCACCATCGGACTCAAAAACATTACAGAACATTCCCATTTCATCACAGCTGGTGTGTAGCTTGTTTTGCTTCCCCGAACCAGAGAAGAACTTTTAGAAGTAGAATGGCTCTGAAATTTTCCAGTGTAATGTTTGTTCATCAGAAAATTCTGATCACTTGGAAGGGAAACTTTTTGCAGAAGTGTTTTCTTCCCAAACAGGCTTTTGGCAAAAGCATCACTTTAAAGACAAAATATTTGGATAAAGTCAAAACATCATTTCATCCTTTTCAGAAGGAAACATTTCAAATTGCCATTCTGAAATGGCTTTTCTTTTCAATTTTATATTATATTCATCCATTATACAGCAAGAAGGGACTATTATAGTCACCTCATCTGAATTCCTGCATAACACAGGCCTGAATGAATTCCTACTTGAACGAAAGCAGATCTTTGTAGGAAAAATCCAACCTTGCTTTAAAAATTGCCAGGGATGGAAAAAACACCATTGTTCCAATGGTTAATCAGCCTCGCTGTTAAGTGTGCACCTTATTGCCAATCTGAATTCCAGCCATGGGCTCATGTCAGCCCTTTCTCTGCTACAGTGAAGAGCCCTGTGTGTTATCAAGTTTCTCTTCCCCATACAGGTATTTCTAGACTGTGATCGGGTCACCTTGTAACCTTATGTTTGATAAGCTACAGAGACTGAGCTCTGAGTCAATCACTAGAAGGCATCTTTTCCAATCCTTGCATCCATCTCATTAATCACAATTTATCATGATTATTGTTGCAACTTTGGATATTGCTAGATTTTAAGGCCAGAACAAGCCATTAGGTCATCTAGTCTGACTGCCTGTGTCACACGGGCCAGCCAGGAGTAACTGGATACAATTGTTTCAAGCCCAAGCTTTTCTCTTGGCCTCAAGAACATCTTGTGGTAATGAGTTCAGCAGATCAATATTCCATTTGCAATTATTATGTTTGAATTATTCCCCCCACACACACCTCAGCTAGTGTGCTGGAATATTTAGTGTCTAGCTAGTTTATTTTAATTACACTTTGCCACACTGGTTTCCCCTACAACACCGTCAAAGGCTTTTTTTTTAGTGGTAGATCCCAAGCGAGTTTATATCCCCATATAGCAATAATAAAGCCTAAAGATTAAAACCGGGGTCACTATGGGGCCCCTTTCCAGTAAAAAATTGAGAGCATTGATTCCCACTCAAGGGGACACCAAAAAGAGAATCCTGGGCTAATAATACCAACTGCCAGTAGCTGAAGTCACTCAATCTTGCAGTTCAGAGCAGAAATCGACTCACATGACTCATCTGTTTCCTATCTGCTCCGAGCACCTGCTCATTACCTCTCCTCCTGAAAGCACAAACTGAGACACTACAGAGTAATTTTAGCTGCTGCTTGCAAATTAGTTTGAAGCAAGCCAAGTGCAGAGGGTGAGGTTCTGATCTCCAATAAGCAGGGTGTTTTATTATTTTTATTGTTGTTATTTGCTGCAGCACTTAGAGGCCCTGCATGATACCAGAACGCCTTTTTCCCCCACGCACACACAGAGTAAGTCATAGGCTTGACCCGAGTGGGAATTCAATCTGTGGGTTGCCCCACGGTTACAAAGTTAACTTAGAACTCAGGAATCTTGGATCTGATACTGTTCTTCACTGCAGTTACCTTGAGAGAGATCTTTACCTTTAAAATGTGGTTCAGGCCTCCAAAGTATTTGAGAACCAAACTCCCATTGAAATCAATGAGCATTAGGCACCTAACTACCTCTGAAGAATTGGGCCTCAGTTGCCCCATAAGTAAACTGGAATTAATAATATTTCATCCTTCATAGGAGGGCTGTGAGGTTTAATTGCAGTGAAGACTGTGAGATGCTCAGATAAAATGGAGTTGGGGCAGAGAAGTATCTTATGTGATATGGTGGGCCTGTGCCTTTAAGGGCTGAGCTTCCCAGACAGAGAATCATGGACTGGTTGGGCTCTTCTGCACCTCACACCTAGGGTTCTCCAAAAGAGACCAGATGAATTAGAGGCAAAACTGCCCCTGAATTTCAATGGAATTTGGATGCCTCTTAGAGCTTGTCTACATAGAGGGGTATGTACTTTATGTAGACCCTGAGCCCTAGAGAGTTCGACTTGCCCAATCTCAATATCTAAGACAGGATTTGCACACAGACCCCCTGAGTCCTAACCTACTGCCCTCACCCCAAAATCACCCCGAGTCTTAGATATCAGCACACTATTTCTAGAGTGTCTCTCTTGGTTTACATTCAACCAGTCATCTATATAAATGTCTACTCCGTATGTGCAATCCTGCTAAGCTTTCACACTCCACATTATACTGTGTTGATGAGTTCCACTGGCTACATGGGCATCTGGATGGGAGAGAGCTAGCGTAACGCTGTAGCTAACTAATAAAATGTTGTAGTTGATGGTACAGCCCTCACCCCAATGTGGATCAAGTTATTTTAGAGGCAAAAAGGGCCCAGTTTGCCACTGTTACCTCAGTTATAAATGTGCATATATAGCCCATTCCAGTAAATAAACTAGCATCAAAGCTGGATTTCCATTCAAGGGGTCACCAAAAGATAATCTTGGGCTAAAAAATGTATATCTGTCTACAGTGCATCATGGGGTGTGATTGCAACTTGCCTAGGCATCCCTGAGCTAGCTTTAATCTAGCTAACATGTGGCCCTGAGTAGTGAATCTGTGGTACCATATGCTAGACGCTGGTTGTACAAACCCACCCAGGACACAGCTACCAGCACCAAGCTACCTAGCTTAAGGCAAACTCAGGAATGTCTACTCGAGACAAGATCCTACAGTCATGGGCTGTGGATTTGGAGACATACTCCAGGTGAGATGCCCACGATCATGCAGGAAATCTGCAGCACAGCAAGAATTAGGCCTCGGCTTCTGAGTCATAGGTCCCCTCTCTAAGCAGTTCCTCTGCTGCCTTCTCCTCTGCATGCCAGTGGATTTCTGGTTAAACCAATTTGGTACCAAACAAAACTGCATTTCCATCAAAACGGTTCTTGCCTTCCCCATCTGCCACATACACACACTAAATTCTTCTGTTTAAAAAATGAAGCAGTTTGGGGGGTTCTGATGCTTAAATTTTGGAAATATTCAGTTTAGAGAGTTTGTTTTCCTGACAACCCTCCCACACAATTTTAAACAAAGCCAGATTTGTGTGTGTGTAAAAAAGTCCCTTTTGTCACAAAGCCATTTTCAACAGAAGAAATCTTTCCCTGAAGGTTTTCAGACAGCTTCAGAGCCCAGCACTGAGTCTGCTGCCTAACACGCTGAGTGTCCCACTCTTTCCTTGCATCCCTCCCACCCCCCATCTGGGGTGTCTTTATTCACCTGCTGGCTCTTGTCTTTTACTTAGATCAGTCATTTTTCCATTGGCAGACCCCTACAACATTTCCAATAGAGATGAGGGAAATCTCAGGGATAGTCTGCAGAGCCCCAGGTGGCCGCAGACCACTGGTTGAAAACCATTAAGTTAGACTGTAAGCTAATGGGCAGGACCTTTCTTTGTTCTATATTCCTACAGCCTTTTGCACAATCGGGTCCTGGGCCACGCTGGGGGCTCCTTGTTCTACCACAGGACATATGGTAAGTTACAATAACAGTGTCTAATGTAGTTTGCTACACAGAATAGCGAAATTGGTTCAACTTACTGGGTTAGAAGGGACCACAAGGGGCATCTAGTCCAGTGTCTCCTCAATCTTTCTGATACCAGGGTCCGGCTTGCTGACTTCCTAAACTGCCTCGGGGAGATCTCAGGGCCCGGCATCAGTACACGGACTGGTCAGTGAGAAACGCTGACTTAGCCCCTTGCCAAGATGTGGGATTTGTTGTGTCTCAACCAGCCAAAACAGATGGCTACCAAACCTCGTTTTGCTAACTTCCAGGAACCAAGATGCCATGGCTTCCCCGGGCAGTTTGTTCCATTGGCTCCTGCTCCAGAATGTCTGATCTAACTAAGCCACAGCTCATGATTGCAGTGGAGACATGTCCCCAGCACCATGTCCTTGGTCCCCTGGGATGTCTCTAGCACAGCAAGATTTAGGCCTGTGCTTGCGAGTTTTATGTTCCCTCCCTAATCACATCAGCTGCCACCTTTTCCTGCACACAGTTAAACAGAAACAAATGCCTTTTCATCAAAATGTTTCCTCCCATTTGTTTCAGGTTATCAAAAAAAGTAAAACTGAAAATTCTTCAGTAAAACAATGAAGCCGTTTGGGCTTTTTGCTGCTGAAATTGTGGCAATCTTCCTTTTGGTGAGTTTCTGGTTTTCTGACACCTCCACCCACCCACCCAATTTTAAACAAAACCCGATTGGTGTTTTCCAGACACACATTTTGTCAAGAAGCCGTTTTCAAGAAATACTTCCATGAGACTTTTCAAACAGCTTCAGAGTCCAGCCCCGAGTCTGCTGCCTCGTACGCTGAGCGAGCTTGTCTCACTGTTCCTTGCACTCCCCCATCCACCTGATGGCTCCTGCCTTTCACTTAGATCAGTGGTTTTCAACCTTTTTCCATTTGCAGACCCCTACAAAGTTTCAGCTGGAGGTGCGGAGCCCTTTGGAAATCTGAGACATGACCCCCAGGTCCACAGTTCTAGTCCAACCCCTGCCAGAAGGCAGGATTTGTTGTCGAGACACCTCAGACCGACAGCAAAGCAGTCTCTGATAGAAAACCTCCAGGGAAGGCGCGTCCATGACTTCCCTAGGCAGTTTGTTCCATTGTCCTGCTCTTCTTAGTTGGGGAGTTTTCCTGAGATTTAATCTAAATCTGCTTTGCTGTAGTCTGAGCCCTTTCTAACGATCTAACATTTTTCACCCATAGCCCTCAGAGCACAGTGTAAAGGTCAGTACCACTAACTACTTCATATGCTTCTACCCCACAAGGCAACATGTGCAGCCTCCCAGAATCCCCTACTTCTTCCAGGAATTCGGAGCTAGACGCCCAAAGAGTTCGAGGCCAAGACCTGGTGGTGGCTTCATCTGGTCTGACCTGTTTATCACACACCAGCAAACGCCACCCCACACCTGCGTGCGAAACCCAACAGCACTCAGGAGATTAGACTGTGATGTGCCCCAGGCAAAGAAGTGATTAAATGAGATACCCCCAAATAACCCCAGCAAATGACCCATACCCACATGCTGCAGAAGAAGGTCACTTTCCCGCCCTTGCCCCCAGGTCACCACTAATCTGACCTGGGGGGAAATTCCTTCCTGACCCCACATACAGAGATCAGTCAGACCCTGAGCATGTGGGCTAGGGTGACCAGACAGTACGTGTGACAAATCAGGACAGGAGGTGGGGGGTAATAGGAGCCTATATAAGAAAAAGACCCTATACTCAGGACTGTCCCTATAAAATTGGGACATCTGGTCACCCTAATGTGGGCAAGAAGGATCAGCCAGCCAAGCTGCTGAGAGTCCTGGCCTTCCATTGAGATGGGGCGGATGCCACAGTGATTCCTGAGATACTTCAGCCTGCCTAATTTGAGTGCACTCAGCTATTTCTGACTGAACCGGTTTGGTAGAATTGGTTCATAAAGTCTTAATCTCACAGTGGTCTCCTCTGGCCTTATCTAGTCTGGAGTCCTGGAGAAACACAGGCCAGACTCCCTGATTTCATTCCTCTTTGACCTGGAGCACATCGTTCAGAAGATGACATCCAGCCTCAGGCGACAAACCCACTTGGTTCTGGAATGGACACCAGGCGCAGGGCCAAACACACTGGCTGGAGATCTCACCTTTGTAACCCAGTCTGTGGCTCTGGAAGTTAGGAAGTGCTGGGTCCTAGGTCTCATTCTGCCACTACCTTGCCCGGGAGCTTTGCCCAAGTAGCTAAAGTTTCTCACCCCCATAATCAGTGAGCATGTTGGAAAGTGCTGGGCCACACTGACTCAGAACTTTATAGGTTAGGGCAGAAGGGGCCAATAGTCTCCACTTATGCTAAACCAGAGCTGAGAGTAGATCTAGCAGCCAGTTACCTCTGTGGTGAGCCCAATAAATTGGGTGTGATTAATTCATACTCCAGAAAGGCCTCTGGTCTGCCTTTGAAGCAACAAAGTCCACCATTTCCCGTGGCAGTGTGCTCCAATGGTTAGTCTCTCTCAGTATTGCAGAATTATGCCTTGCTTGAGTTTCTACCCATTGAGTCTTGTTCTGTCTTTTGCCACTAGATTAAAAAGACCTTTAGTACCCAATATTTTCTCCTTATTCACTGTGAGGACTTTCATAATCAATTCACTCCTTGATCAACATTTTGACCAGATAGACTGAGCTCCTTTAATCTGTCTCTCAGACAGTTCCTAGCCTTTGAATCCTTTGTGCCTCTTTTTATATTTGTAATGTTTCCCAAATACAGCCTTACCAAAATACCAGATTCATCACACAGAGAGAGAGAGAGAGAGTGAAGAGGGTTAGGATAAAGTAAAGGGAGGGGACATGACATATCTGCCTTTAGAGTCTACATTAAGAAAAGTCATCCCAAAATTGCTCTGAATTTTTTGGGCTTTCCCCTTTTCTGGAAGGCCAGACATTCATTAGCTGTGAACCCTGACCCCATCAATGTTTGGTGGGGAAATCAACTTTTTCCATTATTACAGGATTCTTTTTTCTTTTAGTAACCAAAGCTGCATGGTGTATGCACACTGCCTTGTTACCAGGTAACTTTGTGGCTCACTTCTGCATTCTCTTCCATTTTCTGCACCCTCTTCCATTTTTTTAAACCTCCCTTTAAAAACTGACTTGTCCGTTCTGTGGCTTGGGAGAAAGCACATGGATTTCAACTTCATTCCCAATGGGGAAGGATCCACACCTACATCAAGATGCCCCTACCGCTTTGCCAATCTCAGCAGAGAAACCAAGCCATGCATAGGACATGGGCCATTTTGACACCAGCATTGAGTTCTCAAAAGACAGGGCTGACACACAGAAGTTGAGGGGCTCTTTCGGCTGGGAGAATGAACCATTGCTGTCAATCCAGTGAACTAGAGAGCACATGGGATCAGATCCTCCGCCGACCTCAATCAGCTTGGACTTCAGTGGAGCTGTTCTGATGTCCTCCAGCTGAGGAACTGCTCCAGTGCTCGGTAGATTATGGTACATTTGCAGCCACTACAGAGTTATTGAGCAACAGGTTTGGATTTGGACCTAGTCTGGCACCCTGCAATGAACAGGGCAGAGACTCTCATAATGACTCCCCCACAAAGACCAACAGGAATAGCTTTCAGAGGCAGATGTAGGAACTTGGAACACTCCCCCTCCCCCAAGTTACAATTTTAAGGGGAAAAAAGCAGCACATATGTGCAATTTTATATTTCGTTCTCTCCCTCTCTTAATGCCAGTTATGATTGTAGTTGGATCAATTTAAATGCCTTCGGCGAGTTGCATGGTGTGTTTGATTTTTATGTAATGTGCTTTTGAAAATGGAAAGAAAATTCAATAACATATTTTCAGAGCTATCACTCTGTTTGAGAAAACAGGCTGATGACCAAAGCAGCCAGCTGTTAGTTCACAGAAGTTGCCTTTTCATTTGAATATGTCACTAGAATAGCACGAACCAAAACCGAAACTTGCATGTGGACGGCACTAGGAGACAGAGGCCTTGTAAACAAGTCTAATAGTCACATTCCTTAAAGCATTTTATTGTGCTTTCAGATCAATTTATTTCTAGCCCCATCTCTTAGGACTTGTCTTCACACACTGTTCTTCTAGACTAACCAAAACTGCCTTTCAAACTGATGTCATGGACTCGGACAAGTTTATAGCCAGATCATTTAGTGTCACTCCCTGTAGAACACAAGCCAGAAAGTTTCACCCTGTGCAGAATTTCATCTAATTAAACTGAGGGAAACTCCTCTGTAGACACTCAGATTTACCTCTGGTTTACTTTGATTTTCTTCAAGTTGGCAAGGAACTGATTTAAACTAAACTGATAGAAACCAGGAACAGATCGAATAAATGCTATTTTTGCACAGGAATTTGCACCACTAATTAAACTGGTTTAGGTCTCAATAGGCAAAATGGAGGGTCCACTTAGAGTCCAGCCCCTCTGGGTACATGGGAAGGGTAGAATTTTCTAAAGCCCAAGGGCTAGATTTTTTAAAACTATTTAAATATCTAGTGGGACTTTAAGAAGCACCTGAGGTTCAGGCTGCTAGAAGATGCTTTTGAAAGTCTCACTAGGAATCTAAATACCTTTACAAATCTGGCCTTTGGGCTTGCTCTCCAAATCCCACTCTGGGATGTTAACTGCAGGATTCCTCCAAAGCAGCAGGTACGAATCACTGGCGGAGACGGGGCTAGAACCCTGGTCTGATCCACTCTGGTTTTCCTTCAGTTGCTAAGGTGAAATCCTCAAGTCAGTGGCAAAACTCCTGTTGGCTTAATGGCACCAGGAATTGGCTGTCAATGGTTTGCCACTAGACTCAGGCCCTGAGCACAATTATAGACTCATAGAAATGGGGGGTTGGAAGGGATGTCCAGAGGTCTTCAAGTCTGGCCCCCGGCGCTCAGGCAGGACCAAGTAACTCTAGATCATCCCTGACAGGTGTTGGTCCAAGCTCTCCTTAAACTGCGAGCAATGGGGATTGCACAGCCTCCCCGGACGCCTGTTCCAGAGCTCAACAACCTTCCTTCAGCCGTAGTTAACTGCATCCCACAAAGTGCCCAGGGCTGCTCTAAAGCTTTCGTTATTTCGGAGTTTTTGAGTTACTCTGAGGCCACCAGGGACTGGCTACATGAAAAGGATGCAGAATGATGCTATCAAGGCACTGCTGGTTGGGTGAGAAGTTTATTAAAATAGATTATAATGATTTATATTGCAGTAACACAATAATTTGTAGTGTGGTAGTGCCTAGGCATGGCCCAGGATGTGTTGTGCTAGGAGCTGTACGAACAGAGCAAAAAGAGATGGTCCCAGCCCCCAGACCTTACACCTTTTCCAGACCCGAGGAGTTCTGTGAACCTTGAAAGAGCCACCCTTCTCCCAATAAAAGATACCACCTCACCCGCCTTGTCTCCCTCGTATCCTGGGACCAACACTGCAACAAAAGTGCCAGTTACAATCTAAGTATAAGGTGAGTGCAGGATGTAACATGGAGAATGTATATTTTAGGCGTTGGACATGTGAAAAGATGTGTGATTGACGGGGAAAACGAACAGCTAGGTAAAAACGCTGAGCCAACAATCCAAGCAATCTGGTCAGCAAATGAATCTTAGCGCTGGGCAGAAAGAGTGTTGGTACGTTATAGAATGAATAACTTGGTAACCGTGAATTTAAGGCGAACACCTGCATTTAATCCCAGGTGGTGCCCTGTTTTGGTGACTGATTGCTCACTGAAGCAAACAAAACAAACAACATACTTCAGCTCATGTGTCTGCCTGTGGACCTGTGCGATCTGGAGGCGGGAGAGAACCGGTCAGCAAGGGATGGCTGCAGACAGACAGTTGGGGAGTGCAAGGAACCGAGTCAGTACTGGGCAACACGGTGAACCATGGGCTTGGCCTACCAGCTGCCTCACCGTTGTCCTGGTTGCACTGGTACTGCGGCAGAGGACAGTCTGAAGGAGGGGTTTTTGCGGATGCTTTTCCCCAAGTGTGAGGGGCTACGTGGGAGAAAACAAACTTTCAAACAAACAGCTGTCTAGCAAAGAGGCAGTGAAGGCTGATGGGAGGGAGAGTGGACATTACAGTAGCAGATGAGAGATGTTGTGTGGGGTTGGAGGAGCCCACGG
This sequence comes from Gopherus evgoodei, assembly GCF_007399415.2. Lineage (NCBI taxonomy): Eukaryota > Metazoa > Chordata > Testudines > Testudinidae > Gopherus > Gopherus evgoodei. The sequence goes on from NW_022060060.1 coordinate 1,840,700, forward strand.
AGGGCCAATCTGGCCTAGTGGGTGGAGCAGTCACCCAGGTCAGGGAACAGAAGTGGGGAAGGGGGTCAGAACCAGCATCAGCTGCCAGATATCAGAGCCAGGGGTGGATCCAGAGTCAGAATCAGGAATCAAAGCTGAGGGTCAGCGCCGGGGTCAGATACCAAATGCCAGAGGCCAGGAGTTGAGCCAGTCAGAGCCAGAACAGCAGTCAGTGGTCAGGAGCAAGGCATACGGGCAGGAACCAGGGTCAGGCATGGATCCGGAGCCAGGTGGGAGCTAGGAGGTACAGGGTCCGGAGCAGAGCAGGAGTCAGGAGCAGGGCTGGATACAGATTGCAGGCGGCAAGCAGTAGCAAAAGGAGTTTACACAGCTGCTCAGGATGCCCTGGTCTAGGTAGCAGGGGGCCAGCCAGTCAGGTGGCCACGGGCGTGGGTTCTCCAACAGGACTCCCTGGGGAGCTTGATTTTCTGGGCTTGGCGAGACGCTGCTCAGCCATCGCCCCGGCCGTGAGGAAGGAGCGTTAGTGATCCAGCACTCCCCAGCCCTGGGCTCTGGACTCGCCCCCTTGGATCCTTGACTGTCAAGACAAGGAGCCTGTTGTTAACATGGTGAAGAAATGGGGCCTTGTGAAGGCCTGCAAAGAACCCTGGCTCCTAAATCCAGGGGGGGGGTTAAAAATCTCCCCCAAATTAGGTGACTCAGAGTCACATTTGCAGCATGGGAATTGCCCCCTACTAGTGTTTATGTCACTTTAAGGGGAGGGTATTTATATAGAAGTGCTGCTGTATTCACAGACCCACTCACCCCCCAACCATTCAGAGGTGATGAGATCCCTGGCTACAAATATTTCATACTGGCTTGTACTAATCTGCCCTTCCATCCATCTCTCCGAGATGGTCACAGTGACAGTCTGGGGAAAAATGATCTTTAATTGTATCCATAATGGATGGGATTTTTCACGTCACCTTGGGGATCTGAACATACCACTCCTGTTCGTTTTTATGGGCACTGGTCAGCCCAACCTACCAGGCAGCTTTGAAAGTCTCATCCTACCAGCAGAACAGGTAATTGTGGGAGTTACCAGCATGGCGTGGTGCAGACTAGAAGCACTGCAGTGTTTGCTGTATGCCATGGTCCTACCAGAAGGCTAGTTTGTACCAGGACAGACCCAGTGAAGCGAAATTCACCCCCTGTGCAGACAGTACAGGGACTGTACACTGGTTAAGTACTTCTTAAGCCCTCCAGACAAGACACAAGTGATCCCCAGACCCTGTGCTGCACCTCTGTACAGGAGGGGATTTCACTTCACCATAGTAACCAGAATGTGCTCTGAAAAGGCTGAGATGGTGGAGTATGTGCTGATCCCCGGCAGGATGAGGTCACCCAGGGTTGGCAGTGGTGTCCCGTGGGACATACATAGCTAAAGACCAGATGGGAAGCGCTGTGGAGGACGAAGAGGCTCAGATGATCTGGTAACTTACAAAGTCCAAATGGTGCAGCAAACAGGCCAGACATTGAAACGACAGATAAGTCCGCATGAATTGATATGGCCTTACTAGCTGACAAACAGAGGACATTGGCAGGGCTGGGGAGGGGTGATACATCCAGAGGTGGGACAGCAGGCAGCTCTGGGTCTGGACTGAGGGGTATCAGCTGAATTGTGGACGCCAGGGCCGAGGCAGCAGGGGGCTAAGGGCTAGGATTAAGGATGATCCTAACCATGAGACCTAAGGCTTTCTCTGACAAACCTCCAGCAGACCAGGGAAGCAAAGCGACATGGCCTACTCAAGGAACAGCCCCGGCATGGCAGTGTGGGAAGATTTTCCCAAGGAATTCACCAGAGTAAGCTGCGTGAAAACAAAGCTGCTGCTTCAGACGCTTGGTGGCTGGTTTTTCACTCTTGCAGGGCTTCCTTAGCGACAGATGTTCCTAACCAAGCAAGAAGCTGAATTTGCGCCTGGCCGGGTTTGCTGGGTGCTTGGTGAGTTGGCTGTCAGAAACGTTGTATTAATAGACCGCAGCCAACTATCGGAACACACAGCAGCCAGAGGCCTGTCGGGTGCACACTGACGTCAGTGGAGTCACACTGCAGCACCCCCGAGAAATACCAGCAGTGGAAACAGTTGAACAAGCCAGTTGTTTAGTTTCATTTGCCAAGAACCACAGGCCCACAAATCACGCAGCTGAATGTTGCATCCCATGAACTACAGGCGAGGTGAAGAACCGTCAGCGTCATGTGATCCCTTTCTAGGGGCAACAAAGTAGTTTGGTCCCGATTCTCCCCAGCTGCCGCGTGGAGTGACTCCTGGTTCTAACACCCGAGTCTCAGTGAGGGACAATGGGTCCCACTGACTCCAGTGGAGGGCAAGAGATTCAGGCCCTTGCATGGTAGAAATGTAGGAGCGGAAAGGCCCTCGACTGATCTAACCCAGTCCCCAGCACTAAGGCAGGAGCAAGTATTATCCAGACCCTCCCTGGCAGGTTTGTCTGAGCTCTTCCGAAAAGCCTCTGATGAAGGAGTTCCCACAACCTCCCTACACAATTTGTTCCTGTGCTTAACTACCCGTTAGTTAGGAAGTTTTTCCTAATGTCCAACCTAAACCGCCCTTGCTGCAGCTTAAACTCACTGCTTCTTGCCCTGTCCTCGGTGGATAAGGAGAACTATTTATCACCCACGTCTTTATAACAACCTGCTGCAGATGGGAAGCCTCATTTCTTCAGACTAAACAAACCCATTTCTAAAAATCCTTTCCTACAGGCTGTGTTTTCCGGGCCTTGAATCATTTCTGTCACTCTCCCCTGGATGTTCCCGAAGCGTGGTGCCCGGCACCAGACACAGAGCCCCAGCAGAGCCCTATCAGTGCTGGGCAGAGGGAAAGAATGACTGTGTGTCTTGCTTACTTCCGAATCCTCAGCTAGGATAAACTCCAGTCACGTCAATGGGTTCATAATGATTTGCATCACCTGATGATATATCGCACTATCACCAGATCCCCACCCCTTCTGGCTACCATGGCTTATCCCTCAATGATCCCGGACATTCACTTTCCACAGAGGGCAGCAAACATTCTAAGCACCCTTTAAATCCCACCAACACGCTGTCAACCCTGCAAGTCTGGCCTAGCCCTTTACGCCCATTTTAGACAACCGTGAACTAGAGGTAACAGCAAGGGAGAGAGTTACATTCATTCCACTGCCTATAGACTTGCTGCAATGCCCCTGGACTTCAGCGGCCGGATCCCCTGGCCGTACAGCTTAAGGGGAGGATTTTCAGAAGTACATAGGCCCCAGGAGATCTGCTCTAGTTCAAACAGGAATTAGTCCAGGGCATGTCTATGGCCTGCGTTACACAGGAGATCAGATTACAGGAGATCACAAGGCTTCCTGTATAATCTATGAATAAGTCACAGGGCCACTTCTGAATGACAGTATTCTCTCCTCAGCCAGTGTCCGGGCCCTTTATCACAAGTGTTCTTGGAGTAAATGCTTTGTACAAAGTCAGGGGAAGCTTTGGAGAAGTGACCAGCCAGCCTGCTTCAGAGCGTGAACCAGGCTTTCCTGGGAGGGGTTAGGCAGAAACGTTTATTATAGGAGTTTTATCTTGTAATTGCCTATTGCAGGGATTTTTGAGACTTCCCTTGGAGAGCGGAGACACAGGACCACAGGTCTGATCTGGAATGGCCAGTCCTGTCTTCCTACATAATGTTAGGTGATCAGTAAGGATTAAATTCAATAGTGATATTCAATATGTTAATGAACAGTTCAAAGGATACTTGACATACCATTGGGCCAGTCGGCATAGCCCCCTCCATAGAGTTACACTGAGGGCCATTCGCCGAGGATCTGGCCTATTGTTTGAGATTTCCAGTGCTAGCTAAAACCACTGCTCACTATTTGAAAAACTGACACACAGACTCATTATGAGCTTCCCTGTTGCATCAGAAGAAAACTTTATCAAGCCTGTTCCAGAACGCAAAGCTGTTGATTAGTTCCCAGTCCGACCAATTAACCACATGCTCTGGCTTCCTCCAAACACAAGGTCCCTAAGGGGAAATGATCATCCCATGTTAATTAAAGCTTTTTCACTTTTGGTAATTAACCCTGAGGGAGACAAGCTGGAGTGGAGATACTGCACAGATTAACATTTGTTTTGCTGTCGGGTTTGCCTGCATCTGACTCTTGCCTTTGGAGAGAGAGATTTTAGGCCTAAATCAACAAGCGGTTTTAGAGACACTGACTTGGGACACTGTGGAGGGGCTGCATGGTCAGAGTGCCGAGCCCCTGTCCTGAGAATCAACCCCTTTGAAGGGTCTCATCTCCAACAGCCCCGACTGGAGGCACTGAAATCAAGACACTCTTACACCCACAGGCCTAACAGGCCAAAACTGGACAATATTCCTGAATGTAGCCTGGCAGCTTGTGATGTCCAGTCGTGAGAGATCAGCATCACCTCTGTGCCTGCCCCTCCGCAAAGCAAACACCTTGCTGAGTAGGAGAACGGGAGCAGAGCCCGCCGCAGGAAGAGGGGGAGAAAACTGAATTTAAGGGGGAAAAAAGACATGTTTTTCTAGTGACCTTGTTTGGATTCTGTACGTGTGTGTGTGTGTGTGTGTGTGTGTGTGTGTGTGTGTGTGTGTGTGTGTGTGTGTGTGTGTGTGTGTGTGTGCGTGCGCACACGCAGTATTGCCAACCTCAAATATTCAAAAATCATGAGTCAGGTCTCCCACAAATCATGAGGATGTTTAAAACATAATACATTTTGATGATGGGTTGTTCTAGGCCATAAGGATTCATGTTTGCAAGTTTTTTTCCTTTCCTCATTCCAAGGGCTGTAAATGTTCATATCTCACTGAAAAAAAAAAAGGGGGGAGCATGATTTTCAGCCAATCATGTGAATCCAGGAGCTGGGGCTTTACGAAACATGCCGCGTATTGGTAGATTCATGATAATTTCACATGAGATGGCAACTCTGGTTGTATTATAGATGCTCCTGGAGACCCCCCATCCCAAAATCAGGGACCTAATATGTTAGGTCCTGTACCTTCAGAGTTGAGGCAATCCCTTCTGCCCAGAACCCCCCTCCCAGCTAATCAGACAGACAAATGAAGTGTCAGGATCCCTATTATACATCTGGGGAAACTGAGGCATGAGGCATTTGTTTGGTTACTTTCTCAAGTCCTAGAGCAAGGCTGAGACAGATGACATTTGAACCCACATCTTGAGCAAAAATCAAAGGGGGGGCCATGGGCTTAGTGGAGAAACAACTGGATTGGGGCTCATGAGACCCAGATTTAATCCCTTGCTCTGCCATTACCTTGGGCAGGTCACTTCCCTTTGTGTGCCTCAGTTTTCCCCATCTGTGAAATGGTAGACCTGTGTAAGAGCTAGGTGTTGTTAACCACTTGAATCCCACTCCACAGCCCTCTCCAACTGGCTCCTCAAGACTTGCTAGAGATGACTGGAAATGTTGAGCCAGGTTGTGTCTCTGTAAACGAAGCCATTTGTGATGCTCACAGATGAAGGTACACCAAAGTGGTGGATGCTCCCCGATGTTTGACCATACCGGTGCTGTGCCTCAGTTTCCTCTCCATATCATGGAGATGGTAACAATAACACAAGGAGGGGCTAAAATGAATGATATGGCCCTTCCTCACCTCACAGTGGGGTTGTGAGTATAAATGTGTTAATGGAGGGAGTGTGGGGGTGGGGAGGATTTCAGAGTGCCAGGGACTGACTGGATCTCTAGGGAGGGGGTGTTTTCTAGTGGAAGGGTCTCACTAGGCTGTATTCCTAGCTCTGCCTCTGGCCTTCTTGGTCAGACTGCACAAGTCACATCCCCGTTTTGTGCCTCGGTTTCCCCCATCTGAAAGAGGGATGATACAGGCCTCCTTTGGAAAGTGCTTTTTGAGATCTACTCATGAAAACATTAGATCAAAGCTGGGTGTTATTAGTGTCAGCGAAGTGCTCAGGAGCTGCAGAGACAAGGAACTTAGACAAGCTTCTAAAATTAAACTCCAAACAGTGGTTAGGGCTCAGGGGGTTTCCTGGACTGTGACAGCTGGACGGGTCTGTTAAGAAAAACACACTCCCAACCACCACCACCACAATGCAGCTTCCCCGAGATGCTCACACTCCACCACGCATTCACACTCCGCCATCACACACAGGTTCTCGCACCCCGGAGGGTGGTGTGTGTCATGAAAGGCAATGAGATTGTCACCATACACAGATCCTCTGCAGCAGCAATACATTTCATACACCAGTCATACAATACCCACCTTCACAGTGTGTTTGCCATGACACAGAAACACACAAAGCTGTATGCAACGCACACATTGCACTCACACGACACAGCTTCCCAGCATTTACAAATGTACGTATGTCACCTTCCTTATACTCTCCACAGCACTGCCACACAACTCCCCCTGCACAACCACTCAGACCACATACCACTGACTTACTAACGCACGCCAGCATTCTTCTGTTCAGTTCAATGAGAATATATTGTCGTGACAAGCTACTCACATGTAACCAAGCGGCCCAGTATGCCAAGGAAACATCTGTGTAAGAGAGTCACCACCACTAGCAACACACACACACACACACAATACCTGCTATTCACACAACTCACCATACCCCTTCACACTTCCTCTTGTGAATACACACATACACATACACACAAACACACACACACACACACGCACACACACACACGCACACACACACACACACACACACACAAAGCTTGCAATTTCTTTGACCCCACAGGCCGCTTTTCCCATCTCTCTGCCCAGCTGGCTCCCAGGAACACCAATGGCAGCTGCGCATCAGTGGAGATTTCGGGGACCCTTTGAACAAGAGCAAAAAATAGGTGCTTCATTTCAGCAGCTACATTTATTTAGACCAGGGATTGGTTTAAGCACCCTCGCGGGCCGGGCCGGTCTGTTTACCTGCCGCGTCCGCAGGTCCGGCTGATCGTGGCTCCCACTGGCCGTGGTTCACTGCTCCAGGCCAATGGGGGCTGTGGGAAGCGGCGCGGGCCGAGGGGTGTGCTGGCTGCTGCTTCCCGCCACCCCCATTGGCCTGGAGTGGCGAATCAAGGCCAGTGGGCGCCGGGATTGGCCAAACCTGCCGGTAAACAGACCGGCCCAGCCAGCCAGGGTACGTAAGCTGGGGAGTCGCGTGCCAAAGATTGCCGATCCCTGATCTCGACTCTAGCGTGCCCTTGGAGGTCACCCGTATCCCTGTCCTGAGAAGTAGCCACTGACCGCCAGACAGGGCCAGAGGAACTGTGTGGAATGTGACAAAATAACCCATGAGGCCATGACTCAGAGCCCCTTTTACCTCTTATCTGTGCCACTTCCTCCCTCCCAGAGCTGGTCCAAATGGTCTTATTGAAATATTTATTAACCAAAAATGGCTTTTAGACCCAAATGAAAGATGCCACCCAATAATAGTCATTGCAGTGGGTCAAGTTTGCTAATTTGCCCCAAACCAGAAACTGATCAATGATTAATAGTAATGGGGAGGATAAAGGAGAGGCAGCAATCCCTAGTGGGTAAAGCACTAGACTATGCGGACCTGGCTTCTATCCCCAGTTCAGCTGTTGGACGCTGCTAGAGGACCTTGGATAAATCACTTGATCTCTTTGTGGCTCAGTTTTCCAGTCTGTGAAATGGGGAGATGGTCCTGACCTCCCCTGTAAAGTGCTTGAGGCTCTACTCGTGGAAAGCACTAGAGAAGAGCTAGGTATTAATGATTTCAGTTAAAAAAGAAAACAAACACTTTTCAATTTAAAAAAAATGTTTAGTTTTTGAAGAGTGCAACCAGGACTCTTTAGCAAGATTACTCAGTTCTCCAGCTCTGGTTTTTCCCACTGACACACAGTTGTTGGCAGCAGGTTTTGGGGGTTTTAACACCAGCTCTGAGCAGTACAACACACGGCTGCTATTGCCCAGCTCTTTAGCCTTGGTGCCCTCTGCTGGCCACTGCATTTTATTCCCCTATAGCTCCAGAAATTAAAAGACTAAGCCAGGGGTGGGCAAACTTTTTTGCCAGAGGGCCACATCTGAGTGGGGAAATTACATGCAGGGCCATGAATGTAGGGCTGGGGCAGGGGGTTGGGGTGCTGGAGGGGGTGCGGTGTGCAGGAAGGGGCTCAGGGCAGTTGTACAGGGTGGGGTGCAGCAGGGGGCTCAGGCAAGGGGATTGGGATGCATCAGTATGAAACTGCAGAAGAAACCTGAGGGTCTCTGGATTAAGTTTAGAAGTGTGAGCACCAAGGGTGATGTCGTGGTGGGAGTCTGCTATAAACCACCAGACCAGGGGGATGAGGCTTTCTTCCGGCAACTAGCAGAAGTTACTAGATCGCAGGCCCTGATTCTCATGGGGGACTTCAATCACCCCGATATCTGCTGGGAGAGCAATACAGCAGTGCACAGACAATCCAGGGAGTTTTGGGAAAGTGTAGGGGACAATTTCCTGGAGCAAGTGCTGGAGGAACCAGCTAGGGGCAGAGCTCTTCTTGACCTGCTGCTCACAAACCAGGAAGAATTAGTAGGGGCAGCAAAAGTGGATGGGAACCTGGCAGGCAGTGACCATGAGACGGTTGAGCTCAGGATCCTGACACAAGGAAGAAAGGAGAGCAGCAGAATACAGACCCTGGACTTCAGAAAAGCAGACTTTGACTCCCTCAGCAAACTGGTGGGCAGGATCCCCTGAGAGACTAACATGAGGGGGAAAGGAGTCCAGGAGAGCTGGCTGAATTTTAAAGAATCCTTACTGAGGTTGTGGGAGCAAATCATCCCAATGTATACTAAGAATAGTAAATATGGCAGGCCACCAGCTTGGCTTAACAGTGAAATCCTTGCTGATCTTAAATGCAAAAAAAGAAGCTTCCAAGAAGTGGAAGATTGGACAAATGACCAGGGAGGAGTATAAAAATATTGTTCAGGCATGCAGGAGTGAAATCAGGAAGGCCAAATCATACTTGGAGTTGCAGCTAGCAAGAGATGTTAAGAGGAACAGGAAGGGTTTCTTCAGGTTGGACGAATTGGGAATCTTCTTGATGTTTCCTCTGAATACTGTGTTGGTGCCTCAGTGTCCCCTATGCAGTTCTTAAGTATCTAGGTGGTGGGATAAGGGCATGTGATTGCTGAAGAGCAAAGGGCCAGTGCACCTAAATGCCTGGCACTCTGTCTCCTAGCAACTGATGGCCTGGGCCTCTCCTCTGCAAAGGTGCCAGCTGAAGGTGTTGGAGACGAAGGGATCAGGTGACCTCCTGGCCTGAGAAAGGGGCTGAGCAGAGAGGAGGGACTAGGAGGGGTTGTTAGTCTGGAGCTGGCTGGGGTCGAGGGTGGAGGGCAGATGTGGGGGGTCTGGCTCACTGCCCCCCCAGAATGGACCCGGCCGAGGGGTCCGGTTCTCTGTACCTACAAGCTCTGTTTTAGACCCTGTTCCTATCATCGAATAAACCTCTGTTTTACTGGCTGGCTGAGTCACATCTGACTGCAAAGTGGGGGTGCAGGACCCTGTGGCTTCCCCAGGACCCCGCCTGGGTGGGCTCGCTGTGGGAAGCGCATGGAGGGGCAGAGGATGCTGAATGCTCCAAGGAGAGACCCAGGAAGTGAAGACGTGTGAGCTTCTTGCCCTGAACAAGTCTGCTCCAAAGGAGAGGAGGCTCCCCAGAGTCCTGCCTGGCTTGGTGGGGAACAGTTCCAGAGCATCGCCCGGTGACTCCGTGACAACTGGTGGCAGCGGCGGGACGTACTGCACCCCGTGAATGGCGCTGCTTGCAGTAAGTGACTGGGGAGCAGTAAAACAAAGGAGGGATAATGAGGACCAGGCGTGGTGAAGGCTCAGAGGGGGACGGTTTCAGGGGGCAGTTAACCTCTGGGAGTGTGTGACCAGCGAGAAGGACTGTTGGAGTAATGGGGTCCCCCTGAGGACTGCAGCGAGCAGTCTCAGGGGCGGAGGAGCTTGCCGCTCGACCCTGGGAGAGAGAAGGATTTTTGCAGTAGCAGGGTTCCCCGGGGGATTGCAGGAGCACTCCCAGGGGCGGAGGAGTCTGCAGCTCGACCCTGGCAAAGAGGTGGTGATCACGAGAAGGGCTGGCACACCAGGGGTACTTCCTGGAAACCATGGAGGAGCCAAGAGCACACAGGCCTGTGAGTCCAGAGCCACTTGGGAATGATGAAGTGATGGCCTATCACCATCTCCTTAAGAAGGACATTGTGATCCTGTGCACACAGAGAGGGTTACGCATGGGGACGTTCACCAAGTCACAGTTAATCGTGCAGTTGGAGGAGAAGCACCGCTCTGAGGAGCAGATTCCTGGCCCAGATGGGGCTACAAGAGGATCTGGGAGCAGCTGGAGCATCAGCCAGGCATCCCCGGGAGTCTGGTCCCCAATCAGACGAGGGTCTTCACGATTGGGTTCCCCATCAGGAGATTGGAAACGGATGGGATGGGAGCAGAGCCCGAGAGAGCGAGAGGACCATGAGAGAAAGCAAGAGCCCGAGGAAAAGCTGCAGGAGAAGCAGCAGCAGTGTGGACTGGTGATGGTGGAGCAGAGAGACATAGGGGGCTGCCCAGGGGTCAGTGGGGAAACACGCCTGAGAGGGCGAGACCCTGGGACAGAGAGAACTGTGGTGGTGCAGCCCCAGATGCTGAGGGGCTGTGGGACCTGGGTGAAGTTCCCTGGGGTGAAGCCCCTCGCCCTGCCTATGGCCCAGATCCCTGTGCAGACCCAGGAGGGGTCGGGCTGGCTGGTAGTTGGGGTTCTCCAGGATATCGGCTGGGAGGCCCTGTTGGGGGGTGACTGTCTCCCCATGGGACAGGATCCAGGCCCCGCTCCTGTAACGGCCGAGGGTTTGAATTCAAATCCAGGGAACCAATTGGCTAGGATGGAAATGGTCAGTGAAAATGCAAATAACCTGGCTGGCAGGGGGGAGGGGCTGCTGGGCTCAGGATACCTGCCTACCTGTTACCAGCCCCCTGGGGCTGAGTGGGAGGGAGAGATGCTCCCCGCCCCCCTGCACACCGGAGAGGGGGCTCACGCTGGCTCTGATGCTGTGACCAGAGCAGAGAGCTCGCTGCCTGCCCCCACTGGGACAGCAAGGGCAGCGCTGAGCACGGGGGGAGCTGAGACCCCAGCTGAGTGGGGGGACACCCGGGCAGGGCAGGTCAGCTGCCAAACAGGTTTGCCTGGTCCAGACGTGCTGCTGGGAAGCGATTACACAGCAGGGAGGGAGCTACCAGGGACAGGGCTCAGGGGGGCTGTGACCCCAGGCCCAGCCAGCGAGAGGGAGCAGGTCCCACTCCCTGCCCCAGCTGCTGAATCCCAGACCGAGCTGCAGAGGGATCCCTCCTTGGAGAAGCTGAGAGAACTTGCTGGCCACAGCGCTGCAAACCCCTTTGGGGAAGGCTGCAGGGACAGAGTCCTGCAGGAGAAGGGATTCCTGTACCAGAAATGGGGTCCCCAAGGGGAAGTAGAATTGGGGGGAATCGGGAGGCAGCTGGTGGTGCCCCAGGAATCCACAGGGTTCTTCCCTTTCGAGCCGCTGGATGGGAGGAGAGTGAAGGGATCCCTGGACCTGAAAGGGGAGGACTGGGAGGAGAAGGGGGAAGACCCCTGGGGGATCTCTTCCCTGAGGTGGAAGCCAATCTCCCCATCAGGTGTTCCCCGTTCAGAGTCACTGGGAAAGCAACCCAGATCCTGGAGAGAGAGGTCAAGGACCTGCTGGCTTTAGATGGGATCCAGCCATTTTACAGCCCATGGGCCTCACCCTGGGGCTGATCCCCAAGGGAGACAGGATGATCTGGTTTTGTGGGGGCTATCGGAAGCTTAAAGCCATCACAGTGTCTGGTGCCGACCCCATGCCTAGGCCTGGGGAGATTCTAGACAAGCAGAGGGCGATGGAGAACTTGGCCCGGGCAGACACTGATAACATGTGCATCTTTAGCCAGACCTGTGAGGAACAGGTGTCCAAGGTGAAGAGGGGGCTGGTCTGCCTCAAGGAGGTGGGACTGACAGTAAAAGCTGGAGAGTGTAAGGTGGGGATGGCAGAGGTGTTGTGTCTGGGCCACAAAGTGGGAAGCGGCGGCCCAAGCCCAGAGCTGGCCAAGGCCAAGATGGGGGCTCTTAACCAAGGGAGCCCGAATCACAGACCAGAGGGCTGGGAAAAGACCCCGGCCCAGTTTGAACCCCAGGGGTACTGGGGTGGCAAAGGGTGTGGGTTGCATAAACCTTCCCACATGCGGCCTGCAAGTGCCATCAAGCACACCCGACCTAAGGGAGGGCGTGAGACTGGACTGTCCTGGTGTAACTCACACCAAGGAATGGGAGAGATGCTGGGGCATCCATGGGAACGTTGGTGGGTCCTCAGTTCGGTCTCGAAGGGGAGAGAGATGTGACGAACTGGGAATGTTCTTGATGTTTCCTCTGAATACTGTGTTGGTGCCTCAGTGTCCCCTATGCAGTTCTTAAGTATCTAGGTGGTGGGATAAGGGCATGTGATTGCTGAAGAGCAAAGGGACAGTGCACCTAAATGCCTGGCACTCTGTCTCCTAGCAACTGATGGCCTGGGCCCCTTCTCTGCAAAGGTGCCAGCTGAAGGTGTTGGAGACAAAGAGATCAGGTGACCTCCTGGCCCGGGAAAGGGGCTGAGCAGAGAGGAGGGACTGGGGGGGGGGTTGTTAGTCTGGAGCTGACTGAGGGCAGATGTGGGGGTCTGGCTCACTGCCCCCCAGAACAGACCCAGCCGAGGGGTCCGGTTCGCTGTACCTACAAGCTCTGTTTTAGACCCTGTTCCTGTCATCGAATAAACCTCTGTTTTACTGGCTGGCTGAGAGTCACGTCTGACGGCAAAGTGGGGGTGCAGGACCCTGTGGCTTCCCCAGGACCCCGCTGGGGCAGGCTCACTGTGGGAAGCGCACAGAGGGGCAGAAGATGCTGAATGCTCCAAGGAGAGACTCAGGAGATGAAGCCGTGTGAGCTTCATGTCCTGAACAAGTCTGCTCCAAGGGAGAGGAGGCTCCCCAAAGTCCTGACTGGCTTGGTGGGGAGCAGTTCCAGAGCATCGCCCGGGGACTCCGTGACACAGGTATGTTAGCAACAAGAAGAAAGTCAAGGAAAGTGTGGGCCCCTTACTGAATGGGGGAGGCAACCTAGTGACAGAGGATGTGGAAAAAGCTAACGTACTCAATGATTTTTTTGCCTCTGTCTTCACTAACAAGGTCAGCTCCCAGCCTGCTGCACGGGGCAGCACAGCATGGGGAGGAGGTAACCAGCCCTCTGTGGAGAAAGACGTGGTTTGGGACTATTTAGACGAGCACAAGTCCATGGGGCCAGATGCGCTGCATCCGAGGGTGCTAAAGGAGTTGGCGGATGTGAATGCAGAGCCATTGGCCATTATCTTTGAAAACTCATGGTGATCAGAGGAGGTCCTGGATGACTGGAAAAAGGCTAATGTAGTGCCTATCTTTAAAAAAGGGAAGAAGGAGGATCCGGGAAACTACAGGCCAGTCAGCCTCATCTCGGTCCCTGGAAAAATCATGGAGCAGGTCCTCAAGGAATCAATTCTGAAGCACTTAGAGGAGAGGAAAGTGATCAGGAACAGTCAGCATGGATTCACCAAGGGCAAGTCATGCCTGACTAACCTAATTGCCTTCTATGAGGAGATAACTGGCTCTGTGGATGAGGGGAAAGCAGTGGACGTGTTATTCCTTGACTTTAGCAAAGCTTTTGATACGATCTCTCACAGTATTCTTGCCAGCAAGTTAAAGAAATATGGGCTGGATGAATGGACTATAGCAGGGGTCGGCAACCTTGCAGAAGTGGTGTGCTGAGTCTTCATTTATTCACTCTCATTTGAGGTTTCACATGCCAGTCAGACATTTTAATGTTTTTAGAAGGTCTCTTTCTCTAAGTCTATAATATAGAACTAAACTATTGTTGGATGTAAAGTATATAAGATGTTTGTATGTATTGATTGTTGTATGTAAAGTAAATGTTTAAGAAGCTTCATTTAAAATTAAATTAAAATGCAGAGCCCCCTGGACCAGTGGCCAGGACCCAGGCAGTGTGAGTGCCACTGAAAATCAGCTTGTGTGCGGCCTTTGGCATACGTGCCATAGTTTGCCTACCCCTGGACTATAAGGTGGATAGAAAGCTGGCTAGATTGTCGCGCTCAATGGGTAGTGATCAACAGCTCCATGTCTAGTTGGCAGCCGGTGTCAAGCGGAGTGCCCCAGGGGTCAGTCCTGGGGCCGGTTTTGTTCAATATCTTCATTAATGAACTGGAGGATGGTGTGGATTGCACCCTCAGCAAGTTTGCAGATGACACTAAACTGGGAGGAGTGGTAGATATGCTGGAGGGTAGGGACAAGATACAGAGGGACCAAGACAAATTAGAGGATTGGACCAAAAGAAACCTGATGAGGTTCAACAAGGACAAGTGCAGAGTCTTGCATTTAGGATGGAAGAATCCCATTCACTGCTACAGACTAAGGACTGAGTGACTAGGCAGCAGTTCTGCAGAAAAGGACCTAGGGGTTACAGTGAACGAGAAGCTGGATATGAGTCAACAGTGTGCCTTTGTTACCAAGAAGGCTGATGGCATTTTGGGCTGTATAACTAGGGGCATTGCCAGCAGATTGAGGGACGTGATCATTCCCCTCTATTTGACATTGGTGAGGCCTCATCTGGAGTACTGTGTCCAGTTTTGGGCCCCACACTACAAGAAGGATGTGGAAAAATTGGAGAGAGTCCAGTGGAGGACAACAAAAATGATTAGGGGGCTGGAGCACATGACTTATGAGGAGAGGCTGAGGGAACTGGGATTGTTTAGTCTGCAGAAGAGAAGAATGAGGGGGGATTTGATAGCTGCTTTCAACTACCTGAAAGGGGGTCCCAAAGAGAATGGATCTAGACTGTTTTCCGTGGCAGCAGATGACAGAACAAGGAGCAATGGTCTCAAGTCACAGTGGGGGAGGTTTAGGTTGGATATTAGGAAACACTATTTCACTAGGAGGGTGGTGAAGCACTGGAATGGGTTCCCTAGGGAGATGGTGGAATCTCCTTCCTTAGAGGTTTTTAAGGCCCAGCCTGACAAAGCCCTGGCTGGGATGATTTAGTTGGGGTTGGTCCTGCTTTGAGCAGGGAGTTGGACTAGATACCTCCTGAGGTCCCTTCCAACCCTGATATTCTATGATTCTATGATTTTGTGATCAGGAGGCTCAGGGGAGGTGGTTGGGGTGCAGGGGGGTGCAGGGTGTGGGAGGGGTGCAGCAGGGAGCTCAGAGCAGGGGGTTGGGCTGTGTGGTTCAGGAGGGGTTGGGTGTGCGGGCTCCAGCCTGGTGCCGCTTACTCTGAGTGGCTCCAGGGTGGCTGCGGTGTGCAGCAGGGCTCAGACAGGCTCCCTGCCTGCCCTGGCCCCATGCTGCTCCCAGGAACAGCCAGCACCACGTCCCTGTGGCCCTTGAGGGATCGGGGCAGCAGACCGCTCTGCGCACTGCCCTCATCTGCGGGTACCTCCCCTGCAGCTCCCATTGGCCACAGTTCCCCATTCCCAGCCAATGGGAGCTGTGGTGGGCGGTGCCTGCAGAGAGGACAGCGCGAGGAGCCCTCTGCCCCTCTCCCCACCCCCATTCCCCAGGGGCCGCAGGGACGTGGTGCGGACAGCACCATCGGGGGGGCAATCCTGTGGGCCAGATCCAAAGCCCTGACGGCTGGGATCCGTAGTCTTCCCACCCCTGGTCTAGGTAAGATGGGGCCTAGACTGATATACTGCCCAGACTGAGCTGTGGTTCTGGTCCCAGTTCTGTCACTGGCCGGCTGGGTGACCGTGGAGGCCCCTCTCTGTACCTGAAATTCCCCCCCAGGAAAATGGGAATAAAGCTACTGGCTGCATCGTCGAGTGTCCGCAGACCTAGGCTAGCGCTCACTGTTACTCCATCTCAGCCTGGGACTGGGGCAGCCCGCTGGCTCCTGGGGCAGCGGCTGTCCCAACAAACTCTTGGGGGCCTCAGAGTGCAGCCACCAACGCTCACCGGTGGCTGCCCTGACCCTGTCCCCTACAATACAGAATTAACTTTAGGAAAACAATTCAGTGTGCCCAGTCATTGCAATGTGTATCTGTAGGGGTCCCTAGCAGACTCAGTAACAAATATAATGCTGCCTCCCCCTTCGCCACCACCCCAGGGCTTAGTGGGTCCTGGGGCTCGGGCTGAAAAGTGATGGTTGTGTATTTGTTACTATCACAGCACACTAGGCAGCCTCTTGGGAGGCTCTGGAAAGTGATATTAACAAACATGCCAGTATCACTTTTACAGAGAGCTGGGAACTCAGCTGTGAAAAGTGCTGTTAACAAACATGCCAGTATCACTTTCACAGAGAGCTGGGAACTCGGTTGTGAAAAGTGCTGTTAACAAACATGCCAGTATCACTTTTACAGAGAGCTGGGAACTCTGTTGTGAAAAGTGCTGTTAACATACATACCAGTATCACTTTTACAGAGAGCTGGGAACTCAGTTGTGAAAAGTGCTGTTAGCAAACATGCCAGTATCACTTTCACAGAGAGCTGGGAACTCAGTTGTGAAAAGTGCTGTTAACAAACATGCCAGTATCACTTATACAGAGAGCTGGGAACTCAGTTGTGAAAAGTGCTGTTAACAAACATACCAGTATCACTTTTCACAGAGAGCTGGGAACTCAGTTGTGAAAAGTGCAGTTAACAAACATACCAGTATCACTTTCACGGAGAGCTGGGAACTCGGTTGTGAAAAGTGCTGTTAACATACATACCAGTATCACTTTCACAGAGAGCTGGGAACTCAGTTGTGAAAAGTGCTGTTAACAAACATGCCAGTATCACTTTTACAGAGAGCTGGGAACTCAGCTGTGAAAAGTGCTCTTAACAAACATGCCAGTATCACTTTCACAGAGAGCTGGGAACTCAGTTGTGAAAAGTGCTGTTAACAAACATACCAGTATCACTTTCACGGAGAGCTGGGAACTCGGTTGTGAAAAGTGCTGTTAACAAACATGCCAGTATCACTTTCACAGAGAGCTGGGAACTCAGCTGTGAAAAGTGCTGTTAACATACATGCCAGTATCACTTTCACAGAGAGCTGGGAACTCAGTTGTGAAAAGTGCTGTTAACAAACATGCCAGTATCACTTTTACAGAGAGCTGGGAACTCGGTTGTGAAAAGTGCTGTTAACATACATGCCAGTATCACTTTCACAGGGAGCTGGGAACTCAGCTGTGAAAAGTGCTGTTAACATACATGCCAGTATCACTTTCACAGAGAGCTGGGGACTCAGTTGTGAAAAGTGCTGTTAACAAACATGCCAGTATCACTTTCACAGAGAGCTGGGAACTCAGTTGTGAAAAGTGCTGTTAACAAACATACCAGTATCACTTTTCACAGATAGCTGGGAACTCGGTCATGAAAAGTGCTGTTAACAAACATACCAGTATCACTTTCACAGAGAGCTGGGGACTCGGTTGTGAAAAGTGCTGTTAACAAACATGCCAGTATCACTTTCACAAGGAGCTGGGAACTCAGTTGTGAAAAGTGCTGTTAACATACATACCAGTATCACTTTTACAGAGAGCTGGGAACTCAGTTGTGAAAAGTGCTGTTAACAAACATACCAGTATCCCTTTCACAGAGAGCTGGGAACTCAGTCGTGAAAAGTGCTGTTAACATACATACCAGTATCACTTTCACAGAGAGCTGGGAACTCAGTTGTGAAAAGTGCTGTTAACAAACATGCCAGTATCACTTTTACAGAGAGCTGGGAACTCAGCTGTGAAAAGTGCTCTTAACAAACATGCCAGTATCACTTTCACAGAGAGCTGGGAACTCAGTTGTGAAAAGTGCTGTTAACAAACATACCAGTATCACTTTCACGGAGAGCTGGGAACTCGGTTGTGAAAAGTGCTGTTAACAAACATGCCAGTATCACTTTCACAGAGAGCTGGGAACTCAGCTGTGAAAAGTGCTGTTAACATACATGCCAGTATCACTTTCACAGAGAGCTGGGAACTCAGTTGTGAAAAGTGCTGTTAACAAACATGCCAGTATCACTTTTACAGAGAGCTGGGAACTCGGTTGTGAAAAGTGCTGTTAACATACATGCCAGTATCACTTTCACAGGGAGCTGGGAACTCAGCTGTGAAAAGTGCTGTTAACATACATGCCAGTATCACTTTCACAGAGAGCTGGGGACTCAGTTGTGAAAAGTGCTGTTAACAAACATTCCAGTATCACTTTCACAGAGAGCTGGGAACTCAGTTGTGAAAAGTGCTGTTAACAAACATACCAGTATCACTTTTCACAGATAGCTGGGAACTCGGTCATGAAAAGTGCTGTTAACAAACATACCAGTATCACTTTCACAGAGAGCTGGGGACTCGGTTGTGAAAAGTGCTGTTAACAAACATGCCAGTATCACTTTCACAAGGAGCTGGGAACTCAGTTGTGAAAAGTGCTGTTAACATACATACCAGTATCACTTTTACAGAGAGCTGGGAACTCAGTTGTGAAAAGTGCTGTTAACAAACATACCAGTATCCCTTTCACAGAGAGCTGGGAACTCGGTCGTGAAAAGTGCTGTTAACATACATACCAGTATCACTTTCCACAGAGAGCTGGGAACTCAGCTGTGAAAAGTGCTGTTAACATACATGCCAGTATCACTTTTACAGAGAGCTGGGGACTCAGCTGTGAAAAGTGCTGTTAACATACATGCCAGTATCACTTTCACAGAGAGCTGGGAACTCAGCTGTGAAAAGTGCTGTTAACAAACATACCAGTATCACTTTTACAGAGAGCTGGGGACTCGGTTGTGAAAAGTGCTGTTAACAAACATACCAGTATCCCTTTCACAGAGAGCTGGGAACTCAGCTGTGAAAAGTGCTGTTAACATACATGCCAGTATCACTTTCACAGAGAGCTGGGAACTCAGTTGTGAAAAGTGCTGTTAACAAACATACCAGTATCCCTTTCACAGAGAGCTGGGAACTCAGTTGTGAAAAGTGCTGTTAGCAAACATGCCAGTATCACTTTTACAGAGAGCTGGGAACTCAGCTGTGAAAAGTGCTGTTAGCAAACATGCCAGTATCACTTTTACAGAGAGCTGGGAACTCAGCTGTGAAAAGTGCTGTTAACATACATGCCAGTATCACTTTCACAGAGAGCTGGGAACTCAGCTGTGAAAAGTGCTGTTAACATACATGCCAGTATCACTTTTACAGAGAGCTGGGGACTCAGCTGTGAAAAGTGCTGTTAACATACATGCCAGTATCACTTTCACAGAGAGCTGGGAACTCAGCTGTGAAAAGTGCTGTTAACAAACATACCAGTATCACTTTTACAGAGAGCTGGGAACTCAGTTGTGAAAAGTGCTGTTAACATACATACCAGTATCACTTTTACAGAGAGCTGGGAACTCGGTTGTGAAAAGTGCTGTTAACAAACATACCAGTATCACTTTTACAGAGAGCTGGGAACTCGGTTGTGAAAAGTGCTGTTAACAAACATACCAGTATCACTTTTACAGAGAGCTGGGAACTCAGTTGTGAAAAGTGCTGTTAACATACATGCCAGTATCACTTTTACAGAGAGCTGGGAACTCAGTTGTGAAAAGTGCTGTTAACATACATGCCAGTATCACTTTCACAGAGAGCTGGGAACTCAGCTGTGAAAAGTGCTGTTAACAAACATACCAGTATCACTTTTACAGAGAGCTGGGAACTCAGTTGTGAAAAGTGCTGTTAACATACATACCAGTATCACTTTTACAGAGAGCTGGGAACTCGGTTGTGAAAAGTGCTGTTAACATACATGCCAGTATCACTTTTAAAGAGAGCTGGGGACTCGGTTGTGAAAAGTGCTGTTAACAAACATACCAGTATCCCTTTCACAGAGAGCTGGGAACTCAGCTGTGAAAAGTGCTGTTAACATACATGCCAGTATCACTTTCACAGAGAGCTGGGAACTCAGTTGTGAAAAGTGCTGTTAACAAACATACCAGTATCCCTTTCACAGAGAGCTGTGAACTCAGTTGTGAAAAGTGCTGTTAGCAAACATGCCAGTATCACTTTTACAGAGAGCTGGGAACTCAGCTGTGAAAAGTGCTGTTAACATACATGCCAGTATCACTTTCACAGAGAGCTGGGAACTCAGCTGTGAAAAGTGCTGTTAACATACATGCCAGTATCACTTTCACAGAGAGCTGGGAACTCAGTTGTGAAAAGTGCTGTTAACATACATACCAGTATCACTTTCACAGAGAGCTGGGAACTCAGTTGTGAAAAGTGCTGTTAACAAACATACCAGTATCACTTTTACAGAGAGCTGGGAACTCAGTTGTGAAAAGTGCTGTTAACAAACATGCCAGTATCACTTTCACAGGGAGCTGGGAACTCGGTTGTGAAAAGTGCTGTTAACATACATACCAGTATCACTTTTACAGAGAGCTGGGAACTCAGTTGTGAAAAGTGCTGTTAACATACATGCCAGTATCACTTTCACAGAGAGCTGGGAACTCAGCTGTGAAAAGTGCTGTTAACAAACATGCCAGTATCACTTTCACAGAGAGCTGGGAACTCAGCTGTGAAAAGTGCTGTTAACATACATGCCAGTATCACTTTTCACAGAGAGCTGGGATCTCAGTTGTGAAAAGTGCTGTTAACATACATGCCAGTATCACTTTCACAGAGAGCTGGGAACTCAGTTGTGAAAAGTGCTGTTAACAAACATGCCAGTATCACTTTCACAGAGAGCTGGGAACTCAGCTGTGAAAAGTGCTGTTAACATACATGCCAGTATCACTTTTACAGAGAGCTGGGAACTCAGTTGTGAAAAGTGCTGTTAACAAACATACCAGTATCACTTTCACAGAGAGCTGGGAACTCGGTTGTGAAAAGTGCTGTTAACAAACATGCCAGTATCACTTTTCACAGAGAGCTGGGAACTCAGCTGTGAAAAGTGCTGTTAACAAACATGCCAGTATCACTTTCACAGAGAGCTGGGAACTCGGTTGTGAAAAGTGCTGTTAACAAACATGCCAGTATCACTTTTCACAGAGAGCTGGGAACTCAGTTGTGAAAAGTGCTGTTAACATACATACCAGTATCACTTTCACAGAGAGCTGGGAACTCGGTTGTGAAAAGTGCTGTTAACATACATGCCAGTATCACTTTCACAGAGAGCTGGGAACTCAGTTGTGAAAAGTGCTGTTAACATACATGCCAGTATCACTTTTACAGAGAGCTGGGAACTCAGTTGTGAAAAGTGCTGTTAACATACATGCCAGTATCACTTTTACAGAGAGCTGGGAACTCAGTTGTGAAAAGTGCTGTTAACATACATGCCAGTATCACTTTTCACAGAGAGCTGGGGACTCGGTTGTGAAAAGTGCTGTTAACAAACATACCAGTATCACTTTTCACAGAGAGCTGGGAACTCAGTTGTGAAAAGTGCTGTTAACATACATGCCAGTATCACTTTAACAGAGAGCTGGGAACTCAGCTGTGAAAAGTGCTGTTAACATACATGCCAGTATCACTTTTACAGAGAGCTGGGAACTCAGTTGTGAAAAGTGCTGTTAACATACATGCCAGTATCACTTTCACAGAGAGCTGGGAACTCAGTTGTGAAAAGTGCTGTTAACATACATGCCAGTATCACTTTCACAGAGAGCTGGGAACTCGGTTGTGAAAAGTGCTGTTAACAAACATGCCAGTATCACTTTTCACAGAGAGCTGGGAACTCAGCTGTGAAAAGTGCTGTTAACAAACATGCCAGTATCACTTTCACAGAGAGCTGGGAACTCGGTTGTGAAAAGTGCTGTTAACAAACATGCCAGTATCACTTTTCACAGAGAGCTGGGAACTCAGTTGTGAAAAGTGCTGTTAACATACATACCAGTATCACTTTCACAGAGAGCTGGGAACTCGGTTGTGAAAAGTGCTGTTAACATACATGCCAGTATCACTTTCACAGAGAGCTGGGAACTCAGTTGTGAAAAGTGCTGTTAACATACATGCCAGTATCACTTTCACAGAGAGCTGGGAACTCAGTTGTGAAAAGTGCTGTTAACATACATGCCAGTATCACTTTCACAGAGAGCTGGGAACTCAGTTGTGAAAAGTGCTGTTAACATACATGCCAGTATCACTTTCACAGAGAGCTGGGAACTCAGTTGTGAAAAGTGCTGTTAACATACATGCCAGTATCACTTTTACAGAGAGCTGGGAACTCAGTTGTGAAAAGTGCTGTTAACATACATGCCAGTATCACTTTTACAGAGAGCTGGGGACTCGGTTGTGAAAAGTGCTGTTAACAAACATACCAGTATCACTTTTCACAGAGAGCTGGGAACTCAGTTATGAAAAGTGCTGTTAACATACATGCCAGTATCACTTTTCACAGAGAGCTGGGAACTCAGTTGTGAAAAGTGCTGTTAACATACATGCCAGTATCACTTTCACAGAGAGCTGGGAACTCAGCTGTGAAAAGTGCTGTTAACATACATGCCAGTATCACTTTTCACAGAGAGCTGGGAACTCAGTTGTGAAAAGTGCTCTTAACAAACATGCCAGTATCACTTTTACAGAGAGCTGGGAACTCAGTTGTGAAAAGTGCTCTTAACAAACATGCCAGTATCACTTTTACAGAGAGCTGGGAACTCAGTTGTGAAAAGTGCTCTTAACAAACATGCCAGTATCACTTTTCACAGAGAGCTGGGAACTCAGTTGTGAAAAGTGCTGTTAACATACATGCCAGTATCACTTTAACAGAGAGCTGGGAACTCAGTTGTGAAAAGTGCTGTTAACATACATGCCAGTATCACTTTTACAGAGAGCTGGGAACTCAGTTGTGAAAAGTGCTGTTAACATACATGCCAGTATCACTTTCACAGAGAGCTGGGAACTCAGTTGTGAAAAGTGCTGTTAACATACATGCCAGTATCACTTTCACAGAGAGCTGGGAACTCGGTTGTGAAAAGTGCTGTTAACAAACATGCCAGTATCACTTTTCACAGAGAGCTGGGAACTCAGCTGTGAAAAGTGCTGTTAACAAACATGCCAGTATCACTTTTACAGAATGTTGGGAACTCAGTTGTGAAAAGTGCTGTTAACATAAATGCCAGTATCACTTTCACAGAGAGCTGGGAACTCAGCTGTGAAAAGTGCTGTTAACATACATACCAGTATCACTTTCACAGAGAGCTGGGAACTCGGTTGTGAAAAGTGCTGTTAACATACATGCCAGTATCACTTTCACAGAGAGCTGGGAACTCAGTTCTGAAAAGTGCTGTTAACATACATGCCAGTATCACTTTCACAGAGAGCTGGGAACTCAGTTGTGAAAAGTGCTGTTAACATACATGCCAGTATCACTTTTACAGAGAGCTGGGAACTCAGTTGTGAAAAGTGCTGTTAACATACATGCCAGTATCACTTTTACAGAGAGCTGGGAACTCAGTTGTGAAAAGTGCTGTTAACAAACATACCAGTATCACTTTTCACAGAGAGCTGGGAACTCAGTTGTGAAAAGTGCTCTTAACATACATGCCAGTATCACTTTTACAGAGAGCTGGGGACTCGGTTGTGAAAAGTGCTGTTAACAAACGTACCAGTATCACTTTTCACAGAGAGCTGGGAACTCAGTTGTGAAAAGTGCTGTTAACATACATGCCAGTATCACTTTTCACAGAGAGCTGGGAACTCAGTTGTGAAAAGTGCTGTTAACATACATGCCAGTATCACTTTCACAGAGAGCTGGGAACTCAGCTGTGAAAAGTGCTGTTAACATACATACCAGTATCACTTTTACAGAGAGCTGGGAACTCAGCTGTGAAAAGTGCTGTTAACATACATGCCAGTATCACTTTTCACAGAGAGCTGGGAACTCAGTTGTGAAAAGTGCTCTTAACAAACATGCCAGTATCACTTTTACAGAGAGCTGGGAACTCAGTTGTGAAAAGTGCTCTTAACAAACATGCCAGTATCACTTTTCACAGAGAGCTGGGAACTCAGTTGTGAAAAGTGCTGTTAACATACATGCCAGTATCACTTTCACAGAGAGCTGGGAACTCAGCTGTGAAAAGTGCTGTTAACATACATACCAGTATCACTTTTACAGAGAGCTGGGAACTCAGTTGTGAAAAGTGCTGTTAACAAACATACCAGTATCACTTTTCACAGAGAGCTGGGAACTCAGTTGTGAAAAGTGCTCTTAACATACATGCCAGTATCACTTTTACAGAGAGCTGGGGACTCGGTTGTGAAAAGTGCTGTTAACAAACGTACCAGTATCACTTTTCACAGAGAGCTGGGAACTCAGTTGTGAAAAGTGCTGTTAACATACATGCCAGTATCACTTTTCACAGAGAGCTGGGAACTCAGTTGTGAAAAGTGCTGTTAACATACATGCCAGTATCACTTTCACAGAGAGCTGGGAACTCAGCTGTGAAAAGTGCTGTTAACATACATACCAGTATCACTTTTACAGAGAGCTGGGAACTCAGCTGTGAAAAGTGCTGTTAACATACATGCCAGTATCACTTTTCACAGAGAGCTGGGAACTCAGTTGTGAAAAGTGCTCTTAACAAACATGCCAGTATCACTTTTCACAGGGAGCTGGGAACTCAGTTGTGAAAAGTGCTCTTAACAAACATGCAAGCCAAAACCATTCAGCCCTGGATGGAGAGCAAGGGGTAAAGGGGGAGGCAGAGGGGACCTGGGCGATGTGGGGCATGGATGCAAGGCTGAGGGAGGCAGCAGCTGTTTGGGGGGTGGGCATGGATATAGGGCCGAGGGAGGCAGTGGGGGCCGGGGTGATGGGGGGATGGATACAGGGCCAGGAAAGGCAGGAGGGGCTGGAGTGATTGGCATGGGGCCGGGGGAGGCAGCTGCTGTCCGGGGGGTGGGATGGATACAGGGCTGGGGGAGGCAATAGGGGCCGGGGCAGTGAGGGGATGGATATAAGGCTGGGGGAGGCAGCGGGGGCTGGGGTGATGACGGGACAGATACAGGGCCAGGGGAGGCAGTGAGGGTCAGGAGATGGGGGGGTATAGATATGGGGCCAGGGAGGCAGCGGGGGGCTGTGGTGATGGGGGAATGGATACGGGGCCGTGGGAGGTAGTGGGGGTTGGGGCGATGGGGGGATAGATATGGGGCCGGGGGAGGCAGCTGCTGTCCGGGGCTGGGGACAGATACAGGGCTGGGGGAGGCAGCGGGGGCCAAGGTGGTGGGGTGATGGATATAAGGCTGGGGGAGGCAGCGGGGGCTGGGGTGATAGGGGGATGGATACGGGACCAGGGGAGGCAGTGGGGGCCAGGAGATGGGGGGGATAGATACGGGGCCAGGGGAGGCAGTGGGGGCCAGGGGGATGAGGGGATGGATATGGGACCGGGGGAGGCAGTGGGGGCCGGGAGATGGGGGGGATAGATATGGGGCCAGGGGAGGCAGCAGGGGCCAGGGCGATGGGGGGATGGATATGAGGTTGGGGGAGGCAGTAGCTGTCCGGGGGGTGGGGACTGGATACAGGGCCAGGGGAGGCAGCGGGTGATGGGGGGATGGATATGGGGCTGGGGGAGACAGCGGGGGCCAGGGCAATGGGGGGATGGATATGAGGTTGAGGGAGGCAGTAGCTGTCCGGGGGGTGGGGACTGGATACAGGGCCAGGGGAGGCAGCGGGTGATGGGGGGATGGATATGGGGCTGGGGGAGGCAGTGGGGGCCGGGAGATGGGGGGGGATAGATATGGGGCCAGGGGAGGCAGCAGGGGCCAGGGCGATGGGGGGATGGATATGAGGTTGAGGGAGGCAGTAGCTGTCCGGGGGGTGGGGACTGGATACAGGGCCAGGGGAGGCAGTGGGGGATGGATACGGGACCGGGGGAGGCAGCTGGGGCCGGGGCAATGGGGGGATAGATATGGGGCCAGGAGAGGCAGCGGGGGCTAGGGCGATGGGAAGATCAATATGGGGCTGAGGGAGGCAGCGGCTGTCCGGGGGGTAGGGCCTGGGTACAGGGCCAGGGGAGGCAGCAGGGGCTGGGGCGATGGGGGGATGGATATGGGGCTGGAGGAGACAGCGGGGGCCAGGCGATGGGGCGTGGGGATGAGCCCCACTGTTGTGTGGCCGGAGCCAGGGTCTGGTGCCTGCTGCCATGTGGCCAGGGCCGGGGCTCAGTGCCTGTGGCCAGAACCCGAGCTGGGGATGGGAACTGTGTGGCTGGAGCTGGGGATTGGAGCTGTGGGTCAGCACCCAGGGCTAGTGCCTGCCGCCACATGGCCAGTGCCCAGAGCTGGGTGCCGGAGCCCAGGGGTGCGTGGCTGGAGCCAGGAGCCGCATGGCCAGCGCCTGGAGCTGGGTGCTGGAGCCCAGGGGTGCATGGCTGGAGCCAGGAGCCGCATGGCCAGTGCCTGGAGCTGGGTGCCGGAGCCCAGGGCTGCGTGGCTGGAGCCAGGAGCCGCATGGCCAGCGCCCGGAGCTGGGTGCTGGAGCCCAGGGGTGCATGGCTGGAGTCAGGAGCCAAATGGCCAGCACCCAGAGCTGGGTGCCGGAGCCCAGGGGTGCATGGCTGGAGCCAGGAGCCGCATGGCCAGTGCCTGGAGCTGGGTGCTGGAGCCCAGGGGTGCGTGGCTGGAGCCAGGAGCCAGCACAAGGAGCTAGGTGCCAGAGCCCAGGGGTGCATGGCTGGAGCCAGGAGCCGCATGGCCAGTGCCTGGAGCTGGGTGCTGGAGCCCAGGGGTGCGTGGCTGGAGCCAGGAGCCGCATGGCCAGTGCCTGGAGCTGGGTGCTGGAGCCAAGGGGTGCGTGGCTGGAGCCAGCAGCCAGCACAAGGAGCTGGGTGCCAGAGCCCAGGGGTGCAGCTGGATTCAGGGGATCAGCACCAGGGGCTGGAGCCACATGGCTGGAGCCCAGGACGAGAGCCAGGAGCCAGTACCTGCTGCCGTGCAGCTGGACCCAGGGGATGAGCACCAGGGGCTGGGGCCGCACGGCTGGAGCCTGGGACGGGAGCCAGGAGCCAGCACCTGGTGCCGTGCAGCTGGACCCAGGGGATCAGCACCAGGGGCTGGGGCCGCATGGCTGGAGCCCGGGATGGGAGCCAGGAGCAGCTGGACCCAGGGGATCAGCACCAGGGGCTGGGGCCGCATGGCTGGAGCCCGGGATGGGAGCCAGGAGCCAGCACCTGCTGTCGTGCAGCTGGACCCAGGGGATCAGCACCAGGGGCTGGGGCCGCATGGCTGGAGCCCAGGACGGGAGCCAGGAGCCAGCACCTGCTGCCGTGCAGCTGGACCCAGGGGATCAGCACCAGGGGCTGAGGCCGCATGGCTGGAGCCCAGGACGGGAGCCAGGAGCCAGCACCTGCTGTCGTGAAGTTGGACCCAGGGGCCCCTAGCTGGAGGCACATCCAGGAGCAACAAGGAGGGAGGAACCACTGCTCCCCCCTTCCCCCATCAGTACCCAGGAGGTTGTCATGGTTGCACGAAAAGCCCCTGGTGGCTGCATTTGAGAAACTTTGAGCTAGAGCCTGCAGGCAAGATGAAGACTCCTTTACGCTAGGCGCTGCACATACACAGCCCTTAACAGTCCTTCCCTTCAGGAGTTTACAATCTAACCAGACAAGACAGTGAAAATAGACAGGGAGAGGAGGGTAATGCCTAGCGCTTCTCAAGCACCTTTCCCTCAGCAGGTCTCAAAGCGCTTTCCAAAGGAGTAATGCCTCCCGCGCCGCTGGAACTTATCTACTGTTTTCTTATGAATGGGAAATTGAGGCACCAAAAGGGGAAGTGACTTCTCCCGGTTCACACAACAGGCCTGTGGCTGAGACCGCCTGAGCTTTGGGCACAAAGACAGGTGGAAAGGGAGAAACTGGGGCAGACAGAAAGTGAGAACTCTCTGGAGTTTCTCCTCTCCTCCCACGCCCCTGACAAACCACAGCTGCTGCTGCGTCTCATTCATGGATCTCTGCTGTCCCCAAGTGATCACTGCATTTCACTCATTGAAATATTTAATCTTAAATAGAACAAAATAAGGCCTAAGACTGAGCATACACACACACACACGTACACACACACGCACGCACACGCACACACACACACATGCACATGCGCGCACACACACACATGCGCTTTATTCCATTCTATTTCATTTTTCCCATTATCCTATTCCAGGGGTGCGGGCTGGAGCCAGGAGCCGCATGGCTAGCACCTGGAGCTGGGTGCCGGAGCCCAGGGGTGCATGGCTGGAACCAGGAGTCGCATGGCCAATGCCCGGAGCCGGGTGCCGGAGCCCAGGGGTGCATGGTTGGAGCCAGGAGTCGCATGGCTAGCACCCAGAGCTGGGTGCCGGAGCCCAGGGGTGCATGGCTGGAACCAGGAGTCGCATGGCCAATGCCCGGAGCTGGGTGCCAGAGCCCAGGGGTGCGTGGCTGGAGCCAGGAGCCGCATGGCCAGCGCCCGGAGCTGGGTGCCGGAGCCCAGGGGTGCATGGCTGGAGCCAGGAGTCGCATGGCTAGCACCCGGAGCTGGGTGCCGGAGCCCGGGGTGAGTGGCTGGAGCCAGGAGTCGCATGGCTAGCACCCGGAGCTGGGTGCTGGAGCCCAGGGTTTCGTGGCTGGAGCCAGGAGCCGCATGGCCAGCGCCCGGAGCTGGGTGCCGGAGCCCAGGGGTGCGTGGTTGGAGCCAGGAGCCACATGGCCAGTGCCTGGAGCTGGGTGCCGGAACCCAGGGGTGTGTGGCTGGAGCCAGGAGCCACATGGCTAGCACCCGGAGCTGGGTGCTGGAACCCAGGGGTGTGTGGCTGGAGCCAGGAGCTGCATGGCTAACAACCGGAGCTGGGTGCCGGAGCCCAGGGGTGCGTGGCTGGAGCCAGGAGTCGCATGCCTAGCACCCGGAGCTGGGTGCCAGAGCCCAGGGTGAGTGGCTGGAGCCAGGAGCTGCATGGCTAACAACTGGAGCTGCGTGCCGGAGCTCAGGGGTGCGTGGCTGGAGCCAGGAGTCGCATGGCTAGCACCCGGAGCTGAGTGCCGGAGCCCAGGGGTGCATGGTTGGAGCCAGGAGCCGCATGGCCAGCGCCTGGAGCTGCATGCCGGAGCCCAGGGGTGTGTGGCTGGAGCCAGGAGTCGCATGGCCAGTGCCTGGAGCTGGGTGCTGGAGCCCAGGGGTGTGTGGCTGGAGCCAGGAGCCACATGGCTAGCACCCGGAGTTGGGTGCCAGAGCCCAGGGGTGTGTGGCTGGAGCCAGGAGCTGCATCGCTAGCACCTGGAGCCGGGTGCCGGAGCCCAGGGGTGCATGGTTGGAGCCAGGAGTCACATGGCTAGCACCCGGAGCTGGGTGCCGGAGCCCAGGGGTGCATGGCTGGAGCCAGGAGTCGCATGGCCAGTGCCCGGAGCTGGGTGCAGGAGCCCAGGGGTGCGTGGCTGGAGCCAGAAGCCGCATGGCCAGTGCCCGGAGCTGGGTGCTGGAGCCCAGGGGTGCATGGCTGGAGCCAGGAGCTGCATGGCTAGCGCCTGGAGCTGGGTGCCAGAGCCCAGGGGTGCGTGGCTGGAGCCAGGAGCCACATGGCCAGCGCCTGGAGCTGGGTGCCGGAGCCCAGGGGTGCATGGCTGGAGCCAGGAGCCGCATGGCCAGCGCCTGGAGCTGGGTGCCGGAACCCAGGGGTGTATGGCTGGAGCCAGGAGCTGCATGGCTATCACCCGGAGCTGGGTGCCGGAGCCCAGGGGTGCGTGGCTGGAGCCAGGAGTCGCATGGCTAGCACCCGGAGCTGGGTGCCGGAGCCCAGGGGTGCGTGGCTGGAGCCAGGAGCCGCATGGCCAGCGCCTGGAGCTGGGTGCTGTAGCCCAGGGGTGCGTGGTTGGAGCCAGGAGCCGCATGGCCAGCACCTGGAGCTGGGTGCCAGAGCCCAGGGGTGCGTGGCTGGAACCAGGAGTCGCACGGCCAGTGCCCAGAGCTGGGTGCCGGAGCCCAGGGGTGCGTGGTTGGAGCCAGGAGCTGCATGGCCAGCGCCTGGAACTGGGTGCCGGAGCCCAGGGGTGCGTGGCTGGAGCCAGGAGTCGCATGGCTAGCACCCGGAGCTGGGTGCCGGAGCCCAGGGGTGCGTGGCTGGAGCCAGGAGTCGCATGGCTAGCACCCGGAGCTGGGTGCCGGAGCCCAGGGGTGCGTGGCTGGAGCCAGGAGCCGCATGGCCAGCGCCTGGAGCTGGGTGCTGTAGCCCAGGGGTGCGTGGGTTGGAGCCAGGAGCCGCATGGCCAGCACCTGGAGCTGGGTGCCGGAACCCAGGGGTGCGTGGCTGGAGCCAGGAGTCGCATGGCTAGCACCCGGAGCTGGGTGCCGGAGCCCAGGGGTGCGTGGCTGGAGCCAGGAGCCGCATGGCCAGCGCCTGGAGCTGGGTGCCGGAACCCAAGGGTGTGTGGCTGGAGCCAGGAGCTGCATGGCTATCACCCGGAGCTGGGTGCCGGAGCCCAGGGGTGCGTGGCTGGAGCCAGGAGTCGCACGGCCAGTGCCCAGAGCTGGGTGCCGGAGCCCAGGGGTGCGTGGTTGGAGCCAGGAGCTCCACGGGCTATTCCACTCTACACTGATTTCCCATGTTCCATTCCAATCTATTCTGATTCGCAGGCAGCCCGCATAGGCACTGGATTCTGATAAAGGGGGTTCTCTTCTCAGACATCTTGTACCACTGGAAGATCTGTGATGGCCATTCCAAAGGGAATGTGGACGCAGCTGACAGAGAGGCACAGGGTGTTCTGGGACATGTCCATACAGCCGAAAGGGAAGGCAGTGGTGCGGCCGCTGCTGGAACCCCGTGGCCAGCTCTGGGGGTGCCCACAATTCAAGAAGAATGTTGCTAAGTTGGAGCGGGTCCCGGGCAGAGCCTTGGGAATGTTTAACGGATGAGAAGGCCACGCTGTGATTTGCTCCTTGAGTGCTGATTTACCGTAACAAAGAGAAGACTACGGAGGTGACTTGATTCCAACCCCTCACTACACGGGGAGCAAATATTTCATAACGGGCTCTTCAGTCCAGCAGACAGCGGTAGGGTTGCCAACGGTCTAATCACAAAAACCCAAACACCCCTGCCCTGCCCCTGCCCGTCCCTTCTCCAAGGCTCCAACCCCCACTCACTCCAGCCCCCCCACCTCCATCGCTTGCTCTCCCCGACCCTCACTGACTTTCACGGGCCTGGGCCAGCATCTGTGGAGTGGAGCAGCTCTGCTCATTGCCCAGACGGGCCCAGTTATCTTGTTCGGATCTCTGCTCCTGGGTCCCAGGGACAGGAAGCCAGTGACAGAGAGAGATAAAGGCAAAGCACAAGTGAGAGCGGTCTGTAGGGTTTCCATTGCAAATGTCTATTTTCAGTCATCTTTCGAAATGCAGCTGCTGGGTGTCTGCTGCTCTCTGCTGCCCACTGAATTCGCTATTAAAACCAGCGGATCATACCCAGGATTTTAAGGCCAGAAGGGACCGTTTGGATCACCTAGTCCAACTTCCTGTTTGGTGGGAACTCAAGAACTTTTGTTTGACTAAAGTCTCTCCCCCAGAAAGGGATCCAGGCCTCCCTTGTGGGCTGCGGGAGACACAGAGGCTCCACTGCTTCCTCTGGGAATCGCCCTCAGTCGCAGAGCAGAAGGAGGCCACACGCCATTGCTCCTGTAGACCAAGCTCTTGGCATTCACCATTGGCTCCTTGCCTTCTTCAATCCCCCCACCCCCCGCCAGCTTCCACAACCCCCAACTCAACTCCTCCCTTAGACTAGGTTGTCTGTCTGCCCCCTCCCCAGCCATAGCAGCCTCCATGTGTTCCCATTCCCACCTCTGCCACATACCAGGGCTCTGTCGCTCATGCTACCCTTTTCCCCTCCACCCCCAGGTCCAGGTGTGTCCCCTCTCCCCCATTCACTCCCACAGCCAGCATTTTTCTGTGCACTCATTCCCCACTTCCCCCATGCCAGGATTTCCCCTTGCTCTAGGCCCACATTCTTGTTTCTTTGCTGCCTGGAAACAAGTCTTTTAAGAGTCTCACCATTTAAACTGTATTGGGAGGATGGGTAGCACTGAGCTGGGGGGGTGAGCGTTGTTATTCTGGAATGTGTCAGTAGTGGCCATCAACCAGTTATTTAATTCCACACAGCTAAAGATGATGGAAGCTGCTTGCTTTGGTACCCAAATGCAAGGTGCTCCATGTGTTCCTCATTTCCACCTTCTGCTTTCTCCAAAACCAGTAAGATTTGGCCCACTGATGCCTAGAATATTTCCTACAAATTTGGAGTTGATCAGACATGGTTTTCAAAAGTTATCATATGACATATAAAATACAAGTGGAAAAGTGTTGCCAAATTGAATGTAGGGCTTCACTTCACCCAGCTAAGAACACAGGCCTTCTTGCTAATCTGAATGTGTCTGGCTTTAGATTCCAGCCATTGGTTCTTGGTATGTTTCTTTGCTAGCTTTCAGTATCCAGTATTTATCCCTCTCAAGGCATTTATACAACACAATCAAGTCACCTCTTGATTTTACAACCATAAAAATGACCATCCTGGGTCAGACTAAAGGTCCATCTATCCCAGTATCCTGTCTGTTGACAGTGGCCAATGCCTGGTGATCACCGAGTGATCCATTCCCTGTCGCCCATTCCCTGCTTCTGGCAAACAGAGACTAGGGACACCATCCCTGCCCATCCTGGCTAATAGCCATTGATAGACCTAACCTCCATGAATTTACCTAGTTCTCTTTTGACCCTTGTTAGTGTCTTGGCCTTCACAACATCCTCTGGCAAGGAGTTCCACAAGTTGACTGTACTGTGTGAAAAAATACTTCCTTTCATGTGTTTGAAACCTGCTGCCTATTCATTTCATTAATTTTGTTAATATCCAAGAGCCTTCCAGACATGCTAGTCACATTGCTTAATGCACCTGGCAGGTGTGATTCGCATAGTTTACAATGACACAGCGGAAAGGAAAACCACAGGGAATTCTGGGAGATGTTCTTTACAACCTAACTGGAAGGCCTCTTGCTGGAGTTGTTTAAAATTAGAACCAGGCACCTTGTGAAACTCAGACCGCCCAAAACGATGCTAGTCTGACTGTGTCATTAACTGGATGGATCCAAAACACAAACAGTGAACATCTCTGCTTCTCCTTCCCTGGGAAAGAGACAGAGCCCAGCAGGCCAGAAGTGAGAATTGTTTGCGGTTTCTCTGGGCTTGTGAAAGTCCCATTGCAAAGTGCAGGTGCTGCGTCTCATTCCTTGGGCTCTGCTGCCATCTAGTGCCCACTACCTGCTCCTAATTTAAATTGCTAATCGTCTTTTCTTTTCTAACACCCAATATGGCAAGAGATTTTCACTCTCCATTCACACCCACAGGAAATCAGAGATGAATTCATTACACCGCAGTTCTTGTGCGATCCCCTGCTTAGACACCTGGGTGACTGAGGTTTACTTAGCAAGCTAGACAGCAGCTCATAAATGCCTTCGACTGATTAGACTAGATCTCAAATAAAAGCAGCAAAGAATCCTGTGGCACCTTATAGACTAACAGACGTTTTGGAGCATGAGCTTTCGTGGGTGAATACCCACTTCCTCAGATGCATGTAATGGAAATATCCAGGGGCAGGTATATATATGTGTGCTAGCAAGCAAGCTAGAGATAACGAGGTCAATTCAATCAGGGAGGATGAGGCCCTGTTCTAGCAGTTGAGGTGTGAAAACCAAGAGAGGAGAAACTGGTTCTGTAATTGGCAAGCCATTCACAGTCTTTGTTCAATCCTGAGCTGATGGTGTCAAATTTGCAGATGAACTGAAGCTCAGCAGTTTCTCTTTGAAGTCTGGTCCTGAAGTTTTTTTGCTGCAGGATGGCCACCTTAAGGTCTGCTATAGTGTGGCCAGGGAGGTTGAAGTGCTCTCCTACAGGTTTTTGTATATTGCCATTCCTAATGTCTGATTTGTGTCCATTTATCCTTTTCCGTAGAGACTGTCCAGTTTGGCCGATGTACATAGCAGAGGGGCATTGCTGGCATATGATGGCTATATTACATTGGTGGATGTGCAGGTGAATGAACCAGTGATGGTGTGGCTGATCTGGTTAGGTCCTGTGATGGTGTCGCTGGTGTAGATATGTGGGCAGAGTTGGCATCGAGGTTTGTTGCATGGATTGGTTCCTGAGTTAGAGTTATTATGGTGTGGTGTGTAGTTACTGGTGAGAATATGTTTCAGGTTGGCAGGTTGTCTGTGGGCAAGGATTGGCCTGCCACCCAAGGCCTGTGAAAGTGTGGGATCGTTGTCCAGGATGGGTTGTAGATCCTTGATGATGCGTTGGAGGGGTTTTAGCTGGCGGCTGTATGTGATGGCCAGTGGAGTCCTGTTGGTTTCTCTCTTGGGTTTGTCTTGCAGTAGGAGGCTTCTGGGTACACGTCTGGCTCTGTTGATCTGTTTCCTTATTTCCTCATGCGGGTATTGTAGTTTTGAGAATGCTTGGTGGAGATTTTGTAGGTGTTGGTCTCTGTCTGAGGGGTTAGAGCAGATGCGGTTGTACCTCAGTGCTTGGCTGTAGACAATGGATCGTGTGATGTGCCCGGGATGGAAGCTGGAGGCATGAAGGTAGGCATAGCGGTCGGTGGGTTTTCGATATAGGGTGGTGTTAATGTGACCATCACTTATTTGCACCGTGGTGTCAAGAAAGTGGACCTCCCGTGTAGATTGGTCCAGGCTGAGGTTGATGGTGGGGTGGAAGCTGTTGAAATCATGGTGGAATTTTTCCAGAGTCTCCTTCCCATGGGTCCAGATGATGAAGATGTCATCAATGTAGCGTAGATAGAGAAGGGGTGTGAGTGGACGAGAGCTGAGGAAGCGTTGTTCCAGGTCGGCCATGAAGATATTGGCATATTGTGGGGCCATGCGGGTGCCCATAGCAGTGCCACTGATCTGGAGATATATATTGTCATCAAATTTGAAATAGTTGTGTGTAAGTATAAAGGCACAGAGCTCAGCAGCCAGTTGTGCTGTGGCGTAATCGGGGATAGTGTTCCTGACAGCTTGTATTCCATCTGTGTGTGGGATGTTTGTGTAGAGAGCCTCTACATCCATGGTGGCTAGGATGGTGTTTTCTGGGAGGTCACCAATGCATTGTAGTTTCCTCAGGAAATCAGTGGTGTCGCGGAGATAGCTGGGAGTGCTGGTGGTATAGGGTCTGAGTAGAGAGTCCATATATCCAGACAGTCCTTCAGTGAGAGTGCCAATGCCCGAGATGATGGGGCGTCCAGGATTTCCGGGTTTGTGGATCTTGGGTAGTAGATAGAATAACCCTGGTCGGGGCTCTAGGGGTATGTTGATTTCTTCTGGTGTTAGTGTAGGGAGTGTCCTGAGTAGATGCTGTAGTTTCTTAGTGTATTCCTCAGTGGGATCTGAGGGAAGTGGCCTGTAGAATTTGGTATTGGAGAGTTGTCTGGCTGCCTCCTTTTGATAGTCAGACCTGTTCATGATGACAACGGCACCTCCTTTATCAGCCTCTTTGATGATAATGTCAGGGTGGTTTCTGAGGCTGTGGATGGCATTGCGTTCTGCACGGCTTAGGTTGTGAGGCAAGCGATGTTGTTGTTCCACGATTTCTGCCTGTGCACGCCGGCGGAAGCATTCAATGTATAGGTCCAGGCTGTCATTTCGACCCTCAGGAGGAGTCCATGTGGAGTTCTTTTTCTTGTGCTCTTGGTGAGAGGGCACCCGTGTATCAGTGCACTGTTCAGTGTTGTCCTGGAAGTATTCTTTGAGTCGGAGACGGCGAAAGTAGGCTTCCAGATCGCCACAGAACTGTATCATGTTGGTGGGGGTGGCAGGGCAGAAAGAGAGTCCCCGAGATAGGACAGACTTTTCTTCTGGGCTGAGTGTGTAGTTGGATAGATTGACGATATTGCTGGGTGGGTTAGGGGTACCACTGTTGTGGCCCCATGTGGCAGGTAGGAGTTTAGACAGCTTACAGTCCTTTTTCCTTTGAAGAGAGGTGAAGTGAGTAATGTAGATCTCCTGTCTTATTCTAGTGAAGTCCGTTTGTATAGAAGTTTGGTTATTAATGAGAGTCTCCAGGTTGGAGAGCTCTTTTTTGATGTTTTCCTGTTTGCTGTATAGGATGCTGATCAGGTGGTTCCTCAGTTTTTTTGATAGAGTATGACATAATCTCTCACTGTGGTCTGTGTAGTATGTAGATAGCAGTGGATTTTTTACCTTTAGTCCATTTGGTATGATGTCCATCCGTTTGCATTTGGAAAGGAAGATGATATCTGTCTGTATTTGTGCAAGTTTCTTCATGAGGTTGATGGATTTCCATTCCATACG
Organism: Gopherus evgoodei; assembly: GCF_007399415.2. Lineage (NCBI taxonomy): Eukaryota > Metazoa > Chordata > Testudines > Testudinidae > Gopherus > Gopherus evgoodei. Next base: position 1,877,045 of record NW_022060060.1, read on the forward strand.
GCTAAATGCAGTGCCTTGCATGGTGTCAAGTATCAGAGGGTAGCCGTGTTAGTCTGGATCTGTAAAAGCAGCAAAGAATCCTGTGGCACCTTATAGACTAACAGACGTTTTGGAGCATGAGCTTTCGTGGGTGAATACCCACTTCCTCAGATGCATGTAATGGAAATATCCAGGGGCAGGTATATATATGTGTGCTAGCAAGCAAGCTAGAGATAACGAGGTCAATTCAATCAGGGAGGATGAGGCCCTGTTCTAGCAGTTGAGGTGTGAAAACCAAGAGAGGAGAAACTGGTTCTGTAATTGGCAAGCCATTCACAGTCTTTGTTCAATCCTGAGCTGATGGTGTCAAATTTGCAGATGAACTGAAGCTCAGCAGTTTCTCTTTGAAGTCTGGTCCTGAAGTTTTTTTGCTGCAGGATGGCCACCTTAAGGTCTGCTATAGTGTGGCCAGGGAGGTTGAAGTGCTCTCCTACAGGTTTTTGTATATTGCCATTCCTAATGTCTGATTTGTGTCCATTTATCCTTTTCCGTAGAGACTGTCCAGTTTGGCCGATGTACATAGCAGAGGGGCTATGTTCTGGACAGTCTCTACGGAAAAGGATAAATGGACACAAATCAGACATTAGGAATGGCAATATACAAAAACCTGTAGGAGAGCACTTCAACCTCCCTGGCCACACTATAGCAGACCTTAAGGTGGCCATCCTGCAGCAAAAAAACTTCAGGACCAGACTTCAAAGAGAAACTGCTGAGCTTCAGTTCTTCTGCAAATTTGACACCATCAGCTCAGGATTGAACAAAGACTGTGAATGGCTTGCCAATTACAGAACCAGTTTCTCCTCTCTTGGTTTTCACACCTCAACTGCTAGAACAGGGCCTCATCCTCCCTGATTGAATTGACCTCGTTATCTCTAGCTTGCTTGCTAGCACACATATATATACCTGCCCCTGGATATTTCCATTACATGCATCTGAGGAAGTGGGTATTCACCCACGAAAGCTCATGCTCCAAAACGTCTGTTAGTCTATAAGGTGCCACAGGATTCTTTGCTGCTTTTACAGATCCAGACTAACACGGCTACCCTCTGATACTTGACACCATGCAAGGCACTGCATTTAGCCGTATGGAATGGAAATCCATCAACCTCATGAAGAAACTTGCACAAATACAGACAGATATCATCTTCCTTTCCAAATGCAAACGGATGGACATCATACCAAATGGACTAAAGGTAAAAAATCCACTGCTATCTACATACTACACAGACCACAGTGAGAGATTATGTCATACTCTATCAAAAAAACTGAGGAACCACCTGATCAGCATCCTATACAGCAAACAGGAAAACATCAAAAAAGAGCTCTCCAACCTGGAGACTCTCATTAATAACCAAACTTCTATACAAACGGACTTCACTAGAATAAGACAGGAGATCTACATTACTCACTTCACCTCTCTTCAAAGGAAAAAGGACTGTAAGCTGTCTAAACTCCTACCTGCCACATGGTGCCGCAACAGTGGTACCCCTAACCCACCCAGCAATATCGTCAATCTATCCAACTACACACTCAGCCCAGAAGAAAAGTCTGTCCTATCTCGGGGACTCTCTTTCTGCCCTGCCACCCCCACCAACATGATACAGTTCTGTGGCGATCTGAAAGCCTACTTTCGCCGTCTCCGACTCAAAGAATACTTCCAGGACAACACTGAACAGTGCACTGATACACAGGGGCCCTCCCACCAACAGCACAAGAAGAAGAACTCCACATGGACTCCTCCTGAGGGTCGAAATGACAGTCTGAACCTATACATTGAATGCTTCCGCCAGAGTGCACAGGCAGAAATCGTGGAACAACAACATCGCTTGCCTCTCAACCTAAGCCGTGCAGAACGCAATGCCATCCACAGCCTCAGAAACCACCCTGACATTATCATCAAAGAGGCTGATAAAGGAGGTGCCGTTGTCATCATGAACAGGTCTGACTATCAAAAGGAGGCAGCCAGACAACTCTCCAATACCAAATTCTACAGGCCACTTCCCTCAGATCCCACTGAGGAATACACTAAGAAACTACAGCATCTACTCAGGACACTCCCTACACTAACACCAGAAGAAATCAACATACCCCTAGAGCCCCGACCAGGGTTATTCTATCTACTACCCAAGATCCACAAACCCGGAAATCCTGGACGCCCCATCATCTCGGGCATTGGCACTCTCACTGAAGGACTGTCTGGATATATGGACTCTCTACTCAGACCCTATGCCACCAGCACTCCCAGCTATCTCCGCGACACCACTGATTTCCTGAGGAAACTACAATGCATTAGTGACCTCCCAGAAAACACCATCCTAGCCACCATGGATGTAGAGGCTCTCTACACAAACATCCCACACACAGACGGAATACAAGCTGTCAGGAACACTATCCCCGATTACGCCACAGCACAACTGGCTGCTGAGCTCTGTGCCTTTATACTTACACACAACTATTTCAAATTTGATGACAATATATATCTCCAGATCAGTGGCACTGCTATGGGCACCCGCATGGCCCCACAATATGCCAATATCTTCATGGCCGACCTGGAACAACGCTTCCTCAGCTCTCGTCCACTCACACCCCTTCTCTATCTACGCTACATTGATGACATCTTCATCATCTGGACCCATGGGAAGGAGACTCTGGAAAAATTCCACCATGATTTCAACAGCTTCCACCCCACCATCAACCTCAGCCTGGACCAATCTACACGGGAGGTCCACTTTCTTGACACCACGGTGCAAATAAGTGATGGTCACATTAACACCACCCTATATCGAAAACCCACCGACCGCTATGCCTACCTTCATGCCTCCAGCTTCCATCCCGGGCACATCACACGATCCATTGTCTACAGCCAAGCACTGAGGTACAACCGCATCTGCTCTAACCCCTCAGACAGAGACCAACACCTACAAAATCTCCACCAAGCATTCTCAAAACTACAATACCCGCATGAGGAAATAAGGAAACAGATCAACAGAGCCAGACGTGTACCCAGAAGCCTCCTACTGCAAGACAAACCCAAGAGAGAAACCAACAGGACTCCACTGGCCATCACATACAGCCGCCAGCTAAAACCCCTCCAACGCATCATCAAGGATCTACAACCCATCCTGGACAACGATCCCACACTTTCACAGGCCTTGGGTGGCAGGCCAATCCTTGCCCACAGACAACCTGCCAACCTGAAACATATTCTCACCAGTAACTACACACCACACCATAATAACTCTAACTCAGGAACCAATCCATGCAACAAACCTCGATGCCAACTCTGCCCACATATCTACACCAGCGACACCATCACAGGACCTAACCAGATCAGCCACACCATCACTGGTTCATTCACCTGCACATCCACCAATGTAATATATGCCATCATATGCCAGCAATGCCCCTCTGCTATGTACATCGGCCAAACTGGACAGTCTCTACGGAAAAGGATAAATGGACACAAATCAGACATTAGGAATGGCAATATACAAAAACCTGTAGGAGAGCACTTCAACCTCCCTGGCCACACTATAGCAGACCTTAAGGTGGCCATCCTGCAGCAAAAAAACTTCAGGACCAGACTTCAAAGAGAAACTGCTGAGCTTCAGTTCATCTGCAAATTTGACACCATCAGCTCAGGATTGAACAAAGACTGTGAATGGCTTGCCAATTACAGAACCAGTTTCTCCTCTCTTGGTTTTCACACCTCAACTGCTAGAACAGGGCCTCATCCTCCCTGATTGAATTGACCTCGTTATCTCTAGCTTGCTTGCTAGCACACATATATATACCTGCCCCTGGATATTTCCATTACATGCATCTGAGGAAGTGGGTATTCACCCACGAAAGCTCATGCTCCAAAACGTCTGTTAGTCTATAAGGTGCCACAGGATTCTTTGCTGCTTTTACAGATCCAGACTAACACGGCTACCCTCTGATACTAGATCTCAAATGTTCAGACTCAGTCTGTTGCCTCGAGTCACATTCTTATACAGATGACATCACCATAGTAGCTGAGGACCAGACACTTTGAAAGTTAGGCACCTAAATACATCTGAGTATCTGGGCTTCAGAACCTTCCCGTGGCATATTAGGCAAAATAACTAGATGAATAAGTGAACAGATGTTAAGGCCAGAAGAGAAGATTATGATAAACCTTAGGGAGCTGGCCCCGATACCAGTGTCTGTTGCAGGAGTTGGTGCTGTATGTGGGATTGTTTTCATATACATTCCTGCAGGTTCTGTAGCTGCTCCACCAACCAGGCTGGCAGGAGCTGTCCCTCAGGGTGGCAGGACTGCTGGAAGGCCTGCAGGGTCTTCCCCATCACCCTCTGCTGTTCTCCAGGCCATTGTAATAGCTTCTCCGGGCCCAAACACCAACCCTTTCCACTGGATCTTCATCAGTGCAACTAAGGCAGCTCCTAGCCAAGCCTTCACTTGTGGGCAGCGGGTAGGACCCCACCCCTTAGCCTTGAATGCTGCCTTCCTGTGCTTTGAGCTCATCAGCTTCCTACCCAGCTGTGTGGCTCAGTAACCAGGTGCACCCAGACCCACAAGGCCTGCCCAGGGGGAACCCAGTTAGTACTAACAGTGACCAGAGAGCTTGCTCTGGTGCCAGCTCTCAGCACTGTCACAGGCTCCACAGTGCTTTTGAAAACCCCTTTTAGGCACTCAAATGCCTTTAGAAATGCGGCCCCAAGGGACTTAGCAGCCTAATTTACACTTCAGTTTGGTGCTTTTGCAGAGTGTATCACACATGCCTGGTTCCAAATGTAACCTGCAGGTCCAGTAAGGAGACATCTCGGTGAGAGAGCTAGAGAGGAGAAGGGGAGAATCTCTCTGGGAACGGGCCACAGGGTATGGATCATTTGATGATTCCCTGTTCTGTTCATTCCCTCTGGGGCACTTGGCACTGGCCACTGTAGGGAGACAGGATACTGGGCTAGATGGACCTTTGGTCTGACCCACTGTGGCCATTCTTATGTCTCCTAAGAGCTCTGCTGTTAAACAAAGCCAACATATGCATATTCCAATAACCCAGTACCATGCGGAACCTAGCTCGATTACCAGGTCTCGTACACTATTAATAGACTATTGCGGATCAGTCCCCTGACGTTCCCATGGTGGCTCAGTGGGCGATGGAAGACTGACCTCTATAGAGGGTGCAGCACCTGGCCAGCTGTGAACACTAGTTGTGGCCAGGGTAAAGCACTGTGCTTGGTACTTGCTAAGTTACTAACTTTTCATTTCCTTGGTTTTATGGGCCAGGCATCTTGTGCGCGTGTACTAACTGGAACAGCTTCCCAATGACTCTTTTTACATCGTGTAAGGTTTTTAATGCTTTATTGGAGCTGAAGAGTTAGACAAAAGGAGACAGTGATGGGCAGAGCTCTAGCAGTTATTAGAAGCATAGTTGCTGAACGAGAATATTTTATCCATTATCAACAGCTGTGGGCCCTGGTTTGTGTGCATGGTCATTAATTTATAATATGGCTAACAATTAAAAATAACCCTAAATCCAGTATGTAGGTACCAAAAAAGCTACTCAGCATATTAGATGTACTCTGGGTGGGTGATACCTTTGAGGAGAGTGATGGTGGCCAAAGAAAACCCAACCCAAAGACTTCCTATTACAAAGGCATGAAGAAACCCCAACGATTATATTGAAAATTAACGAAAACTCCAAGATGCCCTAGCTCAGCCAATCACGTATGAAAAGAATTTCGAAGAAACCTGAGTTGGCTTCCCAACTCCACTGAATTTCAGTTTCCAGTCCTCAGATTAAGTAATTTCTTTACTCAGTATACATGAGTGTTCCCGTTAAACTTAAACGGGGAAAATCACATGCTTATTCTTAAGAATGTGCTTAAATGCTCTGCTGACTGGAGATGGGACTATGAATTATCTTAAAATTAAACCTGCGTTTAAGTGTTGTGAGGAACAGAGATGGAAGTGGATGTAGAAGTAGGCAAGTGATATGACCAATGTATATGACATTGATGAGACCAACACTGAAATACTGTGAAAAATGGTGAGGGTGCAGAGAAGAACCACAAAAATAATTCATGTCGTGGGACAAAAGATAGCTGAGAGTGAAAGATTTAAAGAGATGGGTCTGTTAGGATTATCAACAGGAGGATTGAGATGTGGCTTAATTATGATGCAGAAGTACCTTCACTAGGAGAAAATATCCGGCATATCAGAAAGTTAAAGCAACAAAAACAAAAATCAAATTAGAAATGTGGTACAAATTTTGAACATTGAGGGTGATTAAGCAAACTACTAAAGGGCGTGATGGAGTCTCCATCTCTTGGTGTCTTCACATCAGGACTGGATGCTTTTCTGGAAGATGATTCAGCCAAACACAATTTATTGGGTTCAGTCCAGGAGTGACTCGGTGAAATTCTCTGGTCTGCAATATGCAGGAGTTCAAACTAGTGGATCTAATGGCTTTGAAATCTGTGGCTCTGTGAACTCCTGAATTCACAAAGTTAAGCAAATACTTTAAAGCTTTGCTGAATCGAGAGAGAACTGCACTCCTGGACTTAAAACTAAGCATAAGTTAATGATTTTTCACTTAGTGCTGTGATTGTTCACTTGGTCTCATAATTACCAGTCTTGAATACTACTCAGATTCCTCTCACCTTGGTTTAGAGATATACTAAATGACAAACAGTGGTTAAAATGTCCCATTAGGCCAGTGGCTCTCAACCTTTCTAGATGACTGTACCCTTTTCAGGAGTCTGATTTGTCTTGTGTACCCCAAGTCTGAACTCACTTAAAAACTTCTTGCTTACAAAATCAGACATAAAAATGGAAAAGTGTCACAGCCACACTATTATCTCTGGTTGAGAACCACTGCATTAGGGGATAAACTTTTTGTAGAACAGAAAGACCTTGTTCTGGGCTACAGCCTCCTTCAGGGCCTGTTTGACCTGCTCGTTCCTGAGGGTGTAGATGAAGGGGTTGAGGGATGGTGTCACCACAGAGGTCAGCAAGGCCACCACCTTGTTGAGCTCCAAGGAGCTGCTTTCAATGGGGCGGACATGCATGTAGATGTGGGTGCTGTAGACGATGCTGACCACTGTGATGTGAGAGGTGCAGGTGGAGAAGGCCTTTTGCCTGCCCTGAGCCATGGGGGTCCTGAGCACCGTGGTGATGATGTACATGTAGGACACTGCAGTCACCACCAAGGAGCTCAGGATAAGCACTGACGCCATGATGAAAATGGCTGACTCCAGGACATGGGCATCCTTGCAGGACAATTTAACCAGTGGTGTAATGTCACAGAAGAAGTGGTTGACCCCATTGGGGCCACAGTAGGGTACCTCAGCAACAGCACTCAGTGGTCCAAGGACATAGAAGAAGGCCCCAGTCCAGGCCCCAAAGACCAGCACGGAGCAGACGTGGCTGTTCATGATGACTGTGTATCTCAGTGGGTTACAGATGGCAATATATCGGTCAAAGGACATGACGGCCAGGAGGAGGAACTGCGTCACTGCCAGGAAGAAGTAGAAGAAGCTTTGTACCATGCAGCTGGTGAAGGAGATGATCCTGCTCCCGAAGAGCAAACCGGAGAGGAGCTTGGGCACCGTGACGGAAGTGAACCAGATCTCCATGAAGGAGAAGTTCCACAGGAAGAAATACATGGGGGTTCAGAGCCGGCAGTCAGCCAAGGTGATGGTGATGATGACCAAGTTGCCTGAGAGGGTGACCAGGTAGAATATGAGGAACAGAACAAAGAGGAAGATTTCCATCTGGCGGCTGAGGGGAAACCCCATTAGGATAAACTCAGTCACTCTGCTCTCGTTGCTTATTTTTACCACTTCTTGGTGTGGAATATAATGTCTGCAAAAGAGGAACAAATGTGGTAACCAAGAGAGAGGATACCCATTGTGCTAGGTGTTGTACAGACACACAGCTGCTGGATTCCTGATCCTGCAATGATTTCTGCATGTGTTTAACTCTACACACTGAGTAATCTTATTGCCTCCAGAATCAGGGACCTCTGATGAGAAAGGAAGTCCTGTAGGGAATTACCAGCTCAATTTTGAACTGTCTGAAGTAGTTCAAGACAAGTTTTCATAATTTTGGAGATGGTTCAGAGAAGAGCCATGGTCAGGAATAAAGGACTGAAAGAGGTGCCATAGAGGGATAGACTCCGAGAGTTCAATTGTTTGTTTTAACAAAAAGAAAGTGAAGGGGTGACTTGATCATAGTGTATAAATACCTACCTGGGGAACAGAAGTTTGATTATGACTCTTCCGCCTTGCTGACAAAGGTATAAGCAGAGCCAATGAGTGGAAGGTACAGCTGCCCAAATTCAGATTAGAAATAAGGTGCAAAATTTTGGTAAATTAACTGGTGTAACAATGCACCAAGGGTGTGGCTGATATTCCGTCACTGGCAATTTTTACATCAAGTTTGAATGTTTCTCTGAAAGATCTGCTCTAGTTCAGTGATTTTCAGGAATTATTTTCAGAAGTCCTAGGTCTTTGTTTTACAGGAGGTTGGACTTCATTATCGTAATGGTCCTTTCTGCATTTATAATCTATTAAATCAGCCAAAAATCAGACCTGTCATGTGTCTCTGTCTCAAACGATCTACAGAAATACATTTCTCAGCAAATCAAAAGAACTCAAGTTCAATTAGCAGCGAGTTTTTAATAAACCCTAAGGAAATAAGAGATCTTTATGACTATATCATTCTTTCCAAAACAGATGCTCAGAGCTATGGAAAATAATAGAAAGCACCTCATTTATATTCTTATCACATTATATTAGCAAAAGGGAGCTGGGGGTGGAGGCTGACAGGTCGTGACCTCCCCATGTAATAACCCCCAGTTTGAGAACCACTGACTTAGCAGGATCATTCATGTGAGTAGAATTACCCCTCTCTGTAAGTGTCTGACCTTAGTGATCTCAGATGTTGTTTGTAACAATAGCCAACACCGCACTGGCAAACAGAAACAAAATATTCAAGTAGTCAGTGTCCCTTAAACACACATGAAGAACCGCGAATGAAAATACTTACAGCAGGGCTAATCCTTGTGGTGATGCCATCAACACCCCTTTCAACAAAGCCCCTCCTGAAGCCAGAAAGTCAGCAGAAATCAGAAGAGCAGCGCCCGACACACCACAAGAAGCCCTCCAAAGAGCTGCCTGCTCTGAACTGATTTTTGCACAGGTATTGCTCCCAAGGTGTAGTAAGGTCTCCACAGACGAAATCTGGCATCTCTTGTTAAATGAACCGTGTGCACAGTATCTTGGCATGACTTTGCCTTGAAAAGAGTCTTTGAATTTGGGTGGAGCTAGAGTCACTGCTCTTTATTCTCCTAATAAGGCCTGTCGGTGCTAGGATTTTTATATTGTTTTCCATCAATGTATTATCTCTAATTTCACTTGACTATAAGAAGCCACAATTCCACATGCATGGAAATGGCTATTCCATTTAAACACAAGGGCTAATTGACCACACTCTCCTTGGAGCCTAATTCATTTTTCTGATTATGGGTTGTATGATGACAACAGTTCAGTTACTAATCCGAGGAAGGCATGTGCACTCATTGAAGTTAAGTGTAATTTTTACCAGTAACGCCAATGGGCACAGCATCAGGGCCTAAAGCATGAAGTTCTGAAGTGGCTTTCAGTGGAATTCAGAGAGTTAGGCCAACATTTATCCTAGGAATTTATGAGAGAGAGAGAGGTGCCAAATGACCCTGTTTCTAAAGCCCATGGGAGTTAGACACCTAAATCCCTTGAAGAATCTGGCTCTTAGGCTCCTTTGCAAGCTCCATTCTTAAGATAAACATAGGAGTGGAATATCTAGGGTTTCGCTGGAGGAGATTCACCAACATCGACAGGACTGTGCCTCTTTTAAGCCATGGAAACAGGGTCAGTTCTTGAGAATGGCTGGTGCAGCGGAAGAATGGGACAGTGGTTAGGACACTAGAGTTTGACTTGGGACACCTCTATGCAGTTCCCTGCTCTACTGCAGACATCCTGCAGAGCCTTGGGCAGAAAGTTGAATGTCGCTGAACCTCAGTTTTCCTATCTTTGAAAATCTCAGCCCCCCGGATAATGACAACATTGTGCATTGCATTATGGAAAGATCACAGTTAAAAAACTGCACTCTATAAAGGGGTCTACACACTTATTTATCTACCTCGGGTACTTATGACCCCCCATTGCAATAACATGTGAGCATCTCCCAATCTGTAATCTCCCAACATCTCTGTGAGGGAGGGAAGTGCTAGTATTCCTGTTTCAAAGGCAGCTAAACAAGACAAGCCCCCAACTCCCATTGAATTTTAATGGGATTTGAGGCCAAATTCCTTTATTTTCCTTTGGAAACCTTAGCCATAATTGTCGAAATATGGACTACTCCTTCTAAGTTCTGGTTGGAATGATATATCGGGGCAGTGAGTTCCACAAGCTAGTTACATGCTATGGAGCAGAGGGAGGGGAAGACAGGTCTTCATTTTCAGTAGAGACTAGTAACTTTGGGTATCTGGATGGTTTTGGTGCTGGATTAGAAACACCTTAAAGAGTCCAGATTTTCAGAGGGTGGAATCAGGGCCAATCTCAGGCTCAGGCATCGAGGATCCCAAGTCACCAGCCTCACTTGCAAATGTGGGGTTTGAGCATCTGGGAAATTAGGATTGTCAGAGTCAAACGAAGCTTAGGGATCTGGGAATAGCAAGCCAGTATGGATGTAAGACTTGCCATCATTAAGTGGGAAGGTAGGTGAGGTCATATCTTTCATTGGACACCTTGCATGGGTGGGAACTTGCTTGGGAAGCTTACACAGAGCTCTTGTTCAGGCCTGGGTGAGGAAGCAGAGCGTCTGAGCTAAATGCAAGTTGGGACAGCTTGTTAAGCAGATGGGGTAACACACGTGGGAGGCAGTCACTTGGAATGAAGCGGGCAATGGAGGTTAGGCTGTTTTGCATAAAGGGTTTGAAGTGGGCAAGGAAGGGTAGCCAGCGTTGTGGTGTCTTACAAAATGGTTGATGTTCTACCTGCCACTTTAGGCTTCTGGATCCAACCATCGGGTGCCACTGAGAGCCTCAAAACCCTGCTCAGCTGCCACCTAATCCCAGAGATGACTAAAACTCCTGGGTGCTGAAGCTTCTGCTAGTGAGTGTGTGCCTGGACACCTTTATTTAATGCCTAGATGCCCATCTCACAACGAATGGTCCTCAAACTTGACATTCCTCGGCCTAGCTCTCTAGTGGGGCCTAAGCTGTTTGACATTGTCAGAGCACAGCTAAATGCATCACTGGTTAGAACGTCTCGCCCACTGCTGGTGCTTCTTGCAAGCTTCAGATCCTACCTCCAAGAGGGACAGAGTTAGGTCAGACCCCTCTCCCAGCCTTTCCTACTCGCTAGCTGAGGGAATCACCACTCAGCAGGCTGGAACTGATTCATCCAATGCTGAAGTACCTAACTACCCCCATTCATTGTAGAGAGAGCCCAAGCACCTAACTCAGGGTTGTCAATTGCACTAGCAGGCAGGAAGTTGGGCACTTAAATCCCTTTAAAAACCTGGCCATAGATGCCTAACCCAGTGCTGTGGGTTCCATTGCGTAGCAAAGTGCCTAAAAGTCAGCAATGCCTTCGCCCCTTTCTGGATCTGGCCTCAGACTTCCTACCAGACCACAGGAACTCCTCACTTAACGTCCCAATTAACGTTGTGTCATTGTTTTGTTGCTAATCAATTAGAGAACATGCTGATTTAAAGTTGGGCTATGCTCCCTTATAACGTTGTTTGGCAGCCGCCTGCTTTGTCCACTGCTTGCAGCAAGAGCAGCCCCTTGGAGCTAGCTTGGGGGGGGGGGCTTGGAACCAGGGTGGATCGGCAGCCCCCCTATCAGCTCCGCTAAGTTCCCTGGGCAGCTGCTGCCCAGCAGGCTACCAATTGCCGCACAGTTCAGCTGTCTCTCTCCGCATTGCCATGTGCTGCTCCTGCCATCTGCCTCCCCGCCCTCCATTCCTGCTGCCTTGTAGAGTGTGAGGCAACATTAACAACAACGTGTTAACCCTGGAGGGCTCAGCCAAGTGCTAGTTCATCATTTAGCAGCAAGGCTCCCTGGGAAATATCCTCCCTCTTCTACCCTCTGATCCGGACTGTCCATATAAAATCAATCATTTCTACCCATGGGAAGGAGGCCCTTGAAAAATTCCACCTGGATTTCAGCAATTTCCACCCCACCATCAACCTCAGCCTGGACCAGTCTACACAAGAGATCCACTTCCTGGACACTACGGTGTAAATAAGTGATGGTCACATAAACACCACCCTAAACTGGAAACCTACTGACCGGTATGCTTACCTATATGCCTTCAGCTTCCATCCAGACCACATCACATGATCCATTGTCTACACCCAAGCCCTAAGATACAACTGCTTTGGCTCCAATCCCTCAGACAGAGACAAACACCTACAAGATCTCTATCAAGCATTCTTAAAACTACAATACTCACCTAGGGAAGTGAGGAAACAGAGTGACAGAGTGAGATGGGTATCCAGATGTCACCTACTTCAGGACAGACCCAACAAGGAAACTAACAGAACACCACTAGCCATCACGTACAGCCCCAAGCTAAAAATTCTACAGCATATCATCAACAATCTACAACCTATCCTGGAAAACAATCTCTCATTCTCCCAGATCTTGAGAGGCAGGCCAGTCCTCACTTACAGACAGCCCCACAACCTGAAGCAAATATTCACCAGCAACTACACACCACACCACAGAAACACTAACCCAGGAACCAATCCCTGTAACAAACCCTGTTGCCTTCTCTGTCCCCATATCTATTCTACTCCATCAGAGGACCCAACCACATCAGCCACACCATCAGGGGCTCAATCACCTACACATCTACCAATGTGATATATGCCATCACAGGCCAGCAATGCCCCTCTGCCCTGTACATTGGCCAAATCGGACAGTCCCTACATAAAAGAATAAATTGAGACAAATCAGACATCAGGAATGGTAACATACAAAAGCCAGTAAGAGAACACTTCAGTCTCCCTGGACATTCAATAACAGATTTAAAAGTAGCCATCCTTCAACAACAAAACTTCAAAAACAGACTTCAAAGAGAAACTGCAGAGCTGCAATTCATTTGCAAATGTAACACCATTAATTTAGGCTTGAATAGGGACTGGGAGTGGCTGGCTCACTACAAAAGCAATTTTCCCACTCTTGGTATTGACACTTCCTCATCAACTATTGGGCATGGACCACATCCACCCTGGCTGAATTGGCCTTGTTATCACTGCTTGTCCATTTGTGAGGTAACTCCAGACAATAAAGTGCATCCCTGAGTGTTCGTGGTGGTGGAGTAGCGCAGTGGAAGGTGGATGGCAACATACCTATGTCACAGACTCACAGATCATGCCCACTCTTGGCCCCGTGCGGTTTGTGGGAGATGCTCCTTTCAGTGCGACAACCCTTCTCGGGGGTCCACTCTCTCTCGGGGTCAGGCCCCTCCACCTCCTGGAGCCGCACCTCTCTGAGCCTCAGCATGTCTGTCTCCGCCATGGGCCCCCTCAGGGAGTCCACGAGCTCTGGGCTCCCCAGGCCTCCTCACCCCCAAAGGGGCTGATGCAGCCCTGTTCTCTAGACCAGAGTGACTCTCAGCCAGCATAAAACAGGAGGGTTTGTTGAGAGTTGAACACAGCACAGGAAACTCTCCGGCCTCAGGCCTGGCCTCTTCCACCCCAGCACATCCCAGTCCCCCTGCAGTCAGATGGGCTGTGCCTGCTCCCCCTCGCCAGCCTCGAGCCCCCCTGCTTCCCAGCTGGGCCTCTGATATCCCTGGCCTCAAGCCCTGCCTCTGTCCATTGTCTTCTCTCCAAGTAAACAGGGTCATAAAGCAAGAAGACCTGGGTCTCTTGTCCTCTCAGCCCTCCTCTGGCTGGAACCAGTTGGTCAGGTCACTGGGGTCCTCTCTTTGCAGCCCATTGTCCTTCCACTGGCCAGAACCTGCTGCAACTCCTGAGCTGGGTCTTCGGGTCACCAGGTCACTGGTCGCTGGGGTCTCCGTTCTCCAGGCCATCGGCCGGGGTGCCAAGTTCCCTCTTCCGTCCTCTGTACCAGCGAACTCACTCTCCCCTCACCTCATTAAACCAGTAACACCTGGGGACAGTGAGTCCCACCCCCTGTGCACGCAAGCCACTGGAAAACACAGAAAACCCCAAGAAAACCCCCCACTTCGTCACAGCCTATCAAAAGACATCACTGTAAAGAGGGGGAATTTGGTTATACCCACGCAAAACAGACTTGAGTAAAGCATCCACTTACAGAAATAGTTCCACTGCCAGGCTGACCAAGGCTTTTGGGGTGATGATGGAGGTGTCGATCATTTCCAAGGGTGAGAAGTTCTGAAATTTTAAAAGAACAATTATGTCAAATTTACACAAATTTTCAAAATGCTTCAATGCCCCTAATCTGTATTTAAAAAAAACAAAAACAAAAACAAAAAAACTCAGAAAATTGTGTCCAGCTCTAGCCCTGGGATTCCTTCCCAGCTCCACAGAGCTCCTCTGATGTCCCTAAATTCTAAACAATCCCACCTCCCCTGGGCTTTCCTCCACAGCTCTGTCCCCCTCTGCCTCAGTTCTACCTTGCAATCCCCAATTTTTCCATTCCTCAGTTCTCTACACACAGTTCTGCCAATGCCTGTCAGTTCCGACCTGTAGCTTCTCCTCTGCCTGCTTTTCCAGTTCTGGGATCCTCTACAAATAGAGCTTGTTGATGTTTCTGAGTCACTACCCATAGCACCTCTGCTATATCAACCTTGGACTTATCTCTACTGATATGTCTCAGTCCCAACTAGGGTGACCAGACAGCTAATGTGAAAAATTGGGACAGAAGGAGGTGGGAGGGGGCGTTCTAATAGGAACCTATATAAGAAAAAGTCCCCAAAATCGGGACTGTCCGTACATAATTGGGACATCTGGTCACCCTAGTCCCAATCCACAGGTATTCCAGTCCAGGGCTTCTGACACACACACCTCTGCCAATGCCCTTTTGGTGCATTTTGACACCTTCATTATGGATGGGGTGTCCATTTTCCCAGTCCAGGTATAAAGAGGCACATATGGGTAAGATAGTTTTGTGGGAGTGGGTTGTGTAGGTTGGCTTCTTTTTCCCATGTAAGCTTTTATTTTATCACAGTTCCCTTAAAACTCATGTTTCTAAAAGGTGAGGCAACTTCTCCCAATAAAGAGAGAAAACTCCATTGCAGTAAGGGCAGCTGCACCCATTGCCAGAGAAACAGAAATGTTGGGGGAGTTTGTATTCGGAAGCGGGACAGAAGTCAGAGCAGTGACATGTTATGTAACCCATCTCTCCTGAGCAACGAGGAGTTAAGTCAGGATCATCTCTCCAGCCAATGAAGAGGTTATAAAATAACCCTGCACCAGGTACAATGATCACGTCTCTTCATGTGATGTTGGAACCATCCCAGCTGAAATTAAATTCAGAATATTTTCAGATGAGGTGGAGAAGATTTCTTATCAGGGTTTCGCTATCAACTGATTGTTTTCAAATTTAGATACAGAGTGTTCTGTTTTGGTTTTTTCCTTTGTTTTTTTAGGGGGCTTATTACATTTTTTTTTTATTTTCTACTTTTAAGATACAACAAATTTCTACAATTAAGATACAGCAGAAATCAGAACCATATGGCTTTATGATTCTATCTTAATTCTGAGATCATTATTTTGGTGTTTTATTCTGATGAAGTTTTCTTGTACAGTTAAAGATGCACATTGCATACTCCCTGCGGAGTTCAAAGAGATAACGTCTTCACCTTAGAATAAAAATGCAGAGTGCTCTACTCAGACAGCAGCATGGATGTAGACATAATTCCAAGGAATATTCATTTGTAAGTTGAATCGGAACCAACACACATCTCTTCAGAACTGTTACAAGAAACCAGGAATTGCTCCTGCAATGTTTTATTTAGAAACGGCAACCCTCTGTAAATCAGGGACGTAAGTATAAGTCTAATCATTTCTTCTCTGTATTTCAGTAGCACAGAGACTTTTTTCCAACTGAGATTGGGGCCTCATTGTGCTGGGTGCTGTACAAAACCGTATCCAGTAATAGACAGTGACATGCTTACTGGCTCAGTAACGAGGTGCGAAAGGAAACAGTGGAGCAGTAATTGGTCCAATGTCACACAGCAGAACAGAGCTAGGAAGACAACGGAGGTTTATTGACTCCATTCCTGGTTGCCCGTCCTTTGACCTCTACTGCCCATCTCATCCTGAAGATACATTTCAGTGTTTACATATGAGGGCAGGTCCCAGGCAAAGTGTCAGCTGGGCTCTGAAATGGCCAGATGTTCATATGGCTAATGAAACTATCCACAGTTATATTAGATATAAAAAGTGAGGCACCCAAAATCACTAGTAATATTTAGAGACGTGGATGAAGCAACTAGCTTTGCTTTTGCACAGAAACAGCATTAGAAAAAGATTCACTAACCTACCTATACAACCTTTTAGGCTGGTCAGTATTTCTCAGTCAAACTTTTCTTTGTTGGATGAAAAATGTCTTTTCATGTTTTTTTCCACAAGAAATATCCTATTTCAATGATTTTTTACTGTTTTTTTGCTGAAAAACTCTAAAGAGAAAAGTTTTTGTTTTCATTTTCTCAGATTTGCCAAAAAAATGAATGAAGAAATATTTTGACAAAAATTTTTTCATTCTCATTCACATATTAAAAAGAGATGGGAAGAAAAGACTTCCCAAACAGTTCTTGGTAATAGTGACTTCGAACTACCTCTTGAAAGAGCTGATTGCCAGTCTAGACCAAGATTTTGAAAAGGGGATAGAAATGGTGGATGAATCGTTTTGGGGAGTCACCAGTTGCTCCCTGATTTTCAAAGGGCAGGCATAGAGTATTCCCTAGAAATCAAGCTCTTTTAAGGTATCTTAGTTTGGGCACAAAAAAAATGAGGCATTAATTACTGCTGAAAATACCTGGACTTCAATCTATTCAGCTTTGACTACATCGAGTAATGACCCACTTTCAATTTTTTTTCTTTTTCCTTGTGCAGAATCAACATTTAGAACAGCTGTGGGAATGGCAAACCAAACTTGGGTGACAGAATTTATTCTCCTGGGGTTCCCCAATCTATGGGGGTTGCAGGTCCTGCTCTTCATTGTCCTCTTGTTGACCTATGTGCTTACAGTAACCGGAAACTTGGTCATTCTTGTGTTGACACTGAGTGACCAGAGACTCCATACCCACATGTATTTCTTTCTGGGGAACTTGTCCTTTCTGGAGCTAGTGTTAACCACAGTCATCATCCCAAAATTGCTGTCGGGCCTCCTCGCTGAGAGAGTCACCATCTCCTTTGCTAGCTGCATGACCCAGTCCTATATCTACTTGCTTTTGGGAACCACCGATTTCTTCCTCCTGGCTATCATGTCCTTTGACCGTTACCAAGCCATCTGCAACCCGCTGAGGTATGAAGCCATCATGAGCAGCAAAGTCTGTGCCCAACTTGTCCTGGGTTCCTGGATAAGCAGCTTCCTATGTGTCCTCTTCCCAACTGCTATGCTAACTAGGTTGACCTTCTGTGGGCCCAATACCATTGACCACTTCTTTTGTGATAGCTGGCCCCTCCTGCAGCTTTCCTGCTCTGACACCCGACTCCTCGAACGGGTGGACTTTGTGCTGTCCTCCTTCGTGCTGCTAAGCTCCTTGGCGTTCACCACGGTCTCCTACACCTACATCATCTCCACCATCCTGAGGATACCATCCTCCTCAGAGAGGCGGAGAGCCTTCTCCACCTGCTCTTCCCACTTGACTATGGTGGTGATGGTGTATGGCAGCTCCATATTCCTCTATGTCAGGCCATCATGGGGAGAGTCTTTACTTCTCAATTAAGTAGCTGCGACCTTGAGTTGCATCGTGACACCTTTGCTGAACCCCTTCATTTTTAGCCTCAGGAATGACAAGGTGAAGGAGGTTTTGCAGGATGCTTTCTGGCAGCATAAGGTGAAATTTTCCCAGAGGGTGTGAGGGAGACACCAAATATATCCACTTCAGAAAGACACAGAACATATCCAATGTAACCATAGCCAGCGTAGACAGAATAGCTGCTTGGGAGTTGGGATTTCTGGACTCTATCCCTGGTTCTCGTAGGAGAGTGGCGTATACTGGGTCAGAGCCTGGGGATAAGTAGATAGAGAGGGATGTTGTTTTTCAGAAGAAACCTGAAGCTAAAGCTAAGTTTGATCTGCACAGTCATCTCATCTGATCTCCTTTCATAACACAGGCTGCCGCCTTCTAGCCTCTTTCAAGTACTGTTCAGTCGTGTCTTATGTATCAGTGTCAGTCAATGTTATTTTCCAATCAGCTCAGCCACTTCAGATTTGTTTTCTCCCTAGGCCGGGAACAAGGGCTGAGTGAGCCGGAGTCAGCTCTCCCGCTCGGCACATTTCCAGCTCGCTGAGCCCCTGTCCCAGCAGCCAGACCCATCACCACCTCCCCAGCCAGAGTCTCTCAGGCAGCTGCTGCGCACACAGAGGCAGTGAACCAGGGCCCCCTGCTTCAGCCACGTGAGAAGCTACTCAATCCCACTCCCCACCTGGGCCCAGCTGCCGGAGACAGAGACCGAATGTGCTGTGGGGAGGCATAGTGGGAGAAGAACAGAGACCCCCCCCCAGATAACATGGGGCCCTGAGAGCATGGTGTCCCAGGACTGGATGCTGGGGCAGGGTGAGGAGGGGTTGCTGGGCAAAGGAGACACATGGAACTGATGTCCATCAGCTGGAAATGGCAACACGATGGAGTTGTGTTCAAGCACCACAGGAAAGATGGCTGAGAATTTTCTGCTAGAAAATGCTGATTTGATGGACTCGATCTGGTTATTGCTAAAAATACAGCGTGTAAGCCAGCCCTTGAAGAGATGCCAGTTATGCTGCGGAGAGTGGATAATTCATCTCAGAGGTGCACCAGGATAAATCAGGTGTAATTCCACTGCAGGCCCCTGGGAGGTCGCAGGCAGGGCTCTCCCTTTCTCCTAACCTTGTTTTCACATTAAACAATGTTGTGCGTAAAGTTAATGGAAGCCACTGGTTTCGCTCTCTACTCCCTGACAGTGCCAAAGGGGAAACAAGGAGTACGAATTTCCAGATATTTTATTCATCTGACATGACTGTTCATTTCCTAAGGGTTTACAAATGCTTCATCAATTAATGGGCCGGATATCTAGTTTTGAAAAAGGTGTTGGGGAAGGGGGAGAGAGAACAAATAAAAAAGTAGCCAGTGAGATGGGAATTAAATAATTCACAGCTCACAAGTTGTTTAACGTTGCATATTCTCTCTTTAAGGGAAACCCTTCTGCTAAAGACAATTGAAGGTTATCCAGTTATTTCACAGGGCAACAAAACCTAGGCTTTCCCCCAATGCATACGCTGATGCTCTATGGAATATGGGAGACACTTTGTCATATTATGGATACCAATACTGTAAAATTGAACTGAATCGTGCCACATATGCCGTGTAAGGTATCTGTTATAATTTATATGTTATAATTTGCCAAATACAATAATTTGGTTTCTATGTTTGTATCACCTTTTGATGGTGAGTTATAGATATGTAGGGTCATCTTTATTTCCAAACCTGTGCTCTGTTTCTGGATGACACCCCCAGACAGATTGGCATCAGCCCTGCCTAGCTTGCTTGACGGCCCATCAAGGGTCATCAGCTGTACAATGAACCCAGGGAAAGGAGCCGGGGATACACCTTATGAGTCAGCAAGCCATGTAGGGGCATGTCTATGGACTGAACTCCAAGGCTTTTCCATGCCATGTGCTGGAGAGCTTGTGTTTGGGACACAGAACGTACAAGGCACGTGGTAAAAAGAATATAAAGGGCAGCTGCAGCATCTCCATTTTTTCTTCAATCCTGCTTCTTACTGCTGGAGGAACTTTGCTACAAACTGAATTTCTGGCCACAGGACTGAATGATCCATCCAAGCTGTGGATGTGTTCCAGGGGGACTTTCAAGCCAGCCAACTCACTTATATTGCTAAGAACCTGATACATAGACTTTGAAGTCTTTGTCTGTATGTGACTGTTTTACTATTTAACATCTCTCTTCTTGTTCTTTCTTTTTCCTTTATAATAAAGCTTTGGTTTTAGACACTAAAGGATTGGCTGGCAGCTTGAGATTTTGGGTAAGATCCAAACCTATATTGGCCTGGTAATGCAGCTGTCCCTTTGGGGTCAGAAGGACATTTGGTAGATGTAAACAGAGGTTTAAAATAACTCCACACTGTACAGGCCCTAGATGCTGAGCGGGAGCCAGGGAACTGGAATGCAATAAGGGGACTGTGTGAGTTCTTTTTCAGCGTCTCGATAACCAGTGTGGGGGATCAGAAGCGGAGTTTGGGACTGGTTGGGGAGTTTAACTTCAGTGCTACCCACCAGTCTTTGGGAGTATCTGCTCTCCCCTTTGCAGCCTGCCCTGATTGGCATACCCCAGGTCACACATACAATATGTTGAGGACATGGGATTTAGTTTGCAATGGAGAAAGAACAGGTACAATTATCTGCAAGGGAACAGGATAAAACAATATAATTTTGCCTGGCCTGGCAAAATAGAGTGAAATTCGGCTGTGTGCAGAGGGCCAGATCAAAGCCTAGACACCACTAATGTCCCACATAAATGCTCAAATAGTGGCACATAGGCCTTATGCTGGGCCTCTGCACGAGGGTGAATTTTACGGCAGTGGATAAAGATCTCAGGTCAGGTCACAGGGTCAGCCTCTCAGTTAGGCCTTGTCTACTCTAGACCTTTTCAGAGAAACCTCCCACTGTTGCATCCCATAGGTGCATCTCCACCGATGAGGGTATTAGTGCAGCCTGGACTCAGGGGGTCCCTGATGTTTTTACTGCAGTGTCTTCTAGACCTGCCCTGAGGTGTGACTTTCCCTGTCAAAAAAGGTGTTTTTACAGTCAGCACTAGGCTCAGCTGGCCTCTGCGTACCCCACTTAGCAACATGGCAGCACCTCATCTACATCAGGGTTTTACAGCACAGTGGCAAAACAGGTAGGGCACACGAAGTCCCACTCTTGGGCACCTCGGGGTAAGTGACATCCTCACCCTCATTTCAAGGTCACACGGCAGCTGTGAAAAACTGTCTGGTCAGCGAGAGCAAGAGAAAAATCATCCCTCCATCATTAACAGGCAGTTACTTCCCGACGCCAGGAACTGAGGTATTAACTTAAGATTAACCAGAGCAAATTCTTCATAAGTTTCTTGGATTCCTTCCTGTTTAACCATAATCGGAATTGAGACGATTCTCGAATTCATAGATCGCATTAAGAGAAAAAAGTTACAGAAAGAACAATAAAGCAAGGCAGTGGACAATAGCGAGGTTAACGCTCTATATTTAACATGAACTATTGAAAGGTTTTATCCAGGAGTCAGAATCAAACCTTGTTCGTTCAATTTGTAAGTTCTTATGCCAAAGTGGAGGTTTTAGCAAAATGATCTTGGTTGGTCAGAAGAGAATTAACTACCAATACTAACATGACGAGTCTTTTAATACAGGGCATTGTTCAGTAACCAACTGGCTGAAGTGTTTGCTACTATTATTACACTTTAGGGATTCCTCAAGCCCTGTTGAGCTCTTGAAAGTTCTCTGTGGCCTGCAGAGATGCTAAACTGCTGAGGTCCCCAGGAACACTATTAATTTGTAAATGAAAAACCACTCATGGGCAGGGGCAGAAAGTGATCAATGAACTGCACTGCTGTTTTTTTGGGTGGGCAGGTGGAGATTCTCCATTCCAACACCTGGTGCAAAGCCTGAGGGTGAAACCGTTTCTTGGTTGTGAGGGAATATAAACCCTGATGAATTTTTGGGGGCTCAAATGGATGGAAATCCACCCAACTTCATTGTGCAGCAAACTCCCTAGAGAATTAGTACTTTTTCTCTGTGACTAGATACACCACATGGAGAGAGGAGAAAGAGGAAATCGATATATACCTCATGGAGAGAGGAGAAGGGGGAAATCAAACATCTATCAGAATTCATCATGCTGGGATTCGGGAACCCCCATGAACTGCAAAATTCTTTTCTTCCTGCTCTTTCTAGTGACCTACATAGTTACCAGGATGGCAAACATGCTCATTGGTGCACTGGCTGTGGCTGATCGCCCCTTCACACCCCCATGTGCTTCTTCCTGGGGAACTTGTCCCTCTTGGAGACCTGCTACACCTCCACCATCCTGCCCAGTCTCCTGGCGAGGGACAGAATCATTTGTTAGCCAGTGCATCCTACAGTTTTGCTGCTTTGCTCTGTGAGTGACCCCTCAGTGTTATCTGCTAGCTGTGATGTCTGATGATCGGTACTTACCGGTATGGAAACCCTGCGCTCCGTCACCCGTATGAATGGCACTTCCGTATCCAGCTAGCAGCCAGATCTTGGATAAGTTCCTCATAGTTATTACCATATTAATATATTTTGTGCCACAATTAGCCTAATGAAATTGATTAATTTTTTCATCTCATCCCAGTGATTAAACTCTCCTGCAGCAACACCAGTTCAGTTATCACAGTGACCCTCATATTCGCCTCCAGAGACACTGCCCCCCATTTCCACGGTCCTGAGAAAACCTTTCCACCAGTGGGAGACAAAAGGCCTTTTCCACCTGCTCCTCCCACCTTATCGTGGTTTTAATTTTCTATGGGACCCTAATGACTGTCCAGATATTACCAAACACCAATGCCATGAGAGCCCCAAACAAAGTGCGTTTTGCCCTTTACATGGTCTTGACAGCCCTGATCGATTCTCTGATCTGCAGCCTGAGAAACAAAGAGGTTAAGGAGGCCCTTAAGGAGAGCTCTCTGGAAATGGAGGGTGTTCAGTGGGATTGATCGATATGGAATAAATCAATTCACTGGTCAGAAAGGACCCACCAAGGCGGCCCAAGTTCTTCTCCGTCAAAGCATCCTGCATCCTGTATTATAGCAAAAAGATTCTCAGGATTCTTTTAGTGTTGTATCTCCCGTCCTGCTGTATTTATTTAGGTAACTAAAGGCAGATCCTCAGCTGGTGTAAGTTGCCATCGCTGTCTCAATTTTTATTTCCAATGTTATTTCAGTCTCTCTAACCCTGGCAGCCGGTGGTTCTCCTATTGCAATGAGAACTTGGAAGAGTAGAGAAAGCCATCCACTATGATGTGAAAGAGCAAGCCTTAATTTAAACCTTCTTTATATTGTTTTGGTAGGAAATATAAACACAGAAGGAAACGAAACATCTGTAACTACATGCCTGAGATGGAAATAGCAGATAAATAACAAAATTCAAGGTTCATTATTTGGAAAAACTGGAAAACCAACCAAACAAAAAACCTGAACCTGCAGAGGTCATGAAGGACATCAAGTACTAAAGTTGCCTTCACATCACTGAGGTGGCATCTCATGATTCTCTCACTCTCAGCCTGGGTCCCTACAGGTCCCTGTGTATCGACAGGGTACACTCAGAAGGACCAACTGGATTTGGCTGCCCTGCTAGATGTCCCTTCAGGAGCTCTGACATGAACCTAGTGGCAGAAATCAGCCTTTTCAAAACTAAGTTTGATTTGCTCTCAACAGCTGGATGGAGCACTCATTAACTGCCCTGCTCTGTTCATTCTCTGTGAAATGCCGGGCACTGACCAATGCAAGAAAACAAGACACTGTGCTAGGTGGACCATTGATCTGCCCAGTATGGCCGTTCTTGTGTTCATATTGGAATCAAAGCATGAGAAAGAGAAAGAACCTGTGTGCACATTTGCCCTATCTAAAGCTCAGGTAGGCTCAGCTAATCTAGATATCCCCTCTTCTAGTACTGGGGCATAGTATGGTTCCCCGTTGTCCTGCACCTCTCTCGCGCTGTCTTCAAAGGCAGATCCTCCATCTCCCTGCAAATTCCTCTGTCTCCAAACACCATGGAATGCTAGTTCTGTGACAATCGTTCTGTTTCCCAAAGAACCTCTGACGGATGATGAACTCCATGTCCAGCTGGGCCAGAAAGAAATTGGAAATAAACTAAGATAAAGAATGAATTGATTCGTTCTCACACAACAATGCCACACACTTGAGATCTTGGCCGATTTGCTGGCTGGGTTGTCTCCTGGGAGCCTACTAATGACCAATGGGAATAATGCGGGTGATCCCAAATGTTATATATTCCTAGCGAGTGAAGCAGGAACTGTTTGCTAGCATAGAGGAACCCTGCACTGTCTTCAACCGCAATGACACAGAGGGCTCGAGACAGCCTCCTGGCTAAAGCAAGATAAGTGGTGCAGCTCTTTGTGTACAGCAGTGGTTTTCAGCCTTTTTTCATTTGCAGACTCCTAAAAGATTTTGCATGCAGACGTGGACCACTTTATATCTAAGATTTCCAGCCTGAAGATCCCCAGGAGTCTGCAGTCCACAAGTTGAAAACTACTACTGTGTAGGTTTCGAAGAGGCAGTGCCTGACTTGTGTCCAGGTTCTAGGAATCTGCAGAGTTTTGTAGTGTCTTCGGAGACAGCACACAATTAATTGTTAGCAAGGAAGCCTCGTCAGAGGAGATTGTCCTAGCCTGGGGATACTTCATTTCCCTGAAAACATTTCAGAGAGATTTTGTGACACTTCCCCCCACGAAGAAGATGCCACAATCCCCAAAGTATGAAGGAATTCTGTCCCAGAACCATCCAGCCGTCCACCACCTGAATGGTGAGTATGTGTGTCTATGCCTCACGTTCATGTAGCTACATGTATTTAATGTTCTAGGAGGAAGGACACATCCTCCTGCTCATGTTGTCTGAACCAGTGCAAAGAAAATACTCCATGATAAAAAAGACAGCACAGCTTCTGAAGAGAACAGTCATTTCCTGAACAAACCTAAGTGGATTAAGTGCAAGTATCTTTGGGGTTCAGTGTATTAAAAAGTTTATCTGTGACTGTGACGAACTGGGAAAGTTCTTAATGTTTTCTCTGAATACTGTGTTGGTGCCTCAGTGTACCCATGGCAGTTCTTAAGTATCTGGCAGAGCAAAGGGCCAGTGCACCTAAATGCCTGGCACTCTGTCTCCTAGCAACTGATGGCCTGGGCCCCTCCCCTGCAAAGGTGCCAGATGAAGGAGTTGGAGACAAAGGGATCAGGTGACCTCCTGGCCCGGGAAAGGGGCTGAGCAGAGAGGAGGGGCTGGGAGGGGTTGTTAGTCTGGAGCTGGCTGGGGTCAAGGGTGGAGGGCAGACCTGGGGGTCTGGCTCACTGCCCCCAAGAATGGACCCAGCCGAGGGGTCTGGTTCGCTGTATCTACAAGCTCTGTTTTAGACCCTGTTCCTGTCATCGAATAAACCTCTGTGTTACTGGCTGGCTGAGAGTCACGTCTGACTGCAAAGTGGGGGTGCAGAACCCGGTGGCTTCCCCAGGACCCCGCTGGGTGGGCTCGCTGTGGGAAGCACACAGAGGGGCAGAGGATGCTGAATGCTCCAAGGAGAGACCCAGGAGGTGAAGCTGTGTGAGCTTTTTGCCCTGAACAAGTCTGCTCCAAGGGAGAGGAGGCTCCCCAAAGTCCTGACTGGCTTGGTGTAGAGCAGTTCCAGAGCATCGCCCGGTGACTCCGTGACAACTGGTGGCAGCGGCGGGACGTACTGCACCCCGTGAATGACACTGCTTGCAGTAAGTGACTGGGGAGCAGTAAAACAAAGGAGGGATAATGAGGACCAGGCGTGCTGAAGGCTCAGAGAGGGACGGTTTCAGGGGGCGGTTAACCTCTGGGAGTGTGAGACCAGCGAGAAGGACTGTTGGAGTAATGGGGTCTCCCTGAGGACTGCTGCGAGCGGTCTCAGGGGCGGAGGAGCTTGCCACTCGACCCTGGGAGAGAGAAGGATTTTGCAGTAGCAGGGTTCCCCGGGGGATTGCAGGAGCAGTCCCAGGGGCGGAGGAGTCTGCAGCTCGACCCTGGCAAAGAGGTGGGGATCACGAGAAGGGCTGGCACACCAGGGGTTCTTCCTGGAAACCATGGGGGAGCCAAGAGCACACAGGCCTGTGAGTCCAGAGCCACTTGGGAACGGTGAAGTGATGGCCTATCACCATCTCCTTGAGAAGGACATTGTGATCCTGTGCACAAAGAGAGGGTTACGCATGGGGAAATTCACCAAGGCACAGTTAATCGTGCAGTTGGAGGAGAAGGACCGCTCTGAGGAGCAGATTCCTGGCCCAGATGGGGCTACAAGAGGATCTGAGAGCAGCTGGAGCATCAGCCAGGCATCCCCGGGAGTCTGGTCCCCAATCAGACGAGGGCCTTCACGATTGGATTCCCCATCAGGAGATTGGAGACGGATGGGATGGGAGCAGAGCCCGAGAGAGCGAGAGGACCGTGAGAGAAAGCAAGAGCCCGAGGAAAAGCTGCAGGAAAAGCAGCAGCAGCGTGGACTGGTGATGGTGGAGCAGAGAGACATAGGGGGCTGCCCAAGGGTCAGGGGGGAAACACGCCTGCAGGGGCAAGACCCTGGGACAGAGAGAACTGTGGTGGTGCAGCCGCAGATGCTGAGGGACTGTGGGACCTGGGTGAAGGTCCCCGGGGTGAAGCCCCTCGCCCTGCCTATGGCCCAGATCCCTGTACAGACCCAGGAGGGGTCAGGCTGGCTGGTAGTTGGGGTTCTCCAGGATATCGGCTGGGAGGCCCTGTTGGGGGGTGACTGTCTCCCCATGGGACAGGATCCAGGCCCCGCTCCTGTAACGCCCGAGGGTTTGAATTCAAATCCAGGGAACCAATTGGCTAGGATGGAAATGGTCAGTGAAAATGCAAATAACCTGGCTGGCAGGGGGGAGGGGCTGCTGGGCTCAGGATACCTGCCTACCTGTAACCAGCCCCCTGGGGCTGAGTGGGAGGGAGAGATGCTCTCCGCCCCCCTGCACACCGGAGAGGGGGCTCATGCTGGCTCTGATGCTGTGACCAGAGCAAAGAGCTCGCTGCCTGGCCAAACTGGGACAGCAAGGGCAGTGCTGAGCACGGGGGGAGCCGAGACCCCAGCTGAGTGGGGGGACACGCAGGCAGGGCAGGTCATCTGCCAAACAGGTTTGCCTGGTCCAGATGTGCTGCTGAGAAGTGATTACACAGCAGGGAGGGAGCTACCAGGGACAGGGCTCAGGGGGGCTGTGACTCCAGGCCCAGCCAGCAAGAGGGAGCAGGTCCCACTCCCTGCCCCAGCTGCTGAATCCCAGACCGAGCTGCAGAGGGATCCCTCCTTGGAGAAGCTGAGGGAACTTGCTGGCCACAGCGCTGCAAACCCCTTTGGGGAAGGCTGCAGGGACAGAGTCCTGCCGGAGAAGGGATTCCTGAACCGGGAATGGGCTCCCCAAGGGGAAGTAGAACTGGGGGGAATCGGAAGGCAGCTGGTGGTGCCCCAGGAATCCACAGAGTTCTTCCCGTTCGAGCTGCTGGATGGGAGGAGAGTGAGGGGACCCCTGGACCTGGAAAGGAAGGATTGGGAGGAGAAGGGGGAAGACCCCCTGGGGGATCTCTTCCCTGAGGTGGAAGCCAATCTCCCCATCAGGTGTTCTCCATTCAGAGTCACTGGGAAAGCAGCCCAGAACCTGGAGAGAGAGGTCAAGGACCTGCTGGCTTTATATGTGATCCAGCCATTTTACAGCCCATGGGCCTCACCCGTGGGGATGATCCCCAAGGGAGACAGGATTATCTGGTTTTATGGGGGCTATCAAAAGCTTAAAGCCATCACAGTGTCTGGTGCCGACCCCATGCCTAGGACTGGGGAGATTCTAGACAAGCAGAGGGCAATGGAGAACTTGGCCCTGGCAGACACTGATAACATGTGCATCTTTAGCCAGACCTGGGAGAAACAGGTGTCCCAGGTGAAGAGGGGGCTGGGTTTCCTCAAGGAGGTGGGACTGACATTAAAAGCTGGAAAGTGCAAGTGGGGACAGCAGAGGTGTTGTGTCTGGGCCACAAAGTGGGAAGCGGCTGCCCAAGCCCAGAGCTGGCCAAGGCCAAGATGGGGGCTCTTAAGTGCTGGGAGAAGACCCCGTCCCAGTTTGGACCCCAGAGGTATTGGGGTAGCAAAAGGGTTCAAGCTGCATAAACCTTCCCACATGCGGCCTGCAAGTGCCATCAAGCACACCCGACCTAAGGGAGGGCGTGAGACTGGAATGTCCTGGTGTAACTCACACCGAGGAATGGGAGAGATGCTGGGGCATCCATGGGAACGTTGGTGGGTTCGAACTTCCCCAGGTCACTGGCAGGAGTGACTTCGCTCAGTTCGGTCTCGAAGGGGGGAGAGATGTGACGAACTGGGAAAGTTCTTAATGTTTTCTCTGAATACTGTGTTGGTGCCTCAGTGTCCCCATGGCAGTTCTTAAGTATCTGGCAGAGCAAAGGGCCAGTGCACCTAAATGCCTGACACTCTGTCTCCTAGCAACTGATGGCCTGGGCCCCTCCTTTGCAAAGGTGCCAGCTGAAGGTGCTGGAGACAAAAGGATCAGGTGACCTCCTGGCCTGGGAAAGGGGCTGAGCAGAGAGGAGGGGCTGGGAGGGGTTGTTAGTCTGGAGCTGGCTGGGGTCAAGGGTGGAGGGCAGACCTGGGGGTCTGGCTCCCTGCCCCCCAGAATGGACCCAGCCGAGGGGTCCGGTTCGCTGTATCTACAAGCTCTGTTTTAGACCCTGTTCCTGTCATCGAATAAACCTCTGTGTTACTGGCTAGCTGAGAGTCACGTCTGACTGCAAAGTGGGGGTGCAGAACCCGGTGGCTTCCCCAGGACCCCGCTGGGGCGGGCTCGCTGTGGGAAGCGCACAGAGGGGCAGAGGATGCTGAATGCTCCAAGGAGAGACCCAGGAGGTGAAGACGTTTGAGCTTCTTGCCCTGAACAAGTCTGCTCCAAGGGAGAGGAGGCTCCCCAAAGTCCTGCCTGGCTTGGTGGGAAGCAGTTCCAGAGCATCGCCCGGTGACTCCGTGACAGTGACTGTGAGATTGTCTCTCATGGGGCTCCCTGGGGAAGGGTTATGAGTGTAAAAGGACTATTTTAAACAGTGTGCTGGACAAACAGAGTAAAGTGGGGTTCCTAGGAAATATCTTGGGGGGAGATGAATGCAAATTACCAGTTATGCAAAGATGCGCCCTTTTGAAACTTTGCCCTGGGAGGGGAATACTGGCTGGCTGATTAGTGCTTCTTAGCATGTGTGCAGGGTCTTCTATTGGTTTAATGTTTTCTCTGTAATGTTAATGTTTTAATGTTTTCACTTTAAGAATAAATGTGCTTGCTTAGACAGGACTAGGTGATAGCTTACACCTATGGTTGGCTACACAGTTGAAAGGCTCTGAGGAGAAGACAAAGCCGACCTGCTGAGGCAGTCTGACTTGCTGGAGAATTCACAGCACCTGCAGGGCACTGTGCAGCCTGGAAAACACCAGACAGGAAGGTGAGAGTCGTGGGTCTCTGCCCAAGAAAAGTGACAGCTGAAAAGCTGGGAGCCTAGAGTGGACTTCTTGGGGGAATACAGGTGCAGTTTCCCTGAACTGTGACAAGCCCAAGTTTAGGGACTGATAGACCTTGGGTGACCAGACAGCAAGTGTGAAAATCAAAACAAGAGAGTGGGGGTGATAGGATCCTATATAAGACAAAGCCTTGAATATTCGGACTGTCCTTAGATAGAACACACAGGTGGCCAAAACCCTGGTCCTGCTAAAAATGAGTCAATAAAGTTGGCTTATCCCCTGAAGCAATAGGATTTATAGTCCTTTCAAACTGGTTGAAAACATCATCTCTGATGGACGTGCATGGGGTGTTCTTCTTATTCATGTAAATATTGAAGCCTTTTATTAAGCCTGTTAAACTATACTCTGAACCTCAATGACATCTTGTGTCAGTGAGTTCCACAGGCTAATTTTTATTATTCTACATATGAATTGTATTGAGGTAGCACCTATGTGCCCTAGTCATGGAACAGGACCCCATTGGGTTGTACAAACACCGAACAAAACAGAGTCCTTCTCCCAAACAGCTCACAGTACAAAATGGGAAATGACTGCCTAGGAAGGAGCACTGCGGAAAGGGATCTGCGGGTTATTCTGGATCACAAGCTAAATATAAGTCAGCAGTGTAACGCTGTTGCAAAAAAAGCAAACATCATTCTGGGATGTATTAGCAGGAGTGTTGTAAGCAAGACAGGAGAAGTAATTCTTCTGCTCTGCTCCGCACTGATTAGGGCTCAGCTGGAGTATTGTGTCCCGTTCTGGGTACCACATTTCAGGAAAGATGTGGAGAAATTGGAGAGAATCCACAGAAGAGCATCACAAATGATTAAACATGACCTATGAGGGAAAACATGACCTATGAGGGAAGATTGAAACAATTGGGTTTGTTTAGTCTAGAGAATAGAAGACTGAGAGGGGACATGATAACAGTTTTCAAGTCCATAAAAGGTTGTTACAAGGACAAGGGAGAAAATTTGTTCTCCTTAACCTCTGAGAGTAGGACAAGAAGCAAGGGGCTTAAATTGCAGCAAGGGCGGCTGAGGTTGGACATTAGGAAAACCTTCCTGGCATAAATTGCCTAGGGAGGTTGTGGAATCTTCACTGGAGATTTTTAAAAGCAGGTTAGACAAACACTGTCAGAGATGTTCTAGATAATATGTAGCCTGCCATGAGCGCAGGAAACTGAACTAGATGATCTTTCGAGGTCCCTGCCACTCCTTCAATTCTATAAGACAAGAGACTGACAAACAGATACAGCCAGACAGGGAAGCACAAGCAAACAATGGGGCAACACTGGGCAGCATGATGGGCAGCAATCTCTCCACAATCTGAGCTTTGCATAAAACAAAACCACACAATTCTTGTTATGAATGTACTTCTTGGTGTGAAAATCATTAAGGTTTGGGAGCCTAGCTCCTTTAGGCTCCTTTGGAAATGTTGCCCGTATATTACCTCAGATGCTGATCCCCCAGTCAGACATCGGCCTGCCCCAGCTGTTCTGGTAACTCCATATATATGTATTTCCAAAGGATAGTGTCTGATCTGAGGAACTTAAAAACATAACAGATTTTCGACTTGTCCCATTCCATTAGGAGAAAAGGGATCTAACTATAGATATAGTTTCTCTATGGATTGAAGCTCAGTTTCTCCATTATTATAATTAAGATCAGTTATGTTTGTTTTGTTATTACAGAAGTTCCCAGAGGCTAGAGAGTGTGTGCTAGGTCCTTCCCCAAGGACTTTAAAATTTCCCTGGAGTCTGACTTCCAGTGACAATGCCCGAACAAGGCCTAGGACTCATACTGGACATTGGAGACCCACGCAGAGACACAAGGGCTGAGAGAAACCCCTAGAGATGCAGATGAAGGCAGGTTTGGAGAATGAGGTCTTGGGGATGTAGGCTTGTGACTGCTCCCTCTTCTCTATTGTGCTATTCACTGTTCTTGAACTGCTTTTGTATGTTGAAAGATGGAGAACCGAACTGCGGTGGTGGAGTTCATCCTCTTGGGTTTCACCAATGACAGCCGCCTACAGCTCCTGATTTTTGTGGTGCTTCTAGTTGCTTATCTCTTTACCATCGCGGGCAACATTCTTATCATCACTATCACCCTGGTGGACCAGCATCTGCAGACCCCCATGTACTACTTCCTCCAGAACTTCTCCCTCCTAGAAATCAGCTTCACCTCTGTTATCATCCCAAAAGCATTGGCCAACATGGCATTAGGCAGTCAAACCATTTCTTTAACTGGGTGTTTTGCTCAATCCTTTCTCTATTTTATCCTGGGTACCACCGAGTTCCTTCTGTTAGCAGCCATGTCCTTTGATAGATACGTGGCCATCTGCAATCCTCTACGATACACAGCCATCATGAGTGGTCAAGTCTGCACTCTCTTGGCATTGGGCTCTTGGATTGGAGGAATACTGATTCTTATTGCTCCGACGATTGTACTGTTACAGTTGCCTTTCTGTGGCCCGAATGTGATTAACCATTTCTTCTGTGACAGCACACCATTGATTAAGCTTGCCTGTGCAGACACATGGCTCATAGAGTGCATAGGCTTCATCACAGCTCTGCTTTCACTCCTGGGGACTCTAGCAATCACCCTTGTGTCCTACATCAAGATCATCTCCACCGTGATGCACGTCCCATCTGGCCATGGGAGGCAGAAAACTTTCTCCACCTGCACCTCTCACATCATCGTGGTCTCCATCACCTACGGGAGCTGCATCTTCATGTATGTCAAACCTATGTGGAGTGGCGGGCTGGACCTCAGCAAGACTGTGGCTGTTCTCAACACGGTGGTGTCTCCTCTGCTCAACCCCTTCATATACAGCCTGAGGAACAGGCAAGTTCAGGAGGCAGTGAGGAAGGCCATTGGCCAGAGCGCAGGGTTTTGTAAAGACCCCAATATTTAATGGTGTGTGGAAGGTGAAAGCCTGGAGATTGTAAAGAGAACTATATTAAAGAGCAAAGAATTCCTATCTATCTATCTATCTATCAGTCTATCCATTCCCATAGACATGCATCTATCTATCCATCCATCCCCATAGATACCCATATCTATCTATCTATCTATCTATCTATCTATCTACCTATCCTTAATTCTTCAGTGCTTGAAAGAGCAGAGATTTACCCATAACCTCAGTACACCTCTATAGGCATTTCATATTTTAGACTCTTATTTTCAAATGACTCTAACGGAGAGTTTTTCCCAGCTGCTGTTGAAACTGAATGGGAGTTGGGTACCTAGTTCTAGAGGTAAAAGTAAGACAGTATGGTCCAGTACAGCATACCTGCAAGAGAAAGTACACTGTGCCAGACTGGACCGGCTTCCGCTTTGGGGATTTAAAGGGCTCAGAGTTCCAGCCGCTGCGGGGAACCCTGGACCCTTTAAATCCAAACCAGAGCTCCAGCAGCCGGGCTCCCACAGGGATTTAAAGGGCCCAGAGCTCCGTGGCTGCTGGAGCCCTGGGCCCTTTAATTCTTCCCTGAGCCCCGAGGCTCCCAGCCGCCTCTGCAGCTGGGAGCTCTGGGGTAATTTAAAGGCCCTGGGGCTCCCAGCCACAGCCAGAGCCCCAGGATCTTTAAACCTTGAAAGGCCTCACCTCTTCCAGTTGACACCACAGCCCTGCTCAGGACTCCGGCGTACCGGTAAGTCCTTTCAGTTACTTTCACCCCTGCCTAATTCCCATGGGTCCCTTTGAAAATCCCAACCCCGTTCCTGATATTTTATGATGGTGCTGAGCAGCAGAACAAAAATTCTTAAAATAGACGCCATTGCCTTCTGGAGTTCCTGGATCAGTTCTTTGCTTTACTCTCCCTGTCTCACCTTTAACAAGCCTGTGATGTTGCACTCCATATGTTTTATGGAAATGTGCTTAGGCGTGTGAATATGATGTAACTGGAATATGCTTTATGCAAAAGGTCTCTTGTGAGGTATCATAACGAAGGTTATAACCTACTGAATATATTCCTCCTATTTGTATACATGTATCATGCTTGTATCTGAAGCTAGAAATATGAAGTATAACTATTGTAATTATGCAAAGTATGGGCCGTTAACGGGGGCTTAGAATCTTGATGGCTCCCACTGACTAGGACAATTGGTTGTAAATGGTTTATTTATCTGCAGACCTTCCAGTGTATGTGTGGGACATCCCAGGAAGAATGGAGACTAAGGGTCTTACAGTGACATGTGACCATGTCACATGATATTGGAATCCATCTTAATCTGGTACTTTTCCACTGATGAGGTGGGGGTGTGGACAAGCACAGACAAAAATTCCCACCTTGTGCCAAAGCCATAAAGGAGTGGAGCAGGACAAAGGGGGCTGCCAGTCACGAGAAAACCCCTGCTTACCACCTGAGATGTCTGCTGGATCTAACAAAGACAGTACCAGGGAAAGCACTGGGCCAGACTAAGAAGGAGTCTAGTCTGTGAAAGAAGCTTATTGGACATCTCTGAGGGTGAGATTTACCTGTATTCAGTTTCTTAATGTATTAGGCTCAGACTTGTGTGTTTTGTTTTATTTTGCTTTGTAATTTACTTTGTTCTGTCTGTTATTACCTGAAACCACTTAAATCCTACTTTTGCTACTTAATAAAATCACTTTTGTTTATTAGTAAGCCCAGAGTAAGTGATTAATACCTGGGGGAGCAAATAGCTGTGCAGATCTCTCTGCCAGTGAACTAGAGGGTGAACAATTTATGAATTTACCCTGTATAAGCTTTATACAGAGTAAAATGGATTTATGTGGGGCTTGGATCCCATTCAGAGCTAGGTGCCTGGGTGCTGGAGAAAGGTAACCTGCTGAACTGTTTTTAGTTAAATTCTGAGTCTGTGTTGCAGCAGGCTAGCACCTCTGGCTCAACAAGGCAGGGTTCTGGAGTACCGAGCTGGTAGAGAAAATGGGCTCAGAGGTAATTTCAGCACTTCAGGTGACAGTCCCAAGGAGATCTCTGTGACCAAACCTGTCACAAGGCAATTTAGTGTCTCTCTATCTCATTTCTTCATCTAATTAATTTGTAATTAATTTGGCTTTCCTTACTCAATGGGGGGTTGTAAGAGTAAAAACAGTAATGATTGCGTGGAAGGTAGACATCATCACAATGAGTACCATAGCAACAACTAGTGTGTCTCTCAAACTGATGGCAATTGGTGATTTTTTTTGTTTGAAAAAAAATTGCCTTATGAACTGATCATTTTCTGTTGCTTGTTTAAAAGTTGGTTCTTACAACTGTTTGTGTGTCCTAAATGTGCTTTGTGCTGTTATGACTCTTGTGACAAAGTTCCTCCTCTACCTTGGTGGGTCCTGCGCTTATTGGCAGATTTGCTCATCTCAGTGATCTTCCCCACAGTCCTCCTGTGTCTGATCAGGAGTTGGGAGGTTTGGGGGGAACCCGGGCCCACCCTCTACTCCGGGTTCCAGCCCAGGGCCCTGTGGATTGCAGCTGTTTATAGTACCTCCTGTAACAGCTGCATGACAGCTACACCTCCCTGGGCTACTTCCCCATGGCCTCCTCCAAACACCTTCTTTATTCTCACCACAGGACCTTCCTCCTGGTGTCTGATAACACTTGTACTCCGTAGTTCTCCAGCAGCACACCCTCTCACTCTCAGCTCCTTGTGCCTCTTGCTCCCAGCTCCTCACACGCACTTCCTCTCCTCTGGATCCTCCTCATCTGACTGGCGTGAGCTCCTTTTTAAACCCAGGTGCCCTGATTAGTCTGCCTTGATTGGCTGCAGGTGTTCTAATCAGCCTGTCTGCCTTAATTGGTTCTAGCAGGTTCCTGATTACTCTAGTGCAGCCCCTGCCCTGGTCACTCAGGGAACAGAAAACTACTCACCCAGTGACCAGTATATTTGCCCTCTAGCAGACTCCTGTACCCCACTGGTCTGGGTCTGTCACATATCCCTCCCCCCTGCTCAAAACCAAGGGGTTGGGCAGCTTGGGATGCCAGACTGTGCACACGTGACAAGCCATCGGCATTGCCGTGATGGCTCCCTGCTCTGTGTTGCACATGGAACTGGAAAGGTTGGAGGGATAAGAACCACCTGGTCACCCTTATGCTCTTCTCCTTGTGCCGCTGCATCCATTGGAGAGGGGCATGGTCAGTCATGAGGACAAATCTGCTCCCAAGCAAGTAGTAGCGCAATGCTTCCATGGCCCATTTCATGGCAAGGCACTCTCTCTCCACCACTGCATATTTTTGTTCCCTCGGAAGGAGTTTCCTACTGAGATAGACAATTGGGTGATCCTCCTCCCCAACCATCTGTGATAGAATGGCCCCCAACCCTACTTCCGATGCATCCGTCTTCAGGATAAATTCCTTGGTGAAATCAGGGGCTATCAGTATGGGGTTACTGCAGAGGGCAGTCCTTAGGTCTGTGAATGCTTCCCCTGCTGCATCAGACCACCTTACCAGATCATGTCCACGGGCTTTCACTAGGTCTGTCAGGGGGCTTGCCCTTGTGGCAAAGTGAGGGATAAATCATCGGTAATACCCCACTACACCTAGGAGTGCCCGGACTTGTTTCTTGCGATGTGGTCACAGCCAATTTTGGATGGCCTCCAACTTGTTCACTTGGGGTTTTACCAGACCTTTTCCCACAATGTAGCCAAGATATTTAGCCTCTGTAAACCCTACAGCGCACTTGGCAGGGTTTGCTGTAAGACCAGCTCGCCTGAAGGTATTAAGGACTACCTTCACCTTCTCTAGGTGCGTTTCCCAGTCTGGGGTATGAATGACCACCTCGTCCAAGTAGGAAGCAGCATAACTGTTATGCAGTCATAATAGCTTGTCCATGAGGTCCTGGAAAGTAGCTGGGGCCCCATGTAGTCCAAAAGGGAGGACAGTATATTGAAAAAGACCCTCTGGTGTAGAGAACGCAGTCTTTTCCTTTGCGTCTTCTGCAAGGGGAGTCTGCCAGTACCCCTTTGTCAAGTCTAGAGTAGTCAAGTACTGGGCATTCTCCAAACAGTCCACTAGCTCATCTATGCAAGGTATGGGGTATGCGTCGAACTGGGATACTTCGTTTAGTCGCCGGAAGTCGTTGCAAAACCTTGTGGTTCCATCAGATTTGGGCACCAGCACGACTGGGCTGGACCACTGACTGTGGGATTCTTCGATGATCCCCAACTCCAGCATTTTTTTTACTTCTGCTTTTATTTCCTCCCTTTTGGCCGCGAGCACCCGATAGGGCCTCATTTTTATTCTGGCCCCAGGGTTCGTGACGATATGGTGATACTTCTCAGTTGTTCGATCTGGTTTTGTCGAGAACACATCTTGGTTCCGGAAGATCATCTCAGACACCTCATTCTTCTGGTCTGGTGTTAAATCAGGAGACACTCTCACCTCTTTGGAAGGCTTGTTTTCCTGGGTTAGGTGTTTTTGGACAGTTATGCGTGCCTCTTGTGCATGCCAGGGTTTCAGAAGGTTGATATGATAAATCTGTTCTTGTTTTCAGCGTCCTGGCTGCCGCACCTTGTAGGTTACTTCCCCTATGGGTTCAACCACCTCATAGGGCCCCTGACATTGGGCCAGAAGTTTGCTTTCTGCCGTAGGTACCTATTCCATCACCCGATCCCCTGGTTGGAACTGTCGGACTTTTGCCTGGCGATTGTAATAGGTTCTCTGGGCCTCCTGGCCTTTTCCAAATGTTTCCGTACAATAGGGGTGACACGGGCTATCTGGTCTCGCATCTGTATTACATGTTCTATTATATTTCTCCCCTCACTGGGTTCCTCTTCCCAGATCTGTTTGGCGATGTCTGGTATGCCACGGGGGTGACATCCGTATAATAACTCGAAGGGGGAAAACCCAGTTGAGGCCTGAGGTACCTCCTGGATAGCGAACATAAGGTAGGGAAGTAGGGCTTCCCAATCCTTCCCATCCTGACTTACCACTTTCCTTATCATAGCCTTGAGGGTTCGGTTAAACCTTTCTACCGATTCATCAGTCTGCGGATGGTAGACTGAAATTCTCAGGGTATGTATATGGAGCAGCGTACAGAGGTCCTTCATTAGTTTTGACATAAATGGGGTTCCTTGGTCTGTTAATATCTCCTTTGGTAGCCCCACTCGGGCAAAGATCCCCACCAGCTCTTTGGCTATCGTTTTAGAGGCTGTGTTCCACAGGGGGAAGGCTTCTGGATAGCGAGTAGCATAGTCCAAAACAACAAGTATATATTGGTGGCCCCGAGCTGTCTTCTCCCGAGGTCCCACTAGGTCCATGGCTATTCGCTCAAAGGGGACCTCTATGATGGGAAGGGGTGCTAAAGGTGCCCTCAGGTGAGGATAGGGACTGTGCAGCTGACACTCCGGGCAGAATGCACAGTACCTCCGTACTTCTTCATGTACTCTGGGCCAGAAGAACCATCGTAGGACTTGTGCCAAGGTCTTCTTTACCCCCAAATGCCCTCCAAAAAGATGACTATGAGCAAGACATAATACAGCGTTCTGGTGTTTTTGAGGTACTAGGATCTGCTGTATCTTCTGCCCCTGTACTAGTGCAACCTGGTATAAGAGATTCGTCTTCATTATGAAGTAAGGTCCTGGGCCCTGGGTTTTCTCTTCCACGGGGACCCCATCTATGTCAGTCACTTCCTTCCTAATGTTGTCGTACCTTGGGTCTTCAGCCTGGTCCTGTCCAAAATTTCTTCTCCCAGGGCTAATCTGCCCAAGATGTAGGGGCCCAGTCTCTGTTGCCTCTACAGGTTCAGAAGCGTTAGGGTGAAGGTCAGACTCAGATGCTTCTCCCTCCTGGGTGGCCTCCTTTTCAGCTGCTTGGGTCCACCTACCTACGAGAGCGAGCCACTGACTTTGAGTCAGTATTCGGGTTCCCAAGGCTTTAGCTGCCCTCCTTTCCCTTTTTGACTTTCTACCCTGTCTGGGAATGGAAAATAAATCTGGGGATATTTCAGAGAAAACTGGGGGTTGACAGTCTACTGTGGAGGCCTCACTAACTTCAGGATTCCCCTCTTTCTCCAACCCTCCTACTGGGAGTAAGTCTCCAAACCGTGGGAAGTCCCTCCCTATGAGCACCGGGTATGGGAGTTTAGGGACTACATCTGCTGCTACCTCAGTAGTGTTCCCCTGAATCTCAATTTTTACTGGGATAGTGGGGTAATAACCAACTGTCCCATGGACACATGTTATCCCCGTACGCTTACCCCGCAGCAACTGACTACACTTCACAAGCTTCCCCAAGACAAGTGTGATAGCACTCCCCAAATCAACCAGTGCTGTGGTCTTTACCCCATTTAGTTTTACTGGTCTGGTGTACATATGTGGCATTAGTGAGACCCCCCACAAGGTGGATTAGGGAGCATGGGTCTGCCCAGTTCCCCAGATTACACTGCATAGGCTCCTCCACATTGGGACACTGTGCAGCTATATGTCCCCACTCCCCGCAAGCATAACATCTGTGTGGGGCCTTAGGCATTCCCCAGTCTCTCGGTTTGGGCAATCTAACATCATGATCCTCTTCTCCCTCCGTGCTCTGACTCTTTGTGGCTTCTGGTGGGCCTTCAGCCCCTCTCTTTTTCCACCTGAGCTCTCCTGGTGGCCCCGTCACTCGAGCTCTAGGGCTTGGTGCTGCTAGTTTAACCCGGGGTGCCTCTTCCTTAACTGGTCGGGTCAGCTCCCTCGCCGTCCTTCGCCTCTCTACCAGTGCAACAACCTCATCATAGGTGGAGGGTTCATTCTGGCTTACTCAGGCACGAAGGTCTGGGGGAAGTCCCCTCATGCATCAGTCGATGACCAGAACCTCTAGTATCTCTTTCAGACTCCAGGAATCCGTTTGCAACCACTTTCGTGCGAGATGGATGAGGTCATACAATTGGGACCGCAGGGTTTTGTTTTCCTGGTACCTCCACTCGTGATACTGCTGGGCCCGCACTGTGATCATTACCCCAGATCCAGCCAGGATCTCTGCTTTCAGCTGGGGGTAGTCTGCTGCAGCCTCTTCAGGCAGATCATAGTAGGCGTTCTGGGCCTCCCCACACAGGAATGGGGCAAGGATGCCAGACCACTGATCTCAAGGCCAGGCCTCCCATAGGGCTGTCCTCTCAAAGGCCAGAAGGCATGCCTCTACATCATCTTCCTGCATCATTTTCTGCAGCCAATGGCTGGCCCGTATGATCTGTATCCTATCATGGCCACGGTTCAGCTCTGTAAGGGTCTTTACCTAGTTTACCAGTTCCCGCAACATAGCTCGGTCTTGAGAAGCCTGGTCCGTCAGCAGGCGATTAGTCTCTTGCTGCAGCCACACTGCCTCCTGTTGGGCAGCTGTCTGGACACGGGTAGCCTCCTGCTGGGCTGCTGTAGCTTGTATCAGTGCCCATACTAAGTCATCCATTGCAGTGAAAAAAATAATAAACCCTCTACCTTTTCTTGTTTTAAATCACCTTCCTTCTTCTGCCGCACTGTGCACACCAGATCCCACCTCTGAAACCAGTTGTGACAAAGTTCCTCCTCTACCTTGGTGGGTCCTGCGCTTATTGGCAGATTTGCTCATCTCAGTGATCTTCCCCACAGTCTGGGTCAACTCCTCCTGTGTCTGATCAGGAGTTGGGAGGTTTGGGGGGAACCTGGGCCCGCCCTCTACCCTGGGTTCCAGCCCAGGGCCCTGTGGATTGCAGCTGTCTATAGTGCCTCCTGTAACAGCTGCATGACAGCTACACGTCCCTGGGCTACTTCCCCATGGCCTCCTCCAAACACCTTCTTTATCCTCACCACAGGACCTTCTTTCTGGCGTCTGATAACGCTTGTACTCCTTAGTCCTCCAGAAGCACAGCCTCTCACTCTCAGCTCCTTGTGCCTCTTGCTCCCAGCACCTCACACGCACTTCCTCTCCTCTGGATCCTCTTCACCTGACTAGAGTGAGCTCCTTTTTAAACCCAGGTGCCCTGATTAGCCTGCCTTGATTGGCTGCAGGTGATCTAATCAGCCTGTCTGCCTTAATTGGTTCTAGCAGGTTCCTGATTACTCTAGTGCAGCCCCTGCTCTGGTCACTCAGGGAACAGAAAACTACTCAGCCAGTGACCAGTATATTTGCCCTCTACCAGACTCCTGTACCACACTGGTTTGGGTCTATCACACTCTCCATTCAGTGTCTCTTCGTGATGGTTTTTGATAATGAATAAAGCAATTGTGTGATATAATACAAGTATTCTTTCTAGTAAACCCCAATTTTTTTGAGTTGCTCCTATCATCAATATTGTGATTCTGCTTTATGAAAAATTAATCTGACAGGGTCAAAGCTGCCTAAAGAAATGCGACACTCCAATTCCCATTTCAATTAAAGGGCATTGGGCATCCAAATCCCTTAAGGGAAACAACTTACCTACGGATGGGGGTAAAAATTTGCAGAGGGTGAAACCCACATTTCGTTCTCCACTGTCACTGTACTACACATATAGGATGGAATTATCAAAGGTGTCTAAGGAATCTAAGCCTAAAAATTCAATGGGATTTGGTTGCTTAACTCCCTTAGTCCTCTGTGAAAACTCCAGCTTTTATCTTTCGGTGTCTCAGTTCCATTCTGGAAAATGGGAGCAATGATACTGTCCTATCTAACAGGGGACTTTGTTGTAATGAGAGATGATTAGATGCCATGGTGATGGGGATTATAAAAAGAGCTAGACATACTGTAAAGAAAAGGGGAAGCTGAATTATTATCACGTGAGCACACAAAAAAAAGTTTGCAGTCATTCCGAGATGCTCAGGAATAACCCATCCCTACAACAAGGAAACAGCTGCAAGTTACCGGCGTGAGTAATTAATTTAATGTGGCAATGACCAACTGATTGTACTTCGATTATGTACATCTGGAATGCACCTGACAATATTTCAGTCAGGGAGAGTTAGGTTTAATTTTATCATTAATGGGGCAGATCACATTTCCCTGTATAAGAGCCTGAATTAAAGAGATCAGATTTCAGACTGACATTTGGGGATTTATAGTATTAACCGTGATTTAAGACATTAACCTGCTAATGTGATAATCTATCTACCAACCAGTCACTGAACAAATTATGAAGGCAAGTGATAGATTCTCTCTCTTCACATGATTATTCCATTAGATCTGAAGTTACCTTTTAGTCAAGAACAAGGTATTGGGCCCAGTACATGAATAACCAGATTAAATTCTCTGCAATGTTTTGCACAGGAGGTGAGACTAGATGATCTAAGATCTCCAGTGTCTTTACACTGCAGCTAGAATCTTTGATTAGTACACATCACCTTATTCTTTTTTAAACTGCTGTGGGATGTTTTGTTTTGTTCTGTTTTTAAAACATTTTTAAAGTCATTTTGCGTAGATCAAATTGTTTCATTTTGATTTGGGGCATATTACCTGCTTTTTAATGAAAAGCTAATGAAATTTCGATAGGATCTTCAAGAAAAAAAGAGGAGATGGTGGAGCCCCCCCATCTCCCAGTGGTTAGAGGACTCATTTGGGCCGTGGGAAACTGGGAGTCAAGTGTCCACTCTGCCTGGATGAAGAACTGAATGCAGATGTGCCACCACAAAGGCTAGAAATCAAAGCCTTGGGCCACATGGGAGATACCATGAAGTAAAAGATAAATACAACTTTCACCACAGTGAACACAGAGGTGAGCTCATGTGAAGGTGACTGTGGACTTCATCGGATTAGACCAGCCCTGCAGTAACTGCTGTTGCGCTGACAGAGACCCTCCATTTCTAAAGGAATGAACAATTAACCATTCGATTCCCACCTGAATATTGTCCAGCCCGTTCTATGAGGAAGCTTGGCAGAATTCAATGTTCTTTTTTTTATATATATAATTTTGACAGAAAATATCAAATTATCTTTTTTAGCTTTTTTTCATATTGATATTGATTTAAGTTTTCACAGAATAGTGAGTTTCAAGCTTTTTTTTAAACTTATTTTTATCCATTTACATTTTCACAATTCCAGACACATTGACAATGGCAGTCAGACAAGAATTATTTGTGACCGTAAACACTGAGATTAAAAAGATAAAGATTTATAGCCATGAAAACACAAATTGTTAACATTACTGTCCCTGCCCGCAGGTATATGGGATCTTGGGGAGCAATTACCACACAGGTGGGGTGCCAATTAATTTCTTTATTAAAGGAAAAGGGAATTTAAATATGAAATAAGATGGGATGGAGTGTATAGGGTGTTTACAATAGACAGTGATGGGGGGGTCTTATTGAGCTGTGTAGGGAGTTCTAACAGTGGGGTGCAGTAAGTGGGGTTCAGCACAATGGGATGCAGTACAGTCAATAAGCAACTCAACTTTATATAGGAACAACTCTAGATACAGTGTGGAATGCAAAATGTACCAAAATGAAATGCAAAGTAAAATGGTAGCTTCTATATGAAATGGTCAACAATCTCCGATAGAATGTATCAAGTGGTTAATAGCTATATATACAATGTAACACAGTGGCATCAATGCAAATACAAAGTATATCAGAAAAGTGGAGGCGACCAATGGGGTGTTATAACCACAAGTAAGATGTGAATCACAGTGCAATGATCCAATATGGGTGAGAAGTGAAATTATGCAATGTAACAGCATAGAAGAAAATTAATGACTTGATTTGTGAGGTTGTAATAGCAGATAACTGCAAGAGTGTAGCTAAAGGCTGAGTCAAGAAAGAGGAGCGGGGAGGGGAGTGAATGATCAGAGGCGACTGATGAGAGCAGAGTGCGGCTGCAGGCAGCGAGGGACTCTGCAGCCCTGCGGGGGGAAGCCCAGAGCCGTCTTCAGGAGCCTGCGGGCTGGAGGTGCGGGAAACACGAGCAGCTGGAGCGCACCTCAGGGGAGTCTGGGAGCAGCAAGAGGGGAGGGCGCTGAACGTGCAAACGATGGGAAGACACGTGGAGAATGGGGGAGAGGCTGAGGGAAGAAACAGGCTGCAGCAGCGGAGAGCACTTCAGGGACGTTACGGAGCAGCGGGGTGCAGACAAACGGAGCGGTGCGATGGGATCTGCAGGAGCGGAGGGGCAGTGGAGCAGCGGGGTGTGGACAAAGGGGCGGTGTGATGGGATCTGCGGGAGCGGAGGGGCAGCGGGGTGCGGACAAACGGAGCGGTGGGATGGGATGTGCGGAAACGGAGGGGCAGCGGAGCAGCGGGGTGCGGACAAAGGGGTGGTGTGATGGGATCTGCAGGAGCGGAGGGGCAGCGGAGCAGCGGAGTGTGGACAAAGGGGCGGTGTGATGGGATCTGCGGGAGCGGAGGGGCAGCGGAGCAGCGGGGTGTGGACAAAGGGGCGGTGTGATGGGATCTGCGGGAGCGGAGGGGCAGCGGAGCAGCGGGGTGTGGACAAAGGGGCGGTGTGATGGGATCTGCGGGAGCGGAGGGGCAGCGGAGGAGCGGGGTGCAGACAAACAGAGCGGTGCGATGGGATCTGCGGGAGCGGAGGGGCAGCGGAGGAGCGGGGTGCGGACAAAGGGGCGGTGTGATGGGATCTGCGGGAGCGGAGGGGCAGCGGAGCGGCGGGGTGCACACAAACGGAGCGGTGTGATGGGATCTGCGGGAGCGGAGGGGCAGCGGAGCAGCGGGATGCGGACAAACGGAGCGGTGTGATGGGATCTGCGGGAGCGGAGGGGCAGCGGAGGAGTGGGGGCACGAACACAGGGGATACAGGGAGAGGCAGCAGAGAGGTGTAAGGAAGGGCTG
This sequence comes from Gopherus evgoodei, assembly GCF_007399415.2. Lineage (NCBI taxonomy): Eukaryota > Metazoa > Chordata > Testudines > Testudinidae > Gopherus > Gopherus evgoodei. The sequence continues at coordinate 1,921,280 of NW_022060060.1, forward strand.
GAGGGACACCCAAAAAAAAAAGGAGAGAAGCGGCAAAGGATTTGGGAGCTTACACGGGGGAGAAGCAGCAGGGGGTTACAACAGGGAGACACGGGGAAGTACACCGAGGGGGAGATTGGAGCGGGGGAAAAAACAGACACGGGAAAGTTCAGGGAGAGATTGGGACAGCGGGAAGACGAAATCAAACAGCAAAAACCTTATCTATCCTCTAACTTAATCAAATTTATATAAAATGACCAGCAGCTTATACAAAGTAACAAAACAGGTACAGAATACGACCAGGCAATGGCTTTTTTAAATCTATCTTAACCAACGACTAGGCAAAACAACAAATACCACAATTCTAAGCAAACTATAACAAGCAACTATATGGAGCAACAAAACAGCCACTACAGCAAGGCTGGTGAAACTTACAAGCGCTACAATCTTAGCAAACTATGACTTATTAAACTAAAAGCAAAACCTACAGTGCACCTTATGCTATGGCGAAGTCATAGAGGGCAGAGTAGTATGTGCCTAGGATACAGCTCCCAAGGCAGCCCCCAAGGAAACCAAGGGATGGTGGCTGCAGCAGTGGATATGGCTGAAGGCAGTGTGCCCCAAAGCAAAGCCCACAGGAGCAGAGCTTAACTGTATGTCATAGCATTCCCTCTCAGATCTGAACCTTAGAGTTCAGAAAATGAGATACTAGCACCTGAATCCTCTAAGCTTAATTACCAGCTTACATATGATAGCGCTGCCACCACCCAAAAATATAGTGTTTTGGGGCACTCTGACCTCCCCAACCTTCCCTGGGGACCCCAAGAACCCAGATCCCTTGGGTTCTTAAAGAGAAATAAACCATTCCCCCACCTTTCCCCCTCCCAGAATTTCCCTCCCTGGGCTATCCTGAGAGATACTGATCCAACCTCTTAAATCACCATACAGAGAAGCATCTCCCTTCCCTTCCGCATAGAGGCAAACAGATTCAAGGAAAACAAAGAGAGATTCTATCTCTCCCCCTCCCGTCTCCCCCCCACCCGTCCTGGTGAGTTATCCCAATCCCCTGGAATAAAACAAGGGAAACAAGGGGGAAAAAATCAATCAGGTTCTCTAAAAAGAAATATTTTAATAAAAGAAAGGGAAAAGTAAAGAATTATCTCTGTAACTTCAAGATGTAAATATTACAGGGTCCTTACAGACACCAGAAAGAGACTTTCCCCCCAGTACCAATACAAATCAAAATATTCCCAGCAACTACACATATAAAAGTTAACCAGCCAGATCCACAATTGCAAATAGAGTAAAACAATCAAAAAGCCTAAACCACCTGTTTTTACTTACTATTTGAAAAGAAACTTAGAGAGCCTGTAGTAATGTCTGGTCTCTCTCAGACCGTCAGAGAGAACACACAATGAACAAAGAACACACACAAAAGCTTCCCTCCACCCAAATGTAAAAGTATCTTGTCTTCTGGTCAGGTGTCTGGTTCCCTGCTTGTAACCCTTTACAGGTAGAAGAGACATTAACCCTTAACACTCCGTTTATGACACGGCGGCACAAACTTATTTTAGCAGCAAAGCGCCGTGGGGTTTAAGAGAGGTTTTAGGACACAGACCAAGGTTTAGCTTGAGTCTGTGTTCTGGGGAAACAGAGCCAGCAGCTAAAATAATAAAATAAAAGTATAGAAAGTTTCACAGAGGGATTCTTACCAGTCCCCAAGGTAGCAGCAAAGGCAGAAGCAGCAACAACATCAGAAGAAGCGAGAAGGGCTCGGTACGGTCTCGATAATCAGGAGATCTCTCAGGCAGCAATTTGTTCTTCGTGGGAGGGGGTTTTAAAAAAAATGGAGGTACGCTCAAAAATAAAACAAGAGCGGAGAAAGGACCCCCCAGAATCCCTGGCTGATCAGACCAGGCAGCAATGCAGGAACCTTTCCGATGTTTGTTTTAAAAATGCCTGTTTTTAAAGGCAGATATGGGCAGTTTCCCGCCAATAATCCTGATAGGCTCCCTCTGTCACAGGGGAGGAGACACAGGAAAAAACTGCAGGTGAGCACAGAGACGTGCCTGGGCAGAGTCCTGTGCAATAGGTGTGAGTTCACACCTCAGGACTCAAAAGCACATGAGGCCTATGACTCATGCCCAGGATCTTAAAAACACATTAGATCTTGCAGCTCTGGACATTGCCTACCCTACACAAAGCCCAGGTTTAACAAGGTGATAACAGGACCAACCCTTTGAACAGGGCAGTGGTCCCACTTAGCACGCAGCACAAGTGGCCATCCCTTTGAGAAGGGCAATGGCTCTTGGTAAACAACTTAAGGGGCCCTCTCTTTGAGAAGGGCAGTGGCCCTGGTAAACAACGTAACAGCCAGGGAGGGGCGGCCACAGGAGGAGAACAAAAACAAAATGGAGTATGGGGACAGCTGTAAGAAACAAAATGGAGTTGGGGGATAGCTGTAACAGACAATTACATGTCCAAATATACAAAATAAATTCCTTAACTGAAACTCTATGTTCTCAAGCAGGTTTTTCTTACTTTGCCTATCTTAAAATTTATAGTGTCATCGGAAATATTTTTTCATAGGTTTGTATGTGTACAGTTGAAATCAACATTTACAGGCATTTACCAATAAAATATACTTCCATGCCTAGCTAGAAGGTCATAAGTAATGCACAGTTCCGACTCTATATAGATAACAAATAATCTGACACCGTTTTAAGATGTTTCTCAAGCAGCACTGGCAAAGAACTTTCACATCCTATAGGTTATGTTTATTCATATTTTTGCAACATTTTGGTAACTTTGTACCATTCATAGAACGTAAGTGTCTCATAAATGAAAAAAAAAATGTACGATTGTGCTTAGAGTCCGTAACGAAGTTCAGAGCTCATGGTGCTCTCCTGACACACACCAAGTAGCAGAGAAATAAGATATCACCTTCGTCATTCTACAAGACGGAGAATGAGGCAATGAGAGAGGCAGTGACTTACCGGTTCTCACCTCTAGGAATACATCCAACTAAAACTGGCAACCCTGACTCAAACTAACCCCCTGGAATCAAGAGGTGCAGTCAGCCAGCACAGATGTATGTGGGCATGTGGTTTAAGAAAAGCTGATTTGCTGTCTGGAGGGTAAAGATTGTGGATTATTGAAAAGCACAGTAAAAAGGCAAGATGCAAACCCAGAGCAGTAGAGGGCCAGATTCAGAGACCTTTCCTCCCATTCTGGTCATCTTCACCCTTTAAGTAGAGCCATTGTGGGCCTACCTGCAAAATAATATACCCATCAGTATGAAGAATGGTGACGAAATTTGGCATTAAGCTCTTCATTGGTCTGAGTTTTGTTGCTGCACAATTTGAAATCGATTTGCACCTTTATTAGATAGATAGAGTCAACCTTGTTTCTACTTGTCACCATAATATCAAAATCTGGAGTTTTTAGAAAATACTGTGATCCGCCTGAGAGCCTCCCTTAAGGCCTCTTTCACCTGTTTGTTCCTCAGGCTGTAGATGAAGGGGTTGAGCAGAGGGGACACAATGCTGTTGAGAACAGCCACATTCTTGCTGAGGTCCAGCCTGTTGCTCCCCATGGGCTTCACATACAGGAAGATGCAGCTGCCGTACACCATGGAGACCATGGTGATGTGAGAGGCACAAGTGGCAAAGGCTTTCTGCCTCCCAGCGACGGAGGGGATGCGCATCACCACAGAGATGATCTTGAATAGGGGAAGACAGTGACGGCTAAAGTGCCCAGTATGCTGCCTGTGGCCAAGAGGAAAGACAGGAGTCCTAGGAGCCGGGTGTCTGTGCAGGCAAGTTCAAGCAATGCAGCACTGTCACAGAAGAAATGGTTAATGATGTTGGGGCCACAGAATGGCAACCGGAACAATAGAACAAGGGGGACAAGCACATACCCAAAACCAATAAACCAAGAGGCCAGCACCAGCCAGTCACAGAAGTGACTGGTCATGATGGATGTGTAGTGCAGGGGGTTGCAGATGGCCACGAACCTATCGAAGGACATGGCTGCCAGCAGGCAAAACTCAGCATTGCCCACAGAGAGATAAAATAAACATTGTGCAAAGCACCCAGCCACAGATATGGACTGGAAGCCCGACGCCACATTGAACAAAACTTTCAGGATGGACGCTGAGGTGAAGCTGATCTCCAAAAGCGAGAAGTTCCTCAGGAAAAAATACATGGGCGTCTGGAGGCGCTGGCTGACCAGAGTGATGGAGATAATGAGAATATTTCCTGCTATGGTCAAAAGGTAGGTGATAAGTAACAAAACGAAGAGCAGGATCTGCAGCCAGCGAACATCTGTGAAGCCCAGAAGGATAAACTCTGTCACTGCAGTTTGGTTCTCCATGGTGGCTGCTCGCTTACCTGGTATTTGAACAAAGATACAAATTTCATGTGATGTATGATATCTAGCAATGGATCATCTAGTGAACTAGTCTCAAAAGTAATAAGTTCTACTAACACAAGGAACTTTCCATGCCTGGTCTTAGATCTGTGAAACTCGGGTCATGCAATGAAAGTGAGCAGAGATTGCATGCAGTGATGGATACCAGTGGCAAATGCATGACTCTATTTCCAGTTCCCATTTATTTATTTTCAATCCCCATGATTATTTTTCCTCTCTCACCGGTACTGCAGTTCCTTGAGACCAATTGGCTAATGAGCACTACGGCACCTCTGGGGATACTAGGGCAGGATCTTTATGGCACCGCTTTTCTCTCTGAAAAGAAAGCAAACCAGGAGAACTGAAAGGGGAAATTCCATCTCAATTGTTTGTTTGCTTTTTCTTACCCCCAGAAAATGTCTTTTTTCATTAAATGGAAATTGACTTGAAATACAGAACGTTGAAAATTAGTCATATTTTACAAACTGAAATTTACATTTAAAAAGAAAGATCTAGCAGAGCTGAAAAAAACTGGGGCAGGGAATGCAGAGGTGGGTAAATTGTGCGTTTGGGGCTTTCAGTGAAAGTCCAAAACATTTCTATGAATGTTTTTGACAAAATAAAAATCATTGTCATCTGGCAGGGTTTTTTTAGGAAGTAAAAGTGACTTCCCATCCAGGCTCCATTGCCTCTGTGAGGCAGGGCTCATTTTCATGGGGCAGATTGTGACAAATTTACTCCAGCTAAGTAGAACTTTGCTCCATGACCAGTCTCCTGGGCTAAATTGTGATTTGAACAATGACGCCCTACAGAGAAGTCGGGTGATCCCTCCCACTCATGTGCCAAATGCATGGACTTTGGGAGTGAGATTGCAGAACTCAGCTGTCCGTTCGAGGGTGGTGTAATACAGGCCCACTGAAATCAATAGGTCCACCTGCAGAGTAAGATACTACTCATTGCAATTGAGGCTGGCTCATTCATGGCCCATGCAAGCATTGTTGTTAATAATGGTTATTACTGGTATGAATTAGTTTTGTGGCAGAGCACACAGGCATCTGGTCGGAGGTCAGAGCCTCACTATGAAGACATAGTCAACTCATGTGGAAGTTATCGTGGACTTCACTAGACTAGCTCTGCAGTAGCCAGGCCTGCGGGAGGTCCGCCAGTCCCGCGGATTCGGCGTCAGCCTGCAGGAGGTCCACCGAAGCCGCAGGACCAGCGGACCCTCTGCAGGCATGCTGCCGAAGGCAACCTGCCTGCCGCCCTCATGGCGACCGGCAGAGCATCCCCCTAGCTTGCCGCCCCAGGCACGCGCTTGGCGTGCTGGTGCCTGGAGCCGCCTCTGGCAGTAGCAGCAGTTGCACTGAAAAAGAACCTCCATTTCTAAAGCCATGTATGATTAACTATTCTATTTTCTTTCCCAATATATTCCAGCGTGCTGGTTCTCTGTACTAGAAGCAGGTGTGGCAGAATTCAATTGTTAGCATTTTAATAGTTTTCACAGATAATATCAATGTTCATTTTAAGTACTTTTTTCTGTATACATCAACTTAAATGTTCACAGTTGCAAGAAATAGGAGTGTGTGCGAAGCAATAAGAAAAACAAAGACAACAATTATTTAATGACATTAGGCGTCGAGATTTAAAAGATCAAGATTTGCAACCATTAAAACACAAATTGTTCACATTACGTGTCAAAGTGTCAAAGTCAATATCTGTAAATCAAATTCGAACCATTTCTCAAGCAGATTTTTCTTATTTTTCCCAGAGGTAAAATTTGATTATTGTCAATGGAAATACTTTGTTGGTTTGTGTGTGTATGGTGGAAATGACGTTTATTGTCATTTACAGAGATAGAAGTAATCCCTCCCAAGCCTAATTCCAAGGTCATAGTTTTGTGACATGAATAGTCTTGGCTGTGTAAAAATAATATAATTTGGTTTAATATTTTAAGGAAGTATCTCTTAACCAGGTACAGGTACCCCTGGGGGTATGCAGAGCTCTTCCAGGAGGTTCATCATCTCATCTAGGTATTTACCTATTTTTACAACGGGCTACATAAAAAAGCACAATCAAAGTCAGTACAAACTAAAATTTCATACAGACAGTAACTTCTTTATATGTCTCTACACTGAAAGGTGAGTACAATATTTATTCCAATAGATTTTATAATTATATGGTAAAAATGAAGAAGTAAGCAATTTTTCAGTAATGTGCTGTGACACTTTTGTATTTTTATGTCTGATTTTGTAAGCAAGTAGTTTTTAAGTGGGGTTGTGACCTGCCTCATTTGGCCCACTGAGCCGCTAGAGGGTGGTGGGTACTGTCCCACTGGCCGGCCTGCATCATGCCATCTGTCACTAGGGAATTAGTGGAGGGAGGGACGCCAGCAAAGGTCTCTAGCGCCCCTAAGGCAGGCGAGCACCGGCAAGAGTGCCCAACGTACCCCTTGGGCAGGCGAGCGCCGGCAAGAGTCTCTAACGCGCCCCTTGGGCAGGTAAGAGCCGGCAAGAGTGTCCAACACACCCCTCCGGCAGGTGAGAGCCGGCAAGAGTCTCCAACGTGCCCCATGGGCAGGTGAGAGCCAGCAAGAGCCTCTAGCATCTCTTGGGCAGGGGAGCGTTGGCAAGGGTCTATAACGCACCCTTCGGGCAGGTGAGAGCCGGCAAGAGTCTCTAACGCACTCGTTGGGCAGGTGAGAGCCGGCAAGAATGTCCAACGCACCCCTGGGGCAGGCGAGAGCCGACAAGAGTGTCCAACGTGCCCCTCGGGCAGATGAGAGCTGGCAAGAGTCTCTAACGCGCCCTTCGGGTAGGCGAGAGCCGGCAAGAGTCTCCAGCCTGCCCCTTGGGCAGGTGAGAGCCAGCAAGAGCCTCTAGCGCCTCTTGGGCAGGGGAGCGTTGGCAAGGATCTATAACACTCCCTTTGGGCAAGTGAGAGCCGGCAAGAGTCTCTAACGCACCCGTTGGGCAGGCAAGAGCCAGCAAGAGTGTCCAACGTGCCCCTCGGGCAGGTGAGAGCTGACAAGAGTGTCCAACGTGCCCCTTGGGCAGGCGAGAGCCGGCAAGAGTCTCCAGCCTGCCCCTCATGCAGGCGAGCACCGGCAAGAGTCTCCAACGTGCCCCTCCGGCAGGTGAGAGCCAGCAAGAACCTCTAGCGCCTCTTGGGCAGGGGAGCATTGGCAAGGATCTGTAACGCTCCCTTTGGGCAGGCGAGTGCCGGCAAAAGTTTATAACATGCCCCTCGGGCTGGGAAGCGCTGGCAAGGGTCTATAACGCACCTCTCAGGCCAGGGAGCACTGGCAAGGGTCTCTAGCTCTATCGGGATTTTGTTACCCGAGGCAGGTTGGCCGGGGTAGGGGAACACAGGCCCACCCAACTCCACTGCGTTCCAGCCCAGGGATCTGACAGTGGCGGGGTGAGAGTCCCACCACTGGGTCAGCGGGGTCCCTCCACAGCACGCTGACCAAACAAACCCACTGCTCTGTTCAGTTCTGTCCTGGGCTCCTTCCTACCTGGTCCCTCAAACGAGTCCCTCAGGCTCCTCCAGCTCCTCCGAGTACTCGGCTGCTGGCACCTCCAGGTCCCCCTCCCCCTCAGGCTCCTGCAGCTCCTCCGGGTACTCAGCAGTGGGCAGCCCTGGTAGCCCCTGGCCCAGCAGCAGGGTCTGCATCTGCCTCCCTCCCCTGACTGGGCTAAGGGCCCTGCCCTTTATACTTCCTGGTCCACCCCTCCCCTTCCGCGACGTGGAGTAAGCTTGGTCTGGCCCCGCACCCTCCAGCTGAGAGAGTGGCTCTTTGCCCTCAGGTTTGGGGGGAAGCCACCCTGGCTCCCTACAGAGGTGAAACTTGGGGTAGGCAAGACAAATCCGACACCTGAGGGGACTACAGTAGTCTGGAAAGGTTGAAAACCACTGTTTTAAGGTGTTTCCTGAACAGCAGTGGCAGTAAATTTGTGCATCCTGTATTATATTTAACTATATGTGTACAATACTTTGGTAATTTTATACTATTCACAGAATGTGAGGATCTCATTAATAAAAAAAAGCAAATTTTTATGGTTGTGCTTAGAGTCCCCAACCAAGTTCAGGGCCCATGGTGACATGAAAACACACAACAAGTGGCAATCCTTGTCCTGAAGACCTTAAAATCTCAACAGACAGAAGAGACATATTACCATCGTCATTCTACCAGCAGGGGAATGAGGCACTGAGAGATGCGGGGACTTCCCAGTTGTCACACAAGGATTCCGTGGCAGAACAAAGAATTAAGCCCGACTTTGTCTACTCTTAGGCCGATATCTCAGGCACAAACACATCCTTCTTCTCCAAAGCACATGGACATTATGCAACAATCCCAATGCGTCTTTGCAGTCACCTTTGGTCACCAGCATTCATTACATTTCCCCTTCCTTAATGCAAACTGTCACAGACTCAGGGTCACTGTACCTGTATCCCTCTCCCTGGTCCACTCTCGGAATGTCCAGTCAGGTCTCCAGCCATCACCTGTCACTGAGCAAGGACCTTTGTGCCAGGCCTTTCTAACTGTGGGTATTAAGAAATGAACAACCCCCTGCTAAACATGGGGGACCCCCCGCAAGACACCCCGCCTAATGCACACTGCCTAGGTGTTGCTTTCTCATCAAGGGCTCCGAACAATGAACTGCAAACAGTGACAAGTACCTCCTGGTGCTTTCTAAGCCAGCACATTTATTCTTAACGTAACGGTATTACAGAAAAAAACAGATAAAAACAATAACCATTCCTAGATGTACGAAAACTATACCCAGTGACCGCACCTTAGACATACCCAGTGTGGCCACACTCACTTTAGTTCTAGTAGAGTGACTGAAGTCGATTGACTCAAATGTAACTCTAACATTTTGGAAACAAGGGGTATGTCAGCCTAAACAGCAGTACAGAAGCATGTGCCCCCAAATGAAATTAATAGGCAGCAGGTTAAAAATAAATAAAAGGAAGTATTTCTTCACACAACATACAGTCAACCTGTGGAACTCCTTGTCAGAGGATGTTGTGAAGGCCAGGACCATAACAGGGTTCAAAAAAGAACTAGATAAGTTCATGGAGGATAGATCCATCAATGGCTATTAGCCAGAATGAGCAAGAATGGTGTCACTAGCCTCTGTTTGTCAGAAGCTGGGAATGAGCAACAGCGGATGGATCACTTGATGGTTACCTGTTCTGTTCATTTCCTCTGGGACACCAGGCACTGGCCACTGTCAGAAGACAGGATAGTGGGGTAGGTGGACCTTTGGTCTGATACAGTATGGCCATTCTTATGTTTTTATGTTCTTATCATGTGAGCACAGAAAAAAGATTGCAGCCATTCCAAGACACTCCATCCCTACTACAGTGAACCAGCTGCAGGTTACCGGTGGGTGTAATTAACTTAATGTGGCAATGAGCAACTGATTGTACTTCAATTATGTACATCGAGAATGTACCTGACAATATTTCAGTCAGGGAGGGTTAGGTTTAATTTTCTCATTAATGGCGCAGATCGTATTTACCCTGTATAAAAGCCTGAATTAAAGAGATCAGATTTCAGACTGATGTTTGATGAATTATGGAATTAACCTGGATTCCGTTTGCCAGAAGCTGGGAATGGGCGACAGGGGATGGATCACTTGATGATCACCTGTCCTGTTCATTCCCTCTGGGGCACCTGGCATTGGCTACTGTAGGGAGAGAGGATACTGGGCTAGATGGACCTTTGGTCTGACCGCGTAGGGCCATGCCTATATTCTTGTGTTCTTATCTGACATGCATTTCCTCCTCAAGCTAGCTCACCCTTCCCTTGGGAGTTCTTGGGGGACCATCTTTGTTTAGGTAGGCAGGGTCACTTCTGCCTGCCCCCCATACTTGCAGCAACTTCTCTCAGTTGAAGTTGGTGAAAAATGGCAGAACAGCATGAGTGAGTCATGCCACTTCTGCCCTTTCATCACCGTCCTGTCTCTCATTCAGGTGACTCACCAGCCAGCCTCATCAGGGAACACAGGATCCTACCAGGGCGACTTCAGTTTCTCTGCTGACAAGCCAGTACCTCTGGGCAGGGGCCAGCCTTCTGCCTAGAATGAATACATTTCAATGGACAACCACCATGGTAGAAGAGTTCATTCTCTTGGGCCTGGCCAATGACCAATCATTTAAATATCTTCCTATTCATGGTTCTCTTAATTGCCGCCTTCTTGATCCAATCAGGAAACACCACGGCCATCTCCTCCATCTCCCTGTAGCAATTCTCTGTCTTGCCAAGAAAATGAGTGAGTTGGCACATGGAGACACAGAACCCATTGGCTTCTCCCTGGGGAATGAAGAAACATAACATCAACCTACTCTTTTCTAAAACTTCTAGAAGAAGGGTGCAGAAGTGTGTCCCTACAGTGTTGTCAACAAAGCTCATTAGCTAATTGGCCTCAGGGGTCCCAGCCAAAAATGAGGGACAAGAATACCAGACATGACAACTATTATAAATGAGAACACAAAAGGGAGGGGCTGTTTAATATAGCCCAGGTTTATCCTCATGATCTGTTACACAGAATGTCATAGATAGACAGGGTCAAATGGGAGCATCTTGATTCAGCAGCTGCAGGATTTCTGTGACAATTGCAGGTGTTTCTAAGGTCTCCATAGTCAGAGTCTGAGTGAGGATGAACAGAACAGGATGGCCGTTGTGGGATTTTAAAGCAATCTGGATTTGAAGAGCCTGGCAGTTATTATTATTGTGTTATTCTGTGGTCCGAGATCGAGGCCCCTCTTTAGGATCCCAGTCCCTTCTAGGCAAAGAAGGGAGCTCTCCCGAAAATATTCACTCTGTGTAGCATGAGTCAGAAATAAATGGATGTGATCAACAGCATAGTTGGGAGATAAGCGTGTAGAAAATAACGACAGATGTGATGAGCAGAGGTGACACAACAGCTGCCATTCTTCAGTGTCTCCTGGTGATTGTGGCATTTGGTGAGACCTGAGGATGGATTTGAAGGTGCATAATGTGGTGATTTTGGAGATCTTTGCAGGTATGAATCTTTGAGGTTTGCAAGTAGACACAATGTCGCTATCATTACTTCAGGGATCCCTGTTATGGGATCCATTTAATGTGGGAACTATCAGATTTCTTTCACCATGGTGGTGAAGTTATGACAAGGGTCTTTGCAAAAAATTCCGTTACCCCTAGCTGCAAAGCCAAGCAAATGGATGAGATGGCTTACTGCAAAATGGGAATCTCTGAGAAATAAGAGACCTTCTTGCTCTGTGTATTTAAACTCCCAGAGAAATACTGTTGAAAAAGTAGAGCTTTTGAGAAAAGAAATGTTTGGAGAGGTGCTTGGAACCCAATCTGCAAAGACACAGGGCTTTTCTTCCTGTTCTGTTTGTGATGACGAGAGCAGCTGTCTCTGCAGACGAATGTTTGTGTCCTCACTCTCCGTTTTCCAACTCTGTAAGTACCACTCCATAGCCACCAGCATCTTAACATTGCCTGAGAGCCCTCTGGAGACAGTGTTAGGCTGTCAATTGACTTTGAAGACCATTGGATCAGGTCCAAGCCGGGTAATGTGATTGATTTAAAATTTAGCCATTCAAGCTACGCTTCTATTCAATAGGAGGGGAGTCCGGTGTCTATGTGGAAAGGGAATGAAACCAGAGTTTAGGAAGGAAAATCCTTCCTAATTTGTAACCAATATGTTGTGTTAGAGCAATTTCCAGCTGAATCTGCAGGCAGCCGGAAGCAGAGCTTCTTGAGTAACATACAAATAGAGGCGGATAACAGAATTAATTCCAGTCAGCGTGGATTCATGGACGTAACCTGAGAGGTTAGTTTCATGTCATTACATGATTGTTTGATGATGGTAATAATGCTGATGCAATATGTTTAGATTTCTGTAAGGCATTTGATGTGATACAGAGCCATAGAAATGCTGGCTTGAAAGGGAACTTCAGAGCTCACCTTTTCCACCCCTCCTGTGCTGAGGCAGGACCTCGGCTGTATTCTAAATCTTTCATCATTTCTGTTGCAGTCTTGTGGACCTTCTCCAATTCGCCCACAACTTTCTTTAAGTGTGGATTACACAACTGGACAGTACACTCCAGCTTAGCTCTCACCAGTATTGGGTCACTCACCTCATGGGTCTTACATACAACAGTCCTGTTAACACACCCCAGTACGCTCTTGGTCTTTTTCCAACAGCATCGCATTGTGACATGGATTCTATTTGTGAGGGAAAATAACCCCAAGGTCCTTTCCAGCAGTGCTACCTACTTGCCAGCTAGTCCCAGTTTGTAGCTGTGCATTTGATATTTTTCTTCCTAAGTCTAGTACTTTGCACTCGTTGGCTATTACTTAAAACCCTGTTATCCGCTAGGTATTTACAACTCGATTGTTTAATAATTTGTTCCAGTATTTTTCCAAGTATCAAAGTTAGGCTGTTGGGTCTATATTTCCCCAGATACCCTTTGTTTCCTCTTTTTTAAGGCAGGTACTATTTTTTATTTGATTTTTTACATTTTTATTAAGAAACTAGAATGATACACAATTAACATGGTGCAAACTGAAGAGATTTAGAACATGTCTAACTGAACAGTGGATTCTATCTGGGCAATCATCCTTGAGCATGGGTGTTTTTACAGGAGTCCCACAGGGATCGGTTCTTGGCTCAGTACTTTTAAATTTTTATCAGCGACCTGGAAGAAAACAAAAACCAAACTTTCACAGAAAGGAAATATAACCTTTGGAACAACTTTCCAAGCCTTGTGGTGGATTTTCTATCATTGGAAATTTTAAAACCAATATTAGATTTTCTTTTATGTTGGATGTTTATTTAATTCAGAGACATTCCTTGGTCTATTCTATATAAGAAGTCAGAATAGATGATCATACTGGTGCCTTCTGTCCTTAAAAATTTATGATAAATAGTGGTAAAACATATGACTTTTTCAAAGAAATTATTAAAGAGATTAGTTCTATTTATGTGTAGAATTTCCCTGCAGGCGTTCTCGCCTTACTGGCCTATCGGTGCTGGTTTTAACATGGTTTAATTTTTCTTTAAAGATGAGTGAAGAATGAAGAACAAGACCAGGGTGGTGGAATTCATCATTGTGGGATTGTCCAACGACCACCATGTCAACATTATCCTGTGTGTGGTTCTATCGGTTGTCTTCTTCTTGACTGTGATGGGTAACATTGCTGTTGTCACCGTCTCCTTGGTGGACCATCGCCTCCAATCGCCCATGTATTTGTTCCTCAGGAACTTCTCCCTCTTGGAAATCTGCTTCAGCTTAGTCATCATGCCCAGGTTCCTCTACAGCCTCCTGACAGAGAGAAAATCTATTTCCCTCCCTGGTTGTTTCCTTCAGTTGTTGTTGTTCTTTGTCCTGGGCACCTGTATATTTTCCCATGTGGGTATGATGTCCTTTGACCGCTACATGGCTATCTGCCATCCCTTGCATTACAGTACCATCATGAATGGCAGGGTCTGCTTCCAGTTAGTGCTGGGCTGCTGGGTGATGAGTTTACTTATAATGTTTCCCCCAGTCATTATGGCTGTCTTGGTGCCATTCTGTGGCCCAAATGTCATAAACCATTTCTATTGTGACACAGCCGCATTGCTCCAACTCTCCTGCATAGACACGGGACACATTGAGGTAATGCTCTTGCTTTCAACTTCACTTCTCATACTTGGAAATTTCACAGTCACTATCATTTCCTATGGCTGTATCATCTCCACTATCATTCGCATCCCATCCACCACAGGAAGGAAAAAGGCCTTTTCCACCTGCTCCGCTCACCTCCTGGTTATTGTAGTATTGTACAGTAGCTCCATCTTCAGGTATGTCCGAAGAAATCAGCGGGGAGCACAAGAATTTGACAAATTTGTGGCCTTTTTCTTCTCTGTAGTGGCCCAACTCTTTAACCCCTACATCTACGCTCTCCGCAATGAACAAGTCAAACAGGCCCTGAAGGACATCTGCGGCAGAGCATTTTCTAAGTGAATCTCTCATGAAAATCCCTAATCACTAAGAGACAGGCACACACAGAACCTGGATGGTCTTTGGGTTCATGCCAGGCTCCCCAATGGACTTGGGGGTCCTGAGCAGTAAATAGGAGTGAATTTATTTCCCCATAGCCAGATGCATAGGATATAAGGCCAAAACGGACTATCTGATCATCAAGTCTGACCTTCGGTATAAAACAGGCCTTAGAATTCCACCCAGTTAGCTATGTGGTAAGCCTAGTAACTTGTGTCTAATGGAAGCATATCTTCCCAAAGGGCATCCAGTGTTGATTAGAAGCCTTCAAGAGATGGAGATTCTACCACCTCCTTGGTTGTTTTCTCCCAAAAAGGAATGTTTGGGATATTGTTGCTGAAATTTAAAAATTACAAAATTTAGTTTGGGTTGAACTAAAGAAAATACTTTGCTCAATTTTGGGATAAATATTTGAAAAGGAAAAAGAGAGAACTTCATTTAAAAATCTTGAAACTATGTTTTGAATTTTTCAAATTATTTTTTATGATTCATTTTTTTGGCCAAAATTAGTCTCTGAATTCAGATTGAATTTACAAATGATTTTTCTTGACCTAAAACTTCATTTTTTTACATAGTAAATAATTAACTTGACAAATTTCACCAAGTTGTGTTTCTAAATTCATTTTGTCTGGCTTTAACATCCAGCCAATGCATCTTGTTCTGCATGTCTCTGCTAAGTTGTTGTAGTTGTGTTGATCCCAGGATATTAGAGACAAGGTCAGTGAGGTAATGTCAACACAGACTTTAAATTCTGAGAGAATCACCTTCATACTTTCCTCCATGCTACCCCTCCTGATTCAGAAGATTAAATGTCTGCTAAATACCTCACAGACCTCCGTCAAACTCTCCTTCCCTGTGATTCCTAGCAAACAAACCTGACAACACTCAGGCAGCTATTTTACCTAGATCACTGCCAGTGCTAGTCAGCGTCTCAATCTCATTGTGTCCTGGTGATACCCCTTTCTCACCTGTTGTCTCTTGTGTTATACAATGTATCCTCTTTGGGGCTGGGACCATGGCTTTGGTCTGCGTTTGTACTGCACCTAGCACAGTGGGGTCATGCTTTATGACTGGCATTCTTTGGGATGGCCACAATACACATTATAGATAGTGCAAAACTATGAAGTGAGTAGGAATGTTTCTAGGACTTCAGTGGGGACAGGATGTCACATCTGTTGTTCAGCTGGAAGTCACCTTCGATAAAACTTGAAGCTATAACTCCCCTTCGTGCTTTGGGGAATCACCCTTGTACCCGTGCAGGTAATTTCCCCTTTAGAAGTGACTGAAAAGAGGAAGATGAACTGCAAAGCTCCCACACGAGGCTCAGTCGCAAGGTACTGGTGTGAGGAACATGGCTACTCCTCCTATTTTGCAAGGAAACAAATGACATTGTATGATGTGGTGTGTTAGAATAACAAAGTTTCTGTTCTCAGTATGCTTCATTCTCTGGGACACCTGCAAGTCCATTCCACAGCCAACTGGTCCTCTGGCGGTTAGGTCGTTCTGGAGACCTGGATTTGACATACCCAAAATTTCTGTGCTGAGGGTCTGTGCTTAATTATCCTACCATTTCTTGGCAGAATTATCTTCTGTGCAATAGCCTCAGTGTAATAGCAGAGATATGATGCTCTTATGGTTAAGAAACCAGCATGTCTCTTGGATAAGCTGGTTTGAACCCTACATCACACTGAAATGTAGTGGGTGATGGGTGTGTTTGTCCTTTCTAAAATCCAGTTCTCTCACTGTATGTCTCAGTTCCCAATCTCAGAAATGGAAATAAAATCTGTTCATCGATCTCTGTTGTGTGAGGTTCTCCAATCCACTTCTGTCTGAATGAAGGTATTTAGGCACCTAATGGGATTTCCCCTAGGCACTTAAAACTCATTTATTTCAATGGGAGGAAGATGCCTCAAATGCTTTTAAAAATCCCACTAGCTTCCTATATAGCTTGACCTATCTGACCCTAACTGACTTGCTCAAGGTCACAGAGAAGGTCTCTGGCAGAGGTTGGAATTCACCACTAATTTCCTGAGTTGTGTTCTTACCACAGTAGCATCAGTCATATGGCGACCTGACTTTTCTGTATGTTTTCCGTGTCTTGCCATGAAAACACGTGAAATGGGAAATAGTGACTGAACTGTTTGAACTCCTGCAGGGGAAAAGAGAAACAACACATTATCATCCTCTTTCTGAAGGGATTTTTCAGCATGTTGTCAGCAAAACTTTTTATCTGATTGATGTCAGGGGTCCCAGCTAGCAACTACAGATAAAAACATCAGAGACTACAACTATTACAGATGGGAATTGGAAAAGGAGGGGTTACGTGATGCAGGCAGTGGTCACCCATGTTTATCCCTGAATTCTCGTATGCAGAAAGGCACACACTGACACATCTAAATTGGAGAATCTCAACTCAGCAGATTCAGGATTTGTGTGATAATTTTGGTTCTTGTTTGGGGTATTTTTAAGCTCTCTGTTATCACAGGGCGTGAGTGGGAATGCCCAGCATATGACAGCAGGGGTGGGATTTTGAAGTGATAATACTTTGACGAGCTTGTGGGTAATCTTACTGTTATGTTTTGTGGCATGAGATTGAAATCCCAGTTCCATTGTGCTAGGCAAAGCGGGTCACTGACCCAACATTTTGCAGGCTTGATGTAAAATAAGACTCAGATATATGGCTACGATAAAAAGAACAGTTTGTGGCCAGGGAGTGCAATTTAAGACTGAGAAGCGTATGATAAACGTGATACAGTGAGGTAACGCATAACGGCTGCCATTCTTGAGTATCTCACTTATAGCTTGGCACAGGTGAGGTCGGAAGCTGGATTTGAATGTGGACAATGGGTTAGGAGATTTTTATAGGGTATGAGTCTGTGAGGTTTGCTCTCACCCTAGCAGACACAATGCCACTGCCATTATTCTAGGAATCTCCATTAAGGGATATATTTAATTAGGGAAATACTAGATTTCTTTCATTGTCTTGGTCAAGTGGTATCCAGGAGCCCAAAACCCATTGTAAAAAAATCCACAAACACAAGCTAATAGCTAGTATGGCTTATTGTAAAATGGGCACCTCACAGGAAAAGTTCCCTCAAACTCCTGGAGAAATACTGTTGAAAAAAGGAAGGTTTGGGGAGATGCATCCTGGACCCTGTTTGAGAAAAGTCAGGGAGCTTCTGCAGGTTGTGTGTGATGCACACAGAAGCCCCACTCCCACTGATGAATATTTGTATCCTCTGTCTTCATGTCTCCAACTCTGTAATTATCTCTGCATGGGTAGCTTTGCAGAGTGAATTCAAACCGCATTGGAGCCTATGGGAAGCTCTCTATTGACTCTGGAGAAATTTGGACCAGACCCTGAAGGTCTAAACTGATTGATCCAACTGAAATAAAACTTAGCCATTCAAACTATTCCTCCATTTAATATAAGGGGAGGCGTTGGGTGTCTATGAGCGAAAGAAATGAAGCCAGGAGCTTCTAAGGAATAAATTTCCTAATTTGTAATCAGTGACCTATGTGACTGGAAGGAACCTTGAGCAGTCATATAGTCTGCACACACACACACACACACACACACACACACACACACACACACACACCCTGCGCTGAAGCAGTACCATGTAAACCTACACCATCCCTGACAGGTATTTGTCTAACCTGTTATTAGAAACCTCGACTGACAGGGATTCCACACCTCCCATGGTAATGTATTCCAGTAAATAACTATTCTTATAGGTAGAAAGTTTTCCCAAACATTGAACCTATTTTTTTCTTCTTGCTGATTAAGTGCATTTCTCCTTGTCCTACATTCAGTGGACGTGGAGAACAATTAATCCCCATCCTCTGTAGAACAGCCTGTAACATATCTGAAAACTGTTATCAGCTCTCCCCTCAGTCTTCTTTTCTCAAGACTAAACATGCCTATTTTTTTAACCGTTGATCATGGTAAGGTTTTTTAGCCCTTTTATCATTTTTGTTGCTTCACTCCTAGATCTTCTCCAATTACTTGGCTGTTTTAAAAGTGTGGAATCCAGAATAGGACAGAGTACTGCTGCTGCAGGGACACCAGTGCCCAGCAAAGCTGGACAATTAGCTCCCGCATTATAAACAGAATGCTCCTGTGAATAACCTCAGTATGATATTAGCCTTTTTTGCAACCACTTCGCTGACTCATATTCAATTTATGATCTACGATAACACTCAGATCCTTTTCAGCAGTACTAATGCTTCACCAGTTATTCCTCGATTTGTCGCTGTGCGTCTGGTATTTTTCTTCCTCAGTGTAGTACTTTGCACTTGTCTTTATTGAATTCCATTGTGTTGATTTCAAATAAATTTGTCAATTTGTCAAGGTTGGTTTGATTTTTATTCCTGTCCTCCCAAGTGCTAGGAACATCTTTCACCTTGTTGTCATCTGCAAATTTTGTAAGCGTAATCGCCAATTCATTATACATGTCAATAATGAAAATATTGAGTTGTACTGGACTCAGCACAGACCCTTGCAGGAGTCCACAAGACACTTTCCCTCACTTTGAAATTGAATCACTGATACCTGGTCTTTGAGTTCAGTTTTGCACCCGCTTCACAGTAATTTCATGTAAACCACATTTCCCTACTTTGATTATGAGAATGTCACATGGGAATATGTCATACACCTTACTAAAATCAAGCTATGTCATGTCTACAGCTTCCTAACTCTCCAGCAGACCAATAATCAGTTAAAAGGAAGAAATTAGAATGGTTTGGCATAATTTGTTCTTGAAAAATTCATGTTAGCTATTACTTAAAACCCTATTATCCTCTCGGTGCTTACAACTTGATCGTTAAATAATTTGTTCCAGTATCTTTCCAAGTACAGAAGTTAGGATTTATAGTCTATAATTCCCAGGTCCTCTTTGTCCTCTTTTTTAAAGACAGGGACTATTTTTCATCTGACTTTTGCCTTTGTGATTAAGAAACTAGAAGGATACCCAATTAACATGGCACAGATTAAATGGACTAAAAAGTGGGTACTGAACGGTCTCAAACTGGAATTATATATGGACAATCATCACTGACTGTGGGTGGCTTTAGTGGGGTCCCACAGGGTTTGGTTCTTGGCCCTGTACTTTTTAATATTTTTATCAAGGACCAGGATGAAAACAAAAAGACAAAACTTTCATATGGGGGTATATAATCATTGAAACCACTTTCCAAGGCTTGTGGTGGATTTTGCATCACTGGTAATTTTAAAATAAAGCTTTGATTCTTTTTTTTAAAGCTATGCTCTAGTTCTAACAGTAACTAATTCAGGGACCTTCTTTGGTCTGTTCTATAGAGGGGATCAGGATAGATGATCACACTGCTGCCTTCTGGCCTTATAATCAATGAAAAAATGTGGCAAAACTTATGAATGTTTAAAATAAAATTATTTTCATTCTCCCTTCCCCTCCAGTTCTCTCTCTCTAACTATCAGTAATTGTTTTAGTTGCTCTATCAGGATTGTTTCATTGAGCCCATATCTGTTAGACACCCAGTTCCCATTGAAGAGATTAGTGCTATTTATTTACAGATTTTTTCTTCTGTCTCTATTGTCCAATAGGCTCTGGTTTTGACATGTTTTTAATATTTTTTCTTTAAAGATGAGTGAAGAATGAAGAACCAGACCATAGTGGTGGAATTCATCATTGTGGGACTGTCCAACAAGCACCATGTCAACATCATCCTGTTTGCGGTTCTATCAGTTGTTTTCTTATTGACTGTGATAGGAAACATCATTGTTGTCACCCTCTCTTTGGTGGACCATCACCTCCAGTCCACCATGTATTTCTTCCTCAGGAACTTCTCCCTCTTGGAAATCAGTTTCACCTCTGTCCCCATGCAGAGGTTCCTCTACAGTCTCCTGACAGAGAGAAAATTTATTCCCCTACCTGGTTATTTCCTTCAGTTGCTGGGTTTTTTCCTCCAGGGCACTTGTGTATTTTTCCATGTGGCTATCATGTCCTTTGACCGCTACGTGCCTATCTGCCGTCCCTTGAGTTACGGCACCATCATGAATGGCAGGGTCTGCTTCCAGTTAGTGCTGGGCTGCTGGGTGATGAGTTTTCTCTTAGTATTTCCTCTAACATTTATGGTTGTGCTGTTACCGGTCTGTGGCCCCAATAAACCACTAAACCACTTCTACTGCGACACAGTCCCATTGCTCCAACTCTCCTGTGTAGACACAGAACACATTGAGGCAATGCTCTTGGTTGCAGCTGTAGTGGTCTTACCTGGCACTTTAACAGTCACTATAATTTCCTATGGCTGTATCATCTGTACTATCATTTGGATCCCATCCACCAGAGGGAGGAAAAAGGCCTTTTCCACCTGCTCTGCTCACCTCACAGTTGTTGTGATATTGTACAGTAGTGCCATCTTCAGGTACATCCGACCAGGTCAGCGGGGCACTCAGGACTTTGACAAAGTTGTGTCCCTGGTGTTCTGTGTGGTGGCTCAACTCTTTAAACCTTACATCTACGCTCTCCACAATGAACAAGTCAAATAGGCTCTGAAGGACATATTTGGCCGAACAATTTCTAAGTGCCTGAGGATATCATGAAAAGCTGAAACCCCAAGATACAGGAGTGAAGAGAACATGGATGGTCCTTGACTTCGTACCTGGCTTCACAATAGGCTTGGTGAGTCCTGAGCTGTTAACAGGGGTGAATTTATCTCCTCTTGTCTAGGTTGATAAATTGCATGCCCAAACGGGATCCTCAGATCATCAAGTGTGAGCTCCTAATAATACATGCCACAGAATTCCACCAATTAGTTATGAACTGAGACTAGTAACTCGCATCTAATGAAAGTGTGTCTTCCTGAATGGCATCCAGGCTTGACTGGAAGACTTCAAGAGATGGAGACTCTTACTTGGTACTTTGTTCCCAAAATAGAAATTGTTAGGCTTTTCTTGGTGAAATGAAACACTAAACACAATTCAGTTTGGGAAGAATGTTTCTTTAACATCTTGCTAAATTGTTGAAAAGTGAAAATTTTTTATTTTTGAAGATGTTGAAATAAATGTTTTCAATTATTATTTTCCATTTTTTTGTGGTCAGGTCTATTCTTTGAATTCACACTGAATTCACAAATACCTTTAGCTGACCTGAAACTGTATTTTTTACATGAGAAATTATTCATCTGAAAAAATTCTCCTGGCTCTGTCATTTCAAAGTGTGGTTTTAGCATCCAGTCGATAGTTTTTGTTCTACCTTTCTCTGTTAGGGACACTTCCCCTGGACAAAGGGTACAAGAAACACTGCTCTTTAGATATTCAACACACAGGAGGGATAAATGGCTCCTCACGAGGCTAAAACTGTGCTTAGTTGCTAAGATATGTGCACATCTTACTGTTTTGGTTGCCTCATCTCTAGTACCCTGCCTTGGTCTGCTTGTTAGTACCATTCCCCTATTATGCCACATTGTTAGTAGCACTGTTTTTCCTGTTAACTCTGAGATATTTGGACTGAGATCAGCACTCCTTTCCACTGGGCATTAAATAGACAGCTACAAGAGAGAACTCCGGCAAATGTAACTCTTCTAATCTAATGAATAGAGTTGGATAATGAGAAATATTTGGTTTCCTTTTCACTCTTGGAAGGGGATATTCTCAAGGGTGCAAGTGGAGGTCAGGGGCAAATCCTGGCTTCACTGAAATCTTTCTTGCTTCAAAGGTCATTGTCCAAGTGAAGGCCAGTGGATACCTCCAGTGGGTTCCTCTTGACACTTCCTCAGATATAAGCAATTTGTCTCCATTTTATAGACCCGCCATGTCGTATCCCCGTCCTACCAATCATCTCTCATGCACTATTAAGACATCATCTCCATCCTGCAATTGGCCATTGATGCCAGCTTGTTTTATCCACTTTACATTTTCAAACAGGCAGCTTCATGCTCTCCTCCAGGCTGTCCCTCAGGACTAAGGTGAAGATTTTGTTGTGGTATTTTTAGTAAAAGTCAGGGACATGTCACGGGCAATAAAGAAAAATTCACAGAAGACGTGACCTGTCCCTGACTTTTACTAAAAATATCCATGATAAAATGGGAAGCTTCTGGGCATCTGCGGGGGCTGGCTGGGAGCTCTGGGTGCATGGAGCTCCAGCGTCCCACTCCATCCACTGCTTGGAACTGCAGGGGTCCCTGTGCTGCCCGCTGAAGGCAGGGAACAACAGGGGTCCACCTGCCACATGCAGCGGACAGGGAGCTGCAGGGGTCCGCCAACCATCCGTGGCAGGGAGGGAGCTGCAGGAGGTCCCTCTGCCACCCACTGCGGGCAGGGACTCAGTGGAACCCTGCAGCTCCCAGCCGCCACAGACTGAAGTCACAAAGCTCTTTGGAAGTCACGGATTCTGTGATTTCAGTGCCAAAATCGTAGCCTTACTCACGCTAAGGAAGAGCACCCAATAAACGTCTGCAAAACCTACTGAGCTCCATCAAAATCTCCTCTGCTGTGATTCCTTCCACACAAACTTGACAGCTGTTTTGCAGAGCCCATTGTGCATCATGCTGACGGACGCTATCTCACAGATTTCCTGGCCGATTCTTGTCTTATATTTTGTGGCCTCTTCTGGGCAGGGGCTCTGGCTTTGTACAGTACTTAGCACAATGGGATGCTGGTCTGCGACATGGAGCCTATAGGACTAGTCTGCTTGCTTGCATAGATACATCTTTTCTTATAGTTTAAGTGTTTGGTTTATTGTAATAGGTTTATAGATTTATATTAAAGTAAGTTTGGCTGTAATGCAAGAGACCTACAGGCCATATGCTGTTTGTTAAGCTATGGCAAAGTTACCATATCGATACTGAGACCTTTTACTCAGAAAGCAAAGTTGACCTTTATCTTGTTACATAAGTAGCTGAGTACCCACTCCTATGTCTATGACCTTTTATCTAGACCAATAGACAACGGAGAATGGTATGTGGGGGGGGGGTTAATATTGTACCCACAGACTTACCAGGTACACCACAAGGGAACTTATGTACTAGGTACATGTCATCAATACCCACAAACATACTAGCCTATGGGGTAAGTGTACCCTAACATTTTGTGGATGAGGAATGAAATTTGGACAAAGGAGGAAGGATTTCCAGCACTTGTGCCCTATAAAAGAGGTGACCCACCTCGCTAGAGTACTCTGCTCTATCAGTCTCACTTACTTCCTCCACTCTCTCTCTTTATTCTATCTATCTACAATGACTCCTACTATCAGTCGGCTGGACTTGTTCTTCTTAAACTGTAAGTTTCAAGGAAACTAGGCTAAGCTTGGTTTCCCTAAGTTTTATTCTTAGTTTGTTTATTAGGTTTTGATTTTAAGTTAGTCAAGTAAATCCTAATTTAGTTTTGATAGCTCCTAGCATTACCTTTTTCTAAGCACTGCATCCCTTACCCCAAAATTGAGAAACCTGAATTGCAAGGCTGGTCCTGTGTCTCTTTCCACCAGGTTATCAAGGAAGGGTGTGAATATGTTAACCAAAGCTCTGTTGCATATAATACTATATGCTCATATGTATCTTTTGAAGAGCAGTAATGCAATTGTAACTTTGTAACTCTGGGTATTTTACCATTTACTTACTATTATTGATTTTAATAAAAAGTCTTTATGACTATATCTGTCTCAGTGTGAGCTTCCTGTCACACCTCCAAGGGTCCTTTGTAAATTCTGTGGAGCCTGATTCAGGACAAGAACTTTTATCTTCTGATCAACCAGACTGGAGAGCCTAAAACCCATACGAATTAATATTAGCAATTAATAAGTAATATTACTAATTAATTAAATGAATAAATTAAAGTGAAATAAATGTAAATTGATACATTAAATTAATATTATTAACAAACCCTAAATCAGGCTACAGACAGGTGTTTCTAGACTTCCCAACAGCAGTTGTCTCCCCCAAGCAAATGGCTCACCATCTGCAAAGACAAGGCAGTTTCGTAGCCAAAGCACACAAGAAAGTGACATGACCAGCACCACGTCCGACCACCATTGGCTGCCCTAATCCAATGGCTCATGTACAAACTTTGCAGCTGGGCCTGGCTTTTCCCTGTGAGAGCGAGGGAGACTCAACCGGACGAGTTTGGGGATTGTAATCCTGCCCCTCAATCACTCAGTGAGAAACCTCACTCCTAGGCATGACCACAATATAAATGATAGATAATGATAATAGCAGTGTATGAAATCCAGTGGGAGTTTCTCCAGTCACTTCGATAAGGTCAGGATTTCACTCCCGGTGTCTAGTTCAAATTCACTTTCAATGTCATCAAGATTCATAACTGCCCTTCGTGCCTTTGGGAATTACCCGTGTACCTGTTCAGAACATTTCCCCAATGGAAGTGACTGAAACGAGGACCAAGAACTGAAAATCTCCCACATGAAACTCAATGACAAGTTACTCTGAGACAGCCTCATAGTTGAGGTCAGACACCTGGTTACTCCTGGTATTGTGCCTGGACACAAACGACATTGCGTGATGTGGTGTGACAGAGCAATAAGCTTCTACTCTCAATATGTTTCATTCTTTTGGGCCACCTTCAACTCCGTTCCCCAGACAAATGGTCCTTTGGCTATTTGGGCTCTGTGGTGCCTAGATGCTTTTAAAAATTCCATTAGGAGCCTAAATATCTTTACCAGTCCAGTCCTAAGTGACTTGCCTGAGCTTGTGGAGGGGTGGGTGGGAAAAACAGGCATTAAACACTGCTTTCCCAAGTCCTGTTCTAAAATGTTAAGCACAAGAAGGCCAGTTATAAGGGCATCTTACTCTGTCCAAGTTTGCTGAATCTTTTCCCTGTCTTGCCACGAAAACAAGTGAAGTGGGAGAAGATGGAATGGATAAGACAGAGTCTGTCTGGGTGAAAATCACACTGGGTAAAAAAGCAACTAGAGCTTCCCCTGAGATAGTGCTTGGAGTGTGCTACAGACCGCCGGGATCTGATTGGGATATGGATAGAGACCTCTTTAATGTCTTTAATGAAGTAAACACAAAGGGGAAATGTGTGATTATGGGGGACTTCAACTTCCCGGATATAGACTGGAGGACGAGTACTTGCAAGAATAATAGGGGTCAGATTTTTCTGGATGTGATAGCGGATGGATTTCTTCATCAAGTAGTTGAAGTACCTACGAGAGGAGATGCCATTTTAGATTTGGTGTTGGTGAGCAGTGAGGACCTCGTAGAAGAAATGGTGGTAGGGGACAACCTTGGTTCGAGTGATCATGAGCTGATTCAATTCAAACTAGATGGAAGGATAAACAAATGTACATCTGGGATTAGGGTTTTTGACTTCTCGAGGGCTAATTTTAAAGAGTTAAGGAAATTAGTTAGGGAAGTGGATTGGACGGAGGAATTAGTGGATTTGAATGCGGAGGAGGCCTGGAATTACTTTAAGTCGCAGCTGCGGAGACTGTTGGAAGCCTGCATCCCGAGAAAGGGGAAAAAAACCATGGGCAGGAGTTGTAGGCCAAACTGGATGAGCAAACAACTCAGAGAGGGGATTAGACAAAAGCAGAAAGCTTACAGGGAGTGGAAGAAAGGCAGGATCAGTAAGGAAAGCTACCTTGGTGATGTCAGAACGTGTAGGGATAAAGTGAGGAAGGCTAAAAGCCGCATTGAACTGGACCTTGCAAAGGGAATCAAAACCAATAGTAAAAGGTTCTACAGCCACATAAATAAGAAGAAAACAAAGAAAGAAGAAGTGGGGCCGCTATACACTGATGATGGAATGGAGATTAAGGATAACCTAGGCATGGCCCAACATCTAAACAAGTACTTTGCTTCAGTTTTTAATAAGACTAGTGAGGAACCTTGCGATGATGGAGGGATGATAAATGGGAATGTGGATATGGAGGTGGATATTACCGCAACTGAGGTAGAGGCCGTACTTGAACAGCTCGATGGGATGAAGTCGGAGGGCCCGGACAATCTCCATCCGAGGATATTAAAGGAACTGGCATGTGAAATTGCGAGCCCGTTAGCGAAAATTTTTAAGCAATCGGTAAACTCGGGGGTTGTGCCATATGATTGGAGGATTGCTAATGTAGTTCCTATTTTTAAGAAAGGGAATAAAAGTGATCTGGGTAATTATAGGCCTGTTAGCTTGACGTCTGTAGTATGCAAGGTCTTGGAAAAAATTTTAAGGGAGAAAGTAGTTAAGGACATAGAGGTCAACGGTAATTGGGACGAATTGCAACACGGATTTACTAAAGGTAGATCGTGTCAAACCAATCTGATCTCCTTCTTTGAGAAGATGACGGATTACTTAGATAAAGGAAATGTGGTAGATATAATTTACCTAGATTTCAGTAAGGCGTTCAACACGTTTCCGCACGGGGAACTGTTAGTCAAATTGGAAAAGATGGGAATGAATATGAAAGTTGTAAGTTGGATAAGGAACTGGTTAAAGGGGAGACTCCAGAGGGTCGTATTGAAAGGTGAATTGTCAGGCTGGAAGGAGGTCACTAGTGGAGTCCCTCAAGGATCGGTTTTGGGACCGATCTTATTTAACCTTTTTATTACTGACCTTGGCACAAAGAGCGGGAATGTGCTAATAAAGTTTGCGGATGACACGAAGCTGGGGGGTATTGCTAACACGGAGAAGGACAGGGATACTATTCAGGAAGATCTGAACCACCTTGTAAACTGGAGTAATAGAAATAGGATGAAATACAATAGTGAAAAGTGCAAGGTTATGCATTTAGGAATTAATAATAAGAATTTTGGATATACGTTGGGGGCGCATCAGTTGGAAGCGACGGAGGAGGAGAAGGACCTTGGGGTACTGGTTGATAGCAGGATGACTATGAGTCGCCAATGTGATACGGCTGTTAAAAAAGCAAATGCGATTTTGGGATGCATCAGACGGGGTATTTCCTGCAAGGATAAGGAGGTGTTAGTACCGTTATACAAGGCGTAGGTGAGACCCCATCTGAAATACTGTGTGCAGTTCTGGTGTCCCATGTTCAAGAAGGATGAATTCAAACTGGAACAGGTTCAGAGATGGGCTACAAGGATGATCCAAGGAATGGAAAAACTGCCTTATGAAAGGAGACTCAAAGAGCTTGGCTTGTTTAGCCTGGCCAAAAGAAGGCTGCGGGGGGATATGCTTGCTCTATATAAATATATCACGGGGGTTAACGTTAGGGAGGGAGAGGAATTATTTAAGTTTAGTACTAATGTAGGCACGAGGACGAATGGGTATAAACTGGATATTAGGAAGTTTAGACTTGAAATTAGACGAAGGTTTCTAACCATTAGGGGAGTGAAGTTCTGGAACAGCCTTCCGAGGGAAGTAGTGGGGGCAAAAGACTTTCCTGGCTTTAAGACAAAGCTTGATAAGTATATGGAGGGGATGTTATGATAGGATTGTTAATTTGGGCAATTGATCTTTGATTACCACCAGATAGGTCTGCTCAGTGGTCTGCGGGGATATGTTGGATGGCATGGGAACTGAGTTACTGCAGAGAATTCCTTCTTGGGTGCTGGCTGGTGACTCTTGCCCACATGCTCAGGGTTTAGCTGATTGCCATATTTGGGGTCGGGAAGGAATTTTCCTCCAGGGCGGATTGGCAGGGGCCCTGGAGGTTTTTCGCCTTCCCCTGCACCATGGGGCACGGGTCGCTTGCTGGTGGTTTCTCTGCAGCTTGAGGTCTTCAAACCAATTTTGAAGATTTCAATAACTCGATCCTGGGATAGGGGGTGTTATAAAATTGGATGGGTGGGGTTCTGTGGCCTGCCTTGTGCAGGAGGTCAGACTAGATGATCAGATTGGTCCCTTCTGACCTATGAGTCTATGAGTAAGATGATAGAACCCATTGTCTTCTCCATGTGGAAGAGAGACATCACATTTGTGACAGACTCAGACCAGTGGGGTACAGGAGTCTGGTAGAGGGCAAATATACTGGTCACTGGCTGAGTAGTTTTCTGTTGAGTGACCAGAGCAGGGGCTGCACTAGAGTAATCAGGAACCTGCTAGAACCAATTAAGGCAGACAGGCTGATTAGATCATCTGCAGCTAATCAAGGCAGGCTAATCAGGGCACCTGGGTTTAACAAGGAGCTCACTTCAGTT
The DNA here is from genome assembly GCF_007399415.2 of Gopherus evgoodei. Taxonomy (NCBI): domain Eukaryota; kingdom Metazoa; phylum Chordata; order Testudines; family Testudinidae; genus Gopherus; species Gopherus evgoodei. Next base: position 1,949,795 of record NW_022060060.1, read on the forward strand.
TGTAGTGGGCATGTGAGGAGCTGAGAGTAAGAGGTGCAAGGAGCTGAGCGTGACAGCATGTGCTGCTGGAGGACTAAGGAGTACAAGCATTATCGGACACTAGGAGGATAAAGAAGGTGTTTGGAGGAGGCCATGGGGAAGTAGCCCAGGGAGCTGTAGCTGTCATGCAGCTGTTACAGGAGGCACTATAGACAGCTGCAATCCACAGGGCCCTGGGCTGGAACCCAGGGTAGAGGGCGGGCCCAGGTTCCCCCAGACCTCCCAACTCCTGATCAGACACAGGAGGAGTTGACCCAGACTGTGGGGAAGATCACTGAGGTGAGCAAACCTGCCAATAAGCGCAGGACCACCAAGATAGAGGAGGAACTTTGTAAAGCAATGTTTTTTCCTAAAACTTTCAGTAGAATGGATCAGACTTGAGTTCTCTGACTGTTGTCACCAAACCCATCAACTAATTGGTCTCAGAAGTCCCAACCAGCAACGAAGGACAAGAAAACCGGAGTCTACAACTGTTATAAATGTGGGATTATTTGACAGAGGCAGTGATCACCCAAGTTTATCCCATCGTTCTGTTACATAGAGGCATAAATCACAGACCTATTTTGGAGCATCTCAATTCAGCACCTGCAGGCTTTGTGTGCTAATTTTGGTTCATGTTCCATGTACTCCATCATTGCATGATCTGAGCGAGAATGCACAAGATGTGATTGCAGATTGGGATGTGAAAGAAATCATGGTCTGAAGAACTTTGTGAGTATCTTTTTTTTTTCTTTGTTTTGTTTTGGGTACAAGATAGAGACCTCCTGTCTGGGATCCCAGTCCCACTGTGTTAGGAAAATAGGGTGGCTCTCCTAAAATTATTCAGTCTTATTGTGAAACGAGACACAAATGTACGGCTATGATAAAAAGAATACTCAGGGGCCAGGGAAGTCAAATATAGATGTGAGAATATTATGAAAAATCGGCTAGATGACCCTTGTGGTCCCTTCTAACATTATGGTTCTATGATTCTATAAGTAGAGGTAACACTTATAGTAACAGATGTAACAGCTGCAAGTTTTTAATGTCTAATAACGAGCAAGGAACTGGTGAGATCAGAGAATGAATTTCAAGGTGAACATTGTGGAGCTTTTGCAGATTTTTCAAGAGTATGCAACTTGGAGGTTTCCTTTCACCTTAGGATACAGAATGCTGCTATCTCCAATGACAGGGATTCCCCATCCTCCCATGGCCAAATGTTCTAGCACTGAACTATCCTTATAGTTAGACATTTTTACCTACTATCTAAGGCAAATCTCACCTGCTGCAGATTAACTGCATTACTTGTCCCACATTCAGTGGGTGTGGAGAACAATTGATCTCTGTCCTCTTTATACAGCCCTTCACTTATTCAAAGATTAAACATGCCTCATTTTTTAAACCTTTCCTCATGGTCAAGTTTTCTAACCCTTTTAGCAATTTTGTTGCACCCTTCTAGATCCTTTCCAACTAGTCTGCATCTTTCCTAATGTGTGAAATCCAGAACTGGCCACAGCACCCTAGCCGAGACCTTACTTTGCCTCCCCGTTAATGCACCCCAGAATGATATTAGCCTTTGTTTGGTAACTGTGTCTCATTGGATTAATGTTCAATTTGTGGTCAGCTCTAGCTCCCAGATCCTGTGCAGCCGCATGGCCTCCTAGCTAGTTATTCCTCATTTTGCACTTGTGCATTTCATTTCTTTCTTCCTAAGTGTAGTACTTTGCAGTTGTCTTTATGGAGTTTGATCTTGGTGAATTCAGAGTAATTCTCCAATTTGTCAATGTAATGTTGATTTCTAATCCTGTCCTTCACAGCGCTAGCAACCTCTCCCAGCCGTAAAACCATGCTCTGACGTATCCCTAGTCTCTGTTTGTCAGAAGCTGGGAATGGGTGACGGGATGGATCACTTGATTAATCCCTGTTCTGTTCATTCCCTCTCGGGCACTTGACATTGGCCAATGTTGGAAGACAGGACACCAGGCCAGATGGACCATTGGTCTGATCCAGTGTGGCTGTTCTTATGTGGTGTCATCTGATAATTTTATAAGCATAATCTTCCCTCCATTATCCACATCATTAGTGAAAATATTGAATTGTACTGGCTGCAGGACAGATCCCTGCAGGACTCCACTAGATAAAGTCCCACGCTATGACAGTGAGCTGCTTATAGCTCTCTGTGAGTAAAGTCTTTCACCTAGTTGTGCACCCTCCTTACAGTAATTTAATCTTCACCATCATTCTCCAGTCTGCTTATGAGAATGTGATGTGGGGCTGTGTCAAACACCCACTAAAAATCAAGATACATCACAGCTACAGCTTTCGATCTATCCACCAGACGAGTAATGCTGTCAAAGAAAGAAATTGCTTTGATTTGGCATGATTTGTTCTTGATAAATCCATGTTAGTTTTTACTTAAAACCCAATTATCCTCTAGGTGCTTACAACTTGTGGCTTAATAATTTGTCCCAGTGTCTTTCCAGGTATTAAAGTTAGGCAGACTGGTCTATAAATCCTCAGTCCTCTTCATTCCTGTTTTTTTATTTCAGATAGGTACTATTTTTCATTTAATCTTTGACAGTTTGACTAAGAAACAAGAATGATACACACTTGACGTGAGACACTTTACCTGAATTACAAAGTGGGTACCTGCCAGGTCTCCAGCAGGAATTGTATACGGTGCATCATGGAGTGGGTATATATCTAGTGGAGTCCCAAAGGGATCAGTTCTTGGCCCGGTGCTTTTTGAAAAATATTTACCAATGACCTGGAAGAAAAGCAAAACAAACACAGAGGATGAGCAGTGATGGTATTTAATCATTGGAACAACTTACTAAGAATTGTGCTTTGGATTCTTCACCCTTGGACATTTTTAACTTCAGGATTGTCTGTCCCTCTCAAGACTATGCTCTAAGTCTAACAGGAGTTAACTGAGGGAAATTCTTGGTCTGTGCAGGAGGCCAGAGAAGATTATCACAGTGGTGCCTTTGGATCTTATAATCCAGGAATACATGAAAAATTGGGATAAAATATTCTTATTAAAAATTATTTTCATCTTTCATCCCTTCCGGTTCTCTCTCTCTCTCTCCCCTCCTCTCCCCCTTAAAGTATCAAATATTCTCCTCTAAGATCCTGTCTTTGGTTCTGATTTTCCCATCAGCCTTTTCCCATAGAGCCCAAGTCTATCGGGTACCCAATTCCCATTAATGATGTGTATTCTATTGATTTACAGAATTTTTCCTGCAAACATTCCATTCACTCTGTTTTTGACATGCTTCTTCATTTTTTTCTTTTAAGAATGATCTGAGAATGAAGAACCAGAGCACCATGGTGGTGGAATTCATCATCTTGGGCCTGTCCAACAGCCACCGTTTAAACATCGCCCTGTTTGTGGTTCTATTAGTTATCTTCCTGTTGACCATAATGGGTAACATCACTGTTGTCAGCCTCTCTCTGATGGACCATCGCCTCCAGTCGCCCATGTATTATTTCCTGAGGAACTTCTCTTTTTTGGAAATCTGTTTCACCTCTGTCATCATGCCCAGGTTCCTCTACAGCCTCCTCACAGAGAGAAAATTTATTTCCCTCCCTGGTTTTTTTCTTCAGTTGTTGTTGTTCTTTGTCCTGGGCACCTGTGTATTTTTCCATGTGGCTATCATGTCCTTTGACTGCTACATGGCTATCTGCCGTCCCTTGCGTTACGGCACCATCATGAATGGCAGGGTCTGCTTCCAGTTAGTGCTGGGCTGCTGGGTGATGAGTTTTCTCTTAATATTTCCTCCAACATTTATGGTTGTGCTGTTACCGTTCTGTGGCCCCAATGTCATAAACCACTTCTACTGTGACACGGCCCCGTTGCTCCAACTCTCCTGGGTAGACACGGGACACATTGAGGTAATGATCTTGGTTTCAGCAACAGTTATCTTACTTGGTACTTTAACAGTCACTATTGTTTCCTATGGCTGTATCATCTCCACTATCATGGGCATCCCGTCCACCACAGGAAGGAAAAAAGCCTTTTCCACTTGCTCCGCTCACCTGATGGTGGTTGTGATATTGTACAGTAGCACCATCTTCAGGTACATCCGACCAGGACAGCGGGGAGCGAGGGACTTTGACAAAGTTGTGTCTTTTCTGTACTGTGCGGTGGCTCAACTCTTTAACCCCTACATCTATGCTCTCCGCAACGAGCAAGTCAAACAGGCTCTGAAGGGCGTCTGTGGCAGAGCATTTTCTAAATCTGTGAGATTCTCATGAAAATCCCAAACTACAAAGATGCAGGAAAGAAGAGAGCATGGATGGTCATTTACTTCTTGCCAGGCTTCACAATGGGGTTGGTGGGTCCTCAGCAGTACACAGTGTGAATTTGTCTCTCCGTATCCAGATTAATGGATCATAAAGCCAGAAGGGGCAATTATGGCATCTCATCTGACCTTCTGCATAAAACAGACATGAGAATTCCATCTAGTTAGCCTTGCATTCAGCCTAGTAACTTCTGCCTGAGGAAAGCATCTCTTCTTGAATTGCATCCAGTCTTGATCTGAAGACTTTAAGAGATGGAGAATCTTTCTTTGTAGTTTGTTCCAAAAATGGAAATCATTAGGCTTTTCTTGCTGAAATGAAATACAGAACGACATTCAGTTTGCATTGAACTAAACACCTTTCCTTTCAGATCTAGCTACATTTTTGGACAAAATATTATTTGAAAAGAAAAAAGAGAGTTCTTTTCATTTCAAAGATGTTAAACTGAAAGGTTCTGAATTTTTCAAAATTTTTTTTTCAATGTTTTTGTGTCCAGTGTGAATTCAGAGAATCGTTCTGAATTCCCAAATACTTTAAGCTGACCCTAAACTTCTATTTTTTACAGAAGAAATTATTCATCTGAAAAGAAATTCCCCCCACTCTGTTGTAATTCCAGCTAGTGTGGTTTTAATAATGTTTTAACCAGTCAATGGTTCTTGTTCTACCTTTCCTTGCTAGGGGCACTTCCTATGGAAAATGGATACAAGAAACACTTTTAGATATTCAATCCACAGGCAGGATGAACGGCTCCTCACAGAGCCTAAAATGGCTCCTTGGTTGCTGAGATCTGTGCACATTTTATTGTATCAGTTACTTTGTCTCTGGTACCCTGCCTTGCTCCAGTTGTTTGTACCATTTCCCTGTGATGCTTTGTCTTTATGCAGTATTGTTGGTAGTACTGTTTTCTTGTTAATTCTGAGCTATTTGAACAGAGATCAGCACCCCTGTCCACTGGGCATTAAATAGACAAAAATAAGAGCTCCAGAGCCTTGCAGAGCTTAACCAAATGAATAGTGATGTATAGTAAGGCAAAAGGTTTGGTTTCCTCTTAGACCTTGTAAGGTCATTTTTTCAAAGGCACAAGTAGAGATCGGGGGAAATCCTGGCTATGCTGGAATCTGTCTTTCTTCAAAGGTCCTTTCCCTAGCTTGTCTGCAGTGTCGTTGTAGCTGTGTCGATCCCAGGATATTAGAGACACAAGGAGGGTGAGGTTATACATTTTATTGAACCAAAGAAGCTGGTCCAGTAAAACATACATTTTCACCCAACAAGTGTCTCTAATTTTCCTCCCTCGTTGTTTTGGAAATCTCACCACTGCTTTGTGTTCCCCTGCAGGGTCCACTCTTGACACTTCATCAAATATAAGCAATCTGTCTTCATTTTATAGCCCACCACATCCTAGCCAAACTCTACCAGTCGTCTCTCATGCACTAGTAAGGCATCGACTCTTTCCAGCAATTGGCCATTGATACCAGCATGTTTTACCCCCTTTACATTCTCGAAGAAGCAGCTTCATGCTTTCCTCCATGCTGCTCTGCATGATTAGGAGGAGCACCCAGTAAACATCTGCAAAGCTACATCATTCACCTTCAAACTCTCCTCTGCTGTGGTTCCTTCAACACAAGCTTGACAGCTGTTTTGCTGAGTCCACTGTGCATCATGCTGACCAGCGCTATCTCATAGATTTCCCAGGCTATTCTTCTCTTATATTTTGTGACCTCTTCTGGGCAGTGGCTCTGGCTTTGTACTGTAATTAGCACAATGGGATGCTGGTCTGTGACAGGAGTTTCTAAGCTTGTCAACATCAGTTGTCTCCTCCAAGCAAATGGTTCACCATCTGCAAAGGCAAGGCTGTTTCGTAGCCGAAGACACACAAGAAAGTGATGTGACCAGCATCACGTCCAACCACCATTGGCTGCCTTAATCCAATGGATCAGGTACAAACTTTGCAGCTGGGCCTGGCTTTTCCCCGTGAGAGTGAGGGAAACTCAACCGGATGAGTTTGGGGATTGTAATCCTGCCCCTCAATCACTCAGTGAGAAACCGCACTCCTAGGCATGGCCACAATATAAATGATAAATAATGATAATAGCAGTGTATGAAATCCAGTGGGAGTTTCTCCAGTCACTTCGATAAGGTCAGGATTTCACTCTGGTGTCTAGTTCAAATTCTCTTTCAATGTCATCAAGATTCATAACTGCCCTTCGTGCCTTTGGGAATTACCCGTGTACCTGTTCAGAACATTTCCCCAATGGAAGTGACTGAAACGAGGACCAAGAACTGAAAATCTCCCACATGAAACTCAATGACAAGTTATTCTGAGACAGCCTCATAGCTGGGGTCAGATACCTGGTTACTCCTAGTATTTTGCCTGGACACAAATGAAATTGCGTGATGTGGTGTGACAGAATATTAACGCTTCTGTTCTGAATGTGCTTCATTCTTTTCGATCACCTTCCACTCTATTCCACAGCCAGCTGGTCCTTTGGTTATTGGTGCTTTGTGGTGACTTGGATATTACATCCCCAGGAAGTGTCAAGTTTCTGTGCTTCGGTCCTGTGCTTATTTATCCTACCGTTACTCACTTTGAATAATTCCTCTCTGTGTGAGAATCCCCAGTGGAGAAACAAAGGAAGGATGTTCTTATTCACATGTAAGTGGGGTCTGAATGAGCTCTCCCCTAGTGATGAGCTGTGGAAGAGGACTTCAGGAGCCGACCTTGTTTGCACGGACAAACTCACTCTACATAGGTGCTCACTGAGCATGATGGGGCTGCTTTGCCCAAATTATCATATTTGGCTGGTGTTGGATCACAAGTCACTTTCTTATTGGGGGCATGGGTAATCAGGGGAACTATTCTTGTTGTGTGAATCAGGGGCAGCAGAACTGTGCTTGGCGTGCCTGAGTGAGGGACTTACCCTCTACTAAATGGCACTCGCAAGGCAGGGGACAGGGGTGCCAAAGACTAGTGAGTTGAGAGAGGCTGGATGTATAGACCTGCACTTGGTGATGTGGGCCCAGCCTAGGGTGTCTAGGCACTATTTTTCCCTTTCTCTCTCTGCTGTGTAATTACTGACCTGGTAAAGACTTAATGGAGAGTCTTATTGCACATCAACAGAGCTGAAAACACTGATAACCAGACCTCAGCATTAGGGCTACTTTGGGACAATGAGGCTCCCCCACTAAGAGCTGAAATCACTGAGAGCTGTGTTCAGTGGGGGGGCCTCAAGACATTCAAGAGAGTGCAGAGCAGAGCAGTGATCGGGCAGCTGGTAGGGCAACCAGTGGAGCAGAGTGACAAGCGTCCGGCAGGGAGGCTGGCAGAGTGGAGTGGCAAGGGGCTGGCAGGGAGACCGGCAGAGCGGGATGACAAGCCGCCGGCAGGGAGACCAGTGGAGTGGCAAGCAGCTGGCAGGGAGGCCAACAGAGCAGAGCAGCAAGTGGCCAGCAGGTAGGCCGGCAGAGTGGAGTGGAAAGCAGCTGGCAGGGAAGCCGGCAGAGTAGAGTGGAGTGGCAGGTGTCCAGCAGGGAGGCCAGCAGAGCAGAGTGACAAGTGGCCGGCAGGGAGGCCGGCAGAGCCGAGCGGAATGGCAAGCGGCCGGCAGGGAGGCCAGCAGAGCAGAGTGACAAGCGGCCGGCAGGGAGGCCGGCAGAGCCGAGCGGAATGGCAAGCGGCCGGCAGGGAGGCCGGCAGAGCCGAGCGGAATGGCAAGCGTCTGGCAGGGAGGCCAGCAGAGCAGAGTGGCAAGCGGCCGGCAGGGAGGCCGGCAGAGCCGAGCGGAATGGCAAGCGGCCGGCAGGGCGGCTGATGCCAGAGTGAGCACCCAGACAGCAAAGCGAGCAAGGTGCCCCCCACAAGGGTGGGAGGTGAGCTCACACGGATGTACCTTAGAACTCTGAATTTTCACTGACCAAGGACAACAGCTGTGAGTGGGTGCAGTGGTGTGAGAAGGGAGGGGGCATGTTAAGGGAACATTTCGTTGCTGGAGTTAAGAACCTGAGGCAAAAGGACCCAGCCCAATGTGCTCCGGGGTGGGTGTTTTGCTTATGGTTTTATGTTTATGAATCCTGCTTACACCATTTTCCCGAATTAATGATGGGTTATTTCCCTCCTTTTATTAACAATTTCTTTTCTACACTCTGACTCTGTGCTTGCAAGAGGGCAAGTGTTGCCTCTTAGAGGTACCCAGGGTGTGGTGTGTAATTTTCCCAGGTTACTGCGGGGCGAGGGAGGGCACTTGAGCTGGTTCCGCGTTGCATGTTGAAAAGGAACTCTTAGATATTGAACCCGGCCCTTGTTGCTGCCGATTCCAGCTGGCAGAAGGGCTGTGTGCAAACTCACGGATGACAGGAGAGGTCCTGGAAGACTGGAGAAGGGCTAATGTTGTGCCCATCTTTAAAAAAGGGAAAAGGAGAATCCAGAAAACTATAGAGCAGTCGGCCCGACTTCGATACCTGGGAAGCTATGTACATAACATTCCATTGGCGAATACCTGGAGGATGGAGAGCTGGTCACTAGCAGCCTGCATGGATTTACCAAGAACAAATCCTGCCAAACCAGCTGGATTTCCATCTTTGGCAGGGTAACTGGTTTGGGGGATAGGGGGAATGAGGTGTATATAATATACCTGTGTCATGGTATAATTCCCCACTCTGAACCTTAGCGTCCAAAAGATGGGGTACCAGCATGAATTCCTCTAAGCTCAATTACCAGCTTAGAACCTGTAGTGCTGCCACCAACCAGGAATTCCAGTGCCTGGTACACTCTGGTCCCCCCAAAACCTTGCCTGGGGACCTCCAAGACCCAGACCCTCTGGATCTTAACACAAAAACGTAAACCCTTTCCCTCACTGTTGCCTCTCCCAGGCTTCCCCTCCCTGGGTTACCCTGGAAGATCACTGTGATTCAAACTCCTTGAATCTTAAGCAGAGAGGAAAATGCACCTTCCCTCCTCCTTCTCTCTCCCCCTCCCAGACTCTTCCTGGGAGAAAGTAATTCTGGCACAGAGAGAAATCAGCCTCTCTCTCCCTCTTCCCTCCTTTCTCCCCACCAATTCCCTGGTGAATCCAGACCCAGTCTTCTGGGGTCTCACCAGAATAAAAAAACAATTAGGTTCTTTAACAAGAAAAGCTTTTAATTAAAGAAAGAAAAAACAGTAAAAATTATCTTTGTAAATTTTAAAAAAATGGAATAGGTACAGGGTCTTTCAGCTATGGACACTGGGAACATCCTCCCAGCACAAGTATACAAGTACAAATTAGAATCTTTTCAGCAAAATACCAATTTGAACTCCTCCCAGCCAAATACACATTTGCAAATAAAGAAAACAACCATAAGCCTAACTCGCTTTATCTACCTAGAACTCACTAGTCTGAACTTATAAGAGCCTGTATTGGAGAGACTGAAGAGAAACCTGGTTGCACGTCTGGTCGCTCTGAGCCCCCAGAGAGAACAACAACCAAAACTAACAGCACAGCACAAAAACTTCTCTCCCTCAAGATTTGAAAGTATCCTGTCCTCCGATTGGTCCTCTGGTCAGGTGACAGCCAGGCTCACTGTTCTTGTTAACCCTTTACAGGCAAAAGAGATATGAAGCACTTTTGTTCTATTAACTCTTACTTATCTGTTTATGACAACCTGGACTTTGGTAAGGCTTTTGACACTGCCCCACATGACATTCTGATAAGTAAGATGGAGAAGAGTGGGCTCAGCACAACTACCATTAAGAGGGTACATAATTGGTTAAATAACTGTGAACAAAGAGTAACTATTAATGGAATGATGTCGGATTGGAGGGAGGCCTCAAGTGAGGTTCCACAGGGATCTGTTATGACTCCGGTATTGTTTAACATCTTTACTAATGACCTGGATGTAGGAATAGAGAGCATACTGATCCAGTTTGCAGATGACACAAAGCTGGGGAGAGCTGCTAACACTTTGGAGGATAAAGCTAAAATACAGAGGGATTTTGATAAATTAGAGAATTGGGCAACAGACAATAAAACGAAATTCAACAAAGACAGATGTAAGGTGCTACACTTAGGGAAGAAAAACCAAATGCACAGATACAGAATGCGGGGTAACTGGCTTGACAGCAGCATAGCTGAGAAGGATCTAGGAGTTGTGGTGGATCACAACCTCAACGCGATGTGATGCTGTTGCAAAAAAAGCAAATGCAATGTTAGGTTGCATTAACAGAGGCACAGCATGCAAGTCACAGGAGGTGATAATACCGCTCTACTCTGCACTGCTTAGGCCTCAGCTGAGTACTATGTCCATTTTGGTCACCAATGTATAGGAAGGATTTAGAGAAACTGGAAAAGATGGAGAGGCGAGTGACAAAGATGACCAAAGGGATGAAATGCAGCCTTATGAGCAAAGGCTGAAGGAAGTGGGTACGTTTCATATGGAAAAGAGGAGATTAAGGGGGGATGTGAGATACTTTAAATGCTGCCACAAAAAAGATGGAGAAAAGTTGTTCTCTCTTGCCACAGAGAGCAGGACAAGAGGCGATGGGGTCAAACTACAACATCACAGATTTAGATTAAATCTCAGGAAAAACTTCCTCGCTGTCAGAACAGTAGGACAATGGAGCAGATGCCTCTGGAAGTTGTTGAAGCTCCTTCAGTGGAGGAGTCTGGAGCTATCTGTCTGGGGCAGGTTAGACCCAACAAGTCCTGCATCTTGGCAGGGGGCTGGGCTAGCAGGGACCGAAGAGTCATCTAAACCTATGATTCTATGATTGTGGTTAAAAATCTAGCATGTCTCTCAGGTGAGCTGGTTTGTACCCCACATGGCACTGAAACTCAGGGATTTAGGTGCCTAATGGGGGTTTTCATCAAGTCACCTAAAATGCATTGATTTCAAAGGAGGGTAGGTACCTACCTGCTTTAAAAAAATCCTACTACGTGCCTAAATCTCTTTAACAACCCAGCCCTAAGTGACTTGCCTGAGGTCTGGGGCTAAAGCAGGAATTGGACATTGCTTTCTAAGAGTCCTGTATGTTAAACACAACACCATCAGTCATATGAGCATCGAACTCTGTCCAAGTTTTCTGTAACTTTTCCGTATTTTGCCACAAAAACAAGTGAGATGGGAGATGGTGACAGAACCCACTGACTTCTCCACGTGGAAGAGAGAGACACATAACATTATCCTGCTCCTTCCTAAAATGTTCAGTAGAATGGATCAGAAGTGAGTTCTCTGAATGTTGTCAGCAAACTCACTAGTAAACTCAGAGGTCCCACCCAGCAATGAGGGACGAGAACACCAGAGATTACAACTCATAAATGGGAACTGAAAAAGGAGGGATTGTTTGACAGAGGCAGCAATCACCCACGTTTATCCCAGTGTCCTGTTGTATAAGTAGCCATAAATCGACAGACCTATTTTGGAGCATCTCAATTCAGCACCTGCAGGATTTGTGAGGTAGTTTGGTTCATGTTCCATGTAATTCTAAGGTCTCCATCACTGCTGAGAGTGAATGAGAATGCACAGGGTGTGATTGCAGGGAGGGCTTTGAACAAAATCATGAACGGAAGAGCTTTGTTGTTTTGTGTTATGAGACTGAGACCCCCCGGCTGGGATCCCAGTCCCACTGTGCTAGGCAAAGAGGGTCACTCTCCCAGTATAGGGGTGAAATGTGACACATATTTATGGATATGATAATCAAATAGTTGGGGAGACAGGAGAATAGACATAGAAGTGAGAATATTATGGTAAATTTAATAAGCAACAGTAGCACACAGCAGATGATAATCTTTATTGTTTCCTACTTATCATGGCTTTGGTGAGAAGTATTTGAAGGTGAACAATCTGGTGGTTTTGCAGATTTTTGCAAGGCATCAGTCTTTGAGGCTTGCTTTCACCTTAGGATACAGAGTGGTGCTACCATTATCTTTGGAATCCTTTAATGGGATATATTGAATTAGGAAACTTTAAGATTGATTTCATTTTGTTGGTCAAATTATGTCTGGTGTCCTGCAGCCCAAGACCCCGCAAAAAATTCCACGACCTCCAGCTGTAAACCCAACCAAATAGATGATCTGACTTACAGCAAAACGGGCACCTCAGGGGAATAAGGCTCCGTCGTGTGCTGTGTATTCAAACTCCTAGAGAAATATTGTTAAAAGAGGAAGGGTTTGGAGATGCGCTCAGGACCTTATCTGAAAAAAAAAAGACAGGTTCTGTTTGTGATGCAGAGAGCAGCCAACCCTGCAGGTGAACATGTGTGTCCTCATGCTCCATTCTCCAACTCTGTAATTATCTCTGCATGGACACCAGAATCTTAGCAGCATTGCCCGAGAGCCCACTAGAGCCAATGGGATGCTCTCTATTGACTTTGAAGAGCTCTGGATCTGATCCAGATGGTCTAAGCTGAGTGATCTGACTGATTTTAAAAACTAGCCATTCTAACCATGCTATTCAATCCAAGTGGAGGCGGGTGTCGGTTCAGGAGAGGAATGAAGTATGACACCAAGGATTTAGAATAAAATCCTTCCTAATTAGTAACCAATGTGTCATGTTAGAGCAACGTCTACCTGAATCCAAAACCAGCCTGAAGCAATAGCTCACAGAGAAACATGAGCATCTCCCATTCACTGCTATAGGATTTGAAAACCAATGACATTATCTTCAGTGGCAGCAGAGCTGTCTATCTTGTCACCTCTCCCTTGAGCAGAAAGATACAGACAACTTACTGTTGGGTGTAGAGTCTTATTTCAGGGTGGGGTGTAATAGGACAGGTAATTGCTATGAAAGTTCTTTGTGGTGGACAGGAATGTGAGCCTGAGATCAATCCTGGACACAAAGACAAAGCGGCTATGTGATGGAGTAGGGACTGTCTGTGGGGGGGGTAGGAGAGCAGGGGAGGACTTTAGGGGATGGACAATGCCAGAGCCTGTAACCTGAGCTAGGTAAGGGAGGGGAAAGGTCAACACCTTTGCCTGGGAAGGGGACAAAGGAAGGGAGCGGCAGGAGGGAAGCAGTTTGAGTTTGGGCTTGGGGCTGGATGGGCGGAATTCAGGGTATCCTAGCTAGGATCCAAGGACCCTGAAAGCCCAGAAGGACTCGGTGGAGGGGTCCTGACTGTGCCTGCAAGCTCTGCTGTAACCTGTGTTCCTGTTGTCCAATAAACCTTCTGTTTTACTGGCTGACTGAGAGTCACTGTGGGTCCCAGGAAGAGGGGTGCAGGGCCGGACTCCCCACACTCCGTGACAACTGGTGGCAGCGGCGGGACATACTGCACCCCGTGGATGGCGCTTCCTGCAGTAAGTGACTGGGGAGCAGTAAAACGAAGGGGTGACTAACTCCTGGGAGTGTGTGCCCAGTGAGAAGGACTTTGCAGTAACAGGGTCCCCCGGGGGATTGCAGCGAGCGGTCCCAGGGGCGAAGGAGTCGGCAGCTCGACCCTGGCAGAGAGGTGGTGACCTCACGAAGGGCTGGTGCACTGGGGGTCCCCCTGGAAACCGTGGGGAGCAGTGAGCACCCCGACCTGTGAGTGGCCAGCAGGAAGATGTATGCCAAGCGGCGCAAGTGTGACCTGCTGGAGCTGTGCAAGCAGAGGGGGCTGCACCCAGGGAGGCTCAGGAAGGACCAGCTGATTGCCCAGCTGGAGCAGGGAGACCGCATGAATGAACGGAGCCCTGTCTCTGAGGGAAGCAGCCGGGCAGATGCAGCGCAGGCACCAGTGTCTGTCCCCGCTGGGAGCGGTCAGCCGGCGGACGAGGGCTTCCCGAGACCCCCCCTTCCTAGGCCTAGGGGAAGGGCGGGGAGGAGCCCAGTGTATACCGAGGGCACCGTGACACCCCCGGCCAGCAGGGGATCCGCCTGGCGAAGCCCACCCCCCAGCAGGGGATCCTCCCGGCAACGCTCGGCATCCGTGGAGCGGAGGCGGCTGGAATATGAAAGGGAGCTGAGACGGGAGGAGCTCGAGTTAAAGAGGAAAGAGCTGGAGGAGAAGGCGAAACAGCGTGAACATGAGGAGAACCAGCGCCAGCGTGAGTGGGAGGAAAAGGAGAACCAGCGTAAACATGAGCGGGAGGAGAAGGAGAAACAGCATAAACATGAGCTGGACCTGGCCCGGCTGAGGAGCAGTGAGGCTCCGGCTGCGGTGAGTGAGGGAGGACCCAAGCCTACAAAGAGCTTTGATAAGCACTTGCTGCCCCGGCGTAAGGAGGGGGAGGACATAGATACCTTCCTGACGGCCTTTGAGAATGCCTGCGAGCTGCACAGGGTTGACCCTGCAGACAGGATTGCAGTTCTCACCCCCTTACTGGACTTCACAGCCGTGGAGGTGTACAGCCGACTGAAAGGGGCGGAGGCAGGGGACTACGAACTGTTCAAACAGGTCCTGCTCCGCGAGTTTGGGCTGACTCCTGAGATGTACCGGAAAAAGTTCCGGAGCCAGAGTAAAACCCGTGAGGTCACATACCTACAACTGGTCAACCGGGCGCAGGGGTATGCCCGCAAGTGGACAGCTGGGGCCCAAACTAAAGAGGACCTGCTTGACCTATTCATACTGGAGCACCTGTACGAGCAGTGCCCGTCCGACCTGAGGCTGTGGTTGATGGACCAGAAGCCAGAGAAGCCGCAGCATGCAGGCCAGCTGGCCGACCAATTTGTGGACAGTTGGGCAGGGGATGGCAGGGAGGAGTCTCGAAGGAGCAGGCCTGCCTCAATGCAGAGAGAGAGTCATCCTGGGACCTCCCAAAGGGGGCCTATGGAGAACCCCCCCAAAAGGGGAACATCCAGCGGCAGGTCCCTCCGACCCACTCAAGGGGACCCACGAGACATGGGCTGCTATCGCTGTGGCCAACGAGGTCACATACGGGCCCAGTGCCCCAAGCTCAGGGACAGACCAAGCAGACCCAACCCGCAGAGGGTGGACTGGGTAAAAACCCAATCGGAGGAGGGGCTACATTCCCAGGAAAGGGGGGTTGGCAACATACCACCTGTGGATGCTCCAGGCTCCGGGTTTTTGGTTTACCGGGTGGGCGCGGGGCTGCCCCTCCGGAAAGAGTGCATTGTTTCCCTGGAGGTAGATGGGAGGAAGGTCACTGGGTACTGGGACACAGGCGCAGAGGTGACGCTGGCCCAGCCCGAGGTGGTGGCCTCAGATCGGATGGTGCCCGACACCTACCTGACCCTGATGGGCGTGGGCGGGACCCCATTCAAGGTACCCGTGGCAAGGGTACACCTGAAATGGGGGGCCAAGGAGGGCCCCAAGGATGTGGGGGTACACCAATATTTGCCCACTGACGTGTTAATGGGAGGGGACCTTGAGGACTGGCCTAGTAACACCCAGAGTGCCCTGGTCGTGACTCATAGTCAGAGTCGGCAAATGGCACTGCTCCCCGACAACGGGGAAGGTACTCGACCCGAGGTGCAGGAGCCTAACCCAGGGAGTGGGGAATGCCCAGGGGCACGGTGCAGAGAGGCTGCGGCCTCAGACCCAGCCAGCAAGAGAGAGCCGGTCCCCATTCCTGTCCCAGCTGCTGAGTTCCAGGCCGAGTTACAGAAAGATCCTTCCTTGCGGAAGCCCAGGGACCGGGCTGACCTCAGTGCGGTACAGACCATGAGGAGAGGTTGCAAGGAGAGGTTCCTGTGGGAGAAGGGGTTCCTGTACCGAGAATGGGCTCCCCCAGGGGAAGTAGAGTCATGGGGGATCAGGAGGCAGCTGGTGGTTCCCCAGAAGTTTCGTCACAAGCTGTTGTACCTGGCCCATGACATCCCTCTCGCAGGGCACCAGGGAATCCGGTGCACCAGGCAGAGGCTGCTACAGAACTTTTACTGGCCTGGGGTCTTTACCCAGGTCCGACAGTACTGCCAATCCTGTGACCCCTGCCAGAGGGTGGGGAAGGCCCGGGACAAGGGGAAAGCAGCTTTGAGGCCTTTACCCATCATAGAAGAACCTTTCCAGAAGGTGGCCATGGACATAGTGGGACCCCTCAGCAAGTCGACCCTGTCAGGGAAGAAATACATCCTGGTGGTGGTGGATTTTGCCACTCGCTACCCCGAGGCGGTGGCCTTGTCCTCTATCGAAGCAGACACAGTGGCAGATGCGCTGCTGACAATTTTCAGCCGGGTGGGGTTCCCCAAGGAGGTCTTAACGGACCAGGGGTCCAACTTCATGTCGGCCCTCCTCCGGTCCTTATGGCAGAAATGTGGGGTCCAGCACAACTGGGCCTCAGCGTATCACCCCCAGTCCAACGGGCTGGTAGAAAGGTTCAACGGGACGCTGAAGATGATGCTAAAAACATTTATGAACCAGCATCCGCAAGATTGGGACAAGTACTTACCTCACCTGCTGTTTGCGTACAGGGAGGTGCCCCAGGAATCTACCGGGTTTTCACCTTTCGAACTGTTGTATGGAAAGCGGGTGAGGGGGCCCCTAGACCTGATGAGGGACGAATGGGAGGGGAAGGCTGCTCCCGAGGGAGAGTCAGTGGTGGAGTATGTCCTGACCTTCCGGGAAAGACTGGCTGAGCTCATGGGCCTGGCCAGGGAGAATCTGGCCCGAGCCCAGAGGAGGCAGAAGGTCTGGTATGACCGCACAGCACGAGCCCGTGCCTTCGCCACCGGGGATCAGGTGATGGTTCTTATCCCCGTGAGGAGAAACAAACTCCAGGCCGCCTGGGAAGGGCCCTTCAAGATTATCAAGCAACTGAATGAGGTAAACTATGTGGTGGAGCTGTCAAACCGGGCACATCACCGTCGGGTGTACCATGTGAACATGATGAAACCGTACTATGACAGGGAGAATGTGGTGTTGGCCGTGTGTGGACAATGGGAGGGGCAGGGAGATGACCCCTTAGTAGATCTATTCCCTGGGACAAAAGCTGGTTCCCCCCTGGAGGCGATTCCCCTCTCCGAGCAACTGACCCCGGGCCAGCACGCTGAGATCAGAGGGGTGCTGCATCTGTACCGACAGCTGTTTTCCAACCAGCCTGGACGCACTAATTTGACTGTCCACCGGGTGAAGACCGGGTCACATCCCCCTATAAGATGCTCCCCTTTTCGGGTCACTGGTAAAACTGCCCAGGATCTTGAAAGAGAGGTCAGGGACATGCTGGCTTTGGGGGTGATCCAGCCATCTTCCAGCCCTTGGGCCTCGCCAGTGGTGCTAGTCCCCAAGAAGGATGGGTCAATCCGGTTCTGTGTGGACTATCGAAAGCTCAATGCCATCACTGTATCTGATGCCTACCCTATGCCCAGGCCTGACGAGCTCCTAGACAAGCTGGGAGGTGCTCGGTACCTCACCACTATGGATCTTACCAAAGGCTACTGGCAAGTGCCGCTGGACGCAGATGCCAGGCTGAAATCGGCCTTTATCACCCCTCTGGGGCTCTTTGAGTTTCTGACCCTGCCCTTCGGCCTCTAGGGAGCGCTGGCCACCTTCCAGCGCCTGGTGGATCAGCTACTGAGGGGGATGGAGAGTTTTGCCCTGGCGTATATTGACAACATCTGCGTCTTCAGCCAGACCTGGGAGGACCACATGTCCCAGGTTAAACAAGTCCTAGACCGACTCTGAAAGGCTGGGTTAACAGTAAAGGCGGAGAAGTGCAAGGTGGGGATGGCTGAAGTATCTTACCTGGGCCATCGGGTGGGGAGCGGCTGCCTGAAGCCGGAACCAGCCAAGGTGGAGGTGATCAGAGACTGGCCTGCTCCCCAAACCAAAAAGCAGGTCCAGACCTTTATTGGGATGGCGGGGTACTATCGAAGGTTCGTGCCCCACTTTAGTGCCATAGCCGGCCCCATCACTGAACTGTGCAAAAAGGGGAAGCCAGACAAGGTGATCTGGACTGAGCAGTGCCAGGAGGCTTTCCAGGAGCTGAAGGAGGCTCTGGTTAGTGGCCCAGTTCTGGCAAACCCAGATTTTGACAAACCGTTTATGGTGTTCACCAATGCCTCAGACACGGGACTGGGGGTGGTGTTAATGCAGGAGGATGAAAAGGGGGAGAGACACGCCATTGTGTACCTAAGTAAGAAGCTGCTACCGCGGGAACAAAGCTACGCGGCCATCGAGAAGGAATGCCTGGCCATGGTGTGGGCCCTTAAGAAGCTAGAGCCATATCTCTTTGGACGACACTTCACCGTGTACACCGACCACTCTCCCCTGACCTGGCTGCACCAGATGAAAGGAGCCAAAGCCAAGCTCCTGAGGTGGAGCCTGCTCCTGCAGGACTATGACATGGACGTGGTCCATGTGAAGGGAAGTGCCAACCTGACAGCGGATGCGTTGTCCCGGAGAGGGGGCCCTGAACTTCCCCAGGTCACTGGGCAGAGTGACCCCGCTCAGTTCAGTCTCGAAGGGGGGAGAGATGTGATGCAGTAGGGGCTGTCTGTGTGGGGAGTGGGAGAGCAGGGGAGGACTTTAGGGGATGGACGATGCCAGGGCCTGTAACCTGAGCTAGGTAAGGGAGGGGAAAGGTCAACACCTTTGCCCGGGAAGGGGAACAAAGGAAGGGAGTGGCAGGAGGGAAGCAGTTTGAGTTTGGGCTTGGGGCTGTGTGGGCGGAATTCAGGGGATCCTAGCTAGGATCCAAGCACCCTGAAAGCCCAGAAGGACTCGGTGGAGGGGTCCTGACTGTGCCTGCAAGCTCTGCTGTAACCTGTGTTCCTGATGTCCAATAAACCTTCTGTTTTACTGGCTGGCTGAGAGTCACTGTGGGTCCCAGGAAGAGGGGTGCAGGGCCGGACTCCCCACACTCCGTGACAGGCTAATACGAGATTTGATTAACATAGAATTAAAGGAGGGTAATAGAACTAATTCTGATCAGCATAGACTTATGGAAAAGAAATTCTGTAAAAGTAATTGGAATTTTTTTTGGATGTGATTAGAAGTTTGATTGATAGAGGTGATAATCTCAGACTTCTGTAAGACATTTGACATGGTGCAGAATGGCACAGAGTCACAGAAAGGAAGGGCTGGGCTGGAAGGGACCTCAGGAGGCCATCTAGTCCAGATCCCTGTGCTGAGGGAGAATTAAGTATGCCTAGACCATCCCTGACAGATCTTTGACTAACCTGCTCTTAACTACCTTTAATGACAGGTATTCACAACCTCCTGGGGTGACCTATTCCAGTACTTAACTATCCTTCACGTTAGAAAGTTTTCCCTAATATTGAATCTAAATCTCCATCGCTGCAGATTAAGCTCTTTTCTTCTAGTTCTACATTCAATGGACATGAAGAACCACTGGTCATTGTCCTCTTTAGAGCAGCCTTTCATGTATTTAAAGGCTGTTCTCAAGTCTCTCCTCTGTCTTCTTTTCTCAAAACTGAATAGGCCTTGTTTATTTTAACCTTTCCTCATAGGTCAGGTTTTCTAAATCTTGTATCATTTTGGTTTCTCTCCTCTGGACTCTCTCCAATTTGTCAACATCTTTCTTTTAAGTGAGGCACCCAGATCCGGACACCGTAGTCCAGCTGAGGCCTCACGAGTGACAAGAAGAGTAGGACAATTACCTCCCAAGTTTTAGCGACGCCACTATTATTACACCCCAGAATTCTATTGGCCTTTTTTGCAGCAGCATCACATTATTGACTCATGCTCATTTTGTGATCTACTCTAACCCCTACCTGCTTTTCAGCAGTATCACCTCTAAGGCAGTTAGTCCCCATTTTGTAGATGTGCACTGGACTTTTTTTCTTCCTAGGTAAGTGTTGTACTTTCCACTTGTCTTTATTGAATTTCAGCTTGTACATTTCAGACCAATTCTCCAATTCGTCAAGGACATTTTGAATACTAATCCTGTCCTCAAAAATGCTAGCGACCCCTCCCAGCTTGGTGTCATTCACCAATGTAATAAGCCTACTCACTACTGCATTATCTAAGTCATTAATGAAAATATTGAAAAGTACCAGAGCAAGGACACACTGCTGTGGGAGTCCACTGGCTAGGTCCTCCCACTTTGACAGTGAATCATTGATAACTGTGCTTTCACTATGGTCTTTCAATGAATTTCACACTAACTTTATATTTCATCTGGGCCACATTTTCCTAATACACCTAGGAGAATGTCATGCGGGACTATGTCAAAAGCATAACTAAAATCAGGATATATCACATCTAGAGGTTCCCAACTATCCACCAGTCCAGTAACTGTGCCAAAAGACATTAGATTTGTATGGCATGGTTTATTCTTCTCAAATCCATGCTGGGTGTTACTTAAAACCCTATTATCCTCCAAGTGCTTTCATTTTGATCTTTTAAAACATTGTTCCAGTATCTTTCCAGGTATCAAAGTTAGGCTGACTGGACTATAATTCCCCAGGTCCCCTTTCTTTCCCTTTTCTAAAGAACAGATACTATTTTTGATTAGATTTTTGACATTGTGATTAACAAACTAGAATGATACACAATTACCACAGCACACATTAAATGGATTAAACAATGTCTAAGTGAAAAGACTCCACATGGAAATATATCAGAGCAATCATCACTAAGCGGGTGTTCTTGTACTGGGGTTGATTCTTGGTTGTGCACTTTTAAATATTTTCATCAATGACATGGAAAGAACACAAACAAATAAAAATTAGCAGTGAGGGCATTTCATCATTGAAACAACTTTCTCAGCCTTGTGGTGGATTTTCCAGAACTGAATTTTTAAAAATTATAATGGGATGTTTTTCTAAAGGAGGTGCAGAACAGGAGTTAATTCAGGGAAAAGTCTCTGGCTTGTGCTATAGAGGAGATCGAACTGCATTATCAGAATCGTGCGCTCTAGATTAATAATCTCTGTTTCTATGGAAAAAAAGTTTAAATGTATGGGTTTTAAAAAGAAAATATTTTCATTTTTCCTTCCCTTCCAGCTCTCTCTCTCTCTGCAATTATCAGTCATTGTCCTCTGAGATCCTTTGCTTGATTCGAATTTCTCTGTCAGGATCTTTTCATAGAACCCAAGTCTGTTGGGCACCCACCTCCCATTGAAGAGATTTTTTCTATTTAGACATGGAGTTTCTCCTCAGATTATTCTGTCCTCATGGTGTTATCCACTCTAGGTTTGATGTTTGTGTTTTTTTTTCTTTAAAGATGAGCCAAAAATGAAGAACCAGACCACTGTGGAGGAGTTCATCCTCTTGGGCCTGTCCAGCAACCGCCATTTAATCATCATCCCATTTGTGGTTCTATTACTTGTCTTCCTGCTGTCCATAATGGGAAACATCCCTGTTGTCATCCTCACCCTCAGGGACCATCACCTCCAATCCTCCATGTATTTCTTCCTCAGGAACCTCTTCCTCTTGGAAATCTGTTTCACCTACATCATCATGCCCAGGTTCCTCTACAGTCTCCTGACAGAGAGAAAATCTATTTCCCTCCCTGGTTGTTTCCATCAGCTGTTGTTGTTCTTCCTCCTGGGTGCCTCTGCATTTAGCTATGGGTGTTGTCATGTCCTTTGGCCACTACATGGCTATCTGCCATCCCTTCCTTACGGCACCATCGTGAATGGCAGGGTCTGCTTCCAGTTCGTGCTGGGCTGTTGGGTGATGAGTTTTCTCTTAATCTTTCCTCCAGTATTTATGGTTGTGTTCTTGCATTTCTGTGGCCCCAATGTCATAAACCATTTCTACTGCAACACAGCCCCATTTCTCCAACTCTCCTGCATAGACATGGGACACATTGAGGTAAAGCCCTTGGTTGCAGCTGTAGTGGTCTTACCTGGCACTTTAACAGTCACCATAATTTCCTATGGCTGTATCATCTATACTGTCGTGTGGATCCCATCCACCACAGAAAGGAAAAAGGCCTTTTCCATCTGCTCACTCACCTCCTGGTTGTTGTGATATTGTACGGTAGCGCCACCTTCAGGTACATCCGACCAGGTCAGCGGGACCCTCGGGACTTTGACAAAGATGTGTCTTTTCTGTACTGTGTGTTGGTCTCGCTGTTTATTCCCTACATTTACACTCACCACAAAGAACAGGGTCTGAGGGACATCTGTGGCTAAGCATTTTCTAGGTGCCTAAGGTTAGGTCCATTCATTGCAATTAGGCAGGGTGGGCAGGGATGGTGTCCCTGACCTCTGTTTCCTAGAATCTGGGAATGAGCGACAGGGGATGGATCACTTGATGACTATCTGCTCTGTTCATTCCCTCTGGGGCACCTGACATTGGCCGCTGTCGGTGAACAGGATACTGGGTTAGATGGACCTTTGGTCTGACTCAGTATGATCATTCTTATGTTATGTAAGGCAGAGGGTGATAAATTGTTCTTCTTACCCACAGAGGACAGGACAAGAAGTAATGGGCAAAAATAGCAGCAAGGGAGGATTAGACTGGCCATTAGGAAAAATCCCCTAACCATCAGGCTAGTTAAGGACTGAAACAAATTGCCTAAGGAGGTTGTGATATCTCTGTCACTGGAGGCTTTTAAGAAGAGGTTAGACAAGCACCTGTCAGGGATGGTGTAGATAATACTTAGTTCTTCCTCAGGGCAGGGGACTGGACTAGATGACCACTCAAGGTCTCTCCCACTCCTACATTTCTGGGATTCTAAGATTTTGGGGGCAAGAAAAAGCAAAAACAAGAGATGGAATTGTTTTCCTTATGTTCTAGCTGTTTGTTTTCTTTTCAGCCAGTAAAGCTGTGACAAAAAAGAAATCTCCAAACTTTCTGAGTGTGTCCTGGTATCCTCAGGGATGCTGCACCACTCAGTAGCTAATTGGTCTCTGAAGGAATTGCAGTGCCAGAAGGAGTGGAAAAAGAACCATGGGAATTGGAAATAAGTAAAATGGGACTGGAAATAGTGTTGGGCGTTTGCTGAAGGCAACAACCATAACAAGCCATCTCCATGCTCGGTTTCATTACAAGACCTTGATTTCCTATATCTAAACGAGGGCATTGCAACTTCAGAGCTACATTAGTAAAACTTATTACTTCTGACACAAGTTCGCTAGGTGATCCATTGCTAGATATTGTAGATCCCTTGAAATTTGTATTTTTATTCAAACACCGTGTAAGTGAGCAGCCACCATGGAGAACCAAACTGCAGTGACAGAGTTTATCCTTCTGGGCTTCACAGATGTTCGCTGGCTGCAGATCCTGCTCTTTATTTTGTTACTTATCACCTACGTCTTGACTTTAGCTGGAAACATTCTCATTATCTCCATCACTCTGGTGGACCGGCGCCTCCAGACGCCCATGTATTTTTTCCTCAGGAATTTCTCACTTTTGGAGATTGGCTTCACCTCAGCGTCCATCCCAAAAGTTTTGTTCAACCTGGCATCAGGTCATCAGTCCATATCTGTGGCTGGGTGCTTTGCACAATGTTTATTTTATCTCACTGTGGGCACTGCTGAATTTTGCCTGCTGGCGGCCATGTCTTTCGATAGGTTCGTGGCCATCCACAACCCCCTGCACTACACATCCATCATGACCAGTCACTTTTGTGACTGGCTGGTGCTGGCCTCTTGGCTTATTGGTTTCGGGTATGTGATCATCCCCCTTGTTCTATTGTTCCGGTTGCCATTCTGTGGCCCCAACATCATTAACCATTTCTTCTGTGACAGTGCTGCATTGCTTGAACTTGCCTGCACAGACACCCGGCTCCTAGGACTCCTTCTTTCCTCTTGGCCACAGGCAGCATACTGGGCACTTTAGCCGTCACTGTCATCTCCTATTTCAAGGTCATCTCCATGGTGATGCGCATCCCCTCCATGACCGAGAGGCAGAAAGCTTTCTCCACCTGCTCCTCTCACATCACCGTGATGTCCATCACCTACGGCAGCTGCATTTTCGTGTATGTCACACCCACATGGAGCAGCAGGCTGGACTTGCGCAGGGCTGTGGCTGTTCTTAACAACGTTGTGTCCCCTCTGCTCAACCCCTTCATCTACAGCCTGAGGAACAAACAGGTGAAAGAGGCCTTGAGGGACGCACTCAGCCAGAGCGCGGCATTTTCTAAGGCTCCAAAGATGTGACACGAGATGACAAATGTAAACAATGATCAATCGATTAATCTAATCTATCATCTGATTTTATCTATCTATCTATCCCCAGAAACCCCCACAATCTATCTATCTATCCTCATTCACCTCCTCTATCTATCTATTCTCATCCACCCCCTCTATCTATTTATCCATCCCCATCCACCCCCTCTATCTATCTATCTATTCTGACACCCTCTCTATCTATCTCTCTACCCCATCCACCCCGTCTATCTATCTCTCTACCCCATCCACCCCCTTTATCTGTCTATCCCCATCCACCCCCTCTATCTATCTATCTATCCTGACACCCTCTCTATCTATCTCTCTACCCCATCCACCCCGTCTATCTATCTCTCTACCCCATCCACCCCCTCTATCTATCTATCCCCATCCACCCCCTCTATCTATCTATCTAATAAAGGTACATACTCATTTCAAATTATGTTGAGTGGGGACATCCGGAATAGGAGGAAAGGTTTCAGACCGTGGCCCTCTATTACTGAGGCCTTGGACTTTGCCTTTGCACAGTGCTTTTCAAATAATGCAAAGTCTTTACCCTTCAGAGAGCAAACCTGGTTTTGTTTCTAACATAAGAACGGCCCTACTGTGTCAGACCAAAGGTCCATCTAGCCCAGTAACCTAACGATAGTGGCCAGTGCCAGGTGCCCCAGAGGGAATGAACAGAACAGGGAATCATTCAGTGATCCATCCCCTGTCACCCATTCCCAGCTTCTGGCAAGCAGAGGCCAGGGACACCATTCCTGCCCATCTTGGATAATAGCCATTGATGGACCAATCCTCCATGAACTTATCTAGTTCTTTTTTTAACCCTGTTACAGTCTTGGCCTTCACAACATCCTCTGGCAAGAAGTTCCACAGGTTGACTGTGCGTTGTGTGAAAAAATACTTCCTTTTGTTTGTTTTAAACCTTCTGCCTATTAACTTCATTTAGCGACCCCTAGTTCTTGTGTTTTGAGAAGCAGTAAACAACACTTCCTTATCCACTTTCTCCACACGTCACGATTTTATAGACATCTGTCATATCCCTTCTTAGCCATCTCTTTTCCAAGCTGAAAAGCCCCAGTCTTATTAATCTCTCCTCATACGGAAGCCATTCCATGCCCCTACTCATTTTTGTTACCCTTTTCTGAACCTTTTCCAATTCCAATAGATCTTTTTTGAGCTGGGGCGACCACATCTGCACGCTATATTCAAGATGAGGGTGTACCATGGATTTATAGAGAGGTAACATGATATTTTCTGTCCTATTATCTATCTTAATTATTCCCAGCATTCTGTTCTCTCTTTTGACTGACTTTGCACATTAAATGGTTGTTTTCAGAAAACGATCCACAATGACTCCAAGATCTTTCTTGAGTGGAAACAGCTAATTTAGATCCCATCATTTTATATTATAATTGGGATTGTGCTCTCCAGCCTGCATTACTTTGCATTTATCAACATTAAACTTTGTCTGCCATTTTGTTGCCCAGTCATTCAGTTTTGAGAGATCCTTTTTAGCTCTTCGCAGTCTGCCTGGGTCTTAACTATCTTTAGTAATTTTGTATCATTGGTAAATTTTGCCACATCACTATTTACCCCTTTTTCCAGATCATTTATGAATATATTGAATAGGACTGGTCCCAGAACAGACCCTTGGGGGACCCCGCTATTTACCTCTCTCCATTCTGAAAACTGACCATTTTTTCCTACCCTTTGTTTCCTATCTTTTGACCATTTACTGATCCACGAGAAGACCTTCCCGCTTATCCCCATCACAGCTTACTTTGCTTAAGAGCCTTTGGTGAGGGACCTTGTCAAAGGGGCTTTCTGAAAATCTAAGTACACTATACCCACTGGATCCCTCTTGTCCACATGCTTGTTGACCCCCTCAAAGAATTTTAGTGGATTGATGAGGCATGATTTCCCTTTACTAAAACCATGTTGACTCTTCCTCAACAAATTATGTTCATCTATATGTCTGACAATATTGTTCTTTATTATAGTTTCAGCCAGTTTGCCCGGTACTGAAGTCAGGCTTACAGACCTGTAATTGCCGGGATCACTTCTGGAGCTCTTTTTAAAGATTGGTGTCACATTAGCTCTCCCCCAGTCATCTGGTACAGAAGCTGATTTAAATGATAGGTTACAGACTGCAGTTAGTAGTTCTGCAATTTCACATTTAGTTCCTGCAGAACTCTTAGGTGATACCATTTATTACCTTTGTCTGGATCTGTGGACTGCTCATGTAATTAAGAGAAAAATCATTGTAGAATTCATTGTGAAGTGACTCTCTGTATTACATGTAAGCCCCTTCCTTTTCAGTTTAAACTGATTTTTACCAAAAAACTCCCATGTTTTACAAAAAGTATTATTCAGCTTTTTTCTGATTTTCACCCTACTTTTGTATCATTCAAATATATATAAAAAAACTTGTTTTATTGGGGACATACGATATATGGCATGAGATAGATGTATTACACTAATACATTAGTCTGTGTGTATGTGCAAAGCTGCCTGTTGAAGTCAGGCTATGGTTTAGTTTTGAAGATACACACACTAAACACACAGGCACGCACGGACACTGAAGTGCATGAGCATCTGAACGTGTTGATGAAGCTCATGCCCACCACGTACGCAGTTCAAGCTGCTGGCAGATAATGGTTTAAAGATTTGACACTCTGAAGTGGGAAATAAACAAAACTCTGCATCAGAATACATTTCAGAACACAAGGAAGTATTCAAAAGTTTTAAAAAAACAGGAGAAAAGGATGAAGTTGAGTGTATGCGCTGCAGATGGTGTGGCCCAATTATTAAATATACGTATTTATAGGCTAATAGTTCTAAAGTCTACAACAGTAACTGTTTATTCTAATGAAAAGTTTTATTTGGGGATTAGAGAAATACTCTTTTCTTAAATGCAGATTTAGAAGCGAAAATCTCATTTTCAAATGAGATTTAGGCATTTATGAGTCTAAATTCCTATTTCAATACTGTCAGGGTTCCCTCCTCACTCTGAACTCTGGGGTACAGATGTGGGGACCTGCATGAAAGACCTCCTTAGCTTAGTTTACCAGCTTAGGTTAAAACCTTCCCCAAGGCACAAATCCTTCCTTGTCCTTGGAACAGTATCGCTGCCACCACCAAGTGAGTTAGACAAAGATTCAGCAAAAGAACCACTTGGAGTTCCTGTTTTCCCAAAATATCCCCCTAAGCTCCTTCACCCCCTTTCCTGGGAAGGCTTGAGAGTAACCAAGGTGAGCACAGACCAGACTCTTGGGTTTTTAGGTCACTAAAAGCAATCAGATTTGTACAAAACAAAACTTTATTATGAAGAAAAAGTAAAAGAAGCACCTCTGTAAACTCAGGGTGGAAGGTAATTCACATGGTAATCAGATTCAAAACACAGAGGATTTACCCTCTAGGCAAAGTTACAAAAACAGGGATAAACCTCTCTCTTAGCACAGGGAAAATTTACAAGCTAAAACAAAAGATAACCGAATGCATTTCCTTGATATTACTCGCTATTTCTTTAATATCGGATGCTTAGTTCAGATATGGTTTTAGGAGATGTATTTTCCCTGCCCTGGTTCCTCGCTGACCAGGAGAGAACTCACAAAGAGACAAAACAAACAACCTTCCCTCACAGATTTGAAAGTATCTTCTCCCCTTATTGATCCTTTTGGTCAGGTGCCAACTAGGTCATCTGAGATTCTTAACCCTTTATGGGTAAAGGCAGGAGTTACCCTTTACAGGGAAAGGAGAGATTTTATGCTACCCTTAGCCATATGTTTATGAGAAATACAGAAAACAAACTAACTGCACAGCCCTAATTGTCACCTACCACACTGTCATAAACAGATAGCTAAGGGTTAATGTTCTTTTACCTGTAAAGGGATAACACCAGTAACCTGAAACACCTGACCAGAGAGACCAATCAGGAAACAAGACTTTTTCAAATCTGGGTGGAGGGAAGTTTGTGTCTGAGTTCTTTGTTCTTTGTCTGGTGTCTGACCCTCTCGGCTCTGAGAGTGATCTTTCTGTCTCCTGCCTTTCTAATCTTCTGTTTCCCAGTTGTAAGTACAAAGAGATAAGACAGTAGGTTTATATTGTTTGTTTTTTGTATTTACATGTGTGTAGTTGCTGGAATGTGTTAAATTGTATTCTTTGTGGATAAGGCTGTTTATTCATATTTCTTTAAGCAATTGACCCTGTATTTGTCACCTTAATACAGAGAGACCATTTTTATGTATTTTTCTTTCTTCTTATAAAGCTTTCTTTTTTAGACCTGTTGGAGTTTTTCTTTAGTGGGAATTCCAGGGAATTAAGTCTGCAACTCACCAGGGAGTTGGTGGGAGGAAGAAGTCAGGGGGAAAATCTCTTTGTGTTAGATTTACTAAGCCTGACTTTGCATACCCTCTGGGTGAAGAGGGAAGTACTTATGTTTCCAGGACTGGAAACGGGCAGGGTGGAGTCCCTCTGTTTAGATTCACAGAGCTTGCTTCTCTGTATCTCTCCAGGAACCCAGGGAGGGAACACCTGGAAGGGAGGGGGTGGGGAAATGGTTTATTCCCCTCTGTTGTAAGACTCAAGGAATTTGGGTCTTTGGGGTTCCCAGGGAAGGTTTTTAGGGGGACCAGAGTGCCCCAAAACACTCTAATTTTTTGGGAGGTGGCAGCTTTACCAGGTCCAAGCTGATAACTAAGCTTGGAGGTTTTCATGCTAACACTCATATTTTGGATGCTAAGGTCCAAATCTGGGAAGTATGTTATGACACACACCCACACTCAACCAATAGGGCTAGCTTTAAACAATTAAACAGTTACAACCCAAGCAGGATGGGGGCCACATCCTGAAAGAAATCTAACCCAACCCCTGCCTCTTCTGGCTATCCTACAACCCCTCAATCTGACTGAGCTCAGCGTCAGAAGTAAACTCCCCAGGGAGCAGGACACAGCACCACAATGCATCACCAGACCTTGCCATAATGACAGGTGCAAAACCTGCAGCCATGACTTTTCTTCTACAATGATCAGCACCCCCTGAAACACACCTTTCAAGATCCATGGACTGTACATGCCTATCCTAACATGTGGCATTATGGGAGGGTGGATCACTTCACGATTACCTGATCTGTTCACTAATCCCCCTTTTTTGTCCTATGACTGCAGGGGTGTTAACTGGCCACTTCACCTTGTGCCTTCACCAACAGAAGCTGCTCCAATAAAATATATCACCTCACCCACCTTGTCGCTCTCATATCCTGGGACCAACATGGATGCAACACTTCAAACACTCAAATTGCATGTACAGACAATGAGGTTTAAACTTTTGAAAAGTCTGGGACAGAGAGAATAAAGCTGGAATTTTCCAATGTGCCTAAGAGATCTAAACACCCAACTTCTATTCATTCAAAATGGATTTTGTGTGTCTAAATCTCTTAGGTGGCTTTGAACATCTGAATCTAAGGGCTAGGGTGTTTAGGCATTCCTGCACTCAATGTTGCAATGCCAAACTGATTTAGGAGCTAAAGAGACAGATATAAAAAAAATGTGGCCCTTAAATTTCAACCTGAGTAGCTACTCAAATTTCAAGGACCTGTGGCTATTCTAGCTGGAGGTAGAAATTGATGGAGTCTGGTATTGTCTCTTATTCAATCTTGTTTATTTACAAGAAATGTACAAAGTTCTGTTTCTCTGAACACAAGCAGAGCCAAGAACGAAAGCTCATAACAGTTTTTCAGGTGTTGCTGTGCTCAGAGTCACAACGCCTAATTGCTTTAGCAGTCTACATTCCATTTCCAAAAAGTGATGTAGGCATTTGGACCCAGGTATTTAAGTATTGCTGCTCAGCCTTGCAATGCCTAACTGATTCAGGAGCCTAAATCTCATTTTCAAAAGGGATTTTGAATCCCATTGAGTGTCAACAAATAAATACCTTAAAAAATCTGGAAACCTAAATCCAATTGACTATCAATGGGATTTTGCATCCTAAGGGCCAGATTTTTAAAGATATTTGGGGATTTTCAAAAGCACCTAGGTCACTAAAACCCATTCAAATCAGTGAGTTTCAGGGTTTCTCAAATGTGGTCGCTGCTTGCCCTACACAAGGGGCGACGTCTGTTTGAGAAACCCTGATCTATGTGATTTTGAAAATCCCAATAGACATCTAAATACCTTTATAAACCTGGGCCAATCTCTCAGAAGGCATGAAACTATAGTCACATTTTCTATCTCCATTCCGTGTTGTGCCATGAAAATGAGTGAATCTGCAAATGGTGACGGAGTTCATTGGCTTGCCCATAGCAAGCAAACAAATGTGTCCGCAAATGTTCAGAAGAAAGGATCAGGAGTGTTTTCTCAGCAAAGCACATTAGCTAATTGGTCTCAGGGGTCACAGCCAGTGGTGAAGGAGAAGAATTCCGTGCACCACAACTCTTAAAAAACGAGCGGCTATTTGTCACAGGAGCAAACACCCAAGTCTGTCCCCATGATTTGTTGGACCACAGACCTAATTTGGAGCATATCAGTTCAGTACCTGCAAGATTGCAAGCTTCTTCACATCCTGCTCCATGTATTCCAGAGGTCTCCAACATCACAGCGTCTGAGCGAGGATGCACGATGCACGACTGCCGGGGTGCGAGTTTAGAGTGACAATGAATTGAAGAACTTGGTGGGTATTGTTATCATTGTCTTAGTTTATGTTTTGTTTTGTTTGTGGGACCATATTGGAGCCACCCATGGCCTAGATGGAGATGGAGTCTGTGCCTAAACAGCTTGTAATGTTAGTGCATAATGTGTCACAATTCTGTGGGTAGGATAAACAGATTGGTTGAGATAAGGGATGAAGCAGATGTCGACGTTGAGAAACGTATGGTAAACTTAGGTCAAAGCACAAGATTAGTTCTTCATTGGAGAATGCAGTTAATATTCTTCTAGGAATCCTCTTAAAGGGATATATATAAAGGAAAATTAAACTTTTTTTTTAGTTTGGGGCATAAGTGATGGCAAATGTCCTGAAGTCAAAACCTGACCCCAAAAACATCCCACAAACCACAGCTGCATAAACCTTGTTCCAAAATGGGTAGTCCTCAGGGGTAGGGGACCAGCTTGTGCTGTGGATTAAAAGTCATGGAGAACTATGGTTAAAAAGATTAGAACATTGGGAGTGGAGAAGGTTGGGAACTAAACCTGAAAAGAGACAGGGATCTCTCTGAGATGCGGTGAGCAGCTCTTCCTCTAGACAAATATTTCTGTCCTCATCTCTGTACATCTCCTACTCCATAAGGACCTCTGCACAGGCATCAGCATTTTCACAGCATTAATCCCAACCATACTCAATTCAAGAAGAGCTTCTCCACAGATTTTTGGAGCTGCTGGAACATGGTATAAAAAAGATGACCTGAATGATCAAAAAGGTAGACATCCAAATTATGCCTGTATTCAAAATCAGAAGGCGGTGGGTTCCAGGGAGGAAGGGCGTGAAGATGGGGGCATGCACTGTATTTGTAACCAATATATAGCGATGCAGCTACATCTGCCTGAGGCTGCAGAGAGAAGTGTGGATCACTGCCATTCACCTGGAGGGGACGTTAACCACTGAACCTAATGGAGGTGCCCTAAGTGTCATCTCTGCTGTCAGTTTCGCTGCCCCTCATTTTAGCAGAAAGCCTCAGGCAATGCACTTGTTCTGCTCTGTGGGATGCAGTGAGAAACACTGAGCTATCTATCCCCATACATCTCGCTCACTTTCTGAACTCCCATTGAAAGTATTTGTCTGATTCATTCTCCTATCCGTTCTGCAAAACAAAAACAAAACAAAAAACGCTGCCATTTTGTGCTTTTTTAAAAAGCAGTAATATGTCTTGTTTACTTGCTTCAAGGTGAACCATAAATGCCAAACTGCACTGCAGTGGTGGAATTCATCCTGTTGGGACTTACCAACGACAATCATTTGAGCATCGTCATATTACTAGTTCTATTAGCGACCTTCCTCTTGATCCTGATGGGAAACATCATCATTGTCACCATCACCCTGGTGGACCATCGCCTCCAAACACCCATGTGTTTCTTGCTCAGGAACTTCTCCTTCTTGGAAACATGCTTCACCCTCGTCATCATCCCCTGGTTCCTCTACAGCCTCCTGACAGGGAGAAAAGCCATTTCTCTCCCCACTTGTTTACTTCAGTCATTTTTCTTTTTCTTCCTGGGCTCCTCTGTGTTTTTCCACCTGGCTGTAATGTCCTTTGACCGGTATGTGGCTATCTGCAACTGGCTGCATTACATCACTGTCATGAGAAACAGGGTCTGCCTCTACTTAGTGCTTGGCTGCTGGCTGGTGAGTTTCCTCCTGTTGCTTCCTACCACTGTTCTCTTTGTCCACTTGCCATTCTGTGGCCCCAACATCATAAATCACTTCTACTGTGACACAGCCCCGTTACTCCAACTCTCCTGCACAGACACCAGGATCACTGTAGCAGTGGCCCTGGTGACAGCTGCACTTACGCTGCTCAGCACGCCGACGATCACCATCATCTCTTATGGCTGTATCATCTCCATGGTCATGCGCATCCCATCCTCTGCGGGCATGAAAAAGCCTTTTCCACCTGCTGCGCCCACCTCACGGTTGTGATGATATTGTATAGTAGCTCTATTTTCAGGTACATCCGACCAGGTCAGCATGGCGGGTGGGACTTTGACAACGTTGTGTCCTTTTTTCACACGGTGGTCACCCAGTTCTTTAATCCCTACATCTATGCTCTCAGGAACGAACAAGTCAAACAGGCCCTGAAGGATGCTTCTGACAGGGAATGTTTTAAGCATCCAAATCAGGCCTGAAAAAATTAAAATCAAAAGATCCAAGAGTAAAGTGAATATCTTTGATTTCGTTCCAACCTTACAATGGGCTTACGTGTGTCCTGAGTGCAATGTAAGACGCTGCACTTTGGAACCAACGTATCCAGGGTAACTTTCTCTGGAAAAGGAAACCAGTCAACATCTACTGTTCTGGTCACTGTATAGACACCTGGTCAATAGCAGAATTAAATGGATATTCATGGAGTCTAGTTGTGCTTGTTTTTGGGGAAAGCCTGTCCTGGCTTATCACTTCTAATGAGTTGCTAAGAAACGGGCACATCCTGTTCTATAGGTTACCTGGCCTCCACTAGCCTCCCCTGGTCGCTTCTTACCACACCTTGTATTGTTGTAGCAATGCTTAAAGACCCCAGCGGAGATCAGCACCCCATGTCGCAGGCCATTGTACATTGCACAAAGGATAATCCAGGCCTTGTAGAGTAGATCTTAAAAATGGGTAGATACCTTATAATGTGACACAAGAGACTCAATCTATGGAATTTATTACAAGGAAGATTAGGAGTTGACTTGTTCATGATATACAAGTACTCCCAGGTGCCAAAGTGTGTCTGAATCTAGTGAAGAAAGGTAGAATAGGAACAAAGGGCTGGAAGTTGAAGCCAGACCAATTCAAACGAGAAATAAGACCTTTATCTTCAACACTGGAAAAAACTACCACGAGAAGTGGTGGATTCTCTCTCTCACTCGCTGTTTTCAAGTCTTGGCCACATGCCTTTCTGGGATATTTTGATTTAGGGCAAGTCTGCACTAGAAGCACTACATCGGCACAGCTGCACGTCTGGCGACGATGCTCTGTATTGACAGGAGAGCGCTCTCCCACCAGCATAATTACTCCACCTCTGCAAGAGATGGCAGCAATGTCATCAGGAGAGCATCTCCCACTGACATAGTGCTGGGGTGGACAGTGCTTAGGTTGCTGTAACTTGCGTCACTCTGGGGGAGTCTTTTTCACACCCCCGAGTGACATAAGTTAGATCGATTTAAGCAGTGCCGTAGACCTGTCCTCAGTCAAACAAGTTACTGTGATCAATACAGGTGTGACTGGGTGCGTTACCATGGTGTGTGCTGTACAGGAGAACAGATTAGATGATCAAATGCGCCTTTCTGCCCTTAAATGCTATAAAAGTATCAATTTCTATGACAGAAATGCTGGAAATGGAATGGGAAGAAATTATTTGTTTCCTCTTTGATTTGGTAGGGGATATTTTCAAAGGTACAGAAAGAGGTGGGGGTGAAAGCTCAGCTGCACTGAATTCAGAGTTTTACCACTGATGTGTGTAAGCAGAATCTTACTCCAGGTGCTCAACACCCAGGGACTAGCAGTAGGAATTGGGTGCAGATTGTCCTTTGTCCCTTTGAATATGACCCTTGTCTCTCTTCATAAAATGACTGAGAAGAGGAAGAACAGAAAAATCTCTCCTTTGGGAAGCAGTGGATGATGTTCTGCAACAGCATCAATATTGCTCTCCTGGACAAAGGCTAAACACGTTCTTTTGTCTGGACATGGGTAAAGCTATAACATTTGATTGGTTAAACAATAAACTTACTGCATATGTTGGTATTTGCAATACACTTCCTTCTTTTGGGTCTCCCATCAGCTTCATACCAAGATCCACTGGCTCTTTGGTTATTGGGTCTTTGGGCTGCCATAGAATAAAAATCCCCCTTGGTAGGTAACCCCCCGTTCCAAAGAGGAAGGGTGGTGTTGGGGGACAGGACTCAGTCAGGGGGGAAAGGGGGTAATCAACATTTGTTCAACTCTGACGTCTTCTGTATTTACCTTGGCAAGTCACTTCGGCCCAGTTTTTAAGAAGTATTTAGGTGTCTAATTCCTATTGATATAAAAGGAAGTTAGGCCTAGAAAGGCCCCTAACAATCTAGCCCTGAAGCTGGGATTTTCCAAAAGAAATCTTAGGTGTCCACATCTTAATGGAATCCAATACGTGCCGCATTCCCTTGGGCTCCTCTGAAATTCTCGAGCGTCACGTCTCAGGGCCACATTTGGAAAGATATTTAGGTGCTTTAAAAGATCCAGAAGCAAAATTCACATGCACACCACATCCCACTCTAGGTGTCCTGACACCTAAAGCCCAGCTCACTAGGGGCCCAGTAAGCTAAAGTGTGCTCAGATCTCACCTTCTGGATCAGGGCCCAAATTTTACATACCCAGGAAGTGACAAATTTCTGTGCTGACAGTCTGTGGTTAGTATCCTGCCATTACTCATGCGAATTACTGTATTTCTATCAGTTAAAATAGAAGGACGTTCTAAGGGTTAAGAGAATTGGATGGTTGTCAGGGGAGCTGTTTTGAACCCAGCTTTGCCTCAGAATCCTTGCCTGGCTCGGCTTAAGTTTCTTTGGTTTGAATTATCAAAGGAAGCAAAGGGCCCAAACCCCTGAAATCCAGTGGGTGATGGGTCACCGACTCCTCTCCAGATGCTAGCTCTACCATTCTGTTTCTCAGTTCTCCATCTCAGAATGGCATTAGTAATTCATCCATTTAGCCTGAGATTCTCAAATCCATGGAGGTAATAGCATTAGAGCACCTGGGAAAAATTCATAGATTTATATTCATAGTGCCCTTTTGAAGGAAAGGCAACATCATTATCTCCATTTAATAGATGGGGAACTGAATCACAGACTGATAAAGGCACCGACTGGTAAAGGTCTTTAGGTGGGCTCTGCTCAGTGCTGCAATGTCTAAGGCCCAGAGTTTTAAAGAGATATTTAGGCACCTACATCTCATTGAAATCAACAGTAGTTAGGTACCTTGAGTACCTTTAAAACTCTGGCCCTAGTGATTTAGATGTGGCTAAGTCCACTTTCAGTTGTAACTTAGGCAGTTCAGAGCTCATGTCCTATTGACTATCTATCTCTACACACCCCCTCTATCTATCTATCCATCTATCTATCTATTCCTATACACCCCCACTATCTATCTATCTTCATACACCCCCTCTATCTATCTATCTATCCATCCCCGTATACCCCCTCTTTTTATCCATCTATCTCTCTCTCATTTGGGATCCTCTGCTTGGTTCAGTTGCCTGAACAGAATTT